>NC_086330.1:66865657-67501657 GCF_032445375.1 Bacillus rossius redtenbacheri | reverse complement strand
TACTATCACATTCTTTTGCCTTAAGCACCTCCATTCGAGCCTTTTTACGCTCTTGCTCTTCTTCCTTCTTGGATAGTTTCTTGTCAATGCCACCTATTTTCCCTGGACGTCCTTTTTCACACTGCAACACTAAAAAGTCTCTATCTTCTTGAATTTGAATCATTTCCAGTGCCTTTGCATGCGCTACATCAAATAAGTAATCTAAATTGTAATTCCATGTTTCTTCTTTTAGTCTTAATACTGCTGATCTTTTAGATTTGTTCTCTTTATTTTTCTTCAGATTCTGCCACTCTTTGAATAACTTTTCTACTTTATCAACAACATGTATTTGCTGTCTGGTAGGTATCCTAGCCTTATTCCAAACGGCTAGCAAATCTTTAGAGGTCGAATAAGCAGCTTCACGAATCTTTTGCTTTACCGTTAGATGAAAGTATGGTATGAACGAACGTTTCAGACATCTGTCTGACCAACCATATTTCTGTCTTTTTCCTTGTAGAAATTGCAGAGTTTTTACTATGTTCCATGGTAAATACTAATAGTTATAAAATTAGTAACCATAAATTATATGACTTTTCAGTTTAAATTCATAAATTTGCAGCATACATAGATAAAAACTTTTCAAGTAAATAATATTTTTTATTTTGTTGTGTAATTATTTGGTTTACTATTTAAACAATGAATGCAAAAACACCTACTATGAATTCACAAACCAAAATCACTTTCAATAACCAACTTTAACCACACACTTACAATCATAATTACTTTTAAAAACACTCTGGATAAGCTACATGAACAACTGCACAGATCAGACAGGCACACTGCCCAGACAGGTACTGACAGGCCACTCACACATGACCTCGGCTGTGGGTTGGTTGGAGAGGAGTAAATGAGGGATTTTGAGGAGGGGGAGGGGTGATGTGGCTTGGAGGGGAGGCTCAGCACGACAATGTTCCCTTTAACGTGTTAAGTGGTGGTTGGTTGCTCAAGTATTTTAAAATTACTTATTTCCTTATATTAAAAATTCATGTGCTGCAATATTGGTAATTTTATAAACTTTAAATGCTGGTAGCGACCCCTAAATTCACTTTAAATAGAGCCAAAAAAAATTCTAGACCATTTTACATGTGGGAGAATAAAATGAGAGGGTGAACCATTAAATTTTTTAACCTTCATTTTTAAGCATCACCCTAATATATATATATATATTAAATGTTGTCATATAAATTTTGTGTCTTTTTAACTTGCTGCCTCCTCTCACTGTTCACAACCTTATTAGTATTTTTTAAGCCTGCTATTAGTTTGGGTTTTAATATTTTTTTGGGTTTACCTGCGCTCGCGGTACAGGGCAATATAGGAGTTTTACTGTGTCCCGGCTTGCGGAAGTTGTTTGGTTTGCCCTGGGTTAAGGTCAAACTTTACAGTACAATGCGTAGTACTAAATTCAATGAGTGCGAAAGAGAGGCATCGACACGGGCCGACGCGTGAAACAAAAGATTTTGTATGAGTAATTAACATAATAAGGAGTGCCGCTCAACTCGGCACGCGCGCGCCGGGCGGCGCGGCGTGATGCGATGTTGCTGTTCGTATGTAAACAAACAAACGTTATAAAGAGCTCTGTCAGTGATTTCGCAGTTTTTCTTTTAAATAAATATTAAAAAATAGTTGGTACGCAAAATTTTAGATAAAAATGGAACATTATAGTGTGTCTGACACATGTAATGAATGAATCATAGATCAGATCTCAACCCGCTTCACTGGCCACCCGCCCCCGCGGGCTGCCGCCCGGGGCGGGCCGCCCCCTCCGCCCCACCCACGCTACGCCACTGGTAGGGCCATATGGCTGAACTCCTATTTCTGTTGATAAACAGCATCATGTTTTTCATTTATTTCAAAAGATGTCTTACAAATTTCAACCAACATGATCTGGGAGAAGTCAATGGGGAATGTCAACACAAGCATGGCATTGTAATCATCCACTCTACATTCCTTAAACTGTTTCTCGTCTTCAGGTTTTATACTCTTACCTGTCAGAATTTTATACAAACCTTTGGCCTTCAGAGCACAAGTTATTTGAAATTTCAGCTGTGAATAATTATGGCCATGATATTTATTAATACTACATTCCATCATTATGCTTTGCAATGTTCACAACAAGCTGTAACAAATCATTTTAAAATAGCTGTTCTTAAACACCTGTTAACTATAGGATTCCTTTTTTTTAAACATACACAATTTATCAAGACACGTTTATTTTACATGTTTGTTTACAGCACATCACTTTACAATTGAACTAACCACATTACCAATACCATGATCTTGGCCAAAAGCCATAGCTAGGAGTACCAACAACTTAACAGAATTGCACTCTTATAGCAGCTCTGAACTGAAGTGAGACATCAAAAAAAAAATTTGCAAGCTAGCAAAAGGCTTCTGGAAATTTAAGTTTCATAACTTTCAGTGTTGTTATTCTTCATAATGTTTTCTCGACTTTTGTGATTTTCATAATGTATAGACACTCTGACAGAAGAGCTGGCATCCCTATTGGTTGGCCAGACCTGTTCTTCCCTTGTAGTCTGGAGTGGGGGTGGGGGAGTGGTAGGTGGGAGGGTAGAGTGTATTGAAGAAACCAGGTGCCAACTGCTAGACTATATGAGATATCTTTTATGTAAACTGAAACTTTAAAAAGTTTTAAATTTATATTTTTATTTTATTTTAAGAAAACAGGGTATTTAGTGGTGGATCAAAAAGGGTGGTTTGAGTGGTTAAAGTGTTATCCCTTCTGAACACACTTTTACACATGCTAAAATGATATTTTCTGAGAAAGAAATAAATTTTGGATCCCAACCAAACCCTCACTTTACTATTTCAGAGCTTCTGGATTCACACTTAATTTATTTGTCTGTGTTTTTTTATAATATGCTCTTTTTTAAGATATTTGATTTAAGATACTAGCAGCAATATAATAAGACTTTTCTCTTTCTACAGGATGCTGTGCACAACAAACTCATTAACTTCATCCTCCCGTTGTCCGGGCGAGCTGATGCGTTCCAGCGTTTTGTGCGGGTGTTCGAGGAAGTCTGTCTGCAGCAGAACGAGCGCGTGTCACTCATTGTGATACTCTATCCCAGCGACACCGAACCAACCAGCTTCAACCAGAGCGCCAACATTGTGCGTCACTTGCAGCGACAATACCCGCAACATCGTGTGGTGCTGGTGCAAGCGTATGAAACATTTGCTCGAGCAAAAGCCCTCGAAGTTGGTTCTTCTCAAGTCACAGATGACAAGGAAGACCTTCTGTTCTTCATAGATGTTGACATGGTGTTTACTTCAGGGGTTTTGGATACAGTTCGTCTCAACACTGTCAAAGGCAAGCGGGCTTATTTTCCTATAGTGTACAGCGAGTTTGATCCAGCGATGGTTTATGACGGCAACGAGCATTCTACATCGCGTGATCATTTTTCGATCGACGAGAATACGGGGTACTGGAGGCAGTTTGGGTTTGGAATTGCTAGTATTTATAGAAGTGACTTTCGAATGGTGGGAGGTTTTGACACGTCTATACATGGCTGGGGGAAAGAGGACGTTGACTTATATGAGAAGGTTGTTTCTGCGAAAAACAATTTGACTGTGTTCAGGGCTGTGGACCCATCTCTAGTACATGTGTTCCATCAGGTGGACTGTGACCCTCATTTGGTAGAAGAGCAGCTACGCATGTGCCTCGGATCTCGTTACGACACGTTCGGAAGCACACAAACACTTGCCAGATATATTTACAACCACGATGAAATTCTTAAATTTGCCCGTAAGCGTAGGCAAGGCTCATAATATCAATTTGTTACCAAGCTTTTGGCTCTAATATAGTAGACAGTGAGTGGAACAATGACAATAAATTATTCTCAACGTTTTTATTTTTTTAACAATGTTGCGGAAATTGTAAATGATTATAGCTGCTATTGCAGTGAGCTGTTGTAGGGTAAATTGTGTTATTTTACACATACTATAAACATTTTGCATGTTAAGTTCAAATAAAATGTAAAAAAACATCACATTTCGTAAGAAAACAAAGTTTGTATTTATTTTGTTATTGTATATCATACAACATTACAGATAAATCTACACTATTATTCTGATCAATACTCTTCAAGGCTAGTGAAAACTCTGACCTAATGCTGTTTTTATATATGAAAACTGAGATTTGGAGTATCTGAATGATCAAAGAGTGACCACATAAAATGTTCTGCAAGAATCTGAGTACTTATACTTGTAGCCTTGAGATTAACCACATGAGATCAAGGGACTAAGAATAGAGTACACTCGAGACAAAAAAGAAATGACTAAAACCTGGGCTGCTAAACAATATGCCGTAATCTGGGGTGACATTGGTACACTTTTTGAGCTTTTCTTGATGTAATGTAACATAAAAATGAAATGGCATGATCAATTATATATTTTTTATATACACCTATACCTCTGCTTGAGAAATATATGTGGGTTTTCAGCATACATGAAAAATATAATTTATTAAAAAATATTTTCTTTGTACTAATTTCACCCCACATTTTGGGGTGAGATTAGTACATTAGGTTTTATAACTTGTTTAACATGGCCATATGTCACTGTGCCTATTTCACCCCAAGGAACTTTATCAAAACTAGTGAAAGAACATTGTAAAATCATTTTTAGCTTTTTTAATGTATTTTTACAGTTTATTATTTGCAAAAAACAAAACAAATGTGTTATGTTAAACAGGAAACACTGACCTAACCATTTCACCCAAATGTCTTCGTTTCAAACTTGTTCATATTTCAATGTCAATAGGTAACTAGCATTAAAATTTAAATAAATTTATTTACCAACCTTAATATGCTACTTTAACTTAATAAGTAAACAATATAATATTGTACAAAAGTATGATCTTAACGTTTTACAGGAATCATGAAAAGACCCCTGGTGGAAAAAAATGATTTTGGTTCAGGGATTGTTGAAATAATGTCCACACTCCTAAACCATATTTTGTCCTCTTTGTCGGGCCATACCCAAAACTTCTTTTTCTTTTGCATGCATTTTACTTCAAATTCGTTTGCACTCTTTTCCACATTTGTAATCTGCCCAGAATACAATTTGGTGTCATAATTAACAATCACAAAATCACCAACTTGCAAAGATGAAAATGATGGTTGTTCTGGTGGTGCTGTGCTATGGTGTTGATCACCTTCCAAAGCTGTTACTGCATCATTACTGGAACCGGAATGTGTTGGATTGTCTTCTTCTGAATAATTAAGACCCTCTTCATTGCTGTCAGTACATTCACTATTCTCATCCCACAATGTCTCACAGGTTCTTTTTCTTCTACTGTTTCTTGTGTTGTTTGTTGCTGTATCATTGTCATTCTTTTTTTTGTTTGGTAGGGAGAACTTTCTCAGAAGTCCTTGTAGAGGAAGTATAGGAAGTACCAACTTCCACTACATCACATCCTTGGAGGTCAGCAGCTGTGATTCCTCTTCCCGGAATCAAACTGAGTTTCCGTTTTTTCCTTTTCTTGGCTCCAACAGTTTCTTCTCGATTTGTCTTCAGAAAATCCATGAAGCTTTCTTGCAGCTTTTCTGTGTAGTTGGGAAGCTTATCCATTGCAGAATCACATAATCTATTCAACACTTCCTCTGGCTTCAAAGGAAAAATCCCACATTTGCGGAATCCAGACTTCAAGTTTGTTTCAGCCCTTTCGCTGATGCTCTTCATCAATGTAGACAGAAAACCAGGAAAATCCTGCTTAGGTATAGTACCGCAGCATCGCCCATAGGGTGTATTTTTCCACTCATTGAGGATTTCCTTCCATTTCACCTTCATTGGACGAAAGAATGCCACATCCAATGGCTGCAGGAGGTGCGTTAAATTGGGAGGAAGAGCTACAAAAGAAATGTAATGCTGTTCACAAAGTCTCAAGACATCCACATTGAAATGTGAACTAAGGTTATCACCCAAAATCACTTTCTTGCCAGGCTGCTTCTTTAAGTGAGGAAGCAGGAGGAATTCAAACCAGTCGTGGAACAACGTTGAATCCATCCAACCCGATTTACTTCTATTGTACCTGGTCCCTGGTGGGCCTCCTTCTTGCCATGTTGAGTAGATATGCTCCGCTTTGTAAACCACGTACACTGGGATGAGCTGTCCAGCAGCATTGCCACAGAGCATCAGTGTAGTGCAAGCCTTTGTGGCATTCCTAATTCTTTCTGGATATTTTGTACCTTTTTTCACCAAAACCTTAACATTGCCAGGATCGTCCACTACATTTGTCTCATCATAGTTATAATTGTTTGTCAGGGGGACACCTTCCATCTCTTTTTCAAGATGAACAAAAATTGTGAAATTGTTTCTTGATCGACCCTTGCTCTTGACAGGGTTATGTTTTTTGCCATTCTTGCTGAAATATCTGGATGACGTTTAAGGAAGCCTAATATCCAATCATTTCCAGGAGTATTGTTGTTATTCTCAAAAATTTTCACCTTTCTGCCCATTGTAAGGTATGATTTCACAATTACCTTGAGGTCAGTTGTGGTCACAGGAAAACCGAACGTAGACATTCCAATGATGTGTGCTGCAATGATTTCCTCTTCCTCCATGGAAAATACTGTCTGTCCTCCAGAACATCTTGTAGGTGTTTGGGCTCCATCATATGATGACTTTGCCATTTTCAGACGAAACACAATTGCATTAAGTGGAATTCTGTATCTGTAAACATATACAGCCAATTTAAGCATTATAGACAAGATGATTACCGGTATGGAAAACTAGGGTACCTACACACTACCATTAACTTACATTTCAGAGGCTTTCCATAAAGATAATTTCTTCTCAGCAACATCTCGCAAAGCCTTTTGTAATTGCTGTTCGCTGTAGTTCCTATAAGGACGGCTGCCAAGCCTCTTCACATACTTTCTTGGCATGCAGGTACATGTAATGTGCCTGACACAAAAAAAAAGATTGTTTTATAATCTCACCCCTTAAGGTTTTTACATTTTATACATCGTAACCTAAACATTTTTTACAACATAACAAAGAACTTTTATAAATTGCAAAATACTTAGGCCTACCAATAATAGTCAATCTAATGCAGTGAATCCAGACTGGCTTATTTTCATTGGATTCGGCCACCACACTAAGTTTTGCGAAATATTTCCTAAACCTCAACATTAAGAGTAAACAATTAAAATTGCGGCAAAAATATAAATACCATACATATGAGATGTATTATGGTTCACAATGACAAAACAACCTTTCTGACACAGATGGCAGTTAGATAGCTAACTTATGTTAATATTTAATATTTCTACATAATTTCATTAAAATTGCTACTCGAAACTACTATTGATTTCTGCACAGGATTCTAATTATTCAAAATATTTAAGATTAAATTTCAGTAGGTACAGTATTTCTCTTTTATTCCAAATATTTTTGAAGTGAAACTTCTTTGGGCATGATGAGAGTAAAATTTGAAGCCTGAAATTGAATGCAATGTTTTCTTGAAGCATTGTTGTGAAATGTTTCTGACTCAAAAAGGACAGAGAATATATACTTGTTTCTAAATCATTGGGTAAAATGGGCTTTTTAATATTTTAAGTAGTTTACCAATAATTAACAGTTTATTGTTTTGGTTAGGTAAGGTAAGTGACATTTAAAATACTATAGATTTTTAAAAATACTCGATTAGGTTAGGTTAGCAACATTAAAAATATTGTAAACAACATGTGAACGGTTGCTTCTGTACGTTTCATATTTTAGTTACCATGAGGCTATAATATCAACATTAGCGTAAATTTTGAAGAAATAAATTAAAAAATTTAACTAGGTAATGTTTTGACTACCTATACATAATTTTTTTTCATTTTGATTCTTAAAAAGTACCTTTTATAATTCCTATTAATACTATAAGTTTGTTTTAGAAAATGGTCTTAATTTTCTCTTTTTCTCCCTGCCTCCCTGCCGTTTTACCCCTTACAATATACTTATGAGTTGAGGTTTTGCCAAAGAAGTTTCATTCATTTCTATCACATGTACTGAATAACATGTGCTCTTTTTTTTAAGTTAAAAAAATTTAAAAGTATCACCATCATTTTCTAGAAACAAAATGGTATCTGTAGACTGATAATGTTAAAGGACCAGTATTGTACAGGCCAGAAGTCTCTTGAGCTGACAGCATGGGAGGGGTAAGTGGGGTGCTAGGGCATGGAGGGTAGATAATGCATTGGGTCTAGGGAGCAGCATTTACCCTTTGTGTACCTACTATACCAAATTAGGAGATAGTATTCACTAGGAAAAGAAATGAACTCTTCTAATTTTGGACCTAATGTCGGCTAGAATTAAAAAATCAACAGTACCTATTAAATACATGAAACAATAATTGATTACAATTTTCACACAGAAGAAGTAATGTTCATCTGGCATCAATTATATAACAGTGAGTTTGAGAGCAGCAATTCTAATGTGTTTATTAGTTTGAAAGAAAGTGGGACACTAATGAAGTAAGCAACACTGGATTTGATTGTGAAAGTTCACACTAAGAAAGCACGGAGATCCACAATGTAGAGTTGCATGAAAATGTGACAAAAAGGGGATGTGGCTGAAACAGAGGGTAGATGCATGTGATTAAACAATGCCAGCATAAATTACTGTCAGTGGAACTTGTTGAATCCCTCCGACCAAGAAAAAAGGCTTTCCATAGGAACATATTATTCAAAGAAACATGCAACAGATTCATTATGGTGGTAGATATATGTATGTATTTAGAATGGCTAATGTGGAACCAGATTTATTAAATTGACACTACTGCTCTGTATATTTCAATAGTTTTAAAAATCATTGTACAAAATGTATCATTTTAAACTAAGAAAGAAACAATCCTTTGCCGTCGTCGGGGTCTCGGGCTCGAGTCCCGGTGCGGCTCCTAGCGGCAAATGGCTGTTGTCGGTGTATTGTTTCCGGGTGGGCGCCAGACTAGCTCTGTTTCTAGTCGATAGGTGGGTCGTGGGGTCGGTTGCCCTGCGTGGCCCACTAGGACCGTCGGCGGTGTTGCGTGGGTTATGAGGAACTCCCTACTTGGCGGTGGTTGGGAGTCGTATGGTTAATTAATCAGACGCTGAAGTGATGCAACAAATGACGTGTGTCGTTTATTCATGCGACTGTGGGTTTGGTGTAATACCGTTGATTACACGCCACGTTGTACAGAGGGTGACGTCACACAATACAGAAGTTACACAATTACACAAAGTTAGTTTGAAAGTTACGTAATAAGACGTGGCACAAGTTCACAAAAAATGTTACGCGAAGGTGCGTTGCACAAGTTTATTGAATGTTACGCGTTGGCGCGTCGCACAAGTTTACAAAAGAAAACGTTCTGGATTCAAGGCGTCGCACAAAGTTACTAAATATTACGTATTAGCGTGGCACTAGGCGGTTCTGAGCCTGGTTGCTCAAAAGAGGGGTGAGGGCGATTGGAGGCGGCTAATCCCGTATATCAATGTCTCGAGGCGGTGTTCGCGTCCACTGTAGTGGAGCGCGGACCGCAGCTAAATTCGCTCAAGTTCCCTTACGGGGTGGTGTCTGCGCCGGAGCGACTGGTTTTAGTTAAAGTTCTGTTCTTCAGGAGGCGGCCTGTGCCGTATGCTGAAAATACCCCGCAGACCAAGTGTGGTGCAGGGGGTTTTAAAAGTTATGCGGCCGGATTAAGTCCTGGACCGAAAATTGGACCGGGTACGCACAGAGAGAGAAGTAAAAGGAGGTTTCGAGGAGTGACTATAATTACCAGAAGTGAGTTCAATGCAGACAATGGATGATGTCTCTCCGTGGGACGTGCGTCCGCCCCGGTCCACGAGTCGCGCTGTACTGGCGTGATGTCATGGTGCCCGGCCGAGGCTCGGTGGCCCTTGCACCAGGTTTGACCTTATTACGTTAGTTTCTAATGTGACACGTTAATAAGAGATTTTAAGGGCGCTAAATTCCTACATTAATTATTAAGGCTAAATTAACATCACTCGTCCCTTCTACAAATTGGAGTTAGTATGTTTACGAATTGTGTCCTCCAAATATACGTCACACCAGCGACTGTTCGTCTCTTGCTGGACTGCTCTGGTGGGGGTTAATAACGAACACAAGGGTTTAATAATTATGTCACATGGTTAATTAACTAATCTAGGCAGAAGGCCGCCAGGGGGACACTCACACACGTATCGACGTATTTACACACGTGAGTGCCCGGGCACTCCTACGTCGCACTTTCGTTAATCAACTTATAATTTATACATAATATTGTTTAATGTTCTGTGTTTGTTTTTGCAACATGGTCGGCTGTAATGTCGGTCTGTTTATTAGGGGGCCGGGTTCTACCTTGGTTGCTGGTGGCTCGCCTGACTCGGGTGGGCCATGGCTAGGGGCGCGTTCCGTTAGCGGGGTTGAATATTGGCAGTTGCAGGTCGGGCTTTAGGGTGGCCTTCGGTCGGACGACGTCAAACGCCCCCCCCCCCTCCCCCCTCGAGAAGCCCGACCTTGCGCCGCTAGTGACCCTGCCATGTGGGGCGCCCCTAGCTTCGGCAGCAGCTCCATCCAGGTGGTGCTCGCGGTGGCCGCAGCTAGTAGGTCCTGCGTACTGGGCCCAGGTCGTCCCACGTCGAACATCCGGGTGTCGGTTCGTCGGAGTGGTCCGGCAGCTGGTAGGGCCTGCGCTCTGGACCTGGGTCGTCCCGCGACGAATGTCCGGGGTGGTCCGGCAGCTGGTAGGGCCTGAGCTCTGGACCTGGGTCGTCCCGCGTCGAATGTCCGGGGTGGTCCGGCAGCTGGTAGGGCCTGCGCTCTGGACCTGGATGGTCCCGCGTCGGACGTCCGGGTGGTGGGACGTTGGTGGGGGCCCGTGGTGCCTTCTCCCGTACGTAGTCGTCCAGGTACCTGGGTGGTCGGCGGGTCCTCTGGGGGAGGTTCCCTGGGGCGTCTCCTGGGCCCAGGGGCCCTGGGGAGACGCGGTGGCGTCTGGCCGTAGATCGTTAGGGGCCGAGCGCGGCGTACATTGGTACGGGCGTCTCTCCCGCTCTGGGATGCCAGGCGGCCCCAGGTCGGTGGCCTCGTCGTCTGGTTCCGTCACCACGGGGATGGTATCAGCATCGCCGTCTTCTGTCGGGGTGCCGAGAGGGTCAGAGAGCTCGGTGATCGAGAGTGCCCCGACGCCGTCCTCTGGCGGTCCCGGTGTAGTCGTGGGTTCGTCAGTGTCAGGGGGCCACTCGATGAGGGGTCCTTGGGGCTCGTCTTCGAGGATAGGTGTCCCGCTGGGCTCGTCGGCTACCTCTGATGCCGGTGTGGCTGTCGTGTCTTCGTACACGAGCGTATGTGGTTGGCTCTGACCAGTTTGTCTTCGTGCCGGGGTGGTCTCGGGGGGCGTGTCCCCCTCAGGTGCTCCCACGGTGTCAGCTGTGAGTGCTGCTTCCTCGTCGGGGGGGTTCTCCCAGGGTAGGTGGGCCAGCCGCAGATCGTCGCGGTGCACCTTTCTGTCCCGTCTTCCGCTGGTTCGTACTAGAAAAGTGGTCCTCCCGAGCCGTCGGCGTACGGGGTGGGGACCGCTCCACCTTGGGGCGAGTCCAGCGCAGTAGTTGCGGGGCGCGTTGGAGAGGGGGTGCACGCGGATAAACACCTGGTCGTCTACCTGCACCGTGGGCGGGGGGTGTTCAGTCGTGGGTGTTATCTCCTGGGCGTATCGTCTCTGACGTTGCCGAGCCTCGCCGTGTTCGACGGTGCGTCGCTGATCGCGGTCGGCTGCGTCTTCAGCCGGGTGGGGTGGTCCGTGTGTGGTCCATTCCCCCGGCAGTGGCAGGTTGTGCCCCTGCACCATCTCTGCCGGTGTGCGGCCTATGGCGGCGTTGGTGCGTTTCCGGACGCAAAACAGGGCGTATGGTACGTTAATATCCCACTGATTGTGATCCGCCCCCAGTCGTATGCGCAGTTGCGCCTTCAGTTCCTGGTTCCGTCGTTCGGTGGGGTTTGCACTCGGGTATTAGGCCGGCGTCGTGTGGTGTTCGACCTCGTGGTCGGCGCACCAGGTCTTCCACTGACGGCCCAGGAATTGACTGGTGTTGTCTGTTAAGATGGACTGAGGGTAGCCCCAACGGTGACAGAAACTCGTTGGTCAGGATGTGAAGCAGAGTGGTGGCCCTGATGTTGCTGCACGGGTTCGCTTCGGTCCACCGCGTGAACAAGTCCGTCACGACAAGCAGGAAGCTTTTCCCGCGGGGCGTGCGGGAGTAGGGGCCCATCACGTCCAGCGCGATGGTCTGGAAGGCGGTGGTGGGCTCCCTAGGCCGTTGTTGCTCCTCCCCGTCCCGTCGCCGTGCCTTTCGTCTCTGACAGACCTCGCACTCGCGTATGTATTCACGGACGTCGTGGGTCAGGCCTGGCCAATGGTAGTGTCGGCCCACTTCGCGGCGGGTCTGGTCCGTCCCGGGGTGCCCGGCGAGGTCGTGGTCGTGATAGAATCGTAACGTGGCCTCTCGCGCCTCCGTGGGGACGTAGGTCCGCCAGTCGCCGTGGTTGCCTGGGGTCCGTGTCATTACTTCGCCGTCCTGCACGCGCCAGGTACCGTGCTCGGCCGCGGGGATCTTTCGACGCCGGCGGTCGGCGTCGGGTGACGTCTCCTGGGCTTGGCATACGCGTCGATACAAGTAGGCAGGAGTGTTGGGCGGTCCCTCCTTGTCATTGGCTTCGGCCGTGAGGCAGCTACACGTCGTGTCGCCGTGTTCGAGTGGGTTCGGCGTGACTGGTGGTAACATGACGTCCCAGTCGTCGTCGTCCCGCAGTTCGGTGTTCTGGTCGGGTTCTCGTGATAACAGATCGGGCAGCTGATTTTCGGTGCCGGGGACATGCTCTACCTCAAAATCAAATGATTGGAGAAACAAGGTTTTTGTACAGAAACTGAAATAGAGGTTTATTTTTAGGCATGTGTATATAAGAATATTTAGTTTACAAACATTTGGAATGTAAATATTACGTATTAAAAGGATTCAATTAATATGCTACTTGCTCAATAATAGATGCTAATTTATAAAATAATAGATGCTAAATTTGGAAGAAAAAAAATAGAACAATAGATGTTAAATTTGGAAAAAATACAGATGCTAATTTCTCCAGCTCCTACATAATGTACCATCAAAATGTCTGTTGCATAGAAATGGTTAAGAATCGAATTTCCATGCGAACATTTTTTTAGTGCTCTTGTGTTTCTAGGGCACGAATGTGCAAAATATCTGCAGAGCATAGGAGTTATAAAAATTTAGTATATTAGATTTCATGACATTAAACCATATCCAAAATTCATACAGCTTGATTTGAACATGTGCAGATCAGCCTATGCAATATGTCATTGAAATAATGGACATAGATTTTGTGGGTGCCTTATGAACATGACTTTCATCCAAGATGGCCAGTAAGAATTCTCTTGTGAAATGGTTTCCGAGTGCTTGCAGAGTACACTGGGGCCTCATTATAAAGTACCACACTTGAAAGGATGTCTCATTGAAAGTAGATCCCTATAATATATTTTACATTTAATAATAGCTCAGCATGAAAATGACGCTACTCCCGCTGCCTGTTTATGTTTTAAAATTAAATATGATTGCTTGAAAAGATCTCAGGGATTTTAATGGGGGTTCGGCCTCGTGGCTATAGGCAGGGGTGCGCCGTGGATCCGTATTCACCTGGGCTGTTCAGGCCACCCAGGACGCCTTGTAAATGATTAATAAACGAATTACAAAACACTGCACTTTATTCAACGTTGATACACTGATTGGTCCCGATACTGGCCGCGTCCGTTGTCGAACCGCTGTGACACACGTATAAATGCGGGCGAACAATACGCGCGACCAGGGTAGGTTGCAAAGTGAAATCAACGGGTTGAAGTGGTGGCTACGTGCCCCTGGGTAAGAGTCAGTACACAGTCACGGAATTGGGGTTGCAACAAATTATGTAGAAAAATAAACGAATAGCGGAAACCCTGTGATCAGGGTGGATTGCAGTCTAGCCTGCGACGAAAAACTAAAGTCTCGAAAATACGTAATCACGTCAGCGTGCGACGTACACGTAAAGTCTCAATGAATGGCAAGATAGTCACTTAAAACACACGTTACAAATTGCACTAAAATATGAAGAAAGTTACAATATGAAAGTTAGTCAGTACCGTAAAACGGGGTGAATAGCAACAATTTTAAACTTTGTAATCTCAAAGTTCATTGGTATATAATGATGTTGCCAACATATATATTTTTTATAGTCTTATCTTGGGTGGTAGTTTCTAAATCTATAATGTATATGCGGCAATTAAAATTATTAGTATTATAAATTAATAAATTTTTTGCTGTTGCAATTCACCTCCCGAATGGGGTGAATTGCAACAACAGTGTTTTTGTTATGAATGTTGCTAGTAAGACATCTGGAAGGGTGAAATGCAACAGTACATTCATGAATAGATTTTTATTAAATTATTTTCAAGTCATTACCATCATTAAAACTTAAGAGAATTAAAAAAAAAAGCAAAACATTAGGGCCTAATTTACACAAGTTAACATATTATTTCAAAATAAATGCGCATTGCACTTGTTTACATTTATATATAGCTGCAAATTTTGTGATCTAAATTAACACAGATTTCAAGCCACATCTTATTGATTCCACTTTTCTGATGATGTTGAAAATTTCAACACTCCTCTTCTTAAGACAGAAGGAGGTTTCACTCTGCCTATAATTTGAGAAAAAGAAAATGCACAAATATCTAAGACTAGAGGGTACACAAAAAGACCACCACCAATGAGATCTTTAGAATGAACTTTTTTCTCTCTCAAAAAACTCCCCTGAAACATGCCATCTTTTTGTTCTGGTGATTTTTGCACCACACCAATATAAAACTGGCTAAGAAATTGTACTAGCAACCAGTCTCCTTCTTTCACACAATCAATCTGTACACTAGAAACATTTTTAAATGTCTTGCCATTTCGCATCACGTGAGGTTGTGCCAATGTCTCTAGGGATGTGGATGGTGACTCCGATATCAACTCTTCTATTCTATCAGTGATTGGTTCTGATATATCACGCACAACACACTCCTCGGGATCATCAGTTTCTTCCGAATCACCACAAAAATCCATTCCTTTGACACTTCGACCTGGCACGACTTGAACTTTTTTCCTTTGTTGACGTTGTTTTGGTAGGTCATTGTACCGCATTGACTGCAATATGTTTACTACAACGTCATCAACAACAGCACCATTGGTTTCTCTAGAATGTAGACTGTGGTTAGGCAAACGAGAAAGAACTGCCTCAGCATCTATCGGAATAATTCCACATTTCCTGAAGCCTGATACTACATTCTTCTTCTGGTTAGGTTCGATCTTGGACATCAGTGTTTTCAACAGATGTGGAAAAGTGGTTTTTGGAACTGATGATTCCTTCCTACCTGGACCTTTTTTCCATTCTGTTAGTATTGTACGCCAAGCCATCTTCAGTGGTCTAAAACATGCCACATCTAAAGGTTGTGTCAAGTGAGTTGAATTGGCTGGAAGAAAGACAAATGAAATATCATGTTCGGTACATTTCTGAATGGTGTCAAGAGAGAGATGTGATGACAAATTGTCCCCTATTAGGACTTTTTTCCCAGGTCCTAATTTGTTACAATATTTTATTGCAATTTCCGACACCCAATCCTCAAAGCAAGAGGCATCAAACCAGCCAGAGATGGTTCTGTTGTAACGTGCTCCTTTTGGTCCACCTACTGTCCAAGACTCATATAAATGTTGTGCCTTGTAAACAACATAGGGTGGTAGGCCATCACCATTACCTGCTGCTGCAAACATGACAGATGTTGCAGATTTGCTGTGATTGACAACACGTTCTGGATATTTAATTCCTCGTTTTGCGATGATTTTCTTTCTACCAGGGTCATCTTGTAGGTTAGATTCATCATAATTTATGATGTGGGATGGTGGAACATCACATAGTGATATATCAAGATGGGAAAAATACAGCTTCAATTCATCATAGGAAACGCCTGCCCTGCTGCGTTTGATGTTCTGACACATGCGCTCTGAAAGTCTACCCTTATGTCGTTTCAAAAATAACCTAGCAAATTCTTTCCCAGGCATGTTGTTTGCAAACTTGCTCACACGACGACCACTTTTGTCTAAATAATGTTTTACTATCATTCGTAAATCATAGCCATCCATTGGATAACCCCACTCGCTCACCTGTACTAACCTGTCGACAATAAGGGTCTCCACTTCAGGAGGTAAAACCTGTTGTCCTCCAATCTGTCGTATTGTCTCACCTTTTTTCTTCTTTTTTATGAATCGCGAAAGCACTGTATGGTCAAGGTTGTATTTCAAAGCAGCTTTCCTGACACTGCATACTAGGCCTTTTTCAATGTCACTCATTGCACATTGCAACACTTCCTGTGAATGTTTTCTATATTGTCTGCTGCATGAATCACGAATATAAACGCGCGGCATTTTAACAATAATTACACTAGAGAAACGAGTTACACTGATTTACTATTGTTATGATGTCAATACACATCAAATTACTAACATTGTATACCCTGTGACATAACCTCTAGCCAAACACACACAACAAACAGCTGTTGCAATTCACCCCACTTTTAGACAGCTTGATTAACTTTACAGAAAAAAATTCTCAACTATTTAAATAGCCTCCAACGTTGTTTCCCTAAGTTAAATATCATGACAAGATACCACTAAGAATAATTTTTTACCATTGAATATATAACTTAACACGAGGAATATATTTTTCTAGATAAAGTTATTTCCTCTTTGAAAAGTAATATATTTTTACTTATTTATTCTGTTAATGCCACGCCAAGGAATATTCGGGTGCCATATTGGAAATTATTTTTTTAGGTACCCTGTTTTATGTATATTATGAAAATGAATTCGAGAAACCACATAAGATATATGTTTTTTCGTCATGAAGGATATTATTACACTCCGATGTTTTGTTGCAATTCACACTCCTGTTGCAATTCACCCCGTTTTACGGTATTTCACAAGATTCTCGATGATAACAATTAATTGGCTTCTGGAGCCGAAAACTGCGTGCCAATATTACGCTGTCCTTAAACTGGACATGGCCTTACGTATTAAGTTAAAGATCCCTGTAGGGAATAAATTATTAAGCTAAGAGTCGCACGAAGTATCGTGCGACTGCAGTGGGGTCGGCGCCGAGCTGAATGAAAGATTTGTAGAAACCCACACCATTGCTGAAATGTTGAAGAGAAACTAGAAGTGCTGGCTCGACGTTCGCGGAGCGTCCGACCCCTGAGAGCCCCTGATGGTAACTGAGCGCGAGACCGCCCGGCGGCCTCGCGCCTAAACGCGTGGAACGCGGGAAAACCGACCCGACCAGTTTTGGACTTAGAAACAAATTACACAACATATGCTTATAAGACAATTAGACATAATTTCCCTTACATGAACCCTTGTTTTAAATTGTTATTAATTTGGTTGTTTTAATTAACAAAATAATCAAGTGTTTAGTTAGGCGCATTGCCACACCCGGCCGGGCGCTGTCGTCGTCGCGGCGTTCGTTGCGGTGCACTTTCTTACACTTTGTGAAGATCATGTTAGGGCGTGTTCGACGCACATCGGAGCCCGTGTTGTTGTGGCATAACGACCTTTGCGGACCAGAGGGAGCACCGGCGGTTGGCGTCAAAGTATACACTTGCTATACTAAGAATCAAAATGTTTTCTACAACATTGTATTGATATTTCACCGTATGTTATTAAAATTTAGAGCTTAAAAATGGTTAATGTGCTTGTGAAGTAATTGTGAAGACATTTTGATTGTACATCTGTTTATGTATGTAATGTAAAATGTAACTTTCTTCTTAATACAAACCGTGAGCCTCCCCATGAAGCAAAATCTTGGCTATGCTACTGTGCCAATATGATCACATCCAAGAAATACTAAGCAAAGGACATGTATTTATTTAATGCAAAAAACACTACATCATGTACCTAACAACTAGTAATTGTACCTGGTTCAAAAAATCTATTCATTTTCATTAAAAACTTCATTTGTAATTGCAAAATGTAATTTGCAAAATAACTAGACTTTGAAACAGGTAAAGAAGAGATATTTATTTCTTATTCATAAGAAAAAAAATTGATACATTTTTTCATGTACCTTTATTTTAATATTTCCAATTAATTTACCCAATACATTCTGATTTGTGACTCAGTCGTATTAAAAAAAATAATTAAAATCACAATTAGTCCAGGTCCAGTGTTTTGCCGATAAGTTTGCTCTCAGGTGCCATAACACATATTTGCAAGTCCTGGAGGAAAGGAATAGTGTTACATGGCACAAAAAACCACCTGTAAAAATTTATTCATTCAAAAATAGGTACCTATTTATTTTAACCATATTTTAATGGGAATAAACTTAATGAATTAAAATTTTGACATCGTCCGAGCCTCCGAGCCCGATACGCCAGTACCTCCCACCTTCCCCTCCAGCCACGGCATTCAAACCTCCCGCCGCGTGTGTAGTAGGGGGATAGAGTGCCACGGACCTGGAAAAGATGGCGCGAGAGGCTTTTGTTGAGGCTACCCGGCGGCCATGTTTTTCCCGGCAGTTCTTCTTCGTCATCGCGGTGAGAGGGAGCTGAACTCGACGTAAACTGGACGTACCGCGGAGTGTTTATTTGAGTATGAGTTACCTTGTAGAGTTGAATTCGTAACTAAATGTGTCGACAATCTGTGCGCGCGCGCCCATGACAGTCAGCTCAGTGCTACCACGTGCGTGTTGTCTGAGTGCCGGATCACGTGTTTGCCTCCTCGACGTCTGGCGTGTGGGACGCCCTAAGAACCCACCCATCTAATCATCAGAGCGTGCCCGGCGCTGAGATCGGGCCAGGTTCAGGTGTCGCCGAGAACTGCAGCAAGGGGGTCGAGTCACGCCCTCACACGGGCGACGTCACGCCCTGAGGCGAGAGTCTCCGCCGGGTCCATGCCCCTTGACACGGTGGCGTCCAATAAACTCGTATGTCTCATTTACAATACCCCCGACCATGTCAAATTGGCGCCCAAGAGGTGGGGCGTGACAAAAAGCTGCCAGAATCACCGGGACCTGTGTTGTGCATGAGTCTGGGAGTTGTGCGGTTGTTGCACGGAGCGTGAGGAACTAAAGTTCGCGCTCGAATGTGCCGTTACTGCGCGGAGCGTGGGGTCTAAAGTTAGCGTGGAACTAATGTTCGCGCAGAGTGACTAACGGGACCTTGTCGCGACCGTCCACTTATCAACTCGCCGGGAGCTCGCTTCCAGGAATTCGGCACAGCGAGAGCAGAGGGACTGCTGTAAACTCGCGGGTGGAGTGTGTGGGTTAGACCGCCGTATGGGTGGCGTAGCGGGGAGGAGCAAGTTGAGTCCACCGGCCTTACTACCACACACCACCATGGCGGACAATAGCGTGAGCGTGGTAAAGTTGGAAATGTTGTACAGCCTGAACGAGATGTGTTGTGTAAAGTGTGCACGGCCCAGATATGTAGGCGCAGTACTAGGGGTAACATGGGCAGACACATGCACCTGTTTAGAACCGTGGGCTGACGAGTGCACCCGCGGGGCCAAGGCGGCCGTGCCAGACTTCCTCAAGTGCACTAACGGGGGGTGTGACGGACTAGCACGTGACGGATTATGGTGTAGGCAATGTAGAGCGTTCAGACATGCAAAGTGCCTCGTCGCAGCCGAGTTAGCGAGTCTCCAGGACACGTGGTACATCTGCAGGGCGTGCCAGGACGCCGGGCTCGTGTCACACGGGACAGCTCCCCAGGGGCAGTACAGTCTGCTGAACTGGGGGTACCCCATCCCGGTGAAGCACGTGGAGCTCCCAGAATTCACCGGCCTCACCAGTGATGACCCGAGGCAGTTCATCCACGCATGTCAGAGCAGTCAGCCGTTATGGCGTCCTGGAGATAGAGTGGGCCGCGCGTACGGGCAACGCCCTGCGGGCTGATGCCAAAACCTGGTGGACCATCACGAGCGAGATCGACATGCCATGGGAGGAGTTTACGAGACGGTCGAGGCCAGGTTCGCGGATTCCAGATCGGAGATGAAGGCACGTACCGAACTGTTCTGCCTGGAACAAGGGGCCAATGAGACGGTCGAGGCATTCGTGGTAAAGAAGATCCGCATGTACAGACGGCTCCTCCCGACGCACGCGCCGGAGGACGTACTAGGGCATGTCGTGGAACTCATGTGCCCTGAGCTACGCGCGCACCTACGGCAAGCAACCCACTACTCCGCAGAGTGCTTCGTGCAACTTGCTCGGGCGATAGAACAGGACCTGAAGTCGATGCGACCACCCAGGAACTTTACCCCGGCACCTACACGAGCGACACCAGCAGACACCAGCACTCAGGCATTAGTGTCCTACCCCGCACCCCGCGACGGGGGTCGCCGCGACACCAGGGGGACAGGTGACCAGTTGCCGCTGGCCTGGCGCCGACGCGCCATAGCCGAAGGCCCACCACCACAGTGTCACACATGTCCTAAAGGCACGCTCCACTGGCACGAAAACTGTCCCGTGCGCAACGCATTCCGGCCCAGTGACAGGACGTACCAGCGGCCGGGAAACGGCCAAGGGTAGTTGACACAGTAATTCCAGTACCCTCACCTCCCGCTGTCACAACTGCGGATGCCGCACAGACGCTGGCCGGGCCACTACTGGGTCACGTCAGCGCAGCGGAAGGCAGACTTCTGCGCATCCCTGTCAGAGTCAACGGGCGAGAGGTACTCGCACTGATCGACACCACAGCCAGTCATAACTGTGTTGCTGCCCATTTGGTTGCGGGGACGCAGTACGAGCACCAACCGTGACAACTTCAGCTGGCCACTGTCGGAGATGCCTGTCGGACGCAGGGCGTCACGACGCTGTGCATCGACGTACGCGACCAAAGATCGTCCACGACCGCACTGGTGGTCACGGAGCTACGAGACGACGTCATTATGGGCCAGCCTAGGCTCTGCGAGCAAGATGCGCATATCGGGGTGCGTGGTGGGCTGGTGTGCGTAGGCACCTGTGGGCGCCGCACGGTCTACGGCTTCGGACATCCAACACCACCATCACCCGGCAAGGTCAGTCTCAACGATTTCAAGCACGGGGTCCCTCCCGGACTGCAGGCCACTATCCAGTGTACTGGATCAACAGAGCGCTGTGTTCGCGAACGCCGACCCCCTTAAGCGTACATCAGTTGCGGAACATGCAATTCCTACTCACCCCCACGAGCCCATGTATATCCCACCTGGCAGTTATGGGTACGCGGGCAAGCAGACCATCCTAGCGCAGGTCAACGAGATGCTGAGAGATGGTATCATCGAGCCCAGCGAGAGTTCATACAATTTTCAGATCGTGTTGGAGGAGAAGAAAGACGGTACGGCCCACTTTTGTGTCAATTTCAAGCCGATCAACAAGGTGACGATTAACTCTCCCCCTCCCTTTCTGAATATTGCCGATACACTCGCCGGACTAGGGAGCGCGAAAATTTTCTCATCACTCGACTTGAAATCTGGGTACTGGCAGGTTCCCATAAGGCCGGAGGACCGCCAGAAAACTGCTTTTACCATTCCTGACGGACACCGCTTCCAATTTAGAGCCATGCCCTTCGGGCTACAGGACGCCCCAGCCACTTTTCAGCACATGATGACGCGCGTGTTGGACGACTACTCCGGTCAGTTTGCTGCAGCATATCTCGATGACATCATCATTTGGTCCCAAAACTGGGAGGAGCATGCGCACCACCTCGCACTCATACTGGAGCGCCTTGCGGCACATGGGCTGACCTGTAACAGGGCCAAATGTCATCTGGGCACGACCGAACTGAACTTCCTGGGGCTCGTGGTAAATGCAGAGGGGAACCGACCCACGCCAGAACAGCTGGACGTCATACTCACTCGACCTGTCCCAAACACCCGCAAGAAGCTCCAGCGGTTCATTGGGCTGGCCAACTGGCTGCGGGCTTTCATCCCCGAATTCTCCGTAGTGACAGCCCCCCTGACAGCTCAACTGTCCCCAAAAAAACCGTACAAATGGACGCCTGCTATGCAAACCACATTCGATGAGCTGAAGCGCCGGTTCAGTCAATGTCACCTACTGGCCAGGCTCGACCCCCAGAAACCTCTCATCGTCCAGACGGATGCAAGCCAGGAGGGCATAGGAGCCATCTTGCTCCAGGCCGGCGCTGGAGGGGAGCCGCGGATAATCGAATACGCTAGTGCCAAGTTTAGGGACTTAGAGCGCAGGTACAGCGTGAATGAGCGCGAGTGTCTTGGGGTAGTGTGGGCATTAAGGCGTTACCGGCCGCACTTGGAAGGACAGCAATTCACCCTGCACACGGACAGCCAGTGTCTCAAATGGCTTGCAACCATGCAGGGCCGCCGGTCCAAACTGACGCGGTGGGCCATGCTACTGCAGGCGCTGGACTTCACCGTAGAGCACGTGGCAGGAAAGCAAAATGAGCTAGCAGATGAGTTGTCACGCAACCCGGACCGTACGGTATATGCGCGAGATGACGCCGAGTGGGAGGAGCTGCTGCCACCGACACGCGAGCAGACGCACGAGTCCCGCGGGAATACTGGCGCATGCCTAAGTGCGATTACCCCGAACACACCCCCGCCACTCCCCCAGGGGCAGAACTGGACGATCTGGACGCCTTCGTACGAGCAAAACAGGCGACGGACGGGCACACTCAGGAGCTCATCCAGCGGTTTGGTGCAATGACACTGGAGGGGTACCGAGTGGTAGATGGCTGCCTCCAGGCATGCCCGGTGGGGCCACAACAACCCCAAACGAAATGGCGGACATTCGCAACAGTGGACACATGCCGGGACATCTTCAACATGCTGCACACTAACAAGCTGGCAGGCCATCCGGGGACGGACCAGACCACACGGGCCATCAGGGAATGGTTTTATTGGCCGGGCATCAACAAACACGTGAGGAACAGTGTACGAAACTGCCGGCACTGCCAGCGACACAAAACGAGGAGGCCGGACGGGCGGGAGCAACAGGTGCCCAGGCGACCCACAGAGCCCTTCGATAACGTGGCTCTGGACCTGATGGGCCCCTACCCTCGCACTGCACGGGGGAAGAGGTTCCTCCTGGTTGTGACCGACTGCTTCACGCGGTGGATTGAGGCATTTCCCTTAGCCAATTGTCGTGCCAGCACGATCGCTCGGGAGCTGGAGACGGAGTTCTTCCCTCGATGGGGCTACCCCCAGGTACTTCTATCCGATAACGCCACCCAGTTTGCGGGTCAGTAAATGGGTGGAATTTTGTACTAAATGGCGGGTCATGGCCCATACCACACCCATCTACCACCCAAGGGCGAGCCCAACGGAAAGACGGAACCAGGAAATATAGGCCCAGTTGCGCCTGCGACTCACGGACGGCCACACAACCTGGGACGTACACCTCCCCGAAATCCTGTACTGTCTGAGACGTAGGGAAAACGAGGCCACCGGGGAAGCACCCGCAACGTTGGTACAGGGGCGGAACTTGCCCTTACCGGGGCAGTACTGAGTTCAGGTGCAAGGTGCGGAAGAGGAGGGGCAAACGCCTGATGCCCGAGCGGCACGGATAGCTGCCACCCGTGACGTGGCCCGGCACCGACAGACGGAGTATCAGGCCCGTATTACACCCGTGACATCATCACCGCCCCCGGCACTGACACCCGGGCAGCTCGTCTACGCCAGGTTGCACCCCCTTTCGGCCAGTGGACGAAAGTACTGCGCCGGGCTGGCGGCGAAGTGGGTAGGTCCCGTACCGGTAGTACGTACTCTAGGTACCACGGCCGTGTTGTTGAAGTTACCCACGGGGCGGATAGTGAAGTACCACAGGGACGCAGTGAGACTCGCACGTGAGGAGGAGACGGACATAGAGGCTCACAGATCTGAGCCAGGAACGCCGGACCCAGCCGCCGATACAGAGCAAGCTGGAGGGGGGCATGACACTCCCACGCCTGCGAGTCCAGATACGTCAGACTTCCACGGGTTCCCCGACGCTACTGCCATAACCTCCATCCTACACACGGGTCACCCGGAGTGTGCGAGGCAGCTGTTCCCCGAGTCGGACACAGATGAGTCCTTCCGTGGATTCGCTGCAGGAGAACGAACGGGCAGTGCCGAACAGCGTTCCACCCCCTCACCGCTCATCTGGTACCCCGAGGACGCCGAAGACCGACCCGAGAGTCCGCCACTTACAGGGCCTAAATGGCCTCTACACTATTCCCTGGAGAACGCCACGTTCCATGTAACCGAAGAGGAACCAGCAAATGATGAGGAGGGGGGCTGTGCAAGGATACCATTTGCGGCCGCGCAAGGCGGCAGGCCCAGCGAGATGCTGCATGACAGAAGCCATACGAGTTGGAGGCGCCGACGGACGGAGCGATCCCCCCGCCACAGGTGTGCACACAGCGGACCACGCCACCCAGCTGCTCCCATCCATGTCATATCGGGTTACTTTCGGGGGGGGGGGGGAATTGACATCGTCCGAACCTCCGAGCCCGATACGCCAGTACCCTCCCACCTTCCCCTCCAGCCACGGCATTCAAACCTCCCGCCGCGTGTGTAGTGGGGGGATAGAGTGCCACGGACCTGGAAAAGATGGCGCGAGAGGCTTTTGTTGAGGCTACCCGGCGGCCATGTTTTTCCCGGCAGTTCTTCTTCGTCATCGCGGTGAGAGGGAGCTGAACTCGACGTAAACCGGACGTACCGCGGAGTGTTTATTTGAGTATGAGTTACCTTGTAGAGTTGAATTCGTAACTAAACGTGTGGACAATCTGTGCGCGCGCGCCCATGACAGTCAGCTCAGTGCTACCACGTGCGTGTTGTCTGAGTGCCAGATCACGTGTTTGCCTCCTCGACGTCTGGCGTGTGGGACGCCCTAAGAACCCACCCATCTAATCATCAGAGCGTGCCCGGTGCTGAGATCGGGCCAGGTTCAGGTGTCGCCGAGAACTGCAGCAAGGGGGTCGAGTCACGCCCTCACACGGGCGACGTCACGCCCTGAGGCGAGAGTCTCCGCCGGGTCCGTGCCCCTTGACACGGTGGCGCCCAATAAACTCGTATGTCTCATTTACAATTACCCCGACCATGTCAATTTAGAAACATCTTCACCATAAAATTGAAAAAACCCCAGCTCCAGATACACCATTTACCTTCTGGTATCCTTATTCCTATCCCTATTTCTCTACAGTCGACAACAATCAGACTATAGAAATTTTTTGTACATAAGTATAATAATATGCTTAGATTCTTAGGTTAGTGCACTTCTGTAGGCAGAAAAATATTGCCTAGATGTTTAACAAGCGGAAGTAGGTTTATTGTCAAATATACACAGTTATAAAAAAAAATTATACAGAAAAAATTCTATATTTTTCTAATCAAATCAATTTTCCCTAACCTACACTAAAGTTATTATTTCAGTTATTTCCGATAAATTAGCTTTTTTCTATGACTATTTTAGTTTACCAAATATATTCGATGGTAGTTACACTATCATATAGTTTCGTTGGGCACACCAATACATTTGGTATGTCCTGCAATTTTTATGGAAGAGAGAGAGAATTAAAAATTACTCTAGTTCCAGATTAAAAAAATAGAAGTAGTTCCGCATTTGGGTTTATATACATATACATACATACACATGGCCCGCCATCTTCCTGTGAATATATCGTTGCAAGGTGCACGCGCATAGTAAAAATTTGCTCTCATCATTTTCCATAATGCACCTTAAGAAGTATAAAATGAAAAATTAAAATTAGGTACATAAAGATTAGGAATCGACAAAGTGTGATTGAAAGCATAGGTGTGCCCAGACATTTCCATTAAGGGGGGCCCTGCTAAATTTTTAAATGAGAAGCTGAATTTAGAATGTTAAATAGCCTAAATACATGCACTCATTGACTTGTTGATATTTTTGTGCAGTATCAACAAGATATGTTTACTAGTTAATATTTATATCCGTATAATTTTAACAATCTTAAAAATATGTTTTTTTTTTTTCCATAGACAATGTTTAAAGTGTACTTACACATTTTCCCCCCTTGAATAACCAATAGCTTCGTCCAGATCTACCTTGAAATGAACTTCTTTTTAGTGAATGCAAACACAGCAATTCAGACAACAGAACTTTAACAAACCTCTTAAAATATTTATTTTTTGCTTGGCCATTTTAAGGGACCTAATGTTTTAAATAAACTAAGGCGGCTGTATTTCCAGAACGATAAAATGTTTAAAAATATTGTTAATTAGCATGCTGCAACACTGAAACACAGTTTTAGTGTCACAGTGCCAGGAATATACGAATATTAACGAATGCATTAGAGAAAATGCCGATCTGAGTGATTACATTAGGGGGGGCCATGGCCGACCTGGCCCCCCCCTGTAGACACGCCTATGATTGAAAGGGTTAAGCACGGCCAACAAACAAATTTTATGCAAATGCAGAACTACTTCTATTTGTTTAATCTGGAACTAGAATAATTTTTAATTTCCGCTCTCTTTCATATTAATTAACTTTTTATTGAATTTTAACAAGGAAGGCAGTATTTTAGTAAAAATACTTATCAAAAATTAGGTACAAGCCAGGGTTTAGAGTTTTTTTAAAGCCTTTTACATTTTTATTGGAAACGTTTCATTATATTGTTTAACCTTTTGCTCTGCAAATCGAATGATTCGATAGTCGACGTAGCTGCTTCGGTAGCGGAGAGTAACTACGTGTGTTTCATTCAAAAATTTAGTGATTAATATTAAATACTGGTTTCTATAATTGAAAATCTTTATTTATTGTGAAGATTAGTAATATTAATTGTATTTTAAACATTTTAAACAATTTATATAAGATTTTTAAGTTTTATTTATATATTTAACTATTTATATAAGATAGTTTAAATTCCCTTATGTATAATATATTTGTTTTATAAATTATAAATTGTTACATTTTTATAAAATAATTAAAATTAGTAAGTTGTAATAATTTTCAGCATATTTATTGATTTTCATTATTAATTAAAAATATATCTCCATTATGTTACTAAATCAAAAAAAAATAATATTATACACATGTATGTATTAATATAGAATACTGAATATTTATATAATCATTTTGGTTACATTAAATTTAAAAACAGTTCAGTGTCTTAAGTCGAAAACCATCATAACTACTAATGTGCATACTTTGCACACACCTTTTTTATTTTCATTTAATTTTGGATTTTTGTTATGTAATGCAACGCTATAATTATGATAATTTATAATTATTTTATAGTAATTGAACAAAGAAAAAATAAAATTTATTTACTTCATAGTTATAAAGAGTGATATAATTTACTCCAGTGAACGAATAGACTGAAGAGATTAAGATGTATTTTCGCCTCATTGTGTATTCTTACACTTTGACAGGGGTCACAAAATAAGCAGTAAATTATGGTTTTGTAATACAAATTGGAGAGCGCCTGTAAGGTATGTTTTCAGGCAACATCGTTACGTGCTGCGGGTGGCCTTACTGCAAGCTAGCAGGCGTACTGGTTTTTGAAGCCTTGTGGCTTGGTGACCACCGGGAGCTGACAGTCAAGTTTCCACGCAGCATCAGGCGAAAGTTAGGCAATGTGTAGTTGTTGAGAGAAGAGTGCGTAGGAGTGTTGAAAATAAAAAATTAATTTTTTATTAGAGACCCGGTAGATATATATATATATATAAACAAATAAATTAATAAATATATATATAAGGCTCAGTAGTTATGCAGAAAATAAATTGCAATAAAACAACTTCAAAACTTTAATTTATTATATACCTAAAAACAATGTATAAAAACATAATACCTATCAGCGGTAACTTCGTGATCAAACAACGATATGACTAAAACCAACCACATATAAAAATATCTTCTACCTCATTTGCTTTAAACAATTCCTACCTAGAAATGTCAAGGAAAGCAGCACAAAAGAATTCTTAGGAAATTGTAGTTGAAAATGGTTTGCAAAAAGGACTTAGTTTACGTATTCTTAATAAATTTTATGTAGTAAAATAAAATAAGCGGGAAAGTAAGACATTAGTACTATAGGGGAAATAACGATGCAAAAAAAAATATCCTGATCACCTGAATTCGTAAATACCAGTTATATAAAAATGAGATTCTACTGCATTTATGTGTATATGGTAGATTATTTTACGTTATAAAGTAGGCCCTAAAGATACTAGTGTAGTAAGATTTTTATTCTGAAATAATGAAATAAAGTAACATAGTTTCCAACACTTCTTATGATAATAATTGGTTTAAAAAAAAGTTTCTATCCAAAAAATTTAAAAATAGTACCTAATGTTTGCAATTACTTTTAAACCTTTAAAATATTTTATATTAATAGTAATTTAGTGGATTTACATTTGTATAAACTTCGTCTTTTTTATGATGCGACTTTTCCTATAACAAATTCAACAGATATTCATTTTTTTAATCATTCTGTATCTTTTTTTTTTTGCCAAATAATAGTAGTCAACATATCCGAAACAAACTGATAAATATAATATAACATTTTTAAACTGTGGTTTTGGGATATACGGACCACGAAACGTAAAGCAACGTCTATGTTTACCATAAAGCCCATGATAGTAACGACTGCAACAAGTAGTTGTTCTTAGAAATCTGCCTAAAGATATGGTGTTTTAACTACACTTCCACGCACGGTGGGCAGCAACCAAAACAGTAGTATATAATAGGGGCGCCGAGGACTGGCGCTGGCGCGTGGTGTGTGGCCGGTGGTGTTATCCGCCATCTTGGATTGTGACGTCACGGCGGCCATCTTGGATGGATGTGACCTTGACCTTTGACCTTGACCTTGACCCCGGCGGCCATTTTGGATCCGCCATCTTGGATCCGCCATTTTGGATGACGTCATTGTGTTCTCGAACATTCCGGCGATGTGTTTTCCGCCATATTGGATTATGACGTCACCGTTGCATTTTCCGTTACGGCCGCCATCTTTAACTTTTTTATTTATTATCCGATTTTAATGAAATTTTTTTTAAAAATTATAAAAAAAATTCAAATAATAAAATTTTAATAAAATATTTATAAAAAATATACTTTTACGACACGGAGTTTGGAGTCCTCGGTTCGAACTCGGTGAGGGCAAAAAAAAATTAAAAATGGCGACAGGCTCCTTCCTCAATGGTGGGTGCTAGCAGACTGACTCCCACCACTTTTTTTAAAGCATATATATCGTCACCTAGTATGACGTCATGTCCGCCATCTTGTCTTCGATGCTGGAGACCACCATCTTGTTTTCGGCCGCTAGAGTACGCTGACGCCATGTTAGTTTAACTCTTACCCGCTAGAGTGCAGTAATCATTTATTACTAAGGTGCCTGCCATCTTGAAATTTGGCCGCCATCTTGAAAATCCGTAATTATTTAGCTAGAAATTCGGGAAAAGTTCCAAAATTCATTAAATAAATCACTCATTAACTTACATATTGATTCGATGGATTCCTGTCCTCGGTTCGATACCCGATCGATGCAATAATGTTTAATTTTATGTAAAAAATAATAATTTCAATAAACCATGTTCAAAATTCATTAAATAAATTTGTAATCTATATACTGATTGATTAGATCGACTAAGGTCCTTGGTTTGATCCCAGGATGATACCAAACAACTTTAATACTTTAAAAAAGTACCACTAAAGTGACAGGTTTGAGAAAATAAAAACACCGCAAGTTCTATTAAAAAAATTTTTATTACATACATACTACACTAATACAAGTACAAAAAAAAATACACAGACAAATTACTAAAGCCTTGTGGATTTCTCGACTGAAACAGTCTTCTTATTATACAGACTAAGTCCTTTACATGACTTTAAATGTCTATTCAGTTTATCAGGTCGACATATTGGTACACCACAATTTTCACACAAAGCAGTATTATCGACTTCATTAAAAGGACAGTGATATATTTCGTGTCGTTGTGCACTCTGAATATTTACCAATGTTTTGTTACATAATATACAGCTTGATTCCGATGAACGTACAGCCAGTCTATCACAATTCCTGAGGTGTCGTTTTAATCTTCCATATTGTACAAACTTGCTTAAACATCTGTTGCACTGATATTTAATGCGTTCAGAGTTATTACTACAATTGTGTATTACATAATCACGTAATTTCAAGTTTTTGATCTTCTCGCAGTACGTGCAGCCGGATGATGGAACACCGTTGGATGCACCTTTCTTCATCAATGCCACTGGAACTGTTGACAACCATTGTAACACTGCTGACATGTTAACTTCTGAAGCCGTTGAGGTCTGCTCTGCAGAAGATGTTGCACGCGTCGAAATCTCCCGCTGTGCTGAGAGAGCAGGTGTAGCTGTAGACATCGTTGTCATCGGGCTCTGCACTGATGATGGTAGACCTTCGATCCAGGTTGGTGTTGATACTGGTAATGATGCCATCGAGTTCTCAAGAATAGATAGATACTGGTCCATTATGTTATACAAGTCTAACTATCCGAGCCGTTCATCACCGCAGCCAGAGACGGACTGAAGTCCATATCACCTGGGGTCTCACTTATATAGTCTCATTAGCCGGTACAACACATGAGTCAAATCAATAACCATGTTCATTATACGTCTCGGAACATTTTTTATAATGACGATGTAAGCTATCGAGACGTGAAATTAGTTTATTGCACTTTTTGCACTGAAACAGTATTCTTTGAGCATTATTCTGACAGCTGCTTCTTTCATGTCTGCGCACATTTGAAGTTCTAGTAAATGATGCGTCACAGTATTTGCACTGACGCAATGTACGCTCTTCATGAATTGAAGTCTGTAATGCAGATGGTGAAACTTCAGCTGATGATGGAACAGCACGTATCGTTGTCTCCTCTGCAGCAGGTATCGGGATCTCCACCGCCGCCGTGGTCTCCTCTGCAGTCGGTATCGGGATCTCCGACTCCATCATCGATGCTGTCATCGAGGTCCCAGCTGCTGTCGGTAAACATTCTATTCCGGTCGACATAACTAAATCTCACGAAACTTAATGGAGAGAGCACGTCCGTACTGCACCGCGACCAGAGGTGAACTGCGGGTCCAGTCGTCTGAACCTCGCTTATATACCTGTGGTCTACTGGTATACCTCATGAGTCAAAATAATGTCTGTATTTAAAAAAATTTTATTAGGTACCTAAAAATTGTAGAAATAAAAAGCATACGAGTTCAAGTTTTACACATTTATTTATAAAAATTACACAAATACATATTAGGTTAAGGAATCAAGCATTTTCACAAGCAAAGTCTTTAATGCCGCACGAACTGACACGTCGACTCCGGTCCCAACTGGTTCGTTGACTCCGGTTCCAACTGGTTCGTTGACTCCGGTTCCAACTGGTTCGCAGGCCACAGGATCAGGAACACAGGTTTCCAGCTGGTCATCTTCTGTGACGTTGACAACTCCGACAAGACATGGTCGATGACGTCTGTGACCACATCTACGCCTGGGCTTTGGCTCAGTGCTAGTTGGGACAGATTCACTGCATGAACTGCGACGACGAGACACACACCGTTTGGACGTCTGCGTAGAAGCATCACAGGTCGCAACAGGTTGCAACACGCTCATGTTTGGTGTTGCACATGCAGACGAGGCGACTACCTCAGTGATGCTAGCAGGAAGGATTGTGTGTGGTCTCATGTGAAAGACGGCACAGTTTCCAGGTTCGCAACAAGCTACCAGCTGCTGAGTCGGTTCGTAGGACACAGGAAAGTGCGCAAACCGCCAATGCTGAGCACCTCCATCACAGGTTTCTGTATATGTACGTAGATATCCGGAATCCCAGTAGCTGTACTCGACACTGCTGAAGCTAGGTCTTGCGCTCACGTACACGTTAGCAGGATGAAACGTAAACATCTTCTTGCAGGTCGAACGTCAACTGAAGGCACGTACGTATTTACGCCATTTATATATGCAGGCTCCTACTAACATTGTGTGTGCCATTTCTGCATTAGCTGCGAGTTTGTACAGGCAGAGACACGTTCAAACTTGTCACATGGCTGCATGTCGTATATTGCACTAAGCTTGCGCAGGGAAGGACAGCCGTAGTCGGTCTGTATATCTACGATTTCAGCTGCTCCGTCGTCACACAGCCCTCGTAGCCATTTCTTCTGTTCAGGTCCGGCAACGTAGATTATTTCGTTTTGAACTAGTAAATCTTGAAGTGTGTTTTTCACTTGGTGGTACGGAATTTTTCCTTCGTCCCACTCTAGTCCGTGATAATATTTACATAGCCATTCGATCGACCGTTTGCTTTTTTCGTCTAGTAGTTTCCACGGATACGGAGGTCGAAAGCTGCGGGTTCGAGTCTTGTCTCCAGAGGTGACGCTAATTTCCTTGAGCACGAATCCATTTTGACTCTGGAAACCTTGCAGGTTGCAGTACATCTTGTCGCTAGCAATGCTCGGTCGTAACTAAATTATTATCGAAAACGAAACAGTATTTATGTCAGAATTTTCACAAGTTTGTCTCGACAATTGTACGAAGCAAGCCGATCGTGAAGTATCAGACAAAAAGCATAGGTGTTTGGTGGAATATTTCCGCTAGTCGTTATCTCGATCCTACAGTCGATGATGTTTGAATTTATTCGATCATCCTGTTTGGAAACGTCAAACACCATTAACGGTGCCTTGTTCTTGAAACTGTCGGGACTCAGTATCGGTGACTGTCTCCGCCCATAGTAAGCTTGCTGAAACTTGGCATACATTTGATATGCTAGAAGGAATCTTCCACTTTCAAAGTCCATGTTCATGTCAACGTACGGATAACTTTCGCTGTTTAAAAATATTTTTACATTGCGTATTTGACAGTTATCGAATACGGAGCGACTTACTCCTGCATTGAGCTGTCTTCCGGTCTGAAGCCCGACGATGATGTATCTTGGTTTTTCCGTAGCGAAGCTGGACTTTACTATCCAATTGATACGCTGACTATGAGGCAAGCCAGGATAAGTTTCCAGGCTCCAGGATCGGAATGGCACATCGAAATTCTTGCCATTTTCTATGTTCTTCAACATCTTGACTCGTTCAACGGTGCTCACTTGGATGTGGGGCAGCATCCACTCGATAGACTGTAGTGTTAGCGAGACATCTTGAGGGTTTTCTGCAGCGGCGACAATTGCATTAATGTGCGTGTTGGCTAGAAGCAGTACGAGCTCTTGTTTCGAATTAATGATTATATGCTTGTAGTCCTCAGCGAATCCAAGAAGCATGGATAGAGGAACACAAACTTCGAACTTCCCTTCGACATAAACCGGAAGCTTATATTCATCCTCGAGAGCCCAACCGGCCATCTTTGCAGCAGACAGTTCATTTGGCGTGAGCGAAAGGTAATTTTTCATAGCAGATGTTATGCCTACATCTCTCGTCTGGTCTACCTCGACACCATTGAGTACATAAGTAATGCGCTCGATTAGGTGAAGAATACCATTGCAGGATATTGACGTCGTTGTCGGATGCGTACCATCCGCTTTTGTAAGCGTGCCTCTTATACGTAGAAATGACTGCGAAGGTAAAGTACAAATATCTTGGTGCTGTACTGCAATGCGTACTTCCGATGGTAGTGCGTACGGTCCGAGCAGGAAAGGCTGGTACTCGTGCAATTCCATTTTCGTAATGCTATCATCAAAAATGACCGGATCTTCCACGTTGAGGATTTCGTCTTCCATATTTATTCGGCACTTGTCCAATACTGAGAAGATACTTTATGTTGTCAGGTGTTAATGCACCGATGTCTGGTAGAGAACTGTTCTTGTTCACGCCAATACGATTTCTTTTATAACTGTTCGGTGTTACGAACTTTATGCCCATCGCTTCAAGTGCAGACGTAATGTAATTTCTTCGTCTTGAAAATTCACCAATCGTCCTCGCTGGTCAACGATTCGGACAACGACTTCGTGTGCGCACTTCACGACGACTGGAACGTAAATGATACTTTGCGGTACTTCGACCAGTTTATATCCTGGCGGGACCATCGGCGAAAACTCGTGCAGCATGTTGCTTAGTCTTCCGTTGAGATACGTTCCACTTGCTAAATTACAGTTTATTCTTATGACATTCACAGGTAAAATGTTTACTGCGCGCGTAGATTCGTACGTTCTTCCCGTATCATAAACCTTTGATTCGAATCCGAGCATCGTACCTATGGTGCCAGGTTTCGTAAAGTCGACATTTTCACTGCATGTTAGAATGCTTTTTTGAGTGTTTGGATTTCCACGCAGTTGAAAGTCTACATCCTGTGGTAACATATCCCTGATGTAATTTGCAATGTCGTCAATTTCGTAAGAGCCAACAGGTAACCGTATTTCATGAGCGGTCCCATCGCTTTTCAGGAAGCAGATCTTGCAGTTTTCTTCGTCAATGTTCGGTATGGCATTATACGTTTGAAAATCTACGAGTCCGATACACCATTCTCCGTCTAAATCCAGAGGCGGGAAATGAACCGCCCGCAGCTCAGATGCGTGACCTGTCAGGGTAAGTGTTATCGACATGACTAATAAATTATCGTCACTGCACAACCTTTAAGTAGCAATTTTTTTTATTTGTCAGCTAATTTTTGTTTGTTAAAAAGCGAAGACACAAGTGTCCGCAGTTTGTTTGATTAGGCTTCTGTTCCGTTTCGTAATTGTAAAACAACGTAGTGGACCGGCCCAGGTACCGCCTAAGTTCGGGCGGAGGGCGTAGATTACCGAAACTGTCGTAGTAAGTAGCTTTTTTTCCAGACTTTATGTACGCCACCCAGTGCGTGCCGCGACCCGCCGACGTGTCTAAATTAATTATGGCGCACTCACGTGTCTTTGGCTTGCTGGGCAAAGTGTCTCGCATAAACACGCCGCGGAAATTTGGTATTTTAAGTTTTCGAGCGTACTTTATTAAATCTACGTTGGTGAGCGGTCGTTTCGGTAGGGAACTTAGGATTTTCTCTTTACACGTTTCTTTCTCATGCCTCGTCCTGTCTTGTGAGGATGCAAGTACAGTCCTGCGCCGTTTTTTTTACCGATGGCAATGGCTTCCATGCTGGCATTGTGTCGCTGTGCTTCTTTTAACTGCTTGCGCTCATTCTTCGAAGTGTTGACTGCCCGCACTATACCGCTCGTTGCACCGATAAGGCCTCCGAGAGCACCCAATGCAGGCAAAAGCAAAGGAAGAAATCCTCCTATAATCTTCTTGTCGAGAGTCTGTAGTTTTTGCTTGGCTTTTTGCACGCCTGCACCGATCTTGCGCTTCTTGGTCTTGCGTGAGTTAGTCTTTGACTTGATGTAGCTGGTTCGACGAGCACCCATTCCTAATTTCGTCTTTGCCTTCATGATTTTAGATACGCCCCACGCTGCGATTTTCTCTCCTAGTCCCGCGTCCCGCGATTTGCTTATTACCTCGGCTTCCTGTGCCAATATCTGATCTGCTCTGTGCCTAGATTCCAGATCCTTGCTTAATGAATATGCGATATCGTGCTGCTTGCACTTTTCGTCGAGAGAATTAATGCCCACGTCACCTCGAGCTAACCTTTTCGCTAGTTTCGTGCCGGGGCCGCAGAATCTGTAGCCGGGAATGTGTAGCTCGAATGGCAGATTGTTTATCAGCGAGTTCACGAGTCCTGCACCGCTGTGTTTTTTGTTCTTACCTCTTCGAGTCATTACGCACAACTGACCAGAAAGTATAAATGTGTTTGATTTTATACAATTACTTTAGTACAATGCAGGTCGTCAAGCAAGACGTGTGTTTGCCCGTGCGTATTACGCAAGACGATGTATTTAGTGCGCGTGAATCACGACATGGCTTACTGTTGCCTTCTGCCGTACGTTGCATCATAGCGGGTCCGTCCAACTGTGGTAAAACGTGTGTTTTACTGAGTTTACTGGAGGAACCAAATGGTCTTCGGTTCGAGAACGTTTACTTGTATTCCAAGTCGTTGCAACAGCCAAAGTACCAGCGCCTAGCAACTGTTCTACGATCTGTGGATGGTCTGGAGTATTTTCCGTTTAGCGATAATACCGATGTTGTACCTCCAAGCGAAGCAAAAGCCAATTCCGTGTTTGTTTTCGACGATGTAATGTGCGAGAAACAAGGCATAATACAAGAGTACTTTTCCATGGGCAGACACGCCAAGGTAGACTGCGTTTACCTGTGTCAGACGTACAGTCGTATTCCAAAACATCTCCTACGAGACAACGCAAATGTCATAGTTTTGTTTCGCATGGACGAACTTAATTTACGCCACGCTTATGATGATCACGTAAACACCGACATGACATTCCAGGAATTCAAAGACATGTGCTCCTTGTGTTGGAAAGAAGAACACGGATTCCTAGTTATAGTCAAAGACTGGCCTCTATATAAGGGCAGGTACAGACGAGGTTTCGATCAGTTTATCACCAAACATGAGTCATAGCATTTCGAAATTCGGTCGTAGCAGTCGAGACTTACGTACTGCTCTCAAGTCTCATGACGACGTTATCCGCAAATACATTTCGCTACTGGCTCAAAAAATAGACGGGGTGAAAAAGGAATTACTTGAGTACCTCGTAGCCATAGACCAGCGCGTGGAAGCTTCGGATTCTCGCATTCGCGACATGATCGAAGTTTCGAATGCACAAAGACGGGACGATCTGAGGACTTTTCAAAGTAGTCTGAAAGCATCACTATCTCAATCGTCAACAAATTCAGATTTGGCCAAACACAAGAAAGAAGTTTCTGCGAACGAATAAAAAAGTATAAAAGGAGGTCTTGCAATAAGTTTTCAGCCAGTACAATGTCGGACCTGGCCAGTGACCTTCATCGAGCTATTCAGTCTGTTCGTGAAAAATATTTACTTGCTAGACGAACCAGACTTGCACGTGAGATGGAAAATGAGGAGATATTTAAACCAATCACTAGTCGCCTCGACGAACTTAAAAACAAGGAAGAACCAGCCTTCATTGTGAAGACAGAAGTTGAAGATGAAATGCCGACTGTAAAGAAGAGAAAGTATGAACCAGATCGAGAAGAAGAGGACTTAACAAGTACAGAGTCCATGCACAAGAAAAAATTACCGAAAAAGGGACATCAAGTTAATGCAATGGTCCGACCATACCTGATATCGTTTACGAGCCGGAATAATGACACGACCTACGGAGTGTACAGAAAACATAATAAATGGTTCCTTGGTGCTAAAGAAATAGACTTTCTACCAGGAAATATCGTGCGCGTAGCAGAGTTCAAAACGCGCGGGACTCCGGGTCTGTACGAATTGCTGTTTCGCAGGGAGCCTAAAGGATATTCTCACAACGACTTACAAGAGTACAAAAAACTGCTAGAGCTAACCAATGCACATTTTCGCGATAACGATCTAGATAGTGGTGTATATAAAGACGTAGATCATGAAAAAATCGACATTCTCGCTAATCTCTTCAGTGAACTAACAATACATGGCGAAGGTTTAAAAAAGCTAGAAAGTGGTCAGACATTTGACTATGTATATTGGGACGACCCTAATGAATTAGTTGATCGCCTTAGAATTCTACATGCATCGCTTAGTGTAGGAAACTATTCGCACATCAACGAGATAGTCTCCATACTTGAAGAACTGAAGGAAGCCGGCTACATACAATGAGTCGAACCGGAATCGCTCGCGAACTTCATGCTCCTGCTAGACGGAAATACCTTCGTCGCAAAGTCATAGTTCGTGGAATTGATGATTTATTCCAGGCGGACCTTGTTGAGATGATACCGTATTCCCGATTGAATAAAGGTTTCAAGTACATGTTGACAGTCATCGATGTTTATAGCAAGTTCGCTTGGGCTAGACCTGTCAAATCAAAAACTGCAACTGACGTAGCCAAGGCCATGAACAATATTTTGCGTGATGGACGTGTACCGTCGCACCTGCAAACGGACCTCGGGAAAGAATTCTACAATGCGACCTTCAAGGCTTTGATGAAGAAGTATGGCATCAAACACTACTCTACATTTAGTAACGTCAAAGCCTCCGTTGTCGAAAGGTTTAACAGAACTTTGCGTTCCAAGATGTGGCGGCAGTTCACGGCTAACGGAAATTACAAGTGGCTTGACATCTTGCCGAAACTAATAAGCGAGTATAATTCCACTGTGCATTCTACCACGAAAATGAAGCCAAAGGACGTAAAGGATAATCGCCTGCTTCAAACAGTTTTTCCCAACACGAAGAAGAAAGATCCACGAAAGCGTAAAGCTAACGTCGGCGACATTGTGCGAATCTCCAAGCAGAAAGGTATCTTCGAGAAAGGTTTCACTGCGAACTGGAGTCCCGAACTTTTCCGTGTGACACATGTTCGTGAATCAGAGCCTAGGACCTACTACCTCGAAGATTTGGACCACAAACCTATCCATGGCGGCTTCTATGCCGAAGAGATTCAGCCTACGTTGTATCCCGATACGTACTTGGTGGAGAAGATTATAAAACGAAGAAATGGACTGTCCTACGTCAAGTGGTGGGGCTTTCCACCTCGCTTCAATTCGTGGGTGGCAGATGCAGACGTCGAGAAATCCACAAGGCTTTAGTAATTTGTCTGTGTATTTTTTTTGTACTTGTATTAGTGTAGTATGTATGTAATAAAATTTTTTTTAATAGAACTTGCGGTGTTTTTATTTTCTCAAACCTGTCACTTTAGTGGTACTTTTTTAAAGTATTAAAGTTGTTTGGTATCATCCTGGGATCAAACCAAGGACCTTAGTCGATCTAATCAATCAGTATATAGATTACAAATTTATTTAATGAATTTTGAACATGGTTTATTGAAATTATTATTTTTTACATAAAATTAAACATTATTGCATCGATCGGGTATCGAACCGAGGACAGGAATCCATCGAATCAATATGTAAGTTAATGAGTGATTTATTTAATGAATTTTGGAACTTTTCCCGAATTTCTAGCTAAATAATTACGGATTTTCAAGATGGCGGCCAAATTTCAAGATGGCAGGCACCTTAGTAATAAATGATTACTGCACTCTAGCGGGTAAGAGTTAAACTAACATGGCGTCAGCGTACTCTAGCGGCCGAAAACAAGATGGTGGTCTCCAGCATCGAAGACAAGATGGCGGACATGACGTCATACTAGGTGACGATATATATGCTTTAAAAAAAGTGGTGGGAGTCAGTCTGCTAGCACCCACCATTGAGGAAGGAGCCTGTCGCCATTTTTAATTTTTTTTTGCCCTCACCGAGTTCGAACCGAGGACTCCAAACTCCGTGTCGTAAAAGTATATTTTTTATAAATATTTTATTAAAATTTTATTATTTGAATTTTTTTTATAATTTTTAAAAAAAATTTCATTAAAATCGGATAATAAATAAAAAAGTTAAAGATGGCGGCCGTAACGGAAAATGCAACGGTGACGTCATAATCCAATATGGCGGAAAACACATCGCCGGAATGTTCGAGAACACAATGACGTCATCCAAAATGGCGGATCCAAGATGGCGGATCCAAGATGGCCGCCGGGGTCAAGGTCAAGGTCAAAGGTCAAGGTCACATCCATCCAAGATGGCCGCCGTGACGTCACAATCCAAGATGGCGGATAACACCACCGGCCACACACCACGCGCCAGCGCCAGTCCTCGGCGCCCCTATTATATACTACTCAAAACGCGCTTTGTTCTTACGTAATCAATAGTGTGCCACCCAAGGATATACAGGAAGAGTCAAGATGGAGAATGTGCTGTCGTAAGTAGCGTTATTGGACAACGACTCGACATCCCTTCTTCACAGCTTGGTGTTCGTACGATCCATTAAATGGTTTCTAATTGAAAAAAATCGGTCTTTGTGACGTGACGCAACAGCTCTTCGTTAGATCCTCCATCGTCAATAGTCCAGGTAAATGCTCCCCAGAGATGCCACCAGCGTCCGCTAGACACAATATGTTCACCGTGACATCGGCAGACAAGCCGTGCAGTGTTAGGACGACGAGCTCTTCGCTGGACTGTGAATACGGGCGGCTCCGTGGCTGTGAACCTAACAGGGCCCCGCGGCGACTCGTTTTATGTTCATTTTCCTGGAGTGTCCAGTTTTCTGTGAAGTAAAATGGAAATTATTGGGAAACAAGAACAATTATATTGTTATTAGCGTGTAATTTTAAGTGCTGATCAATACGTTCCGATTTAAATTGAGTTTTCATGATTTCGTATAAGAAAAAAAGTTGAAAGATTTTATTGTCTCATGTAATGACGCGATTTCACAGAGTTTGATCGTTAGTATTAAAAAAAACTCAAGTATAATTTATCAGGAAAAATAATTAACTATCTTAAGCCAAATTAACAAAATCGTAATCAAACTTTGTGTTCCAGGTTGGCTTAAAAATGTTGTTTTAAAGAGTTTAACTTTCAAATTTTTCCGGGTAGAATCCCCGAAGGTTCTTTTCTCTGGGGACTAACCCTTGCCCCGGTAGTCCCTCTCCAGAATATTACGATTCCTCCGAGTCTAGCGCCGTCACTGACTGTGAACACCCACGCTTGCCTCGGAGCGAGTCTGCAGCCTGCCTGCCCCGAGCGGTCCGGCGAAGGGCGGACGACTCTGACGAGGACCTGTCAGGTTCGAGGCCCGAGTTGCGTCAGCGGTCGCCGCTCACTTTCCTCTCCGGCGAGGATAACGTCGCAAGAGCGCCCGGCTGGCGGTTAGCACCGCGCCTCCGCCCACACCTCCGAGTGGCTCAGACCAGCCGCTCGCTCGGCGACACCACTACCCGCAGATTCGGCGCCTCGCTCTCCGACCGCAGCGTCCGGGCATCGAACCACTCGTCCGCGAATAGTCCCGGGCGACGGAGTGCTGCACATCAACTCCAGCAATAACAAACAGAATCAAATTTGACATAAAAAAAAGAGCGTGTGTTGTGTAACTCAGTTCACGTGATAGACGTGAAACTTCTTTGGCAGTTCTAACTGTGCGTGTTACTGTTTCTTCAAACAATTCTGCCATTTGAAACACGCTAAATCTCTGAACAAAATATTAAATTCATAACAGGTAGCGCTGTCTATACAGCAAATGCAGGGACTGTCTCAACAGCACTCTCTACGCTGCTGGTTGAACAAAGGAGAAACGCGAGCGCGCTGGTACCAATTATAAATTTAAAGGCACTCACATCTGACTGTATAGGATACCGATATATATTAAGCTGAAACAAGCGCATGCGCACACTTTATGTCTTATTTCTTTAGTTCACACATCGCTCTCGGTTCTATTTTTTTTTGTGCGGGGGAGGAATTATCGCACAAAGAGGAGAAAGAAAACGATCCCAGAAACGTATACAGCATGATGCTCTCTTTATACTCTTTAGCCAAGAACCTATTCTCTGTCATTTTCTCCTCAGAAATGTTTCAAAACAATGTATCACACAAACATTGCATTGCAATTCGACCTTGAAATTTTACTCTTTTCATGCCCAAATAAGTTTCACTTTAAAATTCACTATGGACCTATTTCACAAATTTTACTTGCAAAGCAAAAAATTATGTTTGTTTACGAACATTGACAGTAAAATGAAGTTGTTTATAACCTTTGTGTCTGAATAATATGATAGACAGGTTCTGCCTGTTAGCTTTCATCTACTTCAGTTAAATAAAAGCATGTCTGCTGACCAAATTCTCGATATTTTGCTGTCTACATTCCTTGCACATTTTCAGTAGTTTTCACCCAGGTCCGTGAGGTAAGTGCCCTTTTTTGATAAAATTAATTTATTTTTATTTTAATTTTTTTCTCAAATTTTTTGGATGGTACCTAATTAAAAATTTTAAATGTGGTGGACATGATGTAATTCAAAATTGCAGATACAATAATGGGGGTTTGGGTCAAGGTAATACAATATGGCGGAATCCAAGATAGCCAAACGTTCTAGAAAATAAAATGGCGGAATCCGAGATAGCGGAATGACATAGAGAAAAAAATGGTGGAAAACAATGGCGGCCAGGTTAGCCAACGGGGTCAAGGTTAAATGACAAACTTATCCAAAATGGCGGGCCGACAATCCCAATTTTCACCTTGGACCGTGCTGCAGGAGCCCCATGTTTATACTACTGGCCAGAGTATTTAAAAGCAGGAAAATGGTCTAGAACATCAGTAGGTAGGTGATAGGATGGCGACTGCAAGTGAAATCTTTGCCTTCGACGCGGCTACAACCCACAAGCCAAGCAGGCACAGAAAACGGCCGCGAAAGCCTGCCATCCTTATTGAGTTTCGAAGGAGTTTCAAAGAAAACGTAAATTACTTATTGTGGAATTGTAGCGCTTTTCATGGACGGTGCCGCTCTTCACACAAAATGCAACGCTTGAGATGTCGAGGCAACATTTAACGACAATAATGTTCTGGATTCATCAAGTTCAGCTTGCACGCGAGTGGTTGAGCTGCACGTGTGTGTTCCGGCGCCACCTCGACGCTGATTGGCGGAGCGCAGGGATCACGTGTTCGTGAGGCCCCGCAGGCGCAGCTGGCGGCACACGGCGGGGAAAAAACAAGCGGCAGATGCTGCAGGCAGCGCTACTCATTCTGTTGCTCGACTCACACGGCCGCTTTTACTTTCCCACCTGCCTCCGTCCCGCCTCCGGTCTCGCTGCGGGGGGAATCATAACATTCCGTGACTCCGATTCAGACGCCAGAATAATTCCAGCTTGATAATATTCCTATATATATTTGCTGTTGTCAAAGTGAAAGTTATGTTAGGTTAGATCTGTTACACAATCGAAGGATTCCCGCAAAACAAATTGTGATTTTACCGACCACGCGGCGAGCTTCGGATAATGTTTGGAACTGTTCGGATGACTGACTTCTTTTCAGTGAATCTTCGTGTTTTCCCGCCACGATGCGCGGACTGCTAGATACTGTACAATGATGACATTACCCGATTTTCGTCTGCGCATGGCTCCCGCGTTGACGTTTTCTATCAGAAAAAAAAAACCTGTCGAAATCAGCTAACGTAAGAAATGTAACATGTTAATGTAAAGTTTTAATATATAATTAAATTTATTTGATAAATACTTATTTTTCAAATTACTTATCCAAATTAAACATTGCTTAACCCAATTGTAAAAAAGAACCCAAAAATTTCGATTAATATTAAGCGGAATGTTTCATAGCCAGAACCATAGTTAATTTCTTGATTTATAGGTTGAAATCCCTTCAAGCTGTATCGAGTGTTCAACGCCGGACGTTTACGCTTGTTTCGACACAAACATCGTCAAGAGCAGAGTTATTAAATTGTTTATTAAAAATCTAACAGAAAATGTTCCGGCAGCGTTAACACGGATGATATGGCTGGCTAAGGTGGAAAATAAAACACTGGATATCCTTGCTGGAGACTTCTTCCACAGCTCCGTGTACACTTTTGGTCTGGGTTGTTTTTTAGTGGGATATCGTCTCTTAGTCCGGTCCCCGCATGCAGTTTATCCAACGATGCGACACGCAACAGTGAGAGTTGTTTTATTTCTGTACTAGTACGTTCCGTCCAGTATCCCTAGTCCATTGCAAATAATAACAACTGTGTTAGTTGTAGTTGATCTCAACTTTAAGTATATGGAGTTATGGATGTTGGCTGACACTGCATGCTTTTATCCTCATTCTGTACACAAGAAAAAAAAAGATACATACAGTACTTGTGGATGTCATAAATCAATAAAAAATGACTCAAATTTGTTGGTTTACTTCAATATTTAATTGGTAGATTGAATGTAAAAAATACAAGGGTTAATCCACCAGATTTTTCACAGTTTTTGCTGTGAAACCTATTCTTCAGTACGTAACCGAGAAGCAACGGCCTGCAGATAGCTGTGCAAGTGAAGCCTGGCAAAAATCGTCAATCATAATCGTAAAACAATAAATGTTTTTTTTTCAAGAAGATAAGTACTTTAAATTTATTATTAAATATTTCTAACGAAAGAAAAGAAATAAAAAATCCTTGAGAATTAAGTAGCTGTATCGTCTACAGAAATGTATTTGTACGTCTAAATGCAACACCTGTCTGCGTTCTTGCATATTGAAGTCCAAGGCTGTGTCAAAAATCGTTACATTGCAACTCCGTACGTCCATAACAAATGTCGCTGCTTCAGAAGAATTGTCCGTGCAGAAAATGACACAAAGTAATGACATTGTAGGTTTAGTATTGTCTTCTCCACTTAGCAACAAAATTCTTTTTCGATTTGCTAGTAGAACTAGATGAACAATGAATCCGCGCGTTTGTTTGTAAATAGTTATAAAGCAGCACACCCATTTGTTAAAATTATTAAATAAAATTATGTATTTTGATTTAGTACAAGAAAAGACATATCAAACACTTACGACATTAAAACTGAGACAATAAACTGTCAGTCATACAAAAGTTTTAATTCATAACAAAACTGTTTGAGAAAGATATTTACTAAAGTGGATTTACGTAGACCTTTTTAATTTTTAGTACAGATCAAACATCTGATTTTATAACTACAATTTAACTTTGTTCGAGAATTTATTTTTTATTTTACCTTGTTGAAAATACACCTTTTCATTTCATGAGGTAACAATTAAAAAAAAAAGTAAAACACACACCTATTTCATTTTAATTAATGTTTCGCCACCGTTTACACTTAAACCTACATTTATTTTGGTTATAACATTCCCTAAATGTTTAAATAATTTCACACTTTTTTTTACAGATAACTACATTATTTTTATATTTTTGAAATAAACGTATTTTAATTTTAAATGTAGGATACAAGTGTAAAATTTACTTTTGAATGTATTAGTTTATCCTTAGTTATGCTTAGTATTACTTAAACAAAATTCCCCAACCTTTTACTTCTCTCCTCTTTACCCACAAGGAAGCCAATGTGAAAATTCAGAAATACAGATTGATAAAATAAGGCAATATCCGTTTACCAAATAATACCAAACTCATACCGTTATTTTTTCCCGCAGATATGAAATACAAAATATATTTTTTTTAAACAGTAATTTATATTGAATTAAATTTTTTCTTGTCAATACTGATTTAGTGTATCCATAATATTTTTAAAAATAACATTCACCCCTATCACTTACGAGGTGATATTTCTGAGAGCGTTGAATAAGAGAAGGTAGTTTAGGTATGTTTACAAAGTTTTGCCAAATATCTTACATTAAGTTTGATTCTATCAGATGTTATTTTTAAATGTTGAAACGATATTGAAAATCCTTCACCTCTTAATAAGCAGAATTTCAGCAAGTAGGAAAAAAGAGTTAGTAGACTGTGCATGTTTATAAATCATACCGCTTAAGTTATATACTGCATGATAAGCTTTAGAGATATGACTATAACAATAAAACAAAACTGATCGCCTTTTCACTTGTTTTTTTGGTTTGATATAGAAAATTGGTAAAGGTAAAATACATGCTATGAAATCATATCATCCACGTTTTTCTTGCTTAGTTTCTTACCACCAGCTTAATTTGTTTGGATAGATGGCTTATTACCCTTAAAACTGCCTTTAGGGCAGAGTTTCGAAAAAATACTACGTAAATAATTATTTAAGTTATTCATGTTCAGTTTCTTACATACAATTTATTTACTATAACGATATGATCTGTTTATGATAAAACGGAATTACCCTTTTTCACCCTCTTAAATTTCGGATTCAGGAAAAAAAATACAAATCGTAACTCTACATGCTAGCCGGTTATTTTTAATTTCTAGCCCTTATATCTAGTACATTCGGAAGTATGAATTTTTCCTCTAAACAAACATACCCCATTACACCCTTTAGGGGTAGAATCTCGTAAAGATGTAATTTAATAATGTGTGGTATACTATCACTACCAAATAATTTACATCGTATTTATTAATTTTCAAAGATAACACTTCTTAAAATTAATCAAAGCATACCCTATTAAAAACGTATTTTTATAATAAAAAACACAATGCCTGACTCTACATTTAAGTTGTTATTTCTTAGTTTCTTAACATTAGTTCTAATGAAGTGTTCAGTTTTCGTTTCTAAAACACACCTACTTTAAACCCCTTAGGGGTTCAAACGGTTGATAGTTTTGGTATGTTAAATATTGGTACCTAATATATTTTCTTATGCTATGTTATTTTCGGAGACTTGGTTAACTACCTTAAAAACACATTTACTCTTTATTCGCCGCTTGGGAGCGGAACTTCAGAAAATGATAAACTTGTGGTTAGTTGTTTTGGTGAGTTTATTATTGATGACTAAAATATTTTCTTATGCTTGGTTAGCTTCGGAGATATTGTTATTTATTTGAATCATATTTTCACTTTTTTCGACCCTTAGCGGTTGAATTTCACAAAATAGTAAAATTTTGATTGGCAGTTTCCGTCTTTTTTTAATATTGGTATACAATGTATATTTTTACGCTTAATTAAATTCTGAGATATAAGTAATTATTAAACTTAAAACTATGTTTATCTCTTTTTCACCCCTCAGATGTTGATTTTCGCAAAATGGTAAAATGGTTTTCGGTAGCTTTGTATATTTATTATTGGTACTTAATATATGTCCTATGCATGATTCGATTCTGAGTTATGAATTTTCCTAAAACCATATTTACCCCTTTTTTACGCACTAGGGGTTAATATTCGCAAAATAGTAAATTTGTGGTTGATAGTTTTCGTATTACTTATTTGTACCTCATATCTTTTATTATGCTTGTTTAGCTTCAGAAATAATTAATTATCTTAAAAACCATTTTCACCCCTTTTTCAGTCCCCTAGGGGTGGATTTTTCTTAAATTTTATATAGCCTAGTTTTAAAGTTAGCAAAAGACATTACTAACAAAAAAAGGTTTAATCAAAATCCGTCAAGAAATTTTTGAGTGATGCCGGAACTAATATACAACAATTTTAAAAACTATATGTTTGAGTTATAAGTAATGCTAGTAGCCAATTAAAATGTTTTTTTTTTTTTTTCAAAAATTCATCCAATGTACAGAAATTTTATCTCGAACTATTTTATTTTTTGTAGAGATACTTCATTATAAATTTTTTAGACTCTTCTAGTGAGATCATTTGAAGACATTAAAAACTTCTAGCATTAGCAACTATACAACTGTGGTTGTATTTATAACTAATTTCTGACCAGAGTCAATTCAACTTTAGAACAAATACTCAGCCCACGATTACAAGTTGGGGTCAAACACACCTCTAACTGCGCAGCTTGTAGACGCAGTCTCTCTCACCATTACTCTATGAAATGTGACAGTTCAGAAACGAATTCTTCACTGCCTGGTACAAGGGAACAGCGGCAACAAACAAAGAAGAGACTAATCAACCAACCACGCTTCCTCACGGCACCCGGTCGTACCAAAAAATAAAAAACATCGAGCACACGCTCCGCGTACTCGAACAAATCGAAATAAACATCGCCAGAGACGCGAGGCATCGCGTGACAGCACTACTGCTGACAGTTGCGACAGGCACCAAGCATGTCGCGTCACGCGCTTCACGAGGTCTTAACCTCACTCTCAGCGCAGTTTGCGCTACGTGACAAGCAGCTTGCTCGCCCGTGGCTGGCGCCTGGCGACAAGGTGAGCAGTCAACACACGCGATTTCCCATGACAGGCGGTTTATATCCCGCCTGTTTTGCATAGAGACACCGTTCATCTCCCCGTTGCTAAAGGAATAAAAGAAGATAAAAAAATTGAACAAATAGTCCACGACTAGTAAACATTAACTGCCATTATACTACCTCTCCAAGGCAACCACACCTACAAATGTTTCAAGAAGCAACGTCACTGGTGTTAAATTGAATGATACGGTCCCATAACGAATAAAAAATAATGAAAGGCTACTGAATAAACACTAAATAATATAGTTTTTAAATATTCCCAATATCGAACGTTGCAAACACCAGAAAAAGTAATTATCTGAAAAATGCACAGAAAATATAGTTTCCTGAACATTTAAAAGCGCGTTATGATTGAAAATTATTGAACTATAGTATTTCAGGTTTTCGTCAATAGTTATATTTCCTACTATCTCTCATCATAACCGAGGTAAATACGCGTAGCAAACTGAACACGGCAAGCACGTGCAGAAATACCGTGTGCACGGCAAATAAGTGGTTTAGGACATGGTGTGGGGGAGGTATGGTAATGAACCCGAGGTAAGTATCAGGTTACGTTAGGTTTATTGCTTCTGTCGTGTGTTATCGGAATGCGAAACATGTTTTCATACGCGTACTGAGAATAGAATAAGGATTGCTGTGACCGGCCTAAACTCAATTAAAACCCGCCACCCTGAAGGTGGCAAAGACAATATTGACCGAAACGTCGGTGTATCCTCCGCCTCCTCGACGCGACTGTAACCCAAAGGAACAAGCAACACCAGACAGTGACCGCAATGGCTTACGATGTTTTGAAACCTACCTTGGCGCGAAACATGTTCGCAAATCAAACTTCCCCGTATCACACGATTTTTTTTTGTTAATGAAAAAAAATACTTGTGTCATTACAGATATTTGTAAATTTGGACATTTACATGATAACAACTGTATCACCTACAAATAGTGTTCCGAGTTATACTGGGTTCGGATTATTACCCAGGAATTTATGATTTGTGTTGTCTCAGCACCTCCAGTAGTTAAAGTTATTTGTAAACCCTTCCAGTATTAACTGCGCATATTAATAAGCATAATTAAACAAAAAAGTCCAATCATTGAATATTCGATTATCTTTTTCACGGTAAAAAAAATGTTCTTTAATGAAACATAAATTAAAATATAAAATTTAGCGCCTATTTTCAGTATTATCTCGAAAAAACTTATTTCATATACCTATTCCAAAATAACCATAGCCACGCGCTGTACAAAATTAAAGTAACTTTCTTGTGGTATGACAAACTATCTGTTGGAAGCTGGTTCTCAAAAGAATCTTTTGTAAAGTACAGAAAACGTTTTTCTGTGATACTCGTCAGCGCCTCTGCTGTTCCCGGAAGTGGGAGCGCTGAGGCCTGCTGGGAGCGGGCCAATTAGCGGGCGTCTCAGGCCGCGCCATTGTTGCCGCACAATGAGCGCCCGTCTAGCCACGCTGTCGGGTTCCGCTTCCGGGGACCCGCCGCAAGCCGCGCCGAGCTGGGCGAGGACCAGGGATGGCAACGATGTATCGATGTATCAGGGAAAAAATCGATTCTTTAGTGCCGATATTTTTTTGATATGATATTTAGTAGGTACCAATGATATATAAATTGAATAAAATAACATTTTCCAAGTAAAAACAATATTTTATTGAAATTATCTGTAAATAAATTTGGCAGGAATAAATAATAAAATGGTGTACAGAAGGCTTCGGGGAGAACAAAGGAAGGAAATATAGGAAATATTGAAGTTCACAGAAGGGAATGTCATGGGTTGGTAAGTCGAAGCATTGCAATGCAGTTGACAGGTCACTGTTGGGCAAGAGCAGTGACCGGTGGAGTGGAAGTAGATACTTGGACGTATGTCTTGTAATTGATTTCATATTCGTATTCAGTCTTTTCAGTGACGGAGTGATTTTGTATTCAGTATTGTGACGGTATGGCTTATAAAATAAAATAAAAAATGAAAAATAGGTTGTATTCACTTTTGCTAGTTAATTCTTTTATGTTAGCTTAGATGTATGAAGAACCCAATAGAACACATATTGAAATAATATTTTATTATAAAAATAGCAAGGGTAAAATATTTTATATTATAATAGACCGATTTATTTAGGTCGATATTTAATTGGTATCAATATAATTCAAGCGATTTATCGAAAGACGATACTTTGATGTGCGGAAGAACACACTCTGAGAACGCTCTCGCACCTCCAATACGAAAGGGCTAGTTTGCATTCTAGATCTTAAATACTGACAACTACTCCCAACGTCAGAATACTATATATAGTTACGCTCGTCACTGACTTAGGGCTCGGTTCACTCCCATGCTAGCCGAATGGCGGGATAGGGATTTACAGGTTAAACTTAAATGCACGCGATTCTGTCAGTTATTGTAATAGAAAACTAAAACAAACACCAAATTGTAGATATTATAAGCATACATGTTTCTACGAAAACAATTTTAATTTAATTTAAATTTTTAAGTTTGATATTGTAAAATTAAGTTTTAATTTTGTCACAATTATCAGTCAGTATGTTCTACCCCCTTAATCATCTCGTAACAACGTTGGTCATATCTCAATCTCACGAAAAGTCCTTGGCTATGGCAATGTATCTGGTTAAATATACAAGCAACACCAATTTTTTTAAATGTATTTTGTGGCAGTGCCTGATGTATAGGCTGCAATGCACGCTGGTAATATGACGTGTTCCGCCGGCGGCGGACAAGAGATAAGGACCGCGTGGAAGAGAGAAGGAACGGCCTAGTTGCCACTTCGTCTATCTCCCCCTCAAACACCCCTTATCTTCAGCTCTCACGCGACAGTAAACCCGCACTTCAAGTGATTTTGTTCCTCGGTTCAATTCTCCAGTTGCTACACTACAGCCATGGGAACAAATTGGCGTAAGTGTTCCGAGATCTCGCCACCTTTATCTCACCGTAGAAAGTCCATGAAAAATCGAATAAAGCTTCTGCTAGCATCTAAACGTCAAAGTAAATGGTATGTATTTATATGATGCAACAATTATTTTAAGAAAATTTAATTGTAATTTTTTTACAGCTGGTAAAGTAAGATGAGGCGATGTTGTAATCAGCATAACAAAAGCGTAATGCCTACAGGGTAACTATCAGTAGTGTCGTACTCGAAGGAGGATAGGGGAACGGGGCTCAGGAGTGAGGTGCTCAATGAAATTTTTGCATTATAGCACACTCGCTTAATTGAATACTTGCGCATTTGTCTACTTGCTCACTTGCATACTTGCACACATTCCACATTCGTAGGCATTATTATTCCCCTATCACTTACATATATTGATACATCACTTCTAACGCGCATAGCGGCCACTCGTCCATATGATATTTATGGGTTTCACGGCTAGAGTATGATTTTTAAAGTAACACAGTCAGTACAGTATATAATTCTGTAGTGTACAACTGGCTTAGGGCTAAAGATTTCCAGCGGGAAATCAATATATTATTCATTCGTAAAATGTTTTTATTGGCTTTATAGGTTGTGTATGGTACATGCAGCCTTACAAAGAAATAAAATACACATTGTAAGTTTTATTATTTTTCCTGCCTATAAATTCAGCAAGCCTTTTTAAAAGATTGCAAGCAGTAGTATAGGAAAGTATTTTCTGCGGCAGGCGGCAGGCGGTGGATTGATGGTTGTCGGTCCGCCATCTTGGTTTGTGACGTCACGGCGGCCATCTTGGATGACCTTGACCTTGACCTTTGACCTTGACCTTGAATTTGATCCTCAAAACTTGCCAAAATTGGGTAAAAATTGCCCAAAATTCCTCAAAAATCGCCAAAATTTCAATTTTTGTGGAAAAAAATTCCGCCAAAAAATCTCAAAAATTTTGATAAATTGAAAATTCCCGTTTTCGAGGGAAAAATTTCCCGTTTCGAGGGAAAAATTCCCGTTTTTAGTCCTTAAAAATCCCAGCGACTAGAAAGTCCTAAAAGAGGCTTAAAACTCCTAAGAGATAGCCGCTTATAAGCCTCTGACGTCATCTAGGATTATGACCGCCATTTTGAAAGATGACGTCACCGTTGAAATTTCCGTTACGCCCGAGATCTTTAACTTTTTTGTTTACTATCCGATTTTAACGGGAAAAAAATTAAAATTTATAAAAAATTCAAATAATAAAAATTTAAAAAAAATAATAAAAAACAAACATTTACGACACGGAGCTCGGAGTCCTCGGTTCGAACCCGGCGAGGGCAAAAAAAAAAAATAACGACCGATCCTTCCCCCCGCGGTGGGTGCTGGCATACTGACTCCCACTACTTTTTTTTTCAAAGCATATATATCGCCACCTAGTATGACGTCATGTCCGCCATCTTGTTTCGTCTGCTGGAGACCACCATCTTGTTTTCACCAGCTAGAGTGCGCTGACACCATGTTAGTTAATTTCTTACCCGATAGAGTGCAGTAATCATCTATTACTGTGACACCTGCCATCTTGTCATTTCGACGCCATCTTGAAAATCCGTAATTTTAATGCTAGAAATTCGGGAAAAGTTCCAAAATTCATTAAATAAATCACTCATTAATATACATATTGATTCGACCAGTTTCAGTCCTTGGTTCAATACCCGATCGATGCAATAATGATTAATTTTATGTAAAAATAATTTCAATATACCATGTTCAACATTTTTAAAGAGACTTTAAAACCTCTACTACCATCATCCTATAAGCCATCAACACCACCATCTTGGAAAATTCGTAATTATATTGCTATAGATTTGGGAAAAAGTTCAGAAATCATTAAATAAATTTCCGATCAATATACTGATTAATTAATTCGACCAAGGTCCTTGGTACGATCTAGGATGATGCAAAAAAAAGAAATATAACATCAATTTAACATAATAGTAACAGGTTCGAGGAATTAAACACCGCAAGTTCTTTTACAAACATAATATTTATTACATAATTTCTATTCTACTACAGGATCACTTACGAAAGCCAGCAAATTTATAATCAATCATTTAGTTCCGCATCGGCGTGAAATGACTAAATCTTAGCTCCAATCGGTTTATACTAGACAGAGTCCAACCAGAACCTTTACTGACATAGTTCTCCTCTTCTTGACAGAGTTTCTGGATACCATTTTTAACAGTTTGCTTTACATCGTTAGAACTGTAAATTACTGCATCCGATGTCTTAAATGCACACTTCTTCACTTTGTCATCTAACGGATACGGCTTTCCATATAGACAGTCCAACCACAAGTTATATTTTAATGGACCGTTTGTTGCTACGTCATCAGTAAGCTGATTGATTATGTCCTGTCTGATATCATCAAGAAAAGTACAAATGTACTTCGACTCACCGAACGTATTTAGATAATAGTAGTCCTTCAATGTTCCACGAAACGCAGTCTGCGCCAAGTAGAAGCCATTATCGTTCACTTGTAATGCTCCGAACACTGTTTTAGGTTTATGTCCATGTTCAGACGTCATAGCAATCGGATGCTGCTCATCTGTGTTTTTGATTGTACGCTCACGAGCCTTCAAACTAAAACGAGGAGTCGAAATGTCTGCAGGTAGTTCAACAGTAGGCACACGGACTTCACCTTTACATATTTTCGCATGTCGTCGCAAACTATCAATTCGAGTAAACCATTCATGACAATCATCACATCGAAACTTTATACGAGAAGGATTCTTTTTGCATTTGCTCCGCTCATGTCTTCGTGCATCATGAGAGAATGCGAACGACGTATCACAGTAGCTGCAAGGATACCGTGGTGATGAAGACGAACCTTTCAGACCCGAACCAGATATGGACGATGCAACAGTAATAGTACCATTTCCAGGCATACTCTTATGAACATCGATGCATCGCTGTTGCACCGATACCTTTACTTTCTGCCGCACAGCAGGACCTTTACATGTCTTCATGTGCGTTTTCATATTATCTTTTCTGGCAATCCGCTTATGACATTTCTCACAAACAATCATTTTACGATATAGGTTCTTGGCACATTCTCTCTTCTCATGCCTTAGAGCATTGCTGCTGTTTGAGAAAATCTTGTCACAGTAACAGCACCGATGTTCGTTAGATGTTGTCGATTCGGCATCCATTGAAGTCTCCATCGAGGGCGAAACGAAGTTCGTCGAGCTTTCCTGCACACCCAGCACTACCGGCATTAAAGTCTCTTCTGCTGGTGGTATCAAGTCTGATGAAGTCTCCTCCAATGTTGACATCCTCGTTGTCAACGGGATCTGCTCCATCATCTTCGTCGCTGACGTCAAGGTTCCCGTAGTCGTTGGTACAACCTCCATCGAGTTCGACGATAAAGTTGGTAAAGATGCCATCGAGTTCGCAAGAACAGTTAATTACGTGATTTATGCACCAGATTAAACAAACAAGGTGATCCTTACACCGCCGTCGTCAGTAACAAACTGAGCGTCCTGCTGTCTAGGACTCGCTTATATACATGCTCCGTATGGAATAATACGCTAGTCAAATTAAGAACCATCTACAATAATACTAGAGTCAAAACACCATTAAAAATAGAAGGACCATCAACGAAAAGGCAGCACATTTGGAAGCACCGTCAACGAAAAGGCAGCACATTTGGAAGCACCGACAACGAAAAGGCAGCACATTTGGAAGCACCATCAACGAAAAGGCAGCACATTTGGAAGCACCGACAAAGAAAAGGCAGCACATTTGGAAGCACCGACAACGAAAAGGCAGAACATTTGGAAGCACCGACAACGAAAATGTAGCATATTTGGAAGCACCGACAAAGAAAAGGCAGCACATTTGGAAGCACCGATAACGAAAAGGCAGCACATTTGGAAGCACCGACAACGAAAAGGCAGCACATTTGGAAGCACCGACAACGAAAAGGCAGCACATTTGGAAGCACCGACAACGAAAAAAGGCAAAACATTTGGAAGCACCGAACACTAAAAGGCAGCGCATTTGGAAGCACCGACAACGAAAAGGCAGCACCTTCATCAAAAAAGCCACACATTTGTCATTGGTTCCAATATTCATTGGCTCCATTATTCATTGGTTCCATTATTCATTGGTTCCATCAGTCTATTGATTACATCAGTCTAGTGACTCCATCAGTCATTGGCTCCTACAGTCATTGGCTCCAACTGTCTTTTGTCTCACCAACTCCAAATATATTTGGCTAGAATTCTACGATTCTAAGAGACTATGAGGCCACAAGGCTACGAGTCTAAAATGATCTAGCTGGTTACGAGTTATACATGGCTTGCGAGGCTACAGAGCTACGAAACTTCTAGTACACAAGTTAACGTGACTGCGAGGATAGAGGACTACAAGTCTGCATGAGTACTTGACTACGAAGCTACTCCTCTACAAGGCTCCAGTTGTCGCATCTGTCTTCGAAGGAATTTTCTCTTTTGCTCCAACTGCTCAATCAGCATTATGATATAAGATTACAAGGCTGCTTGCTTACGTAGCTTCAAGTCTACGAGACTACGACCCATGTGGTTACGAGACTATGCGATAACAAGTTTTCAAGGTTACGTGATCGCGAGGCTATAGGACTACGAAGCTTCCAGAACGCATGGTTACGAGACTGCATGACTAATTGACCGCGTGGTTTCGAATCTTCTTGTCTCTAACTGACTACAATAGCACTATTCAGTGGTGAGAGTTAATTTATCTTAAGCAAAGGTACTTGCTGCAAGTAGTTCCGCTTTTGAACATCAGATGACATCACGTGTTGCTTGCAGGTAAATAATAATTATTTCTTTTATGCAGGATGCGGGATGCTCACTATCGATCGCATAAGAAGTTTAGCTACGATAGTCTCCAAGGAGAAGGAAGTTCGTCCTTCCTGCTAGTGCTTCTCAGATTTCTCACGGTCCGCCATCTTGGATTGCGACGTCACGGCGGTCATCTTGGATGAGTGTGACCTTGAACTTTGACCAAAACCAATGGAATAATCGCAAGCACACGGTTTAACCATCAAAATATTAGCAAGAATAATCGGGAGCACATGGAGAAAACCACCATAATATTGTCAAGAATAATCGGAAGCACACGGAGAAAACCATCAGGGAGGATGTCGTTTATAAACATAATAAATTACCAATTTTTTTAAAAAGTCCAAATTTAATCCTGCTTAAGCAAAGAGTTCACAAGCTGACTTGTGCTAGAACTCTCATGTTGCTTAAGCAAAGAGTTCACAAGCGGGCTTGTGCTAGAACTCTCATGTTGCTTAAGCAAGAGTTCACAAGCAGACTTGTGCTAGAACTCTCATGTTGCTTAAGCGAAGAGTTCACAAGCGGGCTTGTGCTAGAACTCTCATGTTGCTTAAGCAAGATTAAATTTGGACTTTTTAAAAAAATTGGTAATTTATGATGTTTATAAACGACATCCTCCCTGATGGTTTTCTCCGTGTGCTTCCGATTATTCTTGACAATATTATGGTGGTTTTCTCCATGTGCTCCCGATTATTCTTGCTAATATCTTGATGGTTAAACCGTGTGCTTGCGATCATTCCTGTGGTTTTGGTCAAAGTTCAAGGTCACACTCATCCAAGATGACCGCCGTGACGTCGCAATCCAAGATGGCGGACCGTGAGAAATCTGAGAAGCACTAGCAGGAAGGACGAACTTCCTTCTCCTTGGAGATTATCGTAGCTAAACTTCTTATGCGATCGATAGTGAGCATCCCGCATCCTGCATAAAAGAAATAATTATTATTTACCTGCAAGCAACACGTGATGTCATCTGATGTTCAAAAGCGGAACTACTTGCAGCAAGTACCTTTGCTTAAGATAAATTAACTCTCACCACTGAATAGTGCTATTGTAGTCAGTTAGAGACAAGAAGATTCGAAACCACGCGGTCAATTAGTCATGCAGTCTCGTAACCATGCGTTCTGGAAGCTTCGTAGTCCTATAGCCTCGCGATCACGTAACCTTGAAAACTTGTTATCGCATAGTCTCGTAACCACATGGGTCGTAGTCTCGTAGACTTGAAGCTACGTAAGCAAGCAGCCTTGTAATTTATATCATAATGCTGATGGAGCAGTTGGAGCAAAAGAGAAAATTCCTTCGAAGACAGATGCGACAACTGGAGCCTTGTAGAGGAGTAGCTTCGTAGTCAAGTACTCATGCAGACTTGTAGTCCTCTATCCTCGCAGTCACGTTAACTTGTGTACTAGAAGTTTCGTAGTTCTGTAGCCTCGCAAGCCATGTATAACTCGTAACCAGCTAGATCATTTTAGACTCGTAGCCTTGTGGCCTCATAGTCTCTTAGAATCGTAGAATTCTAGCCAAATATATTTGGAGTTGGTGAGACAAAAGACAGTTGGAGCCAATGACTGTAGAAGCCAATGACTGATGGAGTCACTAGACTGATGTAATCAATAGACTGATGGAACCAATGAATAATGGAACCAATGAATAATGGAGCCAATGAATAATGGAGCCAATGAATATTGGAACCAATGACAAATGTGTGGCTTTTTTGCTGAAGGTGCTGCCTTTTCGTTGTCGGTGCTTCCAAATGCGCTGCCTTTTAGTTGTCGGTGCTTCCAAATGTGCTGCCTTTTTTCGTTGTCGGTGCTTCCAAATGTGCTGCCTTTTCGTTGTCGGTGCTTCCAAATGTGCTGCCTTTTCGTTGTCGGTGCTTCCAAATGTGCTGCCTTTTCGTTGTCGGTGCTTCCAAATGTGCTGCCTTTTCTTTGTCGGTGCTTCCAAATGTGCTGCCTTTTCGTTGTCGGTGCTTCCAAATGTGCTGCCTTTTCGTTATCGGTGCTTCCAAATGTGCTGCCTTTTCGTTGTCGGTGCTTCCAAATGTGCTACATTTTCGTTGTCGGTGCTTCCAAATGTTCTGCCTTTTCGTTGTCGGTGCTTCCAAATGTGCTGCCTTTTCTTTGTCGGTGCTTCCAAATGTGCTGCCTTTTCGTTGACGGTGCTTCCAAATGTGCTGCCTTTTCGTTGTCGGTGCTTCCAAATGTGCTGCCTTTTCGTTGTCGGTGCTTCCAAATGTGCTGCCTTTTCGTTGTCGGTGCTTCCAAATGTGCTGCCTTTTCTTTGTCGGTGCTTCCAAATGAGCTGCCTTTTCGTTGACGGTGCTTCCAAATGTGCTGCCTTTTCGTTGATGGTCCTTCTATTTTTAATGATGTTTTGACTCTAGTATTATTGTAGATGGTTCTTAATTTGACTAGCGTATTATTCCATACGGAGCATGTATATAAGCGAGTCCTAGACAGCAGGACGCTCAGTTTGTTACTGACGACGGCGGTGTAAGGATCACCTTGTTTGTTTAATCTGGTGCATAAATCACGTAATTAACTGTTCTTGCGAACTCGATGGCATCTTTACCAACTTTATCGTCGAACTCGATGGAGGTTGTACCAACGACTACGGGAACCTTGACGTCAGCGACGAAGATGATGGAGCAGATCCCGTTGACAACGAGGATGTCAACATTGGAGGAGACTTCATCAGACTTGATACCACCAGCAGAAGAGACTTTAATGCCGGTAGTGCTGGCTGTGCAGGAAAGCTCGACGAACTTCGTTTCGCCCTCGATGGAGACTTCAATGGATGCCGAATCGACAACAACTAACGAACATTGGTGCTGTTACTGTGACAAGATTTTCTCAAACAGCAGCAATGCTCGACGGCATGAGAAGAGAGAATGTGCCAAGAACCTATATCGTAAAATGATTGTTTGTGAGAAATGTCATAAGCGGATTGCCAGAAAAGATAATATGAAAACGCACATGAAGACATGTAAAGGTCATGCTGTGCGGCAGAAAGTAAAGGTATCGGTGCAACAGCGATGCATCGATGTTCATAAGAGTATGCCTGGAAATGGTACTACTACTGTTGCATCGTCCATATCTGGATCGGGACTGAAAGGTTCGTCTTCATCACCACGGTATCCTTGCAGCTACTGTGATACTTCGTTCGCATTCTTTCATGATGCACGAAGACATGAGCGGAGCAAATGCAAAAAGAATCCTTCTCGTATAAAGTTTCGATGTGATGATTGTCATGAATGGTTTACTCGAATTGATAGTTTGCGACGACATGCGAAAATATGTAAAGGTGAAGTCCTTGTGCCTACTGTTGAACTACCTGCAGACATTTCACTCCTCGCTTTAGTTTGAAGGCTCGTGAGCGTACAATCAAAAACACAGATGCGCAGTATCCGATTGCTATGATGTCTGAACATGGACCTAAACCTAAAACAGTGTTCGGAGCATTACAAGTGAACGATAATGGCTTCTACTTGGCGCAGACTGCGTTTCGTGGAACATTGAAGGACTACTATTATCTAAATACGTTCGGTGATTCGAAGGACATTTGTACTTTTCTTGATGATATCAGACAGGACATAATCAATCAGCTTACTGATGACGTAGCAACAAACGGTCCATTAAAATATAACTTGTGGTTGGACTGTCTATATGGAAAGCCGTATCCGTTAGATGACAAAGTGAAGAAGTGTGCATTTAAGACATCGGCTGCAGTAATTTACAGTTCTAACGATGTAATGCAAACTGTTAAAAATGGTATCCAGAAACTCTGTCAAGAAGAGGAGAACTATGTCAGTAAAGGTTCTGGTTGGACTCTGTCTAGTATAAACCGATTGGAGCTAAGAATTAGTCATTTCACGCCGATGCGGAACTAAATGATTGATTATAAATTTGCTGGCTTTCGTAAGTGATCCTGTAGTAGAATAGAAATTATGTAATAAATATTATGTTTGTAAAATAACTTGCAGTGTTTAATTCCTCGAACCTGTTACTATTATGTTAAATTGATGTTATATTTCTTTTTTTTTTGCATCATCCTAGATCGTACCAAGGACCTTGGTCGATCTAATTAATCAGTATATTGATCGGAAATTTTTTTAATGATTTCTGAACTTTTTCCCAAATCTATAGCAATATAATTACGAATTTTCCAAGATGGTGGTGTTGATGGCTTATAGGATGATGGTAGTAGAGGTTTTAAAGTCTCTTTAAGAATGTTGAACATGGTATATTGAAATTATTTTTTACATAAAATTAATCATTATTGCATCGATCGGGTATTGAACCAAGGACTGAAACTGGTCGAATCAATATGTATATTAATGAGTGATTTATTTAATGAATTTTGGAACTTTTCCCGAATTTCTAGCATTAAAATTACGGATTTTCAAGATGGCGTCGAAATGACAAGATGGCAGGTGTCACAGTAATAGATGATTACTGCACTCTATCGGGTAAGAAATTAACTAACATGGTGTCAGCGCACTCTAGCTGGTGAAAACAAGATGGTGGTCTCCAGCAGACGAAACAAGATGGCGGACATGACGTCATACTAGGTGGCGATATATATGCTTTGAAAAAAAAAGTAGTGGGAGTCAGTATGCCAGCACCCACCGCGGGGGGAAGGATCGGTCGTTATTTTTTTTTTTGCCCTCTCCGGGTTCGAACCGAGGACTCTGAGCTCCGTGTCGTAAATGTTTGTTTTTTATTATTTTTTATTAAATTTTTATTATTTGAATTTTTTATAAATTTTAATTTTTTTCCCGTTAAAATCGGATAATAAATAAAAAAGTTAAAGATCGCGGGCGTAACGGAAATTGCAACGGTGACGTCATCTTTCAAAATGGCGGTCATAATCCTAGATGACGTCAGAGGCTTATAAGCGGCTATCTCTTAGGAGTTTTAAGCCTCTTTTAGGACTTTCTAGTCGCTGGGATTTTTAAGGACTAAAAACGGGAATTTTTCCCTCGAAACGGGAAATTTTTCCCTCGAAAACGGGAATTTTCAATTTATCAAAATTTTTGAGATTTTTTGGCGGAATTTTTTTCCACAAAAATTAAAATTTTGGCGATTTTTGAGGAATTTTGGGCAATTTTTACCCAATTTTGGCAAGTTTTGAGGATCAAATTTAAGGTCAAGGTCAAAGGTCAATGTCAAGGTCATCCAAGATGGCCGCCGTGACGTCACAAACCAAGATGGCGGACCGACAATCATCAATCCACCGCCTGCCGCCTGCCGCAGAAAATACTTGCCTATACTACTGCAAGCAATACCGTTTAAATGTGCAACATGAAATGACCACTCTTTGCGATATTCAACAGTATTATTTCAGGTGACAGTAGCTGAAGTCGCTGTGTACCTTTGGAAGGAATTTGAATCAGAATTCCGGGTGTGCCATGAATATTTGTAAAATTGTATAATTTTTTATATAATTTCTTTGTTCATCCGCCCCGGACTGGTAGACGTAAAGAGCGAGCGTTGAAAAGCAACAATTTCACAAGAAACTAGCTAAGCTTAATTATTGCATAAAATGCGATGAAACTATTTAAACTATCAAAAAAATTATGACAAATCAAAATATACAAGGATTTTATAATCAATAATATACAGATAAATTTTACAAATCCCGTGCATAAGATTTTGATTTAGATATCGTAATGCAATGTAACGTAAATATTAACTTGTAAAAGGAATTATTACGTTTGATACAACTATTTTAAAATTACATTTCATTGTCTGGTATTTAAAAAGTGGTTAATATTTTTCCAACGCGATAATGTATCAAACGTTAAAATTTTATAATCTAAAATGAAAAATTTTTTTTTGCCAAACTCCACGACCCCAGAGAAACCTACCAGGTTGGCTTCCATATGGGAGCACATAAAGAAACGTGCTCCCATATGGAAGCCAATTTAGCAGATGTTTTGTTTCCACCCAAACCGCCTCTTGGATAAGCCTCACTTGTTACAAGGGATTGTATTCCTATCAGACAAATGCCACCATTTGTCTGAGCAATCCGCCTTGGAGGAACCGGGGCGTGAACCCGGGTCCTACAAGTTACAAGTCAGACGCTCTACGCCAGAACCAAGAAGGTAGAGCGACGTCATACCTGCTGTTAAGGTTTATATGGAAGCAATGACGAACATACGTCGTTGTAGGGCATTTGTTTGTCGCAGAAATCCAAGACATACGTGAATATACATATATGGAATGCAGAAGACAATCAATCAAAAAAATTGGTTGTCTGTAAAGTCGGTTTACGGACGATAGCTTAACGTGACAACGTCATAACAAAACATTGATGAAATGATTGATCCAGAAGAAAATGAAATATCATATTCGGCCTGAGACTGAGCCGTAATAGGTTTTTGCAACCAAACCATTTAGGCATTAAAAATATTATATTCTTTGAGGAAGAATTTTTTTTAAATTTTTCTATCTTTTGTATGATAAAATCTACATCTGCATACTTTTATGAATAAAATTGAATCATTTTTATTGAATTAACACTATATTGTATGGATACAAAGGAGTGAAATGAAATCTACAATTTAATTGATAAATTTACTTTTATTTGCATTCATTAATTCAAATAAATTTATTACTTTTGTAGTGTCGCACGAGCCGTATTTATTTTGACAAGTACAAAAATAAAGGTATCGCAGTGGCCGGAATTTCGATTCGTCAAACTTTGGATTGGTAGTCATCGATGCTTACCGCACGGCCACGAGGCCATATTAGAAACTATTGTTTCAGATGTTTATATATATTTATATATATATATGTATTCATAAAAAATTTGTTTTGTGTTGTGGAAGTTTTGAAAACGTATGTAGTCCGCCATGTTTATTTCTTATAGTGGTAGGCGGGAAATTAATAACCGTACCGATTGTGCTGAAAATCGGTGAACGATCGTTAAATTACATAATATTAATAATTCAAACGACGAAAATATGATTGAAAAGTCAAATCGATGGCTGTTCCAATCGACTGGAAGAGAGATGCCACGCATGCGTACAATGAGCATAACAGGACACATCCGTAGCGGGACAATGTGCGTTACGCGACACTTTTTCGTGCGTGCAGCCGGAGTACATCGATTTATTAGACGTTGTCACGTCAAAACCTATGGACTTCTAACTATGGATCACAGATTTTGAAATAAATTTTAGGCGTTAGTAATAAAGATTCCGCCGGCTTTCTTGGCCATTGTCTTGCATTTATTGGCCAATAAATTTAGGCATTAGTGTTCCTAAGATTAGGTAGTTGATACGCCGAGCCCTAACAAACCCGCCGGCACACGGGAACCTGTAAAATAAAATAAGGTATCAAAGTTTTTAAAACTAGTCAGTGCTGAAATTAATGGAGTTGAAATATTGGATGTTTTAAAATGAAGATTACTAAGTAGGATATTAATACATTGTTATCAGTTAAACAATTTCTTACTTAGAAGAGAATGTAATACTATCAACATGCCAATGACTACAATTATAATACGCACAATGTTATTATGTTGCTCTTTTTATAACATGGTTGTATTTGATTCGAACAACAGGAAAAAATTATTTTTCTTTACAAACTATATTTACGAAATTGAGGTAATTCGACAGACCCTTGAAAATAATTTTGATATTGTAGCCAATGATTAGGCATACGTTGGACAAAGTTAATTGTAAGTTAATTCAGATGGCTCATGAGGCTGGAATATACATATATATAAAAGTTACATTTAGGTTTATGTAGTGAAGTTGTCACTTAGTAACTGCAATTACGTTTATTTTCTCCCATAATCTTCAGTATAATTTGTGCCAAACTTCTTAGCGGGCGAATTTTCGCGATGTTGTGCATTACCACATCAAAGAACTTCTGACTCAATGTACAGTCGTTATCTTGGTAATAGTCTGCTTACAGCCGAGCTGTTGGCAATTTAAGCTACGGTGAACAGTGCTTTTCTGAGGACCATTGAGTGAGCAACTAGATGGATGAGTCGTTGTGACATTGCTTGGACAGTTATTAGTAGCAGCGATTTTTTTACCTCTTAATTTATATATACATACATATATATATATATATATATATTCAAAATACTGAACATTTAAATGACATGTAAATCACGACAAACTGTACAACTCATTTAATATTGTAAATAGATAGGTAAACTGAATATTTCCATCTTTTATTTCAGACTGTTAAATAAAATAATAAATGTTGTTTATTACATCCACAGCGCACGCTGTTCACCATGTATTTGAAAAAGATAAACATGAGCAAACTATTTAACTGATCAAATTAGATTATGAACATTTTATAATGTGTATGAGCATTTAAAATCTAAATGTATTCTAAATTTTATTATTCAGGTCAGATCAGTGCAAATAACGATTTCCCCCAAAAAATAACATGCATTCAAGCCGGCGCATACAAAATACAACTGAAATACTTATTAGAGCTGAAAGAGTTGAAGCAATTGGCTAAAAAGCTAAAATATAATTAAATAGAGCTGGAAAAAGGTGTGAATTAAGAATTCGTGTGAAGCTATTTCCCTTTTTATCTGGGAACCACAACTTCTTAATTATTTTTTTCTACACAGGAAAAAAAACACTACAAAATAGCTACTTTTATTTTTACGAAGCAGAGAAATGTTCGTTATAGCTGTATGTTTTCACTGCGATTTGTAAGGTCTCGTGTGTTTCGAAATAGTAGTGGGAAAACTACCACAGAAAAGTAATAATATAAAAATATTATCAACATAAAAATTTGCTAATGTTTTAAACATTTCAAACCTAATAAACATTTTTACAACCAAAAAATAAAATAAAAATAATCTGGCTGAATAATAAGTTGCAGTACCTAGAGTCGGGATCAATAAAAATTATTATGACACAAATTGTCGTTTATGTTTCCGATAGAATAGTTAATATTTACGAAATGTCGGATAATACGAAATGTTGGATAAGAAAAGGTCGGATGAACGTGACACTACGGTATTTGAATATTTGTGAATAATTCAGTCATTATTTAGTAATCAAATGAAAGTAGGTAATGAAAATAAATCATTACATTGTGTGGTTAAGTTTATATCACTCATTTATTGGAATTAAATAAAACCTGCATGTGTAGTTCCGATTCGAGTGGTAAAGTCTCTGTTTTCAATGAGTAGAATTCGTGATTTTCCCGAGGTTCAAAGTAAAGGAGGTGCTTTTGGGAGTTATTCATTTAATACCAAAATATTTCGATAAATACTAAATTGTTTACATGGAATTATGTTAATATAAAGCAGTGTTTACGTTTATAGTAGTCGAATGTCGTTTCCTTTCGAATGACTGTGAAAAACGCGGAGGTTATTCGCAGCAATGAAGGAAATATTTTGGTGTCTAATATAAGTTATAAGCCGAGGCTCTAGATTGTAAGGATCTCAAGGCAATCGCGGACTACATATATCTTGGGTGAAAAATATTGGGTCAGGTAAGGTATTGCATTAAATGTTCTGGACATTTATAACCCGGAACCACGAGATGAAAATAAACTGTAGAAAAAATGCTAAAATGTCGTTTATTCATTATTAATTCTGCTTGCGTTTTGTAACATATCCCAGCCTAATCAAAACGCGAGTCAATAGGCCTCAAAGATATAAAATTTTTATTGGTAACAAAGTATTAGCCTGGATTAGTATATATTGCACTGAAGAATTTATATTTGTCACACAACATATTCTTTTCAATCCAGCGTTAGTCTAATAACGTAAAATTTCAAATTTATATAGATATAGTAACATTTGAATCAAACAAACGGTACGTATTTTGCTGAATGTATCAAATATTTATTGTAAAACCGATTGGAAGATGATATCAGGAAACTAAAAAAAAAGTTACGTTAACTTATCAAAATATTGTTTGCCAAAATCGAAACCATTGAAATAAATATATATGTCCTTTATGGAAATAACTTTAAACTGAGCATACACAAACAAATAATTCTGTTTTAATTATTAGGATTTTGCCCTTAGTTATGTGTTTTTTTTTATTTGAATATAATTTTGTAGGTAATATTCTATTTAACTTTTCCTTAATCGTACCAGACTGCGTTTCCCACCAGCCGGCCAAATGGTCCACGGACTGCTATTCAATATATCCATGGTTAAACCAGCAAGCAAATAGCACAAGCCGCCAATTTGGGCCCATTCGGAAGCAGAAGGCACTGCCTAGCTGCCCTCGGATAGCTAGCAGAGCGACCGCGGATCCGCCTGTCTTCGGTAGCCCATAGCCCTTGGTGCGAGCGTCACGTGTCAGATAACGCTTGGCAACACCGCGTTGTAATTATCGTGTCCCCCCCCCGCTTCTACCCTGATGACAGCGGTGCCCGGGAAGAATATATGTCTGTGATAACCAGTGTTCAACTGATCGTGACTACTAGCGCTCTCCAGCGGGACAGAATCACAACCGTGACCTTGAACCGAGCCCTTAATGATGGCGTAACGCTGCGCTGTGAGATAGCGCCTGCCTAGAATGCCAGCGTGCGGCGGGAAGTCGCCCACCAGGAGTCTGAGGCCGGCACACTGCAGGTAGCCGCACTGGCTGTTTTACACACAGCGACACTTTCATAGTTTATTTTTATATCTTTTAAGAAGTGCATTTGAATTTTTTCACCAAAATATGGCGTTATACGTTAAAAAAGGGCTTTAATTTTTATTTAATTTGTGAGATTCTAATCATTATTTTACTTTTATAATTTGAATAATTAACTTCGCAAATTAAGTAAATATTCTATTTATCACTGAAAAACAATTTTGATTACGTAAGTCGTTAAAATTCATTAAAGATTATTGAATGAGACGATTCATACGCAATGTGGTTTTTCAAGAGGTTCTTCATTAAAAACAATTTTTTTGTCAAATACTTTGTTATCATTATATGTATGTCAGAAATAATTTTCATTTGCACAATCAAAATAAAATATTTTTTTTTTTTTTAATATTTCGTGTATACAAAATTGTTTGTTATATTCATCATTTTTCAACGGGCGCCTTACGTGCCTTACAACTAACTACTCACTCATCATTACAAACAGGAAAAAATCGCGGATTCATTTTGCGACAGGTTAGAAGCCAAACCCGTTCACCTACTTCTTGCTTCCGTGATTAGACCACAGTTCACCAGAAGGACTCTGGAGCAATGAACAACCCTCTAAGGCAGAGGTGTCGAATCACAAGCAACCCATATTACAAGTCTCACCAGTCGGCGGCCAACAAGCAGGCGGCATATGCCCCCGTGTGTAGAGTGTGGAGTCGGTCACAGAAACCGCGAGTTCATCTACATTTATACCTTTATTATTTTTTTCAGAAACGTAAGTTTACTGTTTCACCAGCGATCTTCAAATCCCATTCGTGGAGAATTAGTTGTATCAGAAATAAGATACGCAGAGCTAAAGTAGACCACTCATATTTTATGTTGATTTCGTAGCCTTTGAGAAACACCGTAGTCTCATTTTCTGTCATTGAATATTTTCTGAATACGAAAAGTGAGAGAGCAAAGCTGTTGGCGAGCCGCCAACCACCGAGTGCAGACGCCTGTGGCCTGGGACGATGCCTCGACACTGGGGCAGTAGCGTAGCGCGGGGGTCCCCGAGACAACCCTCGTTGTAAAGGAAAATAGTGTATTTTACACAGCCAGTGTTAATTTTAATGTATTTTTTTAATTTCTACATTTTCGTCGTGTAGTTCCGATAAACACACACGGTTTGTGTTGATTTTCATAAAAATCAACTTTGGTTTAAAATTATACATTTGCTGTGTAAATTAACATTTATTTAAGTCTTACACCTGTGAAATATTTCGTAAAATTATTTAAATAAACGTTAAGTAATTTTACATTTTGTAGTGTAATTTATCAACGTATAATTTCTGTAATTTCGTACAAATGTTTCTAGATAAACAAATTTTGCTAAAGGATTCGATAAAAATACCTAACAATATATATCTTACATATACAAATATTTTATTTCACTACATTATGTGTTAAATAGCACATTTGGGTGCAAATGTGTTATTACACATACAACAAGTGTTAAATTAATTAGGGTCCTACTTTTGTCAGTACACTCTAGTTATATATATAGGTATATATATTTACATACTCATGTCATTGTAAAGTGCATACATTTTGTCACAGTAACTTACAACGACCAAGGAAATACAAAAATACAATTTATTTTACTATTTATTCTGACAGAGGCCCATTTAATTTACATGAGGATACGAAACTGATCTTCCAATTACTCCATGACTGTTACTGTGCACAATGGTTGTGAGGTTAAGGTGTTAGCACAAATTCAATAGATTGTGGGGTATAAGCTACAAAATGATTTTTTTTTTTTGGAATTACGTAGTAAAAATTACCATGTTCATTGAAAGTGAAAATTAAGTATATGATTTAGCAAAATTAACAGACAGTTATGGTAAATGTACAAATGTATTACTGTAAGTAAAGTGCTATTTCTGTAAACTTAACACTTCAATTCTTTTGCATTTGTAAATTTATATAACACGAAGTAAAGATACACAAACAGCTGTGGCATATTTGCCAAAACCATAGCAATTATTGTAATTTTACACTAAATGTATGTGGCAGCAGAGTCCACAACGAATGTTAGTGTAATTATACACCTACACGTATTGGTGTATTTTTTACTCTTGTGCATAGTTGTGTAAAACTACACAATTTCCTCACAGTGTTCTAGCTGTCAGCTACACCCACCACCTGCTGGTCCCGGGCCGGCTGTTGCGACTCTGGTGTTGCCCTCCGCGAAAGCGACGAGACTCGGAGCTGAAATAACAGGCGTGGGTTCGCTAGTTAAACTTAAGTTCCATTGCTTTTTCTGTCCTTTTTTGTTGCTAAACTAAAGGTTTTTTTTTTAAACATACTTGATCATTGTACATATTACATTGTTTGTCAGAGTGAATTTACGACCAATTATTTGTAAATACATGTATTTGTTAACAAGATTTCGGTATTTTTGCACATTCTTACGGTTTAAATAGGGCTAGTTTATAGTTTATTAGTGTGCACAATGGTAGAGAGGCGAATATGTAAGATAGGCAATGGATTAGTCGTGAATTACTCCGATAGTTTACAAAGTTTTAGAGTAATTTTGGTTTATTAATGAAATTGTAATTAAACTTGTAATAACTATAAGCTCACATCTTGGATATAGGCTCAAGCTACAAAAAATTGCAAATAAGTTCAACTTTAAATATTTATAGATTGTATTAGTAAAGAAATTAAATAAATTGGTGTTTTTGGTTAATTTACACATTCATTCCACGTGTAAATTCATATACAATGGAGCTAAACTACACTAACAGCTACAGAATATTTATAGCACTTTTACTTTTGCACTGCAAATCATATTTTATCTCAAAAACGTAAGTAAAAATACACCAATAGATGTAAGTGTTAAATTACTCCCAACATTGTGTTGACTCTAATTTTACATATATTTTGTAGAAAGCTACACAAATTTTTACAGTGCAGAGAGTGGGCGAATGGCTGCGACGACAGTTCAGCGGCTAATTGACTCAGAGTGCCCACCAAACGTACCTAAGAAAACTCGTATAGTTGTTCAGTAACCTCGCAGAGTAGTAATTTATGTTAGGTACATTATCTTTCTCTGTCCAGGGTCGCCGGACATCGTATACCTTAATTCATCTAAACTGTTATCCAATAGATGAGGACACGAGTTTAAGGGAGTCATTATTATCGCTGCACGGATGGCCGTAGGAAGCGTTAAGTTAGGGTCTCACACACCAAGTTGATGTAATTTTTTCTCTCGTCATTAGGTACTATTATTAAAGGGCTATTTCTGTAAACTTAAAACTTTGCCTCTTTTGCAATTGTCGCACAAACATTTTCAACAATTACTTGGTAATTGTTATATGAGTGTAAAAAGTCTCGAAAGTGATTTTAATTATTATGATTCACGCGACGTTTTACAGCAATTATATCACACTTTGTAATTATATCTTGGAAATATGTGTGACAGAACAAAGAATTCAATAGGGGGTTTGTGTTGAATTTACAGAAGTAGCCCTTAACCTACAGAAATGAAGTCTTTCTTTTTCGCTTTTATGGGAACATTTTTTATTACGTAATTTAAAATTTCGCTATAAAAATCGAATGATTCGGTAGACGTAGCTGCTCCGACAGCGAATTCTAGCGGTGGGTGTGGAAACTTCATGTGATCGCGTCCAGAAATGTAGTTGAAAACACTATTTGCGTATATTTATCACGTCTGTCATTATTTTAAAGATTTCTGCGTTAAATTCCTTGCCTGAGTTTCGTATTATAAGTTTATTGGCAACATGAGAACATATGAATTTGCTCGTTACCGAGGTTAGATGTTACACTTCACTGGTGAGTACTGAGAGACTCGCTTTTTTTGTATAAGTAAAAGGTAGATTTTGTTAGATGTTTTAAATAATGTTTTCGCAAAAATATATTCACATGTTTCTTGGAAAATTAATCGCTACTTAAGTGAAAGGTGTGTGGTGTGTGCTAGATATTATAATTTTAAAAGAGTGAATATTGGTAGTGACTAACAATTTCAGTATTTTAAAAATGTTGGTGTATTTTGTATGTTCAGAAATCATACATATCATTATTTACATTTTGCTTGATTAGCTTCTGAATGTTAATTGTATAATAAATCAAAACTGATCGCAAATCAGTTCTTTTGTGGTCAAGTACAGAAAAGTGATAAAGGTAAAAACATGAAATAAAATTTTATAAGGTTTCTTGTTTTTGCTCAGTTCCTTAACTCCCATTAATTTGCTTGGAGATTTTCTTTATTCCTATGAAAACTAACCTACCACCGTTTCACGACCTTCGGTGTTGAATTTTGAAAAAAAGAAATGGTAAATCATCCTATATAACAAAATATTTTAATTAGTCATTCTCAATAGTCTTTCTTTGTAATTTTTTTTACTACTTCCCCCCTGCCCTTCTAATTGCAGTGTAATATCGCACAGTAATGTTTGGTTTATTACTTTTACTATTCTTGCCAAAATTGTACGTCTTACTTTATTAGTTTCGGATATACGATTGTTTTAAAACATCCCTCTTTATACCCCGTTAAAGGAAGAATTTCATTATGTGGAATAAATGCAATACTATAACGGCCATAATTTTGGCTAATTGGGTATAACCACTGATTCTGACACCACTTGAGTAAACTCTCGAAGAAAGGGTTCTGGAAGGAGAGGGGTGTTAGGTAGGGGGAAGTTCAAGATAGTATTGGGCGGGTTTCGGTATCTTCACATTTATAGATTAATTATTTGCCTTAATCTGGGAAGTGCTACGGTGTACTTAAGGGTCCCGCCTACCTGGGCACACATACGGTGCGCAGAGCTTCGGGAAAAACAACGTGATTTCAAAACTACTCAAGATATCCGAGTGGGGTCTGCTTACGAAAAGCATTTAAGAGTTCGCTGAGGGCCGAAAAGTACTTTTGATTTTGGATTAAGTTTTTAAACTGTATTTTTAGAAGAGTTAAAATGGCTAAAACGCATGTTTTTAGAGTAATTTTTTAGGCGTAAAACAACCGGTACAGATTCTTGAAAGCACTTAAGGGACTTGCATTACACCTTTATCTTCATATCTCCGCAATATAATGTTACAGTCATCGCTTAAATTTCACATATATCCCGTGATAACCACAAGACTGCGCGCCAGTTCAGAGCCTTGCGCTTGGAGGCGACACCGCGCTAGAAGCACCAGCGAGCGTCGCGCTTATCATCCCGCCTCACTAACACAGATACATCTCTGACGAGGCGGACACCTTAAGTATTAATACATGCTCGTTCGGTTCATTAAACACTGTACTTTTTGCTTTTGCACTGATCGTCACTTTACAGATCCGGTCGGATACCTGCTCGCTCTAGCTTCGAGCCGGAGACCCCCAAACGAGCGCGACCCCGAGTGCAGCACGTTACCATCTGCCACTCCGCTACTGAGGCGTGTCTCGAGCGCGTCTCTGTGCAGCCGTCACTAGCCTGCTCTCTCCCGTCGTGCACCGCGCTCTCCCTCGCTGCCGGCGGTGACGGCCCCTACCACGCTGCAGGTCGGCGCGTCGCTCCCGACAGTGGGAGAAACACGCCTCGCGCAGGCTCTCGGAGGAGCTGGCGGTGCGAGTACACACACTCGCACGGCCCAGACTACTTTTCCAATACATTCAATACTGATTTCCCTTACAATACATTCATAATATTATAAACGCGAAAGTTTGTAAGTATGGATGGATGGCTGTTTGTTACTCTTTCACGTAAAAACTAATGAATGGATTTTAATGAAACTTTACAATAATATAGCTTATGCATCAGAATAACACATAGGCTACAATTTATAAAGATATTGTGGGAATTGTCCATACTATGAAGATAAGTGTCAAGTAAGTAGGAAAAAATCTACCATCTGCGAGCTATTCTGGCGTGCGCTGGCAAAACCGCTAGAGTTACACATATTTAATGTATGATGGAAATGTTTATCCCACTAATATTATAAATGTGAAAGTTTGTATGGATAGATGGATGTTTGTTACTCAATCACGCCAGAACGGCTGAACGGATGTTTATGAAATTTGGCCTACAGCGAGCTCATAACCTGGATTAACACATAGACCACATATTAATATGAAATTCCATCCCTAAGGGAGTGAAAAAGTGATAATTTCATTTTATAACAGAAAAAAATATCATAGGTCATAGACATACAAATAGTGGGTGAGTGTCATTTCTCTATATCTGCCACACGATCATGCACATAGTAAGGTCTGGCAAATTCATATTTTTCTCCTTGGTGAGACCAGCCCGCTTAGTGGAGCTCGCAGCGGCTAGCAAAATAAAGGCGCTCATAACCGTTTTGTTCTTAACTTCGTCAATAGATAGAGTTGCCTTGAATTTTAAACGTACCATCGTTTGATGTCTTTAATTTTCGGTTGTTTGTGCCGTCTGCGTTCCTATACCATTCATCCGATTGCGATGAAATTTTGGTGAGTTGTTATGCGCATGCCCGTGAAGGTTTCAGAGACGGTATAACTATTTTGCAATAGTTTGAGCACGAATCGTTTCAAAAAATGTGTATTTCATGTTATATAGCGGAACTTCGTCTGTTTTTGTTGTATAAGTGCGCACGCATGACACAATTTATTTAAATATAAAAGAGAGACAGAGATAGTGATATATATCACTATATATATAGTGAGATAGAGAGACATAGAGAAGTTGAGATAAAGCGAGGTATAGAGAATGAAATGGGTTATATAAATATATATGTATATATATTATAGAGATTTATATATAGAAGAGAGAGAGGTAGTGGGAGGTATATATGTATATATGTATATATAAAGAGATAAATAGAGATAGAGAGATACATAGATATATATAGATGTAGATAGAGATAAATATATTTAGAGAGATGGATAGATGATTTGTATATGTGTAACTACTTCAAACATATTACAAAACCAAACTGAATGAGGCATTGCAATGCATGCTGAGCATTAGCTATATAATGGAATCTTTTCAATATTAGTAATCTTTTATTATTTTTAGCTTTTTTCTATAGTGCTTTATAGATTCTAGATTATATACAGACCACCAATTTTTAGATATATACAGGTAAATAACTTTATACTGGCAGAACAACGTCTGTCGGGATCTGAAAGTGATATAAATTATTTTGCACACTTGACATTTAAATTAAGAATACAATTACTAACTTCATCTGATTTCGAAAAAGGTCCCCTTCACCCTGTTTTCAGCCCGGGCAACGCCGGGTACTGCAGCTAGTACATTCATATATCTAGGCTACATGCACGTCGTTCTTACCTCTACTTCTTGTAGAGTCGAAGTATGCATTTTTCTTCTTAAAACAGAAACCAACCCTTTTTGCATACCTTAGGGGAGGAAATTCGCAAAATGTTAAATAATATTATTTTGTTTTAATATATTTATGATTCCATCCAAATATTGTAAGCCCTACTGTATAAATTTCGGAAATTTTTTTTTCTATACTAAAACAAATAATACCTTATATTTTTACCCCCTTTAATGGTTAAATTATGACATATGGGAAAAATACAATATATTCGTCTATTCGCATGTTGTTCGGTCTTAGTTTCTTTTCCAATAGTATTAGGGATAATGAATTTTTCTGCTTAAAACCGAACCTACCCACTTTACACCACTTAGAGGTAGAATCTCGATCAATGGTACAAAACAGGTTGATAAATTTGGTATGTTAATTGTTGGTACCTAATATATTTTGTTATTCTTGATTAGCTTCTGAGATATTGTTAATTATTTAAACACCACATTAACCCCATATTAAAGCCCGAAGGGGCGAAATTAATTTATATATATATATATAAACTACTTTTAAGTTAACTAAAGATCTTACCAACAAAATAATTATCGAAATATGTTTTGTAATTTTTGAGTGATGACAGAAACATACAAACAGACAATCAAACAGAGAAAAATTCTAACAACTATATTTTGGGTTAGAAATATTGCAAACAGCAGTTTAATTTATGTATTATTTTTTTATAAATCCATCCATTGTTCAGGATTTTAACTTCAAAAAGTTTATTACTAGTATAGATTAAAGCTGTCGTGTCCACCACAGCTAAACACTAACCAGGAAAGGCATGCCACTAACATCGGTGTCTCCCGACTAGGTCGGTGTGTATTTGCACTGAATGTGTGGGCGAGTACCATATGCCATTTCTAGCTACTTAATAATAGGCTAATCATTTTATTTAAGTTTCATAAAGTTATAACACGACTCGCGGAGAAAATTTCGTAATAATTTTATTTCGAGCGCAAAGCTGCACGAACGATCGGCGAACTTCACATGTGTTCGGTACGGATCGGGAGTGTATGAATCCTAGGGCCTCCCTCGACTGCGATTGTGCAACTCTCACAGGCCTCTGCTCGCGGCGGCTGCGGCGAGGTGATGTCTAGTGAGCTCCCGCGCACCGAGTGTTGCGTCACGCAGCCGCAGGTCCTCGCACGGTAGCGCTTCCGCCTGACCCGTGTTCCGTTACCTGCACCGGCGCGCCGCACAGATTACAAAAAAAGTAATGGATGCGTGTACTTATGTACGCGCGTTAGAAGTTATACTTACGAGGCGCAATAAAAACTAAACATAATTTTGCGTACAAATAATTAATAGAAATAAAATTATAAAAACAGGAGTAAGCGCGGCTCAAGACGAAAAAGGAGGGGGGGGGGGGGTTGCTGTAGGCGATAGCCCCTCCCGAGCCCAAATTTTATTTATTTTTCTTTCATTAAAAGTTGTTTGAAACTATTGAATAACAGTATCTGGGACCATGCATGCGTGACTCATGCAGGCTCCTCACGCAGAGCCACTCGGCACGCGCAGTGCTGGTGAGAGGCGAGCCAGGAAGACGAGCAGAGTTGTCTCGAGCCACTGCGAGCCGCCACTCCACCACATTACCAACTGCTGGTGGAGAAGTGGATCTGGAGGAAGCCAGTGCATTGTTTGTGTTGTTGCTACTGCGAAAGAAATACCGTAAAAACAGAAGACATTGGATTTATACGAAACTTTGTTGAGCAATAACATAAATTTCTAAACAACTTTTTTTGAGTATTCCTTTATTGGCATGTCCCAGATAGCGATTTCCTCCTTCACTTCTGAGCAAAATCTTTCTGTGTGGGAACTAGAGTCCGCCGTCACTCGAAGAAATAGCTATATTGCAGGAAGGGCTTGATAAAAAAAAAGCACGACCCCTTGCCACTGCTGGCGTGATTGCGCCACTCAGTGTGAGTGGCTCTGCGTGGTTTAATGTCACCTCGGTGTGGCCCAGTGTCATGGGAGCCTTAGTGTCATGTTCTGATTACAGTATCCTTTATTTGTATGATAGCCCCTCCCGAAATGTCTTCCCGGAGCAGCCCCTGAACAAGATTGGTATATAAATACGCTGTAAATAAGAAACTCATTCAAGTTAAAAAATGTAAATAAATACTTAGTAATCAATATTAATATAAACATGATAATGTAATAATTTATAATGAAAATAAATTATACATACGGGAACAGAATCTCACAAACACTCCCATGAAAACGGTCAGAACCTTCACAGACACTCTCTGCCAGCTTACAACAACCTGACATCGTTATACGTACGGGAACATAACCTCTATTATATAAATACACTTGAAAATACACTTTCAAAAGTTTATAAGCACAATTTCTATCACGAATATTTACCGTAAATAATTCTTTTAAAATTAAATGCACCAGTATTCAATATCAATCACTAAATTATAAGATTTAAAAGCACATATATAATTTTTATTTGTATGTAGCTTTTTTTATCGCGTGAAAATTTCGTTGCATGGTGTGCATGCATAATAAAAATCCACTCTTATGTTTTAATCATAACGCGCCTAAAGAAAAAAAAACTAATGTTCTGTACTTTTACAAAAGATTCTTTGAAAACTAAGGCCGGTCCCATCTGGTCCCAAACACTGCAAGCACCAACTCTTTTTACCAAATAATAAGGTAAACACTGGCTTGCCCAAATGAGGCTTAACCTGCATATTAAATGATATCAGAAGAAATAACCTAATTGCAGAAAATTTTAGGTGGCAGAACATTAACAAAACAAAACAAAGTAAGTTATTTTAATTTTATTTAATCGTAAATATCAAACATATCAGGGAAAAAACTTTCCTTAAACAAAACAAAAATAATCAATCTAATCGGCATTAAATTTCCAGGTACAATGAGGTTCTTTTTATCACAGCGATAACCAAAAATAATTTATCTCAAAAAGTTAATATTATATGAAAATTATTTATCTAAATTTCTTTTATATCCAACATTTAGAGGTTAAAGTGATTATATATTCAACCCTGAGAAATAACACAATGTACAATTACAAGTAATTTCAAGGCTTTGGAATGATAAGTAACTTTCAATTCTCTGGAACAAATATGGTCACCAAAGTAAACAGCACAGAAGGTGCAGAAAGTGCAAACAAGTGCAATGAGAAAACAGACTAGTATTATGATTACCAAAAACTAACATTTACTTTAACTTTATCAGGTGTATCATTATACAAAAATGTCCAAGGATAAAGATGCCAGAAAACATTGGTGAAATTTACAAGTATCATCAATTATCTATCATATTCGAGGTACTAATTGATATTCGAATTTGAGATTTGGATTCAAGTCATTTGGAAGCAATTGCGAATATTAATTGCTTTACAAAGCTTCTGTATCAAGTGTCCTCGGTAGTATAGCTCTACCACTCTGGTTCTGGGGGTAGAGCGCCTGCCTTGTAACTTGTAGGACCCGGGTTCGCGCCCCGGCTCCTCCAAGGCGGATTGCCCAGACAAAATGGTGGCATTTTCTCTGGTAGGAATACAATCCCTTGTAACAAGTCAGGCTACCAAAGAAACGGTGGGTGTAACAGGAAAAAACCGAAGTCGGCCTCCGTAGCGCAGTCGACGGCACACCGGGCTACGGTGCGGGGGCTCCGGGTTCGAATCCCGGGTAAGACATGGGTGTAATTTGTATTGTCTTAATAACAACCTTCAACGAACACTACCATTCCTCTATGACTCGGGGTGACTTCCAACTACAACATTAAGGGGGGGAGATTGTTGCACACTGGTGACTGTCCAAACTTGCCAGTGTGCCATCAATCTTTTTTTATAAATATTTAAATTAAAAAAAAAAAAAAAAAGTAGTATAGTGGTCAGTATCCCCGCCTGTCACGCGGGAGACCGGGGTTCTATTCCCCGCCGGGGAGAATGATAATATTTTACTGTTAAAATGGAATAAATTTTAACGTAATGGTGAAATTTAATTTCATTGGTTACCGTTTGTAACGTTTCCGTGTACTCTGGGACCAACAGTGTGTTCTATCACCCTAATAATGAAAACTACATAATAAAACCCTTGTATATTTGCGTTGGTTTTGCACTCATTAAATAATGATCTACAATTATTTAAATTATTCCAGTGTGGAAAAATGTAAATTCTATGAAGCTAGTTACATTACAATTTTACGAGTAAGGCCGTTTTCCTCATTCCGTAGAATGTATACGAAATTTTTGCAGAATTCCCCTTTGTCCTTTTTAAGTTATGGCAGTTCTCCACTATGGTACTCTAACGTCGCCTCCGTCCAAACAGAACGTCGCCTCCGTCCAAACAGGAGGAAAAGTGCCATAATGGAAAACTACATTTTTTTTTACAAATCGTCGTAATAAGAATGCAGTGCTGCTCCCTATAACACATTTTTGGAAACATTTATTTCTACTAGTGCGCGATCTATGCGGTGATTTGTGATTGCAACTATGTCAGTCAGAAGCGTTATATAGGCTTTAGAGTTAACCTGAGAAACAACTAGAGGGTTGACAGCGCTACCTACCGAGTATTCTATACACTGCTTCGAGAGCAATGCTGCTGTACTCATTCCATGGAGTGTATAAGAAAATATGACAGAGTTCCGTTTCGTTATGGCAGTTTTCTGTTATGGTACTTTTTAGTCTTTTTCGAAGAGGCCAGGCGGAATTATGTCATGGTAGTTTTCCAGTATGGCAGTCTTCCGCGCCCCCCTCTTGAATAACTTTAGTATAATATCAAGACAATGATAATGCAAAACCTACACCTCATGCCGTTTCGTTTAGCACTTCTTACATTATCTGAGATTTAAAATTTCAAATTCGAGTTTGCAGAAACATGTCAAATTTAGAAGTTATTTCATGGAATGCCATCAGCGTCAGAATGCTACAAAGGTAAGGAATGACTGTATCGCATTTACAGTAATGTTTATAGTCATATGTACAGAGTAAAGTTCTAAAACTGAATTTTGCTAATGATATAACTCATTCAGATTGGCAGCAAATTAGTGAAAAAGGTTTGTATGAAACGTTATGTTAACAGATACTGTATTATGCATTACGTATATGCCATGTAAATACTGTTTTAATTTCATTCATTTGATCCCAGGAGTGTGTTGCCGTGGCCAAATACTTCACAAATATACACGATTGTAGTTTATTATATGTACACTAAAATTAAAGTTACAGTAAAGCTTCTCTAATATATATATATATATATATATATATATATATATATATATATATATATATATATATAAAGTTCAAGAGCAATCGCATATCTTTTAGTGGCATCACTTGAAAATACTTGTCTACGCTCATTCTCAAATTAGAATATTTCGAGGTACTTAATTTTGGTTCACTATGTCAACAGTAATAACCATTTTATTCCGATGCATTTTTATATAGATTTTTAACCCTACGTAAAAGTTAAAGGAATATTTGAAACAGCGCCAACTTAAGAATTTATGTTTTGGTTGTTACGGAATGTAAATTTGTACTAATGCGACAGGAATGCATCTAAACTCCATACATTCAGATAACAAAATTAAAAACCTATTAGGGGTCCTTATACTTTCACGCAGTTAGTCGCTTTAAAACCTAAAATAGCGATTCCGAGCACGTTATTATGCTCATCAAAGAAGGAGACTACAACAAACGTTTATTTCTTCACTAGCTACAGTACCCGGCGTTGCCCGGGCTGAACTCATGTGAAGGGAATTTTTTCCGAAATCAGATGTAGACAGTAATTGTCTTCTTAATTTGAATTTCAAATGTGTAAAATAATTTCTATCACTGGCAGAACCCGGCAGATGTTCTGCCAGTGTGTAGTTATTTACCTCTATATATCTAAAAATAGACGGTCTTTATGTAACATAGACTCTAAAAATCACTATAGAAAAACGTGGAAAAATGAAATTTTACTGATATTGAAAAGATTCCATTATCTAGATAATGCTCGACGTGCGTTGCAGCGTCTCATTTAATTTTGTTTTGTAATTTGTTTGAAGTAGGTACACATATACAAAGCATCTATCGAGCTCTCTAAATAAATATCTATATCTTTATCTACATCTACATCTATACGTCTATATCTCTATTTCTGTTTTTAACTCTATATCTACATACATACATAGCCTATATCTATCTCATATATATATATATATATATATATAAATCTCTATACCTCTCTATATATGCATCTATAGAGCTCTAAATTTCTCTTTAACTCCATTTCATTCTCTATACCTCGCCCTACCTCCCTCTATCACTCTGTCTCTCTTTTATATTTAATTCAATTTAACTGTGTCACGCGTGCGCACTCGTACAACGAAAACAGACTAACTGCCGCTATACAATATTAAATAAAAACATTTGTTGAAACCACTCTCGGGCTACCTATTGTTTATATAACACACACACTGAATTTTCGCTGTTAGAATTACATTCAATTCAATTCTTTGAATTATCGCTGTTTCTATTTAATTCATTTAAATTCTGTAAAGAGTGTACACTCATACACCTAAAACACACGAAATGCCACTAAACTATATTAAATACACACATTTGTTGAAACTATTCGCGCGCCACTTATTGTAAAAAAGTTGTAATAACTCAGAAACCTTCGTGGGCATGCGCATAGCAACTCACAACGCATACGGGACAAAGGAACGAAAATTCAAGACGTGATAAGCGCCCCAAATGATAGCGCGTTTAAAATTCAAGGCAACGCCATCTATTTACGAAGTTCAAAACTGAACTGTTATTAGTGCTGTTAGTTCGCTAGAAGCCGCGAGCTTCACTAACCGGACGGGTCTCACCAAGGAGGATAGGAAGTTGCTAGACTTCACTATATGATCGTACGGCAGACATAGCTAAATGATTCACACTCATTATTTGTATGTCTATGACCTATGATTTTTTTTCGTTTATAAAAATCAATTTATCACATTTTCAATCCAATATGGTGGGAATTTCACACGAATATGTAGCCTATGTGTTAATCCAGGTTATAAACTATATTTGTGCCAAATTTCATTCAAATCCGTTCAGCCGTTTTTGCGTGATTGAGTAACAAACATCCATCCATCCATCCATCCATCCATCCATCCAAACTTTCACATTTATAATATTAGTGGGATTATTTAAAACCCATTTCCATAAAAACAAATATGGACAGCGCACTTACAGATATATTATTAAAAGTAAACATTTTATCTCGAGTGCTATTTTCAGGCAGCAAACGCATCATGAAGACAGGGGTGGTTCCAGGAATACTTGGGGGGGGGGGGGGGGGATGCTATCATAAAAAGAAAGGCTGCAGTTTCAAAACAAGTCATTAAGGCTGCCTTCACACTGGGCCACTGCGAGCCCGCCAATAGACACGCGCCACACCGAGGTGACGTGAGACCAAACAGAACTGTCCACACTGAGTGGTGCATTCACACCAGCAGAGACCGGGGGTCGTGCACACTGGCGCGTTTGTAATCAAGCCACTTCCTGCAGTATGACTGTTCTTTTGAGTGTCAAGTTTCCATATTGAAAGATTTATTTTAGAAGTGCAAAATGGAATAGTCTGCAAATGAATACTCAGAAAGTTAAGAAAAAAAGTGTTGTTTAGAAATAGTTATGTTATTGTCAAACAAAGGATCTTATAAATCTAATACCTTCTGTTTTTACAGTATTTCTTTCGCAGTAGCAACAACACAAACAATGCACTGGCTTCCTCCAGATCCACTTCTCCACCAGCAGTTGGTAATGTGGCGGATGGCGGCTCGCAGTGGCTCGAGACAACTCTTGCTCGTCTTCCTGCCCGCCTCTCACTGCACAGCGCTCGGGCCCTGTGGTCCTGCGTGAGGAGCCTGCATGAGTCACGCTGTATGGTCCCAGATACTGTTATTCAATAGTTTCAAACAACTTTTAATGAAAGAAATGTTTAACCTGTGAATTAAGGTATTTAAGTTAACATAAATATTCTCTACAAAATGAAATGAAAAATGAAATTCGAATTCTGGAGGGGCTGTCGCCCCCCGCACCTCACCCCTCTGGAACCGCGCTTGCATGCAGACCACGTACCTTGCAGCCGAAATTTTCCCTGTGTTAAACTCGCGTGTAAAAATGTTATCCTTCTAGCCTATAGTAGACTATGTCTCTGTATCTGTTCCGCCTACCTAGGGTGCGTAGAGTTACAGAAAACAGAACAGTGATTGGAAAACTGCTCAAAATATCAGAGTAGTGGATGTTTACGAAAATCATTCTAGAATACGCAGAGGGTGGATGAGTACTTATATTTCCGTATTTTGTTTTAAAACTGTGTTTTAAGAAGATTTGAAATCACTAAAAATGTGTGTTTTCAGAATAAATGTCAAGCATAAAAATTCAAGTAGAGATACTTAAAAGCACTCAAGGGCATTGCATTACACATTCATCTTCGTTTCTGCGCCAAGTTATGATCACCGCTCAGATGCCATAGTTGTCCTACGCACGACGAGAAGACCGCGCGCTAGAAGCACCGGCGAGCGTCACACTCATCATTCCGCCTCACTGACACAGATAGGCTTCACCCCTGACTAGAAGGGTTCATAATGCTGCTCCTCCCGCGGCAAGAAGCGACTGCAGGGAGAAGGAAAAAAACGGATTCTCAGTTCTTGGGAGAAGGGGGAGGGGGGAGGATCGTCACTACCACGTGCGCCCCCCGCAGGTGCAGGAAGAGCAGGGCCGCCAACCTCTGACCGGCGAAGCGTCGTGAGCACCGCTGGCGGACGCGGGTGCGTGAGGAGAAAGGACGCGGCCTCGAGAAAGCGCCGCCATCTTGACGCCGGCGAGGGACACGAGAGGGCGGCCATTATGGTCGCGGGGTGAGGGGCGCGACACCGGCTGACCGCGGCAGCGCTACCGCAGCTTTCCACTGCGGCTCTCGCACACGCGTACCGCTATTCTCGTACGAGGATCCTCGGCGGTTGTGTAAGTGCAGGGGTGGCCAACACGCCCCACACGTCATGTTCGGTTTCATTTTCTTCTTATTACTTTTATTTACGGGATATTCCTCTAAATGTTTCACTCCCTTGAATTTTGTGTTTCTACTCAGATTTCCTCGTCAAATATTTAAAACTCGTTTATATTATCTAAAAGAGAGAAAAAAAAATTGTGAGCGAGTTTTTCAGTAATCACCAGAGATTTATAACATCTAACCTCGGTAACGAGTAAATTTACGTGTTCTAATGTCCCAAATACACTTATTAAACGAAGCTCGGACACGAAATTTAACGCACAATTCTTTAAAATAATGCCGAGCGTGATAAATATACGCAAATTTTGTTTTAAACTACATTTCTTGACACGAATAACATGTAGTTCCCGCGCCGCTACAATTCGCTGCCGGAACAGCTATTTCGACTATCGAATAATTTATTTTGCAGAACGAAATTTCAAACTATACCTGTAATGAAACGGCTCCAATAGAAGGAACTTACTTGAAAAGTTCATGTGTTCTCGTGTTGCAAATACACTTATAATACGCAACTCGGGTACGAAATATAACGTAGAATTTTTTGAAACAAAACACTAAACTGAATAAATTTAAAACACATATTATATCACTAAGTTGCATATTTGTTTTTGCTCAAACAACTGAAATCACTATGTAAATACTTCCTACAAACAAACCTTAACCTTATTGAGCTAAAACAACATTTAATAATTAACAGTTAAATAATTTCATTGAAATTCTTTTATTTTTAAAGCGTCGAATATATGTAGGTTAGCAATTTATTTTGACTGTACATTATGATGAACGCTGCACTATCTTTACATTTCAATGTTAACAAAGTGTTGTAACATTATAATGCATTGTTTTAAGTTGTCGCTATTTCTTTTTTATGAGTATAAATTATAACATAATGTACTAAACGATAGTTGTACTCTTATAAAGTTTTAGTTTTAATACGCATGCACAGTGTAAATTCTGCGATGTTCAGGAAAGCAATATATACGGATGAAACACGCGGGTCTGCCATATTTTCGCGATTTCTGAGACTTCTACAGATGTCAGCACCGTGTTTGCACATTTCCTTTCCAATCGACTTCCGTCCCATTCATGAAATTATTCCTACCAAATGCCGTATACCTGGAGATAAGATGTTACACATCAAATATAACGGTTTGTGACAATGGATGTATTAATCTTTGGTGTGGGTGTCTGTTCTAAAGTTGAAGTCACTTAGGTTAGCAATTTATTAGAAAAACCAACTATAGGTATTTGAAACCCAGGCAACTGTTCTACCCAATTTCTAAATAAGTATATTAAATATAAACTATGTTTTCTGCTTGGTTAGATTTTCTGCTATGATATGAATAACAGCTGTTTGTTATTTTGAGATGAATTTGTGTATTTGCGGTGAGTTTTGTAATCATGAATTACATTACTTCATGCTATTAAAGTATTTCTGATGATTTGCTTACTTATTGTGTAATAGTTGTTTAAATATTATTTTTTACTTTATTTTAATTTTTGGTGAAGCTTTTTGTGTGTTCACATAATTATCTTTTGTATTATTTTATTTGGTTCTTTGTCTGAAAGCAGGCTTATGTAGTGGTTTTATAAATTACGTGAGCATTTCATGGTACGATCACACGACCGAAAAGTGTTTTGTCATTGGTCGTAATTGAAAGCTGCTCTGTAATTTTGTTTATGGCATCACGAGTACAGTTTTTTTTCCCCAGTGGGCAAGAAGCTAGATTCATAGGTGGCTCTGTTTGTCTTTTCTAGGGATCTGCTAGAGTAGACTATTGAGTCGCGCTCGCCAAGTTAACAGTTCTATGTAGCGGAGAAAGAATTTCGTGCCTGTGGTCCCGGCCGCGCGGTTTTAAATATTTTTTTCGACGGTCAACTGGAATACTACGACCGCAGGAGGCAGCGGAGGCCTACAATGGAACCTTCTTAGTAAATTGGTGACCGCGTCGCAAGCGACCGCTGGATTTCGTCGATAAACCTCCAGTAAATAAAATAATATTTGAAAAACTAAAAAAAAGAACGCTTTCAATGTTTTATGAACTAAAAAGTAAAAAAAAATCTTTAAATTTAATTAATTTTTAATAAGCTTAAAATAAGACTCAAGTAATAAATTAAACAATTAATTTTAATGAAAAAAAGCGTGGGGTGCTCTCTTCTTTCATTTTCATAGTGACTCTATCCTAACGAATAGACGTTATTGTTAGAAAATTTAAAACAACTGATATCAAACACCATTCTTTATGTAAAAGTTACTGCGTCGTAAAATAGCGGCCAATTTCAGTGTTTGGTAAAGAATAAATAAATACACAAATTTTATTCTCGAATTCTTTTACTTATGCAAGACAATGTTCAAGGTAAGCAGAATTAAATTAGAAAATTATTATAATTATATGGAACCTGCGTTAATCTTGATGCCCAGTATATTCTTCACGCTTTTATGCATGTCACAACTGGACAAATTCTAGCCAGCCGAAGGTCTGGTTTGTTACAATGTGTATAAAATTTATTTTTAAAGCTTGAAAGGAATTTACAAGGAAGGAAAGTAAAAATGCCTTATTGAAGTAAGTACTGGTAAAAAAAGATGTTAAAAACACTTCAGCAAGGTCTTATAATTAAACTTGATTATAACAAAACAAATGTATTTCTGTCCAGAAGGAAAAAAATGGGGGAAGGAGGTAAGGGGCCTCTCTCATTTTGACTTTAATGATCAAAATGGCAAATATTGAACTCAACCGCTTCCTGGCTTCTTACTTCCATAACTGCGGCTGCCTGTGCTCTGTGCTTGTTGTCTTGGCTTGCGAGGCGGTGATTAGATGAGCTTTCCCTTAATTTTTTGGTCGGAAATTAAGGTCCCGCCTACAAAGCGAGTCGACGCAGTGGTGAGACACCAAACCTGCGTTCCGGAAGACTCGGGTTTAAACCCCGTCATGACCTTGCTGATTTTTCTATCGCCTCTGAGTCCTTGCAGTAAGGTGGATAAAAATTCCTTTGCCCATAGACTTGATTTGTGTTTCTGGGTTTTTCCATGTCCACTGCCTTGCTGTCGACAAGACCCATGCAGTAGGAAGTTCGTAATTCAGGTCCGAAAGTCTGGACTCGCAGTAGAGTCTTAAGTAGAGTTTTACAGCGTCATCACAGGTAAACAATGCTTAACTTCTTGAAAGCAGTGCCCATTCCCCAACTCTCACTTACAAATCATCACATGTTGTTTGTTTGCGGACATTGAAAACCACATGAAGTTTTTTACAAACGCCTTGACAGAAATTCTAGTTGCGGACGAAGAAGGCGGGATAGGGGGTGATAGGTACCCCCCACCCCGAATTTGAGGAAAAAAATGTGCAAAATATCAATGAAGATAGCATGTTCATTGAATGCCTCAAGGTGAGCTGTCACAACACCCGATATTTCAACTGTGAGAAGTTGCGTCTCATGGCCTGCACGACTTATACTCTAAAGTGCTTCCCAAGTCTGGTATACGGACTTAAGTTTTGGCTGAACAACAGATGGAACACTGTACGTCTGGATTATGTTTAATTCAATGAATTTCTACAACCAACGCGAATTTTGGGGCTGCAGAAAAAATATTTCATTGAAATTAATAGGGGTAGAAATATGTCAAAATCTGTGTGGAAAATAAGGGCGTTATTCCCAATTATTAAAATGAATTTATTTTGCTACAGCCTCAAAACGTTCAGTGTTCCATAGAAAATACATTCTCTAATTCTCACAATAAACTACTTTGTTCAGCCCCAACTTCAAAGACGTATACCAGACGTCGGAAGCACTTCTGACCCTAAGTCGTAAAGAGGTTTATAACTTATTTTATCGTGATGAACTTGCAGGCTGAAGTTTGTCGGTCGAATTCAGACACCCTGTGTGACGGCTACGTCCAGCCGTGACCTCCCTGTACATGGTCGTGACTGACCGCTAGGTGCAGCGAAACGTCTGTTAAGGTGGGATGATAAGTGCAATACTCGCTGGTGCCGACTCTAAGCGCAAGTCGTGAACCGACACACAGTCTCTTCGTCGTGCATGGGGCACTGTGGAGATTCGAGTTGGTAACCCGAAAATTTTATGCCGAAAAAACGAAGACTAAGACGTAATGTAAGTCCCTTTCTCTTTACCGATAGTTTCGTGCTTAAAATTTACTCTCAAAACAAGCGATTTAGCCATTTTAACGCTTCTAAAAAGAAAGTTTAAAAACGAAATTTGGAAAACACATCTACTCATCCACCATCAGCGTATTCTTAAATGATTTTCGTAAACGGACAAAACCGGCATATCTTGAGCAGTTTTCATATCGCGTGGTTTCTTCTGAAGCTCTGCACACCGTGAGTGTGGCCAGGCAGGCGGCCACATGACGCAAACACCGTTCACCATTCACTTCTGCGACAAGGGCCGCGGAAACTGAAGCCTATGTTTGAATAGTGGTTGTTATGTCTAAGAGATTCCAATATATCCTACAGTTATGTGATGGTGATGGTTTCCAAGGCAGACGTGGGGGAAAGTGCAGGTGGCGAGTATTGTCTCCAGCGTACGCTGTCAGAAATCACAGAATATTTACTGAATTTTCCATGAAGAATTCACCACAAATAGACAAAGAGTTCTTCGTAATTTCGAATAACTGTATCTTCGTAACAAGGCAGTTTTTTTTCTTCCGAGTTTGTTTTTCGGTATAAACTTTATATACACACACAGGGAAGAAATAGTCTTAAAAGTGTTTGAATATTTTGCTTTATAGAAGAAAATATTCTTGTGGGTTCACGTTCAAATAAATTAACTTAGTACCTAAAAATTTACGAAGATAACGGTATAAATTGTACAACCGTTATTAAATATAAGGTGAACATTTTTACAGTTTAGAGGCGTGACTCGAGATGACTGCAGCAGACAAATGCCATAGTGGTTGAGAGGTGAGACCACTCGCCTCCCACCTAGGCCATCCGGCGAGTTTTCTCGGGGTCCTCTTGTTTAAACCACACACCCATTAATTCTGTCCATGATCCATCAGTAGGTATCTCATCATCTTTCATCGTCTCCAGAGAGCTAGATGTTGACGAGACTTTAAGGCCCCGTTCTACCTCCTGGCACAGAGAGCAGAGTTTCAGAAGATACCACACACGATTTAAAAACACCTCAACAGATTCGAGTGGTGTTTATTTACTATAAGCATTTAAGTATACACTGATAACGGATGAATAGTTCGGTTATTCGGATTCCGTTTTCAAACTGTCTTTTTAGGAGAGTTGAAACGACTAAAACGCGTGCTTTCTGAAGGAAAAAAAAAAATTACGCATGGAACTCCTGTCAGAGATTTTTGAAGGCACTCAATGAGTTTTCAGTACACCTTTACCTTAATTTCGCCAACATCTAATGTTATGATCACCTCTTAGAACTCATTCTAGCCCCATGCACGACAAGAGGACTGCGCGCCAGTCCACAGCCTTGCGCTTAGAGGCGACACCGGCCTAGAAGTTCCAGCGAGTGTTGCATTTATCCTCCCTCCTCACTAACACAAATACACCTCTGGCTAGGTGGACCTCTTAAAACCTAATTCATCTATTCACCATCACACCAGACATCCTGACATTCAAAATCCAAGAAACATAACAACCTTTTTGTATCCTGGAAAATTTTTTTATTTACTCTCTACTGTCTATATATTCGGCTAAGATTGATTGAGCCACCAGCTTCAGGTGACTTTCACGAGATGAACAAATGTTGCATGTTCAAATACGCCATGACATGTTAAAAAAAACTAAAAGCGAACGTATGAATTGGCGGGAGTACTTGCACCGAGCTGTTCCGCAACACGCCACTCGTGCTGCTAATGCACAGCTCGGTTGCGACACGCATGCAGCGCTCTCTACTCCAAGCCGGCTTGGTTTCCTCCGGAAACCGATCCCGTTTCACTCGGTCCGCCGTCAATCTTTCCACTTCCCGCTTTCAGCGCGCAGCCCATTCTTCGCTCGTGAGAAACTGGGAACCCCCGCTACACACAGACCACGACGAAGGTGTCCGCCGACTTGAAGTGTGTTACCGGGCGAGCTTGGCCATACGGTGGGTCGTCTTCACGGGGAGAGGCATGAACCGAAGGACGCCATATTGGTTTCAACAGTTTATATCCAATAACATTTGTTAGTCATTTAATATTGAAAATTTGCGTTCGGTAAGACAAAGGTCCCACATTTAGTGATTTCAAAAACAAATGCATAGTGTCTATTTTCAGTATTATCACAGTTGTAGTCATTCTCAAATGTGCTGCAAACTGTGGTGGATGGCGCGAACCAAAGTTCACAAAGCCAAAGGGAAACGTTATAGTATTAACACATTAACAGATCCAAGAGGTGTCTGTTTACTGCAAGTATTTAAGGATATGCTGGGAGTGGATGAATAGTTATGTTGTCAGGCTGTTTTGCATTATAGAAACAATATTTTTTCTTGTGGATTCATGTTCAAAAAATACTTTTTTTTTACCCAAAAGTTTACGAAGATAACGGAATAAATTTTAATACCCGTTTTTCTTAAATAAAAGGTGGGAAAAAAAAAAATTACAGTGTAAAGGTGCGACTCGAAATGTTTTCAGTAGACAAAGCCCATACATATTACGCTCGGCATTACTAAAAATAATTCTAAGTTACATTTCGTGTTTGAGTTTCGTATTATATACTATTTTTTATTAACTTTTCGCTATAATTTTCAAGAATTATATTGGGATATAATTTATTTTAATGAAGAAAATTGTTGGAAAATATACAATAGAAAAATTTTATGGCCTCAAGACTGTAAAACCATGATGTCATACTTCTGTCCCTATCTATATATACATTATTTTCCTTCTATCATAATTTTTTAAACTCATGAAATTACAAAGTTTATTTATTTATTTGTTTGTAAACGGATCGATTAATTTAACAAGTGTTTATATATATTTTTAAGAAACTTAAAGACCAATATTTTCTTCTCTAGCATAAACTCAGAACGTTTAATCGTCAGTGCACAGATATGCTCCAGATCTAGTCTGTGTCTCAGTAGTCACTTCACAAGTGAATGGGAAACAGATATCTTCATCTGCATCATCAAACTCAGAATCAGAAGATGAACCTTCAGTTACCACTTCAAATTTGCCTTCGCAGAATGTTTCTTCTTGGTCAAATGTGTCAGAGCAGAACCTTCTGTTACTGCAGTTAGTGCACCGAATGAAACTCTTACTTATATTCCAACAAATACCCTCGTCCAGAACACCACAGATTCTATCAACACTTCTGGCCGAACACAATCAGCAATCATGGACCCACCAAAGTTGAAAACACAAAATACCTAGCAACGTAATTCCATTAATTCTAAAACTCTAAAAGTTGTTAAATATTCATTTTCAGGAAAAATATACAAGAACCGTGACGAAATCTCCCAGGAACAAAGTGCCCAATAGTCCACGCAACCAGGTAGAGATGTGACTTTATGAACTCTGTCACAGCCAAGAACCAGAGGAACTCAGCTTAGCAGAAAATTCAACACTTCTGAGAGCTCGTTTTGCTTCCTTTGCGACCAGGATTGTCTTGCTGATATGCGAATCTGTGCAAGTTGCGAGCAGTATGCACACGAGGAATGTGTAGGACTGTCAAAATAAGAAAAAAAAAATTTTCTGTTGTCCCCAATGTGCCTAAAAATATTTTTGTGGACCTGAAACAAGGCTGTTCTTTAGTTTATAATAACTTCAGAGATTTTTCAACTTCTCGTGTTATATTTCAATAATTGTGTACAATTCACCCATGCGAAGAATGTTTTGGACTACCTAATCAAACAGAGAAATTTTCTATTGTCCCCAATTTTCCCCCTCTTAATAAGTAGTATATAATAGCCGGAGCTGCGCCAGGATTCAGGTTGTGGTGTGTGTGTCCGATCCGCCATCTTGGATTGTGACGTCACGGAGGCCATCTTGGATGACCTTGACATTGACCTTTGACCTTGACCTTGAATTTGATCCTCAAAAATCGCCAAAATTTGCCAAAATTGGGCAAAAATTGTCCAAAATTCCTCAAAATTCGCCAAAATTTCCATTTCTGTGGAAAAAAATTCCGCCAAAAAATCTCAAAAAATTCCACAATTCAAAAATCAGGATTTCGAAAATCCTCAAAAGTCGTTTTGCCCTAGAAAGAACCCAAATTCCTAAAAGCGGCTTAAAACTCCTAAGAGCTAGCCACTCTAAGCCGTTGAGGTCATGACCTTGAAAATTAGGATGCCATGGCAGCCATATTGGATGATGACGTCACCGTTGCAATTTTCGTTACGACCGCCATCTTTAACTTTTTTATTTATCATCCGATTTTAATGAAAAAAATTTTAAAAATTATAAAAAAAAATTAAATAATAAAACTTTAATAAAATATTAAAAAAAACATAAATTTACGACACGGAGTTCGGAGTCCTCGGTTCGAACCCGACGAGCGCAAAAAAAAAAAAATATGGTGACCGATCCTTCCCTCGTGGAGGGCGCTGGCATACTGACTCCCACCACTTTTTTCAAAGCATATATATATTCACCTAGTATGACGTCATGTCCGCCATCTTGTCTTCGATGCTGGAAGCCATCATCATTGTATCGTCGGCGAGAGTGCGCTGACGCCATGTTAGTTTAACTCTTATCCGCTAGAGTGCAGTAATCATTTATTACTAAGGTGCCCGCCATCTTGAAATTTGGCCACCATCTTGAAAATCCGTAATTATTTAGCTAGAAATTCGGGAAAAGTTCCAAAATTCATTAAATAAATCACTCATTAACTTACATATCGATTCATTCCGCTCATGTCCTTGGTTCGATACCCGATCGATGCAATAATGTTTAATTTTATGAAAAAATAATAATTGCAATAAACCATGTTCAACATATATTTAAAGAACCTCTAAATCCTCTACGACCACCATCCTATCAGACATCAAGACCACCATATTGGAAATTCGTAATTTTAATGCTAGAGATTCGGGAAAAAATTCAAAATTCATTTAATAAATTTGTAATCTATATACTGATTGATTAGATCGAATAAGGTCCTTGGTTCGATCCCTGGCCGATACAAAAAAAATTTAATATTAAAAAATACCACAAAAGCGACAGGTTTGAGAAAATAAAAACACCACAAGTTCTTTTAAAAAAATTTATTACATAAATTCAATACACTACTACAAGTACAAAAAAAAAACACTGACAAATTACCAAAACCTTTTGGATTCCTCGTTTCAAACAGTCTTCTTATTGTACGGACTAAGCCTTTAACATGACTTTAAATGTCTATCCGATCCGTTCATTACCTCAGCCAGAGACGGACTGAAGTCCATATCACCAGGGTCTCACTTATATAGACTCATCAGTCGGTACAACACATGAGTCAAAACAAGAACCATGTTCATTATACTCACATTTAACTTTCTCGGAGCATTTTACATAATGAAGATGTAAGCTATCAAGACGTGAAATTAGTTTTTTGCACTTATTGCACTGAAATTGTATTCTTTTAACATTATTAGAACAACTGCTTCTTTCATGTCTGCGAGCATTTGAGGTGATAGTAAATGATGCGTCACAGTATTTGCACTGACGCAATGTACGCTCTTCATTAGTTGAAGAATCCATTGCTGACGATGAAACTTCGGATGATGGTGGTATCACGTCTGTTGAAATCTCCTCCAATGTTGACATCGTCGGTGCACACGGGATCTGCTCCTTCTCCATCGTAGCTGTCGTCAAGGTTCCCGTAGTCGATGGTACAACCTCCGAGTTCAACGTTAAAGACGGTAAAGATGCCATCGAGGTCTCAAGAACAGCTAATTGACACGACTTATGCACCAGAAGAAACAAACTAGGTGATCCTTACACCGCCGTCGTCAGAAACAAACTGAGCGTCCTGCTGTCTAGGACTCGCTTATATACATGCACCGTATGGAATAATACGCTAGTCAAATCAAGAACCATGTACAATAATTCTAGAGTCAAATCTACAAATTAAAAAAGAGGATCATTTGATCGAAAAAAAATTCGATCTCTCCAATATACGCCAGGCTCCAAGAGCTACAATTCACGTCATCAGATCCATCTACATTTTGCTCCTATGCTTCAATTGACCATTAGCTGCAAGTGCTCCAACAGCTCCATCAGCTCCAACACGTAATGTACGCAATGTACGCGCAATACATGCAATTTACACGCAATAAATGTAATGACTACACAGTACACACAGGAAATGGAACGTACACACAGTACACACAGGAAACTGAACGTACACACAGTACACACAGGAAACGGAACGTACACACAGTACACACACACAGGAAACGGAACGTACACACAGTACACACAGGAAACTGAACGTACACACAGTACACACAGGAAACTGAACGTACACACAGTACACACAGGAAACGGAACGTACACACAGTACACACAGGAAACTAAACGTACACACACACAGTACACACAGGAAACTGAACGTACACACAGTACACACAGGAAACGGAACGTACACACAGTACACACAGGAAACGGAACGCACACACAGTACACACAGAAAACGGAACGTACACACAGTACACACAGGAAACGTAATGATCACACATACAGTAGCGGAAACACACACAGGCTTAGTTGGAAATCAGAATACAAGAAATAAAAACATTAAATTTTTACTTTCAATATTTTATTACTTCTCAACATTACACAAATACAAGTAAAAGAAGCCATTATTGTATGTAGCCAGCTTTCCTCAGTTCTTTGAGTATGAAGGATATTTCTTTGATGCACGGATAGTTTCCTGCACAAAGCGAGCCATGTAGAAGTCTTAGCCGGTCAACCAATATGTTTGGATCTTTCCATGATGTGTAATCAATCTCTTCTACCACCATCTTACTTGCTTGTTTATTATAAATACTTTTAATATCACAATCGTCCCAGTGATCATAATAAGCATTATCAGATTTATTTATTATAACACGACGTTTCCTTCGTTTCGGTCTCAGGACATCGCCACATTCTTCGATCTTGTCAGCTCTAGGTGCTTCATCACAGTCTATGCCTTTGTCAACAGCCTCAGAGTCACTGTAACAATCACTGTAGAAGACATCCTCTTCACCCAGATTACCGTATGAATTCGCTATCGATGATGTCGAAGTGTCTTCATCGTCTTCATGCTTCCTTTTTAGGAGTCCATCATTTTTACAAAGAATGGAGGATCTACTGAATATAGGCTTGAATGTATTCTCACTTTTCACGGTGTTGATACTTCCATTAGTTTCAGTCTTCCCGAAGCCATTAGCATCCTTCAATTTATGTTCTTCCTCACGATCGGGTGAGCTAATTCCATCACGCTCAGGACAAGGAAAATTATTGTCATAATGCAGATCACTCTTCTTTAGTCTAGTGGATCCATCGGTGTCCTCTATGCCGTAAGTAGTCTTGACTTTACATGTTCTACCATGTCTTTTTAAGCTGTCAATTCGTGTTAACAACCTGCTACAACGATTACAGCTTAACATGTTGCGTAGTGGGTTTCTAGCACAATCATTCTTCTCATGTCGTCTAGCATTCCTTCTCATGACAAAATCCTTGCCACAGTATCTACAGCGGCTTCCTTCCGATTCAGCTATAGATAACAAACCACGATCCATGGTAGCTTCTGTGACTAATGTTAGATACAAACTGTCAGTTTTCTCCAATTGGAACCATTTCTTAAATAGAGTTTTTGAAATATTACATCAGCGAGAGTTAAGTTATCTAATGCAAAGCAAATTGATGCAAGTAGTTCCGGCTGTCGTCAACAGATGACGCCACGTGTTGCTTGCAGGTAAATAATATATATTTCATAATGTGGGATGCGGAACGCTCACTATCGATCGCAAAGGGAGGTTGGCTTCGATAGTAGCCAAGGAGAAAAAAGTTCGTCCTTCCTGCTAGTGCTTCTCAGATTTCTCACGGTCCGCCATCTTGGATTACGACGTCACAGCGGCCATCTTGGATGGGTGTGACCTTGACCTTTGACCGAAACCGCAGGAATGATCGCAAGCACACGGATTAACCATTAAAATATTGATAAGAATAATCAGGAGCACACGGAGAAAACCATCATAATATTGGCAAGAATAATCAGGAGCACACAGAGAAAACCGCAACAAGTTTTCTTTGATATAATTAAAATACAAAAAAAAATTAATAAAAAATTAAAAATAAAAAGGAAAAAAAAATTCAAACATTCTGGCTTGTACTAGAACTATATCTTTGCTCAACAATGAGAAGTTCACAAGCTAGCAGAATGTTTGAATTTTTTTTTCCTTTTTATTTTTAATTTTTTATTAATTTTTTTTGTATTTTAATTATATCAAAGAAAACTTGTTGCGGTTTTCTCTGTGTGCTCCTGATTATTCTTGCCAATATTATGATGGTTTTCTCCGTGTGCTCCTGATTATTCTTATCAATATTTTGATGGTTAATCCGTGTGCTTGCGATCATTCCTGCGGTTTCGGTCAAAGGTCAAGGTCACACCCATCCAAGATGGCCGCTGTGACGTCGTAATCCAAGATGGCGGACCGTGAGAAATCTGAGAAGCACTAGCAGGAAGGACGAACTTTTTTCTCCTTGGCTACTATCGAAGCCAACCTCCCTTTGCGATCGATAGTGAGCGTTCCGCATCCCACATTATGAAATATATATTATTTACCTGCAAGCAACACGTGGCGTCATCTGTTGACGACAGCCGGAACTACTTGCATCAATTTGCTTTGCATTAGATAACTTAACTCTCGCTGATGTAATATTTCAAAAACTCTATTTAAGAAATGGTTCCAATTGGAGAAAACTGACAGTTTGTATCTAACATTAGTCACAGAAGCTACCATGGATCGTGGTTTGTTATCTATAGCTGAATCGGAAGGAAGCCGCTGTAGATACTGTGGCAAGGATTTTGTCATGAGAAGGAATGCTAGACGACATGAGAAGAATGATTGTGCTAGAAACCCACTACGCAACATGTTAAGCTGTAATCGTTGTAGCAGGTTGTTAACACGAATTGACAGCTTAAAAAGACATGGTAGAACATGTAAAGTCAAGACTACTTACGGCATAGAGGACACCGATGGATCCACTAGACTAAAGAAGAGTGATCTGCATTATGACAATAATTTTCCTTGTCCTGAGCGTGATGGAATTAGCTCACCCGATCGTGAGGAAGAACATAAATTGAAGGATGCTAATGGCTTCGGGAAGACTGAAACTAATGGAAGTATCAACACCGTGAAAAGTGAGAATACATTCAAGCCTATATTCAGTAGATCCTCCATTCTTTGTAAAAATGATGGACTCCTAAAAAGGAAGCATGAAGACGATGAAGACACTTCGACATCATCGATAGCGAATTCATACGGTAATCTGGGTGAAGAGGATGTCTTCTACAGTGATTGTTACAGTGACTCTGAGGCTGTTGACAAAGGCATAGACTGTGATGAAGCACCTAGAGCTGACAAGATCGAAGAATGTGGCGATGTCCTGAGACCGAAACGAAGGAAACGTCGTGTTATAATAAATAAATCTGATAATGCTTATTATGATCACTGGGACGATTGTGATATTAAAAGTATTTATAATAAACAAGCAAGTAAGATGGTGGTAGAAGAGATTGATTACACATCATGGAAAGATCCAAACATATTGGTTGACCGGCTAAGACTTCTACATGGCTCGCTTTGTGCAGGAAACTATCCGTGCATCAAAGAAATATCCTTCATACTCAAAGAACTGAGGAAAGCTGGCTACATACAATAATGGCTTCTTTTACTTGTATTTGTGTAATGTTGAGAAGTAATAAAATATTGAAAGTAAAAATTTAATGTTTTTATTTCTTGTATTCTGATTTCCAACTAAGCCTGTGTGTGTTTCCGCTACTGTATGTGTGATCATTACGTTTCCTGTGTGTACTGTGTGTACGTTCCGTTTTCTGTGTGTACTGTGTGTGCGTTCCGTTTCCTGTGTGTACTGTGTGTACGTTCCGTTTCCTGTGTGTACTGTGTGTACGTTCAGTTTCCTGTGTGTACTGTGTGTGTGTACGTTTAGTTTCCTGTGTGTACTGTGTGTACGTTCCGTTTCATGTGTGTACTGTGTGTGTGTACGTTTAGTTTCCTGTGTGTACTGTGTGTACGTTCCGTTTCCTGTGTGTACTGTGTGTACGTTCAGTTTCCTGTGTGTACTGTGTGTACGTTCAGTTTCCTGTGTGTACTGTGTGTACGTTCCGTTTCCTGTGTGTGTGTACTGTGTGTACGTTCCGTTTCCTGTGTGTACTGTGTGTACGTTCCGTTTCCTGTGTGTACTGTGTGTACGTTCAGTTTCCTGTGTGTACTGTGTGTACGTTCCATTTCCTGTGTGTACTGTGTAATCATTACATTTATTGCGTGTAAATTGCATGTATTGCGCGTACATTGCGTACATTACGTGTTGGAGCTGATGGAGCTGTTGGAGCACTTGCAGCTAATGGTCAATTGAAGCATAGGAGCAAAATGTAGATGGATCTGATGACGTGAATTGTAGCTCTTGGAGCCTGGCGTATATTGGAGAGATCGAATTTTTTTTCGATCAAATGATCCTCTTTTTTAATTTGTAGATTTGACTCTAGAATTATTGTACATGGTTCTTGATTTGACTAGCGTATTATTCCATACGGTGCATGTATATAAGCGAGTCCTAGACAGCAGGACGCTCAGTTTGTTTCTGACGACGGCGGTGTAAGGATCACCTAGTTTGTTTCTTCTGGTGCATAAGTCGTGTCAATTAGCTGTTCTTGAGACCTCGATGGCATCTTTACCGTCTTTAAAGTTGAACTCGGAGGTTGTACCATCGACTACGGGAACCTTGACGACAGCTACGACGGAGAAGGAGCAGATCCCGTGTGCACCGACGATGTCAACATTGGAGGAGATTTCAACAGACGTGATACCACCATCATCCGAAGTTTCATCGTCAGCAATGGATTCTTCAACTAATGAAGAGCGTACATTGCGTCAGTGCAAATACTGTGACGCATCATTTACTATCACCTCAAATGCTCGCAGACATGAAAGAAGCAGTTGTTCTAATAATGTTAAAAGAATACAATTTCAGTGCAATAAGTGCAAAAAACTAATTTCACGTCTTGATAGCTTACATCTTCATTATGTAAAATGCTCCGAGAAAGTTAAGTGTGAGTATAATGAACATGGTTCTTGTTTTGACTCATGTGTTGTACCGACTGATGAGTCTATATAAGTGAGACCCTGGTGATATGGACTTCAGTCCGTCTCTGGCTGAGGTAATGAACGGATCGGATAGACATTTAAAGTCATGTTAAAGGCTTAGTCCGTACAATAAGAAGACTGTTTGAAACGAGGAATCCAAAAGGTTTTGGTAATTTGTCAGTGTTTTTTTTTGTACTTGTAGTAGTGTATTGAATTTATGTAATAAATTTTTTTAAAAGAACTTGTGGTGTTTTTATTTTCTTAAACCTGTCGCTTTTGTGGTATTTTTTAAAATTAAATTTTTTTTGTATCGGCCAGGGATCGAACCAAGGACCTTATTCGATCTAATCAATCAGTATATAGATTACAAATTTATTAAATGAATTTTGAATTTTTTCCCGAATCTCTAGCATTAAAATTACGAATTTCCAATATGGTGGTCTTGATGTCTGATAGGATGGTGGTCGTAGAGGATTTAGAGGTTCTTTAAATATATGTTGAACATGGTTTATTGCAATTATTATTTTTTCATAAAATTAAACATTATTGCATCGATCGGGTATCGAACCAAGGACAGGAGCGGATCGAATCGATATGTAAGTTAATGAGTGATTTATTTAATGATTTTTGGAACTTTTCCCGAATTTCTAGCTAAATAATTACGGATTTTCAAGATGGTGGCCAAATTTCAAGATGGCGGGCACCTTAGTAATAAATGATTACTGCACTCTAGCGGATAAGAGTTAAACTAACATGGCGTCAGCGCACTCTCGCCGACGATACAATGATGATGGCTTCCAGCATCGAAGACAAGATGGCGGACATGACGTCATACTAGGTGAATATATATATGCTTTGAAAAAAGTGGTGGGAGTCAGTATGCCAGCGCCCTCCACGAGGGAAGGATCGGTCACCATTTTTATTTATTTTTTGCGCTCGTCGAGTTCGAACCGAGGACTCCGAACTCCGTGTCGTAAATGTATGTTTTTTTTAAATATTTTATTAAAGTTTTATTATTTAATTTTTTTTTTATAATTTTTAAAATTTTTTTCATTAAAATCGGATGATAAATAAAAAAGTTAAAGATGGCGGTCGTAACGAAAATTGCAACGGTGACGTCATCATCCAATATGGCTGCCATGGCATCCTAATTTTCAAGGTCATGACCTCGACGGCTTAGAGCGGCTAGCTCTTAGGAGTTTTAAGCCGCTTTTAGGAATTTGGGTTCTTTCTAGGGCAAAACGACTTTTGAGGATTTTCGAAATCCTGATTTTTGAATTGTGGAATTTTTTGAGATTTTTTGGCGGAATTTTTTTCCACAGAAATGGAAATTTTGGCGAATTTTGAGGAATTTTGGACAATTTTTGCCCAATTTTGGCAAATTTTGGCGATTTTTGAGGATCAAATTCAAGGTCAAGGTCAAAGGTCAAGGTCAAGGTCATCCAAGATGGCCTCCGTGACGTCACAATCCAAGATGGCGGATCGGACACACACACCACAACCTGAATCCTGGCGCAGCTCCGGCTATTATATACTACTTTAATATAAAGTGATTTTTAAGTGTGTAATATCTTCAGAGTTTCTTAAGCTTTTGTTATGTATATACTCCGAAGTTTTTTTTTAACTTGTCCTATAAATATTATTGTGCATCCATGTTGAAGCACCTCGCTCCTAATAAGGCCACTCGAGACTTAATGAGGGAAAAATTAATATACGGCTAACTACGCACATTATGGAGTTATGAATTTTCCAGCATGATCGAGAAAGTTTTGATAAAATTATTTAGCTCCTAAATTAACTATAAAATTAAAAAAATAATAATTTAAACTTAATGTGGCCTTATTTGGGACAACTACTTCACGAATAATATTAATACCTATGAACTAGTCTAACCATCATTTGAAAACATTCTGACAAGAGTTTACGTAATGTAACGCGATAGAAACACAAAATTATCTCATTCAGGGAGTCTGTCTCGCCCTGCTGAGGTCAGAAGATGTGACGAACGTGGCTTGTTGCGACTCAGGCGCGACGCGGGAGTAGGGGCAGGGCGAAGGAAGCCAAGACGAGGGGCCTAAGCGGTCACGTCCCACGGAAGCGGGCGGCCTCAAGCGGCGAGGACGTTCCGAGGAGCGCGCTCGGGTGATTGTAGCTCCGGCGCTCGTGAAAGGTGGTCCCAGGCGCCACCGCCATCCCCCCCACCTCCTCCTGACACCACAGCGGGGAGAGATGTGATCCGTCATCGGGGTCAAGCCGGCAGACGAGCGCGGAGGAGACCTCTCTCCCTGCCCCCTCCCGTCAGACACCGTCAGAAGAGACGACCCTTCTTCCGCACCAGCAACAACCGCTAGCAATCAACTGCTCATCAAGCTCTCTAATATACTTACAAACGTAAAAAAAAATAATAATAATAATGGGTGCACTGCCGCTACGCGGGTAACATGGGAACCTTAACACTTTAACAATTCACTTGAATGATAAGTACTAAAAAATTAAATAAACGATTTTCTGCAACTGTTGTTCACACTATGTGGTTAAGAACTCTTAAAGTTGTCTGACACACTACTTTGTTACCCTGACCGTTCCACTTTCCTTAGTGCTCTGATGGATCATCGCCTTGAATTAACCTAACGGTTGTAAAGAAGTTTTACTTTAAAAAGCACCAGTGATTCATGGATATATTCATTAAACTTTTACAGTATTTACGGCCTTGATTTGTTTCCACTAATGTCTACATAAGACACCGAATGCGTTTTGTTTAAATTTTAGAACGCCTACGTATAGCTGGAGTATGAAAACATTTTAAATTGTTATATATATATATATATATATATATATATATATACATATATACATATATATATATAAAATAATACCTCAAATATTTGTTCATCCACCTAAAAAATAATGTTATTTGCACCTTTACTTAAATTGAATGCAGACATAGGGTAACTAATGATAACATTACTCTTACAGGTGTGATAGTTTATTCATTCGCTGATAGATAGTGCGTGGGTTCGTTTCTGTGTGGGATTTCAGTTTGATTAGGTTTCAAGTTTAAATGGAAGCTTGCTTGCATTAATCTAAAACACGGCCGTTTACATAAAAGTTTACTGCAGGCACAAGAAATTGAGAGAAAACAAAATGTTTCTATGTTAACTGCCAGATCGCAAAAAAGAAATTGCAGCAACTAATCTGAATATATATAAAAAAGGACTGACGTAGGAAAATAAGCAATTACGAGAGAGGCTGCAGACGATCATGTTTGCTTTTGCTTTACAAAGATGACGGATGGAACTTTCTTTCTGCTTAAGGTAGCCACGGCAGTTCTCCTAGAATACCGTACATGCTGAAGCAAGCACGGAATACAATGAAAATATTACGTGCTCAAGAAACGAAATTAATTTTAAATGGATAGGAGCAACCTTATACACGACAGTTCTTGTGCTACAAATGCAATATTTAACTTTTGATATTTAAAAATTTACAATTGTTTATTTAATATTTTTCAAAGCACTAAGCGTGGTATTTATTTATTGTATTATTACATTCGTATTCATTCCCTGAAATTAATTCAGTACAAAACGCCAGTGATTTCACAGGGGAAACGAACTGCAGTCAGTCATTATTAACTGCCCGCATTACAATTAGTTCTAAACTATGCTTTAACGAAGCCTCACGTAGGGAATTAAACTGGGAAAAATTGTTACATCCTAAAAGATGTTGAAACTTTGATGATGTCATTAGGTTCCAATCCCTCCCCCTTTACACACGAATTCGTTGTAGCTGCCATTGTAATTACTGTTCACTCATTCATAGACTAACTTGAAACTTTTTTTCCGAGATTTCAAATAGCTTATTGGAGATCACATACACCATGTTAAAGATGTCCGTGTACACCATAAAAATATTTGCTTCTGCAGATTCGTTAAAGCCCCTAGAATGTCACCAGCCTACCAAACTAACTCTATGTTCACGAGCGCAGTTCTAAAAAAAAAAACTTTGTCTAAACCATAAAGTTAGGAATTGTCAGGAGACGGCTTTATGTGACGTAATTGAAGTCAAATTTCACCCTCGCCATTATTGTCTCGCCAAAATTATTGCGTGAATGGTGCTTGATAACTTCAGACGATGGTTAGTAAGTCTCAATTATAATCTCAGTTATTAACAACAATCACTCTTAAACATTTAGTCAGTTAAAACTATTTCCACAATGCAAACACTACTCTTAAGCCAATGTTTTGGGCGTCTGACCAATATGGCGCTACAATTATTAGAAGAAAATAAGGGCTTCACGCAGTTAGCATGTAATCATGCAGACGTGACCACCCCATGGTTTTAACATCGAACACTTTCTGTGTTTCGAAGGTTTCGAGATTATATCTTTCACGAATAGAAGGCTGGCATAGTATAAAGCGAACAGCATAGTAAGTTTTAACTTGCATCCTAGATGCCGTAGAAGAAACCGTGCGAAAAGCAACGAAACGTACAATATATTAACTAAAAGCAACATCCTGGTATATCTAATCTCAAAGTATATTTTTACTAGCTCCTCGCAAGCCTTGATCACTAACGTGTCACGCTCATCTAAGGAGGGTCGCATGTTCGATCCCAACGCTTAGCATTTCCCGAAAAAAAAAAAAGAAAAAAAAACAAGTTGATGGAAGCTGCAGTGCATTTACGGAATTTTCAAAGAAGAATTTATCCCAAATTACTTAAGAGATTGTTTCTATTTCAAATAACTGAATTTTCGCCGAATATACCTCGAAATCCAAATTCCGGGCTGTGTGTTTTATTGTGAACGGGATAAACATACGCAAGCAATGGCAAAGAGTGTTTCTGCTGTAGGCTTAACTAGTTTTAATGTTTGTTTCAACATACAGTTGGTCCAAGAAACTCAATGTCAAGCTGAGAACAGTTGATTGGCCAGTTAATTACGTTTCTGGATCAAAAACCAAGTGTCGTAAATTGAGAGATTAAGACCTTTTTTTCAAAAGGTTTAAAATCCCCTTCCTACAAAAAATTATTAGACACTGTGAATAAAAATTTGTGTAATGCAATCATAAATAACACTATAATTTATAACAACTCAAAATTAAATCCAACATACTATAGTTTTGAAAAAAAATCTTTGCATAACTTTCACGACATTTTTAATCACTTTAACTATAATGTAAAAAATTTGACTATACTAACTCAGCAAGTTATTTGAAGAAAAAAAGGGGGCTCATTTAAGAAATTAGCAATTTCATGAAAAGTGGGGACTTTATAACTTTTGAAAAAATTCCTTTAACTCAAAAACGACATTTTATAAATTGAATTTCTTTTTATTTAGAATTCTAATTACTCGCCTCATCAAATGTTGTCGGCTTGGCGACATTCTTTATATTCCAAGATGTTCGTAAAATTACGAAGATCCTTCGATAATAAGTAACTAGTGTTATTCCTTAATTAAAAGTTTAAATTTTTAACAGTGTAATCTTTGAGGTACCACTACCTTAGTCATGGTACGAAATTTTTACGTGGGTGAAGTAAAACCATAATTTCACTCATTTGGTCCTCAGTGGCTGTCTCAATCCAACAGTATCCATCTAAGTTTACATAATCCATCATTTTCTGATTACTTCTCGTGGAGAAACTTTCTCCTTGACCAACGGCCCAACCACCTTTACATAACTCTTGGCGGGCTGGTCATATCTTAAACTATACAACCAGTCATTATTTACTACAGTAATTCAACCTTATACATAATTGCAATCATGTTTTATTACTAACATAATTGTTTATAGTCTTTCGCAATATTCTTCTGTCATTTATCATGGCTAAGTTCCATAGAAGCAATATACTTCATACTGATACTTAGGGTATTTTGCACTCGGCTTATATTGTCGTATTGTTAGTACAAATTAGTTTTATCAGGTTGAATAGTTTTTGGGCTGTTGTTTAACACGGTTATAATAAGTGCAGGTAGAATGCTGGCATACATTCAATGCAAGGATACGTGGGTTCGAATGTGTGTTAGGGCATGGATCGTGTTTCTTGCATTGCTGTGTTTCATACGTAGGTCGTTTGCAGGTGTGTTACACCTCTCCTCACAGATTAGTCTATGAGATTAAGAGGAATAACGTTGCGACCATAAATAAATAAATAAACAACTCAGAATATCAAACTACCTGAATAGTTTCAAGTGTTCAATTTATTTATATCCTAGATGAATAGTTTTTTGTACTATGCAGTCTTATTAATTTATGTTACTTAAATAGTTCTTGTTGAATATCAGTTTGAACGGAAATAAGTTTGATATGCAGGTGGTTGAATTTTCCAAAAGTACCGATGGAAAATGTTTATAATTAATAAATAAAGCTTATGACGTTACACTGGTTCGCCATCTTGAATTCTGACGTCACGGTGGCCATCTTGAATAACCTTGACCTTTGACCTTGACCCTATGGCCATCTTGGATCGCCATCTTAGACCCACCATCTTGGATTACGACATTTTGTTTTCAGCCATCTCGTTTCTAGAACTTTCCGCCATTTTGTATTATGACGCCATCGTTGCAATTTTCTTTATGACCGCCATATTTAAAATCTGTAATTATTATCAGAAGAATTTGGAAAAATTAAAAAAAATTATTAAGAAACTTAACTAATAAAATTTGAATAAATATTATTTAAAATTCACACGTCCTGGAGCTCGGAGTCCTCGGGTTGAACCCGGTGAGGGCAAAATATAAAAATGGCTATCGATCCTTCCTCCATGCAAGCGGACGGCAGACTGACCTTCCACCACTAATGCCAAGGTGTGTGTATATATATATATATATATATATATATATACATATATATATATATATCGCCAACTAGTATGACATCACGTCCGCCATCTTGTTTTCGTATGCTGGAGGCCGCCATTTTATTTTTGTCTGCTGAAAGCCGCCATCTTATTTTCGTCTCCTGGAGGCCGCCATCTGGTTTTCAAGGCCACCATAAATAACACCTAAAATTGATTTATTTCATTTCATTCATTGTATCAAATCTTGTATGGGCTTTTTAAGAACAGTACCCTGCCAAAAATTCAATACAAAAAACAAATGTCCACTGTTGTCCTGTGTATACAGCAACGTAACTAGTCTGAAGTTCGTGTCAGTAACGCTAGCGGCGCTGTGCCGCCATTTATTTAGTGTCAGTGCATCGTTTGTGGCGGGAACACGTGTCGGGGTTGCTACAGCATACAGTCCACTGGTAATTATTTTATTTACAGTTTATTTGTGGAGTTGGATATATTCTATATAATTATATAATGAGTTATGTACATATTTATCAAGAACTCACAAAATTAAAAACATTAGATAGTTTGCTTGATATTTCACGATTTATTCAAAATAGACAATGCCCTGGCAACAGTCCCCTGCTTTGTAATGTGGTAGAGAACTGTTTCATTCCAGGGGACTGTAGATTTGACGACAGTCTCTCTTTCAAAGTTTGTTTAGTTATTGATACCCTAACAGTGATAATAATTTGTTGCATGCTAGCTGTGATTATGTAGACATTAAAAAAACATTATCCAGAGAGGAATTATTACATAAAAAGAGAGATGTGGAACGTCTAAGGTACCAACGTATAAAAAATGATCCTCAAAACAGGGAAGAATTGAAAGAAAAGAAGTTGAAATACCAGAAAAAAAAGAAAAAGTTCAGAGAAAACGTATTAAAAAGATGACTTCACGTGACCACAGAGCTGCCCTCAAGAACTGAAAAAAAAAAACCACAGTGATGCTTACCGGAACAAAAAAAAAAGCAACTAATCAGTGTTACCAACAACTTTACACATGACAACACACCGTCCTCAGATTATGAACGCCTCACACCAGCTCAGGACGCATTACACCAGTTCCAATACAGCATTCTCCAGCTCAAAGTCCCACAGTCATGAGTGCAAATATGCAGCGAAGAAGAAAGGCAGTAAAGTAAAAAGAAAAAAAAAATGAAAGTTATGCCATATTGCAGAAAAAGTTTGAGTACAAGAAAAGATTGGCTAGACTTGAAGCCAAAACAAGAAAACAGTATTGAAGATACACCGAATACTAAAATGCAGAAGATGTTAACTAAACCTAATGGCGGAGAAGAAGTGGTCAAGAAGGCATTTTTTTGGTGACGTCCTTAATAAACAGCTCAAAGACAATTATTCGAGGCTAAAACTTATCGAAGATAAACGAATATTTACAAAAGCGGTGTGTTGGACAGTTGATCAAAAGTATAGGCATTGGATACATAAAGATAGTGCTGTTATTTATCTAAGACTCAAAGAATACAGAGTCATAAAATTCTTTATCCGTACCTAAATTACGACGAATGAGATTACCAAATCGTGTTGAACAGGTGGTTCAGAGTTTTATGAAGACGATAGTAACAGCCGTTTGGGAGCAGAAAAAAAAAAGGAATTCATAACCAAAAACAAGATTAGAAAGCAAAAAAGGCATCTGCTTGATACCATGCGCAATCTAAAAAAAAAAAAAAAGCCGATAACTTCAAAATTAGCTATCAAACATGCTGTCCATCACGTCCGTTCTGGGTAGTCAAGCCTAATGGTCAAAATCGTGATATATGCCTATGTATAGGCAACGTAACGTGGACATGACGTTGAGCGCTTAGTACGAGGCAAAAACATTACCTTACAATAATCACCAAAAGTTACTTGATGTGATCGATATAGCGTAGAATGTTTGTCGACAAGTTTTATTGTGTGCACTAATTGGACTCCTAGCTATAAAGAGTCTGATGACAGAAAAGTCATGACATGCAAAATGTGGATTGCTGAGAGGTAAGAGATTCAAGATTTAAAAAACAAAAAACCATGAACAGTGACAAAGTATTTGAAGAAATCTTTTGATGTTCAATCACATCAATAAATAATAAAATTGCATGAAAGTTGCATGAAAATTTGGAAAAATTCGTTGCCCATGAAAGGAACATTATTAACCAGTTTAATGCCATGAAGTATTTAAAAATAAATCCTCAAGATGAGGATGTCCTTACCACATGGATTTCAGCGAAATTATCGCACAAAGTATGCGGAAGAGATAAAAGCATTTCATTTCGGTGGATCACAAGCTCAGCTAAGCCTACATACAGTAGTGATTTATTAACTAGGATAAATACGATCGTATTGTACAGTTTCTAAGAACATAGCCCATTCTCCTGCTGCCATCTGGGCACACCATCTACAACCAATCATTAAATCTCTTCCAGATGGCATTAGGCGTGTACACTTCTAGAGTGATGGCCAATTTATGCAGTACCATAACAAAACAATGTTTTTTATAATGGCAACTAAACTCTCTGAAGATATTCCAGGAATAGAGGCATTTACATGGAATTATACAGAGTGGGCATGGAAAGAGTGTACCAGATGGTGTCGGAGCAACATGCAAACGAAAGGCAGACTTTGTTGTAAATGCTGGTGGTGATATTAATGATATATAATAATTATTCGTAAAATCCATCCAAGATCGATGTCCTAGCATTACATGCATCACAATTGACAGTCAAGTCAACCAGAAAATGATAAAAAAAAAAAAAAGGATAAGAAGGTGACGAAACAGAAAAGTTTCAAAGGTACCTTGATTGTGCAACAAGTCACATATGTATTTTCAAACTCTATCCTCGGTCCAACTAGCTGTACAATTCTAACAATGAGAAGTCTCAGCTGGTTTTGTAACTTCAACACCTGTGAGCATTTCAAAACAGGCAATATTACCTATGACCCAAAACCCAGATGGAATGTGAATGAAGTGTTCACCGAATCAGAATCATAAGACGATATTCATTTATCTGAAGTTACGCCAAACATGCTAACTTGGCAATGAAAGAAAATTATGCTGATGCTGTACCCAGTGGCCAACAGTAGTCATATTATAATACCGGAGACTACGTTCTGGTGGGATTCCCAGCAAAAAATGTAGAGTATCGATATGCTGCTGTGATTAACGAAATTGATGAAGAGAATGATTTACGACTTACATACAGACCTTTAGAACAGATGAAAGTGACATTTCAGATGTGTCCTTTGACCAAATAATCAATAAGTTGAACAATCCTGATATAATACTTAAGGGAAAGAGAATATTTTATAAATTCCCAGTATTAGTAGAATTTTTTAAGCGTTAGCTCTCTCCTGCTAAGAGAATTTTTTTTAATAAGTAATATATAATTATTATGGCACCTAGATTACGTGATTTTACGTGCCTTATTTATATTTAAGATAAAAAGTGTACTTAGAAACAGATACTTGAATACGAACTTGAGTAATCCCTCAGCGAGAGTTAATTTGAAATTTTGAAAAGACTCTTGGCCAAATAGTTCTGCTTATTAACTAAAGATGTCGCCACATGTTGTGTGGAGGTAAATATAATTTATTTTTCAAGTGGAATGCGGAATGCTCACTCTCGATCGCAAGAGAATGAGGACTTCGTTAGATCTCAAGAAGGAAATTCTCAACCATCTTAAGACATATTGTTGGACTGAGTAATAATATTTTTGTTTGCATTCCACCCGATAAAAAATGTAAGTTCTGATTTAGTATGTAACAGAAATTCACTAACTAAATGTAACTCTGAATAAAATAGCATGACTCATTAAGTAAAAAAAAATCATGCAGATTTCGATTTCTCACAAATAACCAAAAGTGCTCGGATGAAAATCAGCAGATGTCTCGCCAGGAATAATCAGGAGCACTCGGAAAAAACCAACAAAATTTTGGCAGGAATAATCAGAAGCACACGTAGAAAACTAACGCACGTTTTCCTAAATCTATATCAGTAAAAAAAATTTTAAAAAAAATTACAAAAAAATATGTTATGAAAATAAAAATAATAAAAATAAAAAATTACAACAATTATGGCTTGTGCTATAACTCCATCCTTGCTGGACAAAAGAGACGTTCACAAGCTAGCAGTAGCTGTTGTATTTTTTTTATTTTCAGATATTTCTAAAATTTTAAGTTTTTATTGATCTAGATTTAAGTAAACGTGCGTTTGTTTACTTCGTGTGCTGCCAATTATTCCTGCGTGCGTAGAGAAAATTGAATAATTAGTGAGTGGGGCACTCGATTTCAAGATGGCGGATCCAAGAAGGCCGCCGGGATCAAGGTCAAGGCCAATATCATCCAACATAGCCGCCACGATGCCACAATCCAATGTGGCGGAAATCTGCACCGGCACCACACTCGTACTCCTGGCGCAGGCGGAACTATATTATACACTACTGATGTGATCTACCTTTTTGATATTTGTGTATCGCTGCCGTTAAGTTAATACACAGAAAATCTCATGGTTTACAGAGTCACTGACACGATCTTTGCCACTGGTATGTATCAAGCGAAAATTATTTTGGTACGATAAAAAAATTAAATATTTAGCATTTTTCTAGGTTATGTTAGAAGATATGACTAAATTATTTGCAGATTAAAGCGGTCAATTTTTTGAACATTCAGTCGGTTAATTATAATAGCATTGTATTGAACTGGAACTAGAAAATATCTGGATCGGTATTCGGAATCGAAATCGTCTTCAAAGCGGATTCGGCGCATCGCCAGCACCGCGAAGCGATGCATATGTAAGTCTTCCAGCGGCGTCTGCGTTGTTTACCATCACACTTTCGCTTGCTTTCCCCGGCCATCCGAGAGGAGCAGCGGCGCGGCCCTGGTGCATTCCGAGCAGCGGGCGGGCGCGATTGGCTCCGACCCCGGGCGAAAGCGCGCGCTTTGCATGCCTCGCGCCGCCTCGAACACGCGCGCCCTCCACCGGGGAGGCGGGTCTGCATGCTTCCTGATGTGCCTACCTGACTAGCCATGTTGTAGAGCTAGCCATGGCATGCTATGGCTGGCTTATCCCCGAACAAAGCACTCGATGCTTACTATGTACCTTTTATGCATGGCTGAAACCCGACATGGCTGGAACGCACTTGGAGCCTTACCTCACCCAAGAACTCTCCCAAAAAAATACACTTAGTTTTCAGTTAAGTAGAAAAAAAAATGTAAGTATCTCATTCAGCTGATGGTCCGTGCCCTCAGAAGCATACGCAGTATGGTATTTCTGGGTTGGGCCGATTTTTGAGTGGTCGATTGGGAAAGGGATGGAAAAGGGGGGGGGGGGGGGGGTGGAAAATTACTATGCCCGGTGTTTGCTTTTTTTCCTTTTGTCGGTGGGAATTGAAGATTTTTTCAGTATTTCTTAGGATTTCTGAAAAGAAAAAAAAAGGGGGATATTCTCCCTCAACCACCCTTCCCCCTCGCGGACATCCCTGCGCTCCTAGTTTTCGGGATGCCCAGTACTTTAGGGGAAGTATAGTGTTTGCTTTGGGGAAACTGGTTTTTTATAAGGACTCTTTTGTATGGGAGTGATTGTGCTCAGCGACAGAAATGCTAGCTAATACTTATCAATAAGTAATTGGCGTAGTCAAACACCTTTTTCCGCAAGGTCTGGGTGTTGCAATATGGCTACGTTCAAGTAAAACGTGACTCCAACTGCGTCACAACATGCCAACTCGTGACTACACAATCTTCACACGCGCAGCAGAGCAGAGTGGTCCGACGGTTCACAAAAAAAAAAAAGTTATGAATGCACATAAATGTCGTTAAAAATATTAAGTATTTTGAAAAATTGTGATAAAAATTTAGATGTATACTTTTAACATAACACGTTATCCTATAAAATTTATGAAAATAATTTTTTTAACACATCCAATATTTATTTTACATTAGATCAAATAGTATATTGCCAGCTTCTGAATGCTTGTACAGAACGATCCACCATTCAAAATATTGCAAATATCGTAAAAAGTAATAATCTTCAAACCATAAAGTCGCTAACAGCTAAACAACAATAAAAAAATGTCACAGAGTGAATGAAAACATGAAATTAGAAATCATCAGGAGATAGCATGCTGGGTTGTGGTTGGTTACTTGCTACATCCTCATCGCTATATTGAAACACTCAAAAAGAAATGTGGCTACGCCTGATGAGAGTTAATATGCAGAAATGGGAATTCTCGTCGTTGAACACGGTCACTTTCATGAGAAGCTAGAAGGCGCATACTGTCAGCGGGACAGGGTGTGACCTCACGCATGGCTACGTCGCCTGCAATGTTAGAGTCGATACGTGTGATAACTCAGTTGGCCATCGAGGGCCATGGACCCTCTGAACAGAAACTCATTAACCATCTTAGAATAACGAATATATGGCTTAATTTGTGGCCACTGAACATGAAAATTTATAGAGTTAGTAGCCTCCTCTCTGGACACGTATTAGAACACAATCGTAAGCAGTAGGCAGTACATAGTGTGAGGATCTACCGTTCGTAAGTATCACGTTTTATTAAAAAAATTCTCACGTTTTGAAAAAAAAACTGTTGAATTTGATCAGATAGCTAAAAATGCGTGCAAAAGCATCATCGTTTGAAAACTTCCCTGGAGGAGGAACACCAGTCGAGCCGCTTTCCAGTGAACTGGAATGGGAAAGGAGGGGGGGGGGAGGATTCCTCACCACTCCCCTCAGACCCTCAGAAACAGGCTTATCAACAATGTATTATTGTCGGAGCTTCGATAGCCCCCCTCCCCCCTTTCAAACGAGCCCAGGCCACGCCCATTAGAGGCGCAGCGCGGGAACATCTCCGCGGAGAAAGCCCGCGGGCCGCCTCTCCCTGGAGCGCTATCCTCCGGGGCAGAGGGTTCCGTCTGGATCTCACCGAGGCCTCCCCACACGATCAGCCCGGACTGTCAGTTGGAACTGCACAGTGGGAACTGCCGTGTGCGAGCAAGGACGGTGGACCGGTCAGTCGGAACTGGTGGCCCGCTGTATCCACGTGGATACTGTGGGAAGATGCCATGCCCCGGCAGTGTCTATTTTACAATACCAAATATTCCTTTAACTATCATTAGAATGTTTATAGAATTTAATCCTTCGAATGTTGCACGACCTCGCCAAAGGGTAATGCATGGAGCGAGTCTGCGCAGAGGTAAGACACTGGACTCGCATCCCAGAAGTTCCGGGTTAGAATACTGGACCGACCGTCCTGGTTTATAGTTTTCCAGAGTCTTCAGGAATAACCTCAGGCAATGAACGATTCATTTCCCAATATCCCTTTTTGTTACCTAAGCCTATGGCACCGCTATCGACTTGATGTTGAACCCAAAGAAAATAACTCACATCTATAAGCCCCATAGCATGACGGAAGCTTTCATACAGGCTCCGCTAGAAGCTCCCAGCAATACCACTAGCCAAACCTCCATGGCAGCAGTCATGAGTCATGGAGGTCTCTTCGGAAGAAATAACCCAGGCAAACGGTGTCAAAGAACGGCCTCCCGTTGCAAAAAAGTCAGTAGTCGGTTTTATTAGTAACATTTCCTATGTTTTTTTGGGGTGCTGACTCCAAATCTGGAACCAAAAACTAAATTTATTGGAGCGTTTTAAGATATTTGCAAAAACCAGCAAAGGTATCGCACTTTTTTTTGGTTATTCACTTATAATTTCAAACGTTTATGTAATAGCACAAAACATATTTTACCGTTTTTAAAGAAGACTAAACTCGCCACAATTTGAGTCTAATCGCATCTCTGTAGGGCCCATAGTTTCTGGGATACAGCACTTCAAAAATTGGTATTTTTCCAAAAAGTGGAATTTTAAGTTTTAGGTAAAATATTGAGGAACGTAATGATCCCACAAGGAAAACTATCACATTTAGAATTGTGAATGGGTAGGCCTAGCTTGTGTGAGGCGAGAGAGTTGTAAAGAAAATAAGATATGATGGTCACGATGCATTGACATTGCTACAATTGGCGTTAAGGTCAGAATATTTTTTGGTAAATTTTGTATTGTATAAACATGGATTTTTGCATAATGCTGAAACTGCTTCCACAGAGCAGATGTTCACCAAATTTCTACTTAATAATCAAAACACTACAATCCCTCCAAAAAAAAATATTTTTTAAACACTAGGGTTACACTAACACTTCATTCATATTGTCTAATATTTTAACATTGTTCGAAGCGATATACAGAAATACAAACATGACCGATTACAAAAAATTCCATGAAAATTGACAGCCTCTTCTAAATCTTCCACAGAACCATCCGTACCAGCTGCGATGAAAGACCTTCTAAGGAAATTTCCCTCGTGTGATAGGGGCTTAAGGTAATTTTTGTCATTCAATGGATTAGATGTTACAATTTCATCAAATAACTTTCGTTCCGGACTAATTGTTAACTTTCTTGAATTAGATTTTTCGGTCATCATTTTGAAGCCTTTTAGTTTTTTTTTTTTTCGTGCAAGTCGTAAACGTGTTTTGAAAACGATCTAACATATTTTTTAAAAAAAAGTTTTAATATATAGACCTATGTGGTAATATAAAATGACATAGCATAATAACATAATGCAACTTTTAAATAATTAAAACATTTCATTGTCCTGAAGCAATTTTAAAACTGTTTACATCTGCAAAAATCAATTACAACAAAACAGCGCCTACGTTTAAAAGAAAATAATATGAATCCAAAAACTATTTACATTTGTGTATCAAAACATCGTGTACCTAATGCCATCCAGTAATTTCTTTAAATTTTTTGTTGAGTTCTAACTTTCAAGTACTAACGTGCATATCTATTAATGGACTGAACTCAATGCATTGAATTCGATAAATTTTTGATATTGTGAAATAGCCTTAAGAGTCCGAGAATTCACTTGCTGCAGAAATTTCGAAAATTCTCAAAGCAACGTCTTCTATGATTCTCAGGACGAACTGAAAGCATGCCAGTACGTTTGAGAGCTTTTTCTAAGTTGGCGCTTAGGCAATTTTTTTTCTCACTAAAATTGAATTTTTAATCATTATAAAATCGTACTGTTGAAAAACCTGAAACGACTAAACCTTCTTTCCACTCTGACTCAACTGAGGTACCGTGTTAAATGAAGCAATAAAAAGTTATCGCGTACGAGCGACAGGTCCGCGCTAACGACGAGATGCGATGTGCCGAGTGAAAGCGTGTTAAGTCGACCTTGCGAGTAACCTACCTGCTGCAAGGCCGCGCGGGACTACTACGTAACTGTTAGTGCCTTGTTGACATCGACATCACAAGGGGGCAGTACAGCTACTAAACTATTTAGCTTCCATAGTGGTGATATGTTGGTTATGAATTCAAATAAATTCATAAAATAACTTTGATAATTGTTTATAAATAGCGTTATCTATTCAATGCACTTATTTTATTTAAAAAATTAACAGTAAGTTCTTATTTCAATCCTAGTCTGCATTCGAAGTATGAAATCGTGTAGTGTACAGTTTTGGTATCGAATTAACCATTCGTATGTAGCGTCCTTCATAAAACTCTTCACTTTTTGGATATGATTGGCATTTTCACCTCCACGAGCTATAGGCACTGAATTGGTGCGCAGTCTTTGGGTCGGAAACGCGGCTCTAAGAGATTTCGACTGCAAATTAACATTTTTTAAGGTGGAGTATGGAATATAAAGGCTGCATGCAAGTTCCTACTTTAAGTACAGCATTGAGTACCAAATTTTTGAGGTGAAACTTCTTTGCTGAGGGGACAACAATTTTCGAGCATTACGAAAATTCCGATCGCATAACGGGAAATAGCTATCTAAGTGGTGGAGGAACCGGGAGAGAAGGGTAATAGTTAGGTACGTGGAGGGGGAACCGGTAGAGGAGACGGCAGGGAAAAGTAGAAATGACGCAGCATACTTGCACACTAACACGCTTGCACGCTTGCTTGCGCACTTAAACACTTGCGCTCTTGCTATCTTGCGCGTTTGCTCATTTGCGTACTTGCGCACACGCACACTTGTGCACTTGCACACTTGCGCTCTCGCACATTCGCGCACTTGCACACATTCATGTACGTGGTAGTTTCTTGGGGGCGGACGTCGCACTATCCCTACTCCGGGGCCGTTGGTGCGGTCGGTGATCGCTGGAGCAGCCTTGAGCGGACTCCACGTGGCGGCGTGCGGCTCAGGTTGAACCCTGCCACGCTGCAGGGATAGGCGGGTCGCGGCGGTAGGGACCCGCCTGCAACTGACGCCACCCCGACTTCAGGGAGTATTTGGCAGAGAGCAACACAACGGGGTTTGAGCTTATTGTTGTGCACCGTGCCACGCACCATATACCCAAGAAAAATTTGTTCTTTCATGTACGTGTTATTATTTTAATTACTTGTGTAAATCAGTATTGTTAAACAATGTTATGTAAGTATTGTTTCAGATGTGTAACTAAATATTTTTGTTGGCTTAATACTTTTCACACTTAAGTTTGATATGGATAATTATTTGTCACGAAATATTATTTGATGGACACACCGTATTATAGTTACGAGCCCAAGAGTGTGTAAATATGTTAAGGCCAACAAAGATGCGTAAATATTTCTCGATCAGACTGTAGCTGTGGGCTACTGTGGCTCAACAATAGTACCATTGAGCTAGGTCCTATTCGTATGCCATGTTGTCACTTTCACATGCCAGATACCTACCTAAGACTCCACACGGCCATATGAACAATTAGTTAAGCTCCATAAACTACCTAAATAAAGGCAAGATTCAGGTTTAGGAACTATTTAAAATCAATTTTAATTTTATTTGCGCAAGTTTGTTTTAATTGTACGAGAAAATAATTTTCGTTTCATTTTTATTTAAAGAATTTGCAATTTATTTAATCGCGTGGAAAATAGTTATTTCATTTGAGATTGTTCCCGCGTTCTTACAATCCTCAATTATTATATCTTGTTCTATAAAAAAACTAATAATAATTTATCTCTATCTATACCTAATAAGCAAGAAGTTTCACTTAGGTCACGTGTGGACTCCAAGCACATTTTTATACCTAAAAAAAAACGTGAATACACTAGTTTTATCCCTTTTTGTTGTCTATAAAATACATGCTAAACATTATGCCATGAAATTACACAACAATAAAAATTGGAGTGGCTCTTAAGGCTTGGTCCAATCCTAGCTGAGCATGGCTCGTGGTTTTATAGGGGTGGATCTAAATTACTGCTGTTCAATCATGAACACAGCGCGAGAGTGGGAAGGTTTGCATTCTAACTCGCGATTAAATGAATGCGTGAAATTTCCGTTTCTCTAGCTGTATTTATTCTTATAAGGAGCGTGTTTAGTAAGTACAAAAAAATTCATTCAATAAGTAGCTTAAATATTTTTGAAAGGACCTTATTTCCGCTAGTTACAAAAACTACTGCTTGTTTCTCGCCAAACAAAAAATAAATGTGTAATACAGAGAAACAATAGTATAATGAAACCAAATCTATGGAGTTTTAAATTATGTTTATATTTTATAGCCCTTTAAACTTGGCGATTTCAGCCAAATTCCAATTAAAAGTTCCCAGTGCAAAGGCTTCTAAATGAACATAAAGGTGTATTAACCCTAAATCTGGTATGCTGAACTGCACACAGCAGAGCAAGGTGTAAAATGTCTCTTTGTAAGTACATAATCATTTTAGGTGAATATGAGGGACGTAGACTGTTTTTAACACCAAGCTGAGGTTTACTTTTTTCAGCTGTCCCGATAATCTGGGGTAAAAAGCTAACGTATTCTCGCTCGATGTGATTTAGCTTCATCACAACGCATTTCTGAAGCAGTTTTCTTTTACCACTGCTAGTGTTGTTTACGGTCTTTTTTCCCGCACGTATTTTCAAAAGGAAAACGAAATGCCGGAGTTGGCCGAAAGGCTTGTTCGGGTATGGTCGGGTGGTTCTGAACGTGGCAGGCTTCCCAGCGGGCACAGAGACGCGCCGGGGTCCCACGCCGCTCCCGACGACAGCGGAGGGATTGAGCGATGAAGGGGGAAGTCGGAGCCCGGGGAAGACTCTCACGCCGCGCTGCATTGTCGCGCGTCACACTTCCCGCGCTTCCCATCGCCTCGGCCTCGTCCGCGGAGTTCCCGCCCCGCGTGAGACCGGCTCTGGGGAGGCCCCTCTCCCTTCGCAACAATGCTCAAATAAAACAACACATACAACAAATTATAAACAACAAATTTCTGGAAATTTCACTTTTATATTGGTCGTTGGCAGAGGCGTAAGCATGAGAAAGTGAGAAAGGTGTCCGTGTTCGATCCCCTCCCTTTCCCTGAAATCCTTAAAATAAAATAAAAAATAAAAAAACTATCATTCCCACCAACAAATAAAATAATGATAAAGCCTTAGCCTGAAATTATATTCTGCTCACGCTTCTGGTTGTTGGTATTCAAAGACTTTCAAAGAAACTAATGACGAAACAGAGACACTGTGTCGTTTGTGAGAAGTCATAAAAACTACAATTGTAACCTTTTCACGTAAAAAAATTGTCAGAATATATTTGTTTTATTAAATAATTCCCATCCATTGTGTAATTGCTAATAAATGCATGGCACCATTGACACTCCTCCATAAGCACTGATGTGTGATGGTGATGCTATAGTCATGTGCAGAGACAGGCAAAACGCGTGGGCTCATTTAAAGAGAAGTGAAACCGAATGTTTTTGCCTCGTGTTTAATTAAACTGCTCTGGGGTAGTTCAAATGTATAAGTAACCAGCAAAGACTGAACAACTTCAGGAAATTCAAGATTTAAATGTTTTCTCTCGATGACAGCAGCCAATGAACAAATGACTGTCACTGAAGGAAACATGTTTCTACCAAGTCTCGCCTGCAGGTCAACGAACTGACGAAATCTCCGGATTTCTAGTCGTGTGACATGTGACTTTTTATATACTTTATAGTTCTCGAAACAAAATCCAATGGTGCCCATTCCTCAACTGTTACTTGCACATTACTCAAGTGGTGTTAGTTCTAGAACACAGTCGATCACTTTAAAGTAGTATATAAAAGCCGATTCAGTCACAGGCTTCAGGCTATGGTGCGTGGTGTGGGTCGATGACTGGCTGCCATCTTGGATTTTTGTTTAAAAGTTTACTTTTATCTTCAAAAATGTCTAAGAAGTACACTAAAATCATAAAATTGCCATAGTTTAAGGAAAATTCCCCCAAATTTGAGGACAAATTATTCTTTTAATTTGCTTGAACAGTTCCCGATAGATCGAATTTCCCCAGAGATGCTTTATTTTGCTTAAAGAGTGTTACTTTTCCTTAAAGTAGAATTTGTATACTTAAAATATCCCACTTGAGGTCATGACATTGGCCTTACCTCTTGACTGTTAAATTGAAAGTCTTTAAATTTCAACTTAAAAATTAAGAAATATATAAAAAAAATTGTGGACACCATCTTGTGTTTACAGCCACCACCTTATATTTCATTCTATTTTCTCATGCTCTTTCATTTGACTTATGATGTTGCCATCTTGGATTATAATTAAAGAAAGAAACATATATAAAACACTGGTTGTAAACCACTAAGTGCAATTTAACAAAACTGTTTAAAAAAATAAAAAAATAAAAAAACTTTAACATCGTAGATATTGATTGGAGTCCTTGATTTTGATTATCAATAAATGCACTTATAAAAAATATTAACACATACTTCCTTCATTGTGTTCCCAAAAAGAATGACACCCACTACAACTACGAAGGCATATATTACTCCCGCCATTGTGACGTTACGTCCGCCATCTAACCCATTATCTTGGATTCGCTATTCGTCTGCTAGAGTATGGTACCGCTATATTGTTGTATCTATTATCTGCTAGAGTACACCGGAAAATATTAATTATATAATTGTATATACTTAGCATGTATGTACTTGTAGTAGAGTAGAATTGTAATTAATACATAATGTGTGAAAAGGTTTTTTTTTGTAACCGAACATAGTAATGATTTAAGGACTCAAACATTTTATGGCCATATTATATAAATTTTACTAGGTGAGATGATTTTTAATTACATAAATCATTAATATGTTCTTAAGGTATATTTTTGTACCGACCAACGATTGAACCAATTTTTATAATTTTTTTGGGATAAAAATACAGATTTTCGAGAGATGGCAAAACCTCGAACATTGTGAAAGCTTGTGCACTCTAGAAGATAAAAAAATTAAAAACCAATATAGCGGTAGGAAAGTCTAACAGACGAAAAGAGAATTTAATATGACCACAAATATGTCTTCCATGACGTCAAAATGGTGGGATTAATATTTGCCTTTGTAAAGGTGGTGAAGTTCATTCGCCTGTTAAATCTTGCGGAGGAAAGGCGTATTTTTTTTAAAATTGTCATCGTCAGATTCAAACGTAATTAGCCTAATTTTAAAATGAAGATGAAACAAAATTTTAAAAATATTTTTATTAAGTTTTTTAATTACTGCCGGTAGAGTTAAACGGATGACTACAGAGTCATTGATACAATATATATGATTTTAATTTTTTATTGTTATTACATATGATTAACCCAAAATGGTGCCTGCTATATGAAATTATTTGTTTTTCCATAATATTGAATATTCACAATCCAATAACACAGGTTTACAATAAAAATTTTGATTTGATTAAAGTGGCTAATATTTATGTGTTTAGGTGTGCTGAAACAGAAAATGATGTCCGTTTTTCTCCATCACGTACAGTTTTTTTTCCAAAACCATATAACATAGTAGCAGGTGTGTAGCATACCTATATGTAGGCCTATATAATATACGTGGAAAGTGTAGTGTTTGTTCTCCCTTGAACGTTTGGTAAGATGTTAAACAATAAATACAATAACATAAAATAACGTAAAATACAATACAAACACAATATCCATGGTCAGAACAAATTGTGCATCTGTGAAAAGTTTTCTGATGTCTGGACCTACAAAGATCCCTTCTTTCAGCTTGACGTCACTTAAACCAGGAAACACGGATCATAAGTACTTAAAACATGCGCCTACTTGATTCAGAGACTTGTTTCATCAACCCGAGCTTTATGTGTAGAGGAGGTAGCATGATTTTGTCAGAAGGAACCAAACTGTCTCTAATGTCATTCTTTTCGCCTGGCAATAGAGAATCTATTGATGACCAGTCATTTTTTCCAGTGGAAATTTCTATCACGGCTATCCCATAAGCACAAAAAACAAGGAAACTTTGTGTACCCAGATTGTTGACCTAACAGCATGGTGATTACTTTTAAGTCCGCACAGATCAACCACTTATGCTCATTATAACGAATTCTGTTGATAAGTAAAGCGAAATTTTCGTATGTTTCTTTTAAATGTACCGAATGGCCAACCGGCACTGAGGCATATGTATTGCCATTGTGTAATAAACCGGCCTTCAGACTTCTTTTCGAAGAGTCAATGAATAAACGCCATTGATTTTATTCATATTGTATACAAAAATGGTCCAACAGTCCAGGAATGTCTTTACACTACACAAGATTCTCATCCTGTGCAAAGTAAGGCACAAAAACTGTTTCGCGATGTCGATACCATGAAAAAGATGTGCCTGGTTGTAATAAATTTTTGTTTTTAAGGCGGCAGCGAAGTAACTGAGTAGCATATTTCGAAAGTCCAAGATCTCGCACAAAGTAGTTCAATTCCTCTTGTGAAAAAAGCTGCGGTTCGTTATCTGAACGGTCTGGTTTGAAATCACTGTTTGATTTAAAAATTTCTACGTTGGAAGCTTCCCCCTCTATTTCCCAATAAAGGCTGTCCAAGTCATCAGGAGGCTGAGGAACTGGCAATCACGGACCACGTGGTACCGTACGACTAGCATATTCAAGATTAGGGTAGTTAATTGGCTTCTGGTTTTTGGAATTATAACCTTGAACATCAGAGGTACAAAAGTAACAGTCATCCTCATGTTTTTTTTGCTCCCTCCACATCATTGTAATAGCAAATATAAAAGATTTTGCTTCTCGTTTGTACCACAAGCGATGTTTTTCTATGCAGCTATGGCATACTTTGTGAGGAGCCCACACTTTATCTTGATCACCTATTCTTAAACCTAAATATGCATAATAAACCATCTTGACGAAATCGTTTGTATTTCGTTTGTATTTCTTGATTGTGTACTCACTACAGATAAAACTGAAGTAGTCTGGACTGGTAACACAACGACGATGAGACATCTTTGACAATTCCAGTTCGAAACGCACAAAATTGTGTAACTACTTGCACGCAACTACGCGTATTCACTTCACTAACACAACTCGACTGGCTGACTGCGAGAATGAGCAGCCACATGGGCTCTAAAGTCCAGATATAACAAGTTTAAACAGGTTTAACTTCCAACACTTACTAATGAGGACAGACAAGATGTACGTTCCTGTCTGTACAGGTTGTGCCTGCACCACCCAATGCGGGAGAGAAATGCAATATAGAAAACGTTTAATGAAAAACGAACACTAGCAGTTACAAGTGTAATAACTTAAATCTTTTTTATACTTTTATATATATATATATTTATTCATTTTAAGTAGCAGCATTTACGGAAAAAATATACACTACTAGTTACAAGTCAACGAAATACATCATATTATATTTTATTTAAGTTTATTAATGTATTTATTTAGTTAATTATTTTTTTCCTTTACTTATCATTTAATTTATCAATTAAATTAATTGTAATTATAAATAAACACAATCTGACACAAGTGTAATTTATTCATGTAGGTATGCATGCATGCTACACACATGCTATTATGTTATATGGTTTCGAAAAAAAAAACTGTACGTGATGGAGAAAAACTGACGTCATTTTCGGTTTCAGCACACCCCAAAACATAAAGATAAGCACTTTAATAAAATCAAAATGCAAATTTTTTTTGTAGACCTGTGTAATTAATCGTAATCAAAGCTGCTGCACCTACTAAGCAGACCCGTCCTGATTGGCCAGACCCCTTCTTCAATCATGATCACCCACAAGATCACAGCTCGGTTGTGATTGGTCCTATAAATACTCTGCCAGAACACCTGGATCAACAGACCAGGCATTCAGTTGCTAATCGTCATTGAGGATGGCTGCAACAAGGCGTTCCGAAACATCGCGCACACATCATCCCCACGGTCGTGGCCTCCAACCAGAAGTCAAGAAGTACAGTATGTTCATAAAAGAATGTCCCAGTTATAAATTTTAATAGCGTCTACTGTCAGCGTTGTAGAGTTTTGGTTCAAGGTCACAAATAGTAACTCAAACCGTTTTAGATAAGCGCATGCGCGACTACTGCTTTGTTGTTTGCTCGCTTGCACGCCACCTACGCAAAATGGCGAATCCTGAGCGTATGTAAAGCTTTTTGTGTTCTGCAATTTTCTAAAAGTGAATCCATGATTTCAGCACTCCCTTTGGGAATCAATTTGTACGAGAATGGTTGAACGACGAAGTCCCTCACCGTTGGATTGGTCATAATGGTCGAGACTACAGAGCTCTTTTTTGCTGGCCTCCACGTTCACCTGACATAACTACATTCAATTTTTTTTCTTTGGGGCTTTATATAAATTCGCGTGTACGTTCCGACGTTATATAATCATTTGCCAGAGTTGAGACACAGGTTTAAAGAGGTTATTGCTTCCATTACTCCGGACGTGTTAGTAAGTTGGATGCGTGCTATATAACTAACAGTGTACTTATTGAACAAATGTACGAAAAACAAGATTAATTTACCTTCAATTAGATGTATGATTTGTTGTAAATAGTCTACATTAAATTGTTTATAATGTACCATTGAAAATGGGACTTTCTTTTGTGGTGCAGGTTTTGGCTCAGGAAGCGAGAGCATCAGTAGTCCGTTAAACAGGCGGATGTCGCTCGTGGCACGCGGACACGTACCCTGACAGCCCTCGCGTTGACGGATGTCCTCGTGCCTCTTGTCAGGCCCGCTAAGTCTGCCGAGGGACGCTAATGGGAGAAATCTGTGACGGGCTGGCCAGTCCACGAAGAGAGCGCGCCACCACACGAAACTTTTTATCCTCAACCTCATTCGTCACCCACCGCTTATTAGTTACGGGACTACAAAAATCTACATTCTAAACCACTGATGTAATAAACAACCTAAATCAGAGCATCGTAGCGTCTACTAAATTGTGACCGAATACAAAATTCAGCTGGCCACATTTCCAAGAAATAAAGAAGTGAACTCCCCTAACATGTATGTCTTTCGTCAATAATTGGTGTTTGGTATTATTTTATCTCTTTATCAGTCTTAATAAAAAGTATAAGTAAGCTCTAAGTTAATTTTAATGTTGTAAGAAAACATTCAAAACGTTGAGTTTCAGTTTTTTTTTAATATTCATTCTGTAAACGAATGAATGACATGCCTCAAAACATTTTATGTGGGTAAGATCACTGTTTACCAACTTTTCCTGCTTAAAGCTGGAACTTTGTCACAGGATTTACTCAAATACCGCAGGCAAGACCACGTTATATTTTAAATATTTCCCATATTTAATACTTAAGCTAAAACTTTAAAGGCTCTAGAGTTAATATGGGCAGTTTGCGATCCTTACTACTGAATCAATCGTCAATATTATATCTGTGCACCCTGGAACTACATAAGTGCTTTGACTAGGTTTGTGACAGTTATATCGGTCCCGTTATTTTCGAGTTTTATTCTTACAAACACACAAACTTACGCCTTGTTTGTAAAGTATTATTTTAAGGTCCATTTTAGGTGTCCAAAATTTTTCGGTTGAAGTGTAATACGAGGTATTACACTAGGTACTATAGGTGTATACTAGTTATTATACTAGGTATACCATTTTATATTTTTATACCATTTCTATACCATTGCATTTTTAATACTTTTTTCATTAGCAAACATCAAAATCGCCCTCTTCAAGGAAAATTTTGAACGAGTGCTTGACCTGTTAGCTCGATGTTCAGAGCTTTTGGTTTGGTGCCAAATGTTCTGAGTTCGATTCCGGAATGATCATGTTTTTTTTTTCGGGTTACAAACCAAGTGTCGTGTTATCCCCTCTTCTCCGTGAACTGGGGTATTACAGTGCTCGTTCAGACAACGCCACGATTGTATGTACTGCGGCGACGAGACTTCCTTCCTACACAATTACGTGTAAGATGGGTCGAGGATAGGCAGTAGACATGATAACTTTCCCACATACACGGTTGATACCTGCGAACATTCGCGACATGTGCTCAAAAAACATACCAGTGCATGCCAATGACATCCTATGTGATTGGCAATGGGGGCGAACCCTCCCCCATCCCCCCACTCAATAAACACTTAAAACTTAAAAATATATACATATAATAGGGACAGCAAAAAAAAATCTACTTCATAGTTTTGATAATCACTTTACCAAGACTTCAGAAATGCGTTCAAATAGCCTTTTAAAGGGGTCATATTATTTTTCAATATTTCGGACTCCTCATTTAACTGGGAGGTATTTCATATCAGCCACTTCCCCCTCAATTCCTCCTCAAAATTAAAAACTGCACCCGCAGATGGAACAAACGTTATCTTTCAAAATACTTTTAACGATATGAAAAAGAATTTTATCCAAAGTTAAACCTTCCACTGTACAACTGTACAACAACACCCACAGGAATGTGTAGTTGCGGTGATCATGGAGTTGAGCCTGCTGTAATCGAATAACAAGGCGTGGTTGCAGTCGGGGCTCGAACCCGCGCCATGCAGGTTCGTCTCCCAGTGGCAATGGCTGGGAGGCCCGGACCAGTCTTGCGTTCCTGTAAGGACACTGGTGAAGTCCAGCCGGTGGTCCGCGCCGTGGTTGCAGAACAGCCAAAACATTGGTTGAAGCGTAGTGTGTCAATTACGCTAACAGTTGTAAAGGACTGTATAACTTGGAAGTGTTTGTATATAAGGACCTGCCTACCTGGGAACACACGCGGTGTGCAGAGCTTGAGAGAAAAAAAACCACGGGAATTAAAGGGGGTGCATCTTTGGTCCTAAAAGCGTTGGTCCTAAAAATTAGGACAAACGACTTTAGGAAAAATTACATTAAGACACACTACTCTAGGACAAGCGACGTTTGGACAGACGACTGTAGAACAAACACGTTAGGACAAACGACTTTAGGACAAGCGACATTAAGACATAAGACTTTAGGAAAAAATGGTTTTCAAACAAACGACCTGTACTCGAATTAAAAACTACTCAAGATATCCGAGTGGGGTCTGTTCACGACAAAAACACTTAAGTATACTCTTATTAGGGCGGATCAGTAGTTCTGTTACGTTATTTAGTTTTTAAACTGTGTTTTAACACGTGTTTTTTTTAAAATAATATGTACCTATCTATGAAACTCCGAGTAGAGATTCTTGAAAGCACTCAAGGAACTTGCATTACTACTTTATCTTTATTTATCCTCCATATAATATAATGGTTACCACACAACTCTCATAGCTGCCCTATGCACGACGAGAGGACGGCGAGCCAGTCCAGAGCCTTGCGCTTTGAGGCGATACTCCGCTAGAAGCACCAGCGAGCGTCGCACTTATCATCCCGCCTCACTAAATGATACACCTGTGACTAGGCGGGCACATTAAGGGGCCCTCCTCGTCAGGGGTGTATGTGTGTTAGTCAGGCGGGATGATAAGCGCGACGCTCGCTGGTGCTTCCAGCGCTGTATAGCCTCTAAGCGCAAGGCTCTGAACTGGCGCGCATTCGTCCCGTCGTCACAGGATAACTGTGAAATTTGAGCGGTGACCGTAACATTATATGGCGGAGAAATGAAGATAAAGGTGTTATGCAAGCCCCTTAAGTGCTTTCAAGAATCTGTACTGATTGTTTTATGCCTAAAAATTACTCCGAAAACACGCGTTTTAGGCATTTTAACGCTTCTAAAAATACAGTTTAAAAACATGATCCAAAATTAAAAGTACTTTTCGGGCCTCAGCGAACTCTTAAATGCTTTTCGTAAACATACCCCACTCGGATATCTTGAGTAGTTTTGAAATCGCGTTGTTTTTCCTGAAGCTCTGCACACCGTATGTTTGCCCAGGTAGGCGGGCCCCTTAACGACGGAAACTCTCCTTCTTACTTGATTAACCATTTCAGAAATGATTTGTGTGTGCAATATGGCGACGCCGAGATCAAAGCCATGCCGCATTCACGCAGTCGCGTCCATCTGATGTATCTGATCGTGTTGTCCGACCATGCTGTCTGATAAGTTTTCTAAATAAATTGAAATGTAAATTAATGGAATTTTGATGTTTAAATTAAAAATTTAACCAAGATGTATATACATTTGAAACAACCTGTTATTTTCATGCCTATAAACTTTCATAACTTTTATTTACACTTTCGGTACTTCGTTTTCCGTTTCAAAGCACCTTTACGGAAAACAAATACAAAAAGTAGTGTCAAATACGTAACTATTTAAAACTAAAATTATAATGTTTGTAAAAAAGAATTTCGCGCAATCTTACACTTTGTTGGTCAGACAGATCCACTCCACGTGACTGTGCCATCAGCACCTGACGTCACAGGTAACGTGAACCAATCAGTGCCATATCCGTATCAGCTCCGACAGCAGTCAGACGCGACTGCGTGAATGTGGCTTGCCCTTTAAACGGAGCCAATTACGTCACAGGTTGCGTATCCTGGTAATTCCTCACTCCATGCTCCGGCATGATGTGTTGTCATAATTTAGAAAAACAAAGGATAGAATTTTCTACTTACGCCTGTTTTAAACTGAGTGGTTCTAGCTTGAGATAATTCTAAGTCGCTTGGTTTAGTGTTGTGTGTTTCTAATTAGTGATAGTTCTAAGTTATGATTTCCTAAATTACGATGTTTCTAATTTGTTTGATTCGCCTTTGCGTGTTTTTTAATTAAGGCCTAAATTCCAACACACGCAAAAAAAAAGTGTGTGGGCGTAGATTCCACGCACGACAAAAGTGAAACGTCTTGCTAATTGAGGTACAGATAGAGATAAATTATTAGTATTTTTTTTATTAAACAAGAGATAGTTATTGAGAACAGTAAGGATAGGGGTATGAGAATTTCGTAGCATCACTACTACGTCATTTTTACCTTTCTTCTGCCGTCTCTCCCACCGGCCGTTACAACTAGCATATAGCATGCTACGCTGCGTACCTATCCCCCCTTTTGCCACCTTCTCATTTGAACGCTAGTGCATGCGTTGGGTTGGCGTCGCCGCTGACGCACTCTCCTCCCATACCGAATACCCCTCCACGTACCTGACAATTCCCCTCATGCGATCGGAATTTTCGTAACGCTGGAAAATTGTAGCCCTCCCCCCTTAGCAAAGAAGTTTCATTTCAATAGGGGTTTAGGTGTTGAATATGCTACATCTGTACCTAGAGTATGATAGAACACGGCCAGCCACTTATATTTATGAAACGGATTTTGGTGTACTATCCGTTGGCGATCTGATATTCGTCCAGATATACCCACTCTGACGTCATTAACTCGTTTTTGTGATCATCGGGGGACGTGCCAACGTGCTGGTGTGCGAAATGAAACTGTGTAAAGAGAAACTATCCTGGAATACATTCTGTAAACTATAATGGTCATAACAAGAAATAGTTGCAAATTGCTACGTACTTGAGAAAAAAAAAATAGAATGGTGGTTCTACGTATTTTTGTGCAGTGGTGCTGCAATCTCTAGTATTTTTTTCCGTAACAACTGTATCGATAGCTGCGATACGTCCGCTAAAATGTGTTGAAACCAGTTTCTAGCCTCGCTCAGGGCACCGTTTATTAAAACGGTTATATATTTGTTTCCTTATTGAGATTTCGGTTTGGACACGTTCTGGATTACGACCCGCGAGTTAGGTTACGGTTGTGTCCCAACAAGGCATGTGCTTATTCGCTACCTTACTTGAACGTCTTGGAATACCGCCCTAAGTGTTTCTAAGTTATGGCAATTATAGGTTTTGATATTATTAAGTTGTGGTTATCTAAGTTGCAGCATTTCTAATTGTAAGGTTTGTGTTTCAAAGTTATGGCAGTAATAATTTTTTTTTCTATGTTATGGTAATTCTAAGATTTTTGTTTCTAAGTTGCGACGTTTCTAAGTTGTATGGCTCGGCGTTGTGTTTTTATAAGGTGATGTTTTCTAAGTTATGACAGTTCTAAGATGTGCTATTCTAAGTTATGATACTTGTAAGTAATGTTTTCTTAAGCTGCGCCGTGTGTTTGTCGGCCGAGTGTTGCCGAGTGACGCGTGGATCGCCAGTGGTCGTGAGGCGAGGCGAGAGGCGGCCAGCACGGCCGGTGTTGCAACGCCGCAGGAAGGGGGTGCGGGCGACAGGAAGGGGAGCAGGCGGTCGGCGGTCGTGACGATTGGACGGCCCGGCGAAAGGTAATTAATAATGGCGTGTGACCATCTGCTGCTTCAGGACAAAATGGGCATAAATCTCTATTTGGAAACTTAACACGTAAGTTAAAAAAAAAAAGTAAAAAATAATTGAATGAGTGGACTAATGTATGTGAGTTAGAAATTATAATTACTTGGCGTGATAAAAACCTTAATTTAGTTTAGCATAAAAATTATTAATATAAATAAAATAACAAAAGAACTAAAGTGATATTATAAATACGGTTATAACACTATAAATTCAATCAAATTAAAAAAAAATAATAAATACTAAATATTAATTTAAACACATGTTATAATTTTATTTTTTAGTTTAGAAAAATTATGAAAAATGTATTTAATAATTAATGAAAAGCAATAAATACGTCGAATGTTTAAACTAATTTATTATTTTTATTGTTAATTAATAATATTTTTATTTAAAATGAAAATCACAAATTATTTATACTTACGATAACATAATGTCACTTAAATAAATACACTTGAAAATTTTATAAACACTTTTTTATCACTAATATCAACAATAAATAAATGTTTCTAATGATATGAATCAGTATTCATTACCAATTGCTAATAAATAATATTTAAAAGCACATTTATAATTTTTATTTGTATTATGTCTTAGTTTCATTCTGTGAAAATTTCGTTGCATGGTGTTCTCGCATCGTACTAATAATTTTTTTTAACACACCTAACGAAGAATAATAATATTGGATAGATAGAGGTATAGGAATGTATGTATATGAATTTGAGCCAATATTATAATTAGCCAGTATGCGAGTGAGCCATAATACAAACATGCTCCTTACCCTTCTCCAACATCGAGCTTCCCGCTCCTGATATTTGCACTTTTCGTTGCCCGCTAAGCGTTACACTTTCGTTACGTTCCTATGTCGTAATAAGCTAGACTTATCCTACTGGCTGTAGATAAATTTCTCTTCAAAAATATAATCTTTCAATGATACAGTGTTTTCCACCAGTCGCCACATGCGTGGAGCTTATGATCAATTTATTCCAAATGGATATTTTTTTTAGAATGAGTCCAGGTGCTTTATTCGATCGAAAACAAGCTCTTGAGCCGTAGTCTAAAAAAATTTAAAAAAATTGCCAAAAGTGGAGTTGCGCTCGTTTTCCTTTGAGGTGGAGCATCGTTACCGCACTGTTAGTGCCAGGTTGGGCAACGCTCTGTGTTACAACTGCAGCGGGATGGGCGGGGCGAACCGTCAGGCGGACAGACGCTTTTGTCTTCTCCCTCGTCAGACGAGAAGCAGGTCTGTGTACTGCCGTCACGTTCAGAGAGAGACAGTGTTGCATAGTGCAGTGTCTCGCTGGATGCCTCAACTGTCACCCAGCGTCCTAGAAATACAGCATGCCCGTAAAACAATCTCCCAGGTATAAATTTTAATAGTATCAACTGTAAGCGTTGTAAAGTGATAGTTCAAGGTCACAATAAAAGAGTGCCACGAAATAAATAAAGGACATGGCAATACAAGTGATGAAAATAACATTTAAAGTTGAAAAACACAAACATACAGACATACGTATGAATCAAAAGATATTTTAACAGTCCAATAAATATCGCAAGAATCTAAGAAACAAACAGTAAAGCACAATAGCTAGGTATATTAATAGAACAAGGAGAGAGATATAGAAGTGTGACTTACAGTAGAAACTGAAATCATATTTTGCGCGACATATAACGCTATCTATTGGGTGGGCCCGTAACTAATAGCAAAAAAAACTAGGATGGAAGGATACAAAGTGTTAGGTTTATAATGTTAATTTAATTACTTGTCGACGAACTGCTTAGTAACAGAGATTTAAACTGCGCAAGAAAAAGTAATGCTGTTTTGTAATAAAAAAATAAAATATTTTTATATAAATTAGAAAGAGATGTAAAATTTCTGGTATGCTACACCAAAAAATATGTGGTTACTAAAACAAAGTGAATGAATTTTAAATGGTTTGCTCGCCTGATAATAGCTTATTCTTTACTTATTACAATCGATATAGCTATGTTAATAACATATTATGACATCTACTATCTAACGGGTGGGTCCAAAAACTACTTCAAAATCTACATCTCAGTTTCAGAAATTAGAGTTTCTCCCCCATTGATACAATCAAACTAACTTTGGATATTATTTTTTCTAAAATAACGAAACAAATGATTATCTTGATCAAAAAAACTTACACGAAACTCCATATATGTAAGAAAATAGGGAGTGAGAGTGCTTTGTTAATAAATAAATTCACCATGAAAACAACATCCAACCGCAGTTTCCAGGATGGATCTTCTTATGGCGCCTTCTACTAGCGGAGGCTGGCGGTCCACGAAGCCAGCTCTGGACGTGATCTCGCAAAATGACAAATTTCTTCCGACGTGCTGTTGTACCACCTTCGAATGACCTTCAATCACAAATGCATCATCATCCTAACAGATCTTTCCCCTTGTATCTTCCCTTCAAAGATGAGTTGCAATAGCTCGTACCTCTCACCTCTCATAATGTGTCCTAGATATATTTTTTCTTTTCGTTATAGTGATCAGCAGTTCTTTTTACTTCTTGATAGGATGAAGGACTTGGTAGTTACCAATTTTCAGCACCTAAGGTATCCGTTAGAGATGTCGATATATTAAATTTACAAAGTATAAAATATTTTTTTCCACATTATATTCAAGGGCCTAGCTTTCTCATCGATTGAAAAAAATCTAGAGCACATAGCAAAGAATCATTCGCAATCTCAGTTGCAGACTAAGATCTGTTCTTATAAAGAGTTTTATCATGCTAATAAATTGTCTCCTGGCCTGCTCTACTCTAGATTTGATCTCTCTCTCTCTCTCTCTCTCTCTCTCTCGCAATCACACTGCTCATTCAGCAGAGTGCCCAAGTATTTGAAGGAGGGAACTTGTTTGACCTTATTGCCTTTTATTTACAGGGTTTCCTAGATTCTTCTCTTAGAGAGGACTACAACTTTTGTTTTGGAAGTGTTGACATACACACCAAACTCTTCACTGTGCTGGAATTATCTATCGTGCATTGGAAAGCGGGTAGTTCATTTGCTACGACAACAGTGTCATCTGCGTACCTGATTTCATAAATAACCTTACAAACCATTTATAATTATTCCGCTACTTGTTTCCGTCAATACTTCCCTAGATATCAAGGCTTTTGACGGGAAAACGTCTATTAGCTCGTTACAGTGTTGGATGGCCGTACTTTCTTGTGGGAGAAAATACCGTCAGATTTAAATCGCTAAGAACTTCGAGACTAATCATGCACCAACAGTGGTTGAGCTCACTAAGGATGGATCTTGTCTGTACATAATCGTCACGCACTATTTGTTTTTTTCTGTGACGTCATCGTACCAGTGTAGGTACTTGCTTGTAAAGTTATAAATTGGTGTAGCGTGGAATCGCTTTTAGCTAGGACATTGATTCGGGTGTCACTGTGAAGAACTTGAGGAACGCTACTGGGACCTAAAGTGAGACACTAAAAATATTCTCCGGAATATATGTAAGTGAAATTCGGTATAAAATTGAAAATTACAAAATAATTAAATATGTCTTATCATAAGACTAGCAAATATGTTCGGAATGATAGAAAATGCAATTCAGAGGAAAGCTCGCGTCGAAAGGTATCCAAAAGCCTAAAACATCTTGTACGACTTTCACTAGATACTTGAATTCAATACAGTGTGAGGTGTATGTGTGCTACTTTAGCTACCACAGACCCTTGCTAAAAGCGATAACTTGTGATTTATCTATTCTGTAACCATTATACTACTTTGAGTAACATTTTATTAAAGGAATTGATAATTAAATTACATATTAATACCAAACACGTGTTATGATTTTATCCCAACGTTTTCACGAAAAATCTACGGCACGGACCCAAACTGCATCTGCCTGTTTTTTTTTTGTTATAAATAATTCGACGTTAATCCTTGCTGATGTGTTGTTAACATCTTTTTTTGGCAATACTCACTTCATGGTAACAATTTTTAGATTATTCCTGGCGAGTTCCTTTCAAGCTATTAAACTTCTGGCATAAGCCTTTAAAGAGGTACGATTTGTTATGCTAACGCTCCATATACTTACACTTCCATATACAAAAAAAATGAAAACAAAACAAAAGAAATAATAACTATGTGACTACTAGGATATTTTTGTTTATTTCTTAGTCCCAGTTCTATTTTTATTGTCTTAAAGGTACTTGCCATTTGTTTAACTTTGTCGTTGGTCATTTGAGTGGACTCGTGTTAGACAGAGGGAAACGTCCAATTGAACTGTTGGTAATACTGGCAATACATTATAAATGCCAACAAAGTTCAGAGAGAGCGAGAATATAGGTCCAAGCGAGGAATGTAGCTCGTGCTGTCCCAGGCATAAAGCTTGGGTAGCCCGTGCGCTTCACGCAAGGAACTCCATGTTGAAACTGAAACCACTTGGATGCACGCCTATATTCTGTGACAAAAGTGGCGCCAAAGATCTGCACATCATTCTGCCGTAGTTTATAATCATGTCAACAGTGTTTGCAAACAACTTCATGGGGTTGTTGGTGTTAGTAAATGATAAATATAATGTGGTGCTTTGCAAGTGAAAGTTGGAAAATGGATACCAAAGTCGCAACTGTTTTGTTATAGGGAACCTGTTTTCGTCAGTATTGTCGTCGTTGTGTTGACCATAATATCGGTTTACCTTCATCGTTGTGTTCATATATTTCCTGCGTTGTCCAAGTTTTGCTGTCTGCCGGCATTTACTGTTATTGCTGAAACTGCCTCGTCGTTGTTAGCACACTGTTTTCGTCTGTGCTGTCATTAATTGTTTTTCATGACTAAATTCCTTTCACGGATTTATTATGCTGTCTGATATTTAAGTTTGAATGTGTTTGTCTGTGCTGTCGTAGTTGTGTTGTCCATAATACCTGTTTCGGTTCATCGTTGGGTCTATCTGTTTGACATCAGCTAATTTAGACTTGTTCTCTGTGGGTTTATGTTTTCATTTCTCTTTCTTAACTTGCGTTCTTGAATTTTTTCCATGACAAACAGTGCAAAGCTGCAATGGCGTATGCCCAAAAAACTGTAATAAATCAATACAACCTTATAGCTTAGAAACACGCACCACAAAATCTCACAACTTATGTTATAAGCCATAAATTGGAACTGTTATGCCTTAGAAACGCACAACTCACATATATCAGACGCTAAAACCAATCAAGTAAGATTATTTTTTGTATGTTTCTGAGGTACGTGTTTGTAAGTTGTGTGTTTGTTAGTTATGACAGTCGTGTGCCACGTTCCACTCCACTGCTTCCATATTCTCGGCACGAGAGAGGAGAGAGTGTGATGACAGGTGAGGCTGTCGACGAGTCTCCGCACGTCGCCAGACGCCGTGGCATCTGCGTCGAGTCGCCCCGCGTCATCTAAATCGCTCGCAAGCAGACGCGCGTGGCGCAACGGAACAACCTCGCGATGTTAGGTCTGCAGTGGTTGCGGTGGTCCACCGGGGCCGCGCGTGAAAGTAGTCCGCCGCATGCTCTTCCTCCTTACAACCACTGCAGTTGGAGGCTGATGACGGTGTGCCTATGACCGTAACCAATGACCGCTCAAGTCTTTGCTGTGGTAAATTGCGTTACCTCGTAGTCCCGTTACTTTGACATCGTGCATATACCTCCTAATAATTTAACAACATTAACTTCCAAAGCGAATTAAATTTTATAACAATAAACTTTGTACAAGAACATTAAATTATATTTCGTGACATATGAGAATATAAGTCATAAAAAACTAAAGATAGGTTATGTTTATACTTGAATTGCAACAGGCGATAACTTACTTGGAATTTCACTTAACTATTAAGTTTTTTTTAAGAATCATTGTTTCTGCTAATCATTCGTAAGATTTTATTTTTTCTCGGATCTCTTGGCAACGTTTCGCACGCGAACTCTGCTAATAATTTGCGCCAACGCGAGCATAAAGCAAAATGTTCACTAATTATTCATTTTATTTCATACTGTTAAATTATATTCATTTGCACATACGTTTTCAAGCAATACTTTGTTATAAAATCTATTTTGAATGTAGTATTTATAAATGTTTATTTTAATAAATACTTGGTTTCAAAGATATTATTGGATGTGTATGTATAAATATTTTCCTTTATCGAATACTAATTATATTCGAGTAAAATTCATACAGTATTTCCCTTGGCTCCTGTTCCTCAATCATCTGGAACTTGTATACAACACGGAATTAAATTTCACTGCTACGTACCACCGTGCAAGACTAAGGTGGGCCACTTAATACTGTTTCCTTGCAAACAGATGCGGATCCAGCGGATACACCAAGTCAGGTGTGCAGCAAGAAGCACATCCTGAAACATTAGTCACTGGGGTTCATATGGAAAACTAACCGTCAGCATCCTTCGATTTAAGTTCTTTGTCGAGATCGGGGGAGCTATGAAAATAATCACGTTCAAGACAAGGGAAATTATTGTCGTCATGCAGCACACTCTTCTTTAGAATGGTAGCTCCATCTTTGTCCTGTATCTTGTAAGTGGTCTTGGCTTTACAAGTTCTGCCATGTATTTCTATGCTCCCTCTTCGCATAAACGACTTGCTACACCGAATACAAATTATTATTTTGCGCATTGCATTTTTTCTCAGGACAAACTCCTTGCTGCAGTATCTACATCTGCAGTATCTACATCATGTCCTTTTGATACAGCTGCAGACAACGAACAAGGATCCAGCCACGTGTTGAGATGAGGTAGATATTATTTATTTTTTTATGTAAAATGCAGGATGCTCATCACGATTGCAAGAGAAGGAGGGCTTCGATAGAAATCAAGGAGAAGGAAGTTCGTCTTAAATTATAGCGTTTCTCAGCTGTCTCAAGACATAATATTAGATTGAGTAATGAAAATGTTTTGTTTGAATTCCACTTAATTAAAATATTGTAAGTGTTGATTTGGTAACAAGAATTCAGCAATTATTACGAAGCTCAGAAGAAAATTGCACGTCAAATCTCGAAACAAATTACATGCTGAAATTGTTTTCTCAGGAATAAACAGAAATATTTGGAAAATATCAATAGAAGTCTCGCCAGGAATACCCAGGAGTACACGGAGAAATCCAACAAAATATTGCCATAAATAATCAGGTGCACATGGATAAAACCAACAAAATATTGGAGAAAATAAACAGGAACACACTGAAAATACCAACGCACGGTTTGCTAAACAAATATCAGTGAATCTAAAAAAAAAAAAAAAAAAAAATTACAAATAACTTCTGGCTTGTGCCAGAACTCTATCCTTGCTGAACAAAGGAAAAGTTCACAATCCAACGGAACGGCGCGTGGCAGCGATTTGAGGTTGTACTTTTATGGCGGTCGGGTTGCTTTTCCACCTCTGGGCTTTCAGGTGAGGTTTATATACCCCTTCGGCACAGCGAACTTTGAGAATCAGAACGTTCTTAAACAGGCTCGACTTCCACGCGGCGCGAACTTCCGGCGACATCCATAGCCTGGGCCAAGCTTGGCTGATCCGATATCTACTGGCATTGAAGAGACGTACTGCCGGAGCGTTGCTGGTGGTGTTCTGACAGAATTAAGGGACAAAATAAAGAACCACTTTACGGAATGGTGCCAACTATCCTGTATCATCAAACTAAAAGATACATTTTAATATTATAAGACACTAAAACTTAAAACAAAAGTAAAGGCACAATTTAATATTATAGCCATACTTGTAACAATTAAATTCAAAACAACAATACGAGTAAGCCACTCATAAAACATCATTGTCATTATCATAATCTTCAATTCCGCAAGTAGGAGGAACTGAATTTGTAGATTTCTCTCCTAATAAAGAAGTACAAAGTCTACAACATTGTAGGGCTACATTATTGAATTGGCATCCTTTGTTACAGTCCCTTGTAGCAGATATTTTGCAATCAAAATATATTAGATGCAGAAGTTCTTCGGAAGATGTGGAAACATTGAACGGACTTGGTTTACTCTCCCTTATTTCATGAACTAATCCCATTCAGTAGGATTTAGGTTTTTTCCCATCTACTGTTTAACTTGACAGTAAACCCGAAATGAATGTTTCGAAGCTGTTGCATTTGTTGGTGGAAGAATGGCTAGCTTTAATTTTGATAAAAGGGTTTTTGTTACTTCCTAATTGTAGGAGTTGTATCAAAATTCACCTAGAGATTTTACTTTATCATCTTCAAAAATTTATTTCATGAATACCTTGCCAATTTCAACTATCTTTTGGGAATAAAGTTGAGGACTGTTACACTGGAAAATCAAAGACTGCAGTTCGTGATTTTTTTACCAGTTTAAAAGCTGAGGATTTTACCTTCCTGATAATTCCTGAAGTGGAAGAAGAGAATGTAATCCTTATTGGGCCAAATGCTTCTTGTGTTTTTGATATGTCATAGTATTTCTGTTCGTAGTGGATTGGGGTCGTAAAAATAAGAGTGATTTTGCTGGGTTACTTCGTGCAATGAAAATGGTTAGCATATCTTTATCAGTAACTAATATTGCGACTAATATAGCACTAGTAAGACTTGCAGTTGAACTGATAAGTCTATCTGCATCACCATCCATCCGTAGGACAGTTATTCCTAGAGCCTGGAAGTAGTCCATCACCATGCAATAAGCCTTGACATTTTCTTCGGAGTTGTATAAAATGTTCGCTTGTTTGGTTGTGGCCACCAAGTTTTCATCAATAGAAATAGTTGCAGACATTTTCGACATCAACCTTTCTTTGCATCTCCACACATTTATTTGAGTAGACATAAGTGTACCCATCAAAAACCACTACCTCACATGGAAAGAAGCATTTTTGGACAAATCTAACATATTTGAGGCATACGTCTCTAGGTATCAGACTCATTCCAAACTAATGCATGCAAAAGAAATCCTCCATCTTAATGAACGAACAAGTTGATGGTGGTTCAACTCATGGCTCAACTGTTTCAATGATAGCAAGTTAAGTTGATGGTAGAGGGGATAGTTCTTATTTGAAATGATCTCTTAGATATTTTTTTGACTTGATCCCAAAAGAACTGAAGATGATTGAAAACCACAGTTACATTCCTTATTATCAATTTGTTTGTTCGTGGAAGATATTGGTGTAACTTCCTTTTTCCTTTGAATTTTAACTTTCCTAAACGACCATTCTGTAACTAAGGACAGTAACTTTTCAAAATCTTCTGCATTGTCACCATTTGTTTTATAATCAGCAGCCAATCCCCTAGCTACATGCAGCAGAAAATGTTTATGGAATTGATTATCGAAGAGATTGTGAAGCAGCAACCAATCGGTTAGCGTAGTCAAATTAGAATCATCTTTTGACTGTCTCGAAGGTCGAAATTCAATTAGTTATTCTGAGGATACAAGAGTTATTCACAAAAAGCTTCCAAAACTTCCAATACTTTCATGTTCATAGGGCATGAATAAATCCGTCTTGAAAGAAGTTGAATCTTTCATTCCTCGGCCTTGTGTTAAGCATTCTGCTACTTTAATTGATTTCAAAAGATTCTTCTCTATCATCATGTTAACTCTTCTATTTGCTGAACATATGGCATAACAATTGTGGCCTGCTGAATAAAAGTAAGGCATCATATATTTAATACTATATAAAAATGAGTTTCCAGTCCCCAGCTCAATCTGTTTGAAAGTTGAGAGAATAAGTGTAACCTGTTCCACGAACTAACCACAGTATATCAGTTCAAGAAAAGTTTCCCTTTCTACAACTGTTTTATCAGAGTTAATCAGCTTTTTAATGCAGATGTTGCTTTGAAAATCATTAATACTGCTTCTACTTGTAACCATAAGTGCATGAATAACATATCGGCTGTTGCTTTTAGTATTGTCATCGATCTCTTGTGGAGAATGCTGAAAAAATGTTTCATGTACTGTTATGTATGTAAGAAAACGTGCTCTTAGGGCTTTCGAATGCTCTTAGGGCTTTTGAATAAGAATGGCCTCTCATCATTTTCCCAGGTGTTTGCTTCGAATACAACCACTCTCACAGCTTCTTGATTCCTCTGCCTGCAATTATGTATCCAGTAGTGCCTACACAAGACATGAGAAGATGGACCCCACTAAGCCGCACGACAACTTTTGCAAAAGCATTTTACGATTTTTCTGCGGTAACGATTTGCATAATTTTCCTAAACAGTGATTCGTCATTTGAAACTATACGTGTGTTTTGTCCGAGCATTTAACATTCTTCTGGTGTATAAACCAGAGTTGAATATATGGTATTCGTGTTAGAGGCAGAGTGATGGGAAAACGGAACATGAACAATACTACTGGTGTCACATTGTGTGGTGCTAACATTATTTTAAATAGAATTTATAAATCCATTCAACATAGGCTCTGGTGTATTTTTAAACAAGGTGTTAGCACAATCACAACATGTTGGAGAACTTGGCCATTAAAAGAAAAAACCTTTTGGCACAGCCTACTGGCGTAGATAGATTTCGAAGTACCTATTTCTTCTGGAAATGTGCCAACTCTTTAAAATACTAACTCACTTTATGCTGAACTGTTTGATACTTGGTTAAAAGGATACAGTTCTAGAAATTTAGAGGAAAAAAGTTGTGAATTTTAAAGTAGCCTACTTGAAAGTAATTTATAATGTGTTTAAAGGAATCGGCGGTGAATACAATCAGGAAAAGAGGAAAACTTTCTACAAAGATTTATCTTTTCGCAGGTAATGACAAAGTGAATTTTGATATTTATTTAAATGATAAAGGAATGTAAGACTGATTTAAAGAATTTTTTCAAACGGTTGATTAAACATTACTGCTGTGGTAAACAAGACATAAATGAAACAGTAGTTAAAGAACACTGAGCAAGTGCGTGGCAGACTTACATTATTTAGTATGTATATGACATGTTGTTGCTGATTTATGTGCCATTTAGATAGAAAGGTAATCTTATTGCATAATGGTGAGTAGTTGTGATGAAGTATTCTCTAGTTTGTAAGGTTTTAAAGCTGCAGAGGTATGGTTCTTACTATGCGTGTTTTATGAACTGAAGAGAGTTATATTGGCTAAGCCAAAATATAGTTTACGTTGCATAACTTGCGGTAAACCGCACTTGTGTTTGGATGTGACCGCAAGGCTGAGGAAATTTTATTTTCGGTGTGTCAGAAGTGAACAGGCAACTACTGCCTGAAGATGGCAACGGTAGTGTCAATAGAATAATATGAGATTTAATTTTTAATTTTAGGCTGCCTAGAAACCACAACCATAATACAGACTCTAGCTGCGGAAGTCTGCGATAATTATTAAGTTAAGGGGGAGGGATGGAACCCGGACAAAAAAAAATTTGGTTTTAACAGGTTTTACGCAATAAAAATGTTTTATTCTTTAATGTTGAAATTTTTTCATCGTTTGAGAGTAGTGCATTATTTAATACAGTGGCTGGGGTTTATAGTGAGTAGCTGCTGCAAATAGTGTTCCTTGTGAAGTTATTGGAAGTGTTCTCTCTTCCTTAACGAAGGAAAATTTTCACATTTAAACGATAAAAATTTGTTAAGGTCCGATTGAGTTGAAAAGAAGATGGTGTATCTCAGTTTCTGTCTCTTTCCCTTGGTCGGTATGGGAGAGCGCAGCGGTTAAAAGCACGGAACTCACAATACAGGAACACTTCTAGAGAGATCGCGTCGCTGAAATGCCAAATATTTTTTGGCGACGGGTGACAGCAAAATAGATTAGTAGTGATAGGTCACTGTAGGTGGTCAGCAACATAGCTTTCTAGAGACGGGTCACTGCATAGGTGAGTGGTCAGCCGAGTTAGATTCTTGGCGGGGTTGCACCCGAGTGTTTTCGCAATTGGGAAAACGTGGCGGACGTTGACGGTGAGCTGGTGGATTTTCTCGGGTTACTCCCGTTTCCATCAACATTCCATTACTTCATTGCCTCATCATAATTTCTTCGGGAGTCACAGAAGAAGCTTTCTAGTCGATACCACGGGATACTGCTTCTCTGAATCCGCTAATTATGCTATCACAAGATATTATTTTGGACAAGAGATTATATTTTCTCTTGTTAGTGTAAAAAAATGACTTTATGGAAACTGCAAAATCACTTCACTGCCATTGCGTTATCTTTAACAGGGTGCAGTTCAGATTGTCCAGAAAATAATATATTATATACTATAACAGTTTAATTTAGACTATTTACAACAAACCATAGATAAAATTAAAGGTAAACTAACCTTCATTTTCTTACAAGTGTTCAATATGTGCACATTTAGTTATAAGGCACACAACCAATAGGTATAAAGTCCAATTTTCCCCACACTTTCGTTAACACGTCCAGAGTAAGGGAAACAATAACCTCTTCAATTCTGTGTCTCAACTCTGGCAAATCAATACGTAGCGGCGAAACGTAAACACGATCCTTTATAAAGCCCAAAAAGAAAAAAAAATCACATGTTATGTTAGGTGAACGTGAAGGTCAGCGAAAAATAGCTCTGTCATCTCACCCGTTACGACCAATCGAACGGTCATAGACTTCGACGTTCAATTACTCTCGTACAAAGAGATTCCAATGGGGAGAGGCTCCATCCTGTTGCCAAATAAAGTTTAGTAAAATATACGTTCTTTCGCGCTGAAAGTGAGAAAACGACAAAGCAGTATTCACGCATGCGCTTATCTAAAACTGATTGGGGTACTCTTTGGTTGTGACCACGAAAAAAAAACATTCTACAAGGCTTACAGTTTAAAGTTTAAATTTTTGTAACTGGGAAATTATTTTACGGACATAATGTACTTTCATCTGTAGTGGGTTGGCGGACACGGAAACCGTTTATCCGGTGAATGTCCGCCGTGAAGCGACGCTACCGCCCCTCCGGCGGCCGGCGCTTCTCCTTCCCCCCTTCCCCTCATTACGGGAGTGACCCGCGCCTCTCTCCCGGGTTCGCGACCCGCGGCCAGCTTTCCCGGCGAGCACCGCGCCTCTCCCCCGTCCCTCGCGCTGATTGGCCCTTCGACCAACATTTCCTTCGCAGTCAACTGAATATCCACACAGGCCTTTTTTTTTAAATCGTAATCTATAATATCTGTACCTCGGAGGCGTAACACACTATGCCACAAAAACCATATTTTTCATAAGAGAAGTTTAAATAATTTTAAATAGTGCCTCACTTATGTACTCAGCTATTTTATTTCCAAAATATGAGCATTTTTGGCATATCGTAGATCCTAATGTTGTATTCCACTAGAAAGAACGTCAAACGTTGGTCAAGTTTATGATTGAAAGTGCATTTTTGCACAAAATCGGACATAGTTGTCTTGTGCCTCCGAGATACATGCATATAGAAGAATTTTCGTTATTATTTATTATTCTTGTTGAAATTTCGCTCATGCATTGTTGATGATTTCTTCGTCTCCATGACAACATTGTTAATGCATTCTTCATATCCCAGCAACATCTTTTGTTATTGCATTTGTTGATTTTTTTCTGTTCGAGGCACAGTATGACCCATGAGGAGGGGCATGTATGATTATCTGTGAGAAAGTGTTCTGAATGTAGATTGCCGCGATGAAGCAGGGGGACTTCATCAAGTTTTTAAAATATAAATTTTAAGGGTGATTGACACGGTGCTGCTGTTGTTTGCTATGAGCGATATCCTTTATTCTACAGTGAATTACCTGGCTTATAAAAGAATGAAGTCGCTGCGTTAAAGTTTAGCATGTCCAACTTTGCCACCCGGATAATTGGTTGGTTGACTGATAAAATCAGTAACTACATGGGAAGTACCGTGTCAAAAAAGTTGCTGATGAAACAAAGGGTGACTGTCAAGCAGTTGGGTACATTGTGAATTCGCAGAGAAAAATATTACTATTTCAGCTAATATTTATATTTGACTTGTAAAACCAGCTTTTTTTTTTACAGAAAATTTACCTTCAGGAAAGTTGTTGCACTATTTTAATGATAATTAAAAAATTTTACCACCAAATATAAAAAAACCTATATTTTTAATTCAATGCGTTTCTTTACAATCAATTTTACAGCAAAACTTTAGTTTTCAACGTAGTAAATTAGCAGTACCTCATAGTAGAACTATTTTTTTTATATTTGTGTTAACAAATAATCCGCTGTGACAAAGAAAGCTTTTTTTAATGTTACAGGACATCGCAATCTACTCGTAGGCATCGTTATCTCCGTGAATACATTTATACGTATATGTGCTTATATTTTATAAATTTATTATAATATATATGTTTAGGGTATCTATATAAATTTTATGCATATGAACATTTTAAAGTTTTATCATGCATGTGATATACGTAGTTGTTACACATATAAACATATGAATACTATAAATATATTAGTCTAAATGAAATATTCACAGAGCATGATTTAGGTTAACTTCTTTTGGTTTTCTCCATGGACTCCAGGTAATTCATGACACAAAGTTTGTGGGTTTCCGTATGGTCCTGGTTATTAATAAGTAAAAAATTCCCTTGTATATTTGTTCATTCACAGTGCTCAAGTTTGCAAGAATTCTGTTGGTTTTCCTTAGTGTATTTCTAGTTATTCATGGGACATCAATTATTATCTATGGAGTTTTTTTTGTGTTCAGGTTTTTTTAATAGCTGTAACAAGCTTTCAGATATTTCAATATGCGACATATTTTGATAAAAACAAATACTTTGGAGCATGAATTTTTCAAAATTAAAATATTGATCTTGCTGATAGATTATTTAAATTACAATCTCAGTATTTAATTTCAATATAAAATTTTAGTATACTAACCACAGTCAGAGATGTATATGGATTTCTGATTTATGTCTGCAGTATTATCGGAACATAAATGTGTAGCTGCTGTAGCAGGGAAGTTGCCTTGTAAAATAATGCTAGACGTCATGAAAAGAATGACTGTGTTAAAAGCCCATTATGCCAAATTTTAAATTGTGATCGGTGTGACAGGTTCTTTAAGTGAAGTGGTAGCTTAAAAACACATGTTAGAACTTGTAAAGCCATGCACAGTTACAAAAGAGTGGTAAACTATGAAGCTACTATGCGAAATAAAAGTGTGCTGCGTGACAAGAATTATATGTTTGGACGTGACTATGTCGTAACCCTCCTGATCTCTAAAAATAACTCAAATTGAAGGACGTTTAAAGTTAAAGAAAGACTGAAAACAATGGAAGTATCCTTCCGTGTAAAGTGAGAATATATTCAACCCGATTTAAATTAGATCCTACAAACTTTGTTACGTATCGCGGGACGATCCAAATGGAGTGGTCGACACGCTGAGACATTTGATTGCTTTTCTATGTACAGGAGACTATTCTCGCAAGGATGAGATATTCTCCATATTTGATGTCCAAAGAGAAGTAAGTAGGATTCATAGAACAAAATGTTGATACGTTGGTTGAAATATGTATGCATTATTGTTATCTTTGCAAGGTTAATAAAAACTTAAATCATTAATCCAAATATTTTTCGTGACCTTTTTGAAATATAATTATTATCCATGATGATAAATGTGCGTCCAAATGTGTGTCATTTTCGTTGAATGTGCAACCAAATGTGCATCCTTTTCATTTAATGTGTATCTTTTTTATTTAATGTGTGTCCAAATCGGTGTCTTAGATAACGAATATGTGCCCAAACGTGTGTCATTTTAGTTTATAATGTGTTAAAATGTGTGTCCTAAATGACTAAAGTGTAGCCTTTTTGTTGAATGTGCGTCCAAATGTGTGTTCTAGATGACTAATGTGTGTCGAAATAAGTGTCATTTTTGTTGAATGTGTTTCCAAATGTGTGTCCTAGATAGCGAATATGCGATATTTTTTTTTGGCTGTGCTTTCAAATTTGTGAGCAAGATGAATGTGTGTTCTAATGTGTGTCATATTTGTTGAATGCGTGTTCAAATGTATCATAGTGAGAATGATTGATTTTAATAATGATTTTAAAGCTTTAATTACTTTGTTTAATAATTATGGATTTTAATTATGGCGGTAAACATGACATCAACAGATTACTGAAAGCTCGTAGATTGTCAATTTAAGCCACTTCGGGGACATTTCATCACATCTAATTATTTTTAATCAAAAATTACTTTTTTATCCACCAAGGATCGAGCTTAGAACAGGAAGAGATCGATCAAATCAATATAATAATATAAAATGTTTTTTAAAATGATTTTTGGAGTTTTACCCGAATATTCATGTTGATAATTACAGATTTTCAGTAGGATGGACCTGACATCATCACCATCCAAAATGGCCAACAAGAGATGGTGGAAGCTAAGATTGCTGACGGTCTGGTGATTAATTCTACTGCATTTTAGTGAGTAAACAAGTTATAAGTGGAACATCGACCTCAGATGCACGATACAGAGAGACGCTGGCGCACTTTAGAAACAAGCAGCAAACACACACACACACACACACACACACATATTATATATATAGTAACATTCAGAAGGAGAAAACAATATTGCAGGCATTACATCATCCAAGATGGTGACATTCAGCAGACGAAAACAAAATGTGTCTCTGATGTCATAATCCAATATGGCGGAATATTATAGAAAACAAAATGGCGGCTGTGAAGTCAGAATCCGTGTTGGCGGCCGGAGTCAAGGTATTCCAAAATTGAGTCTCTGACATTATAATCCAATACAGTGGAAAGCTGAAGAAAAGAATGTAGTGGCTGTGAAGTCATTCTTAAAATCGGCAGATGGAATCCAAGATGGAGGCTGGGCTCAAGTTCATGTTCATCCAAGATGGTGACCGTGGTCAAAGTCCAATATCAACGTTATCTAATATGGCCACTGTGACGTCGCAATATATGATGGCAGGCACTCTGATCCAGATACTCACATCGACTCCAGAGCTCGTATATAAATACATACTAATGGTTTTACATTTATATCTCACTAAATATTATGACAATACCTTAATTATTTGCGGATATTATTTTTTGGCTATGGACAAACCTAATTATATTCTCAAAACACCAAATTTCTAAACCTGGTATTCAAAATCATTATCTCCGCCCGCCTGAACTTTTAGCACCTTTTACAGCACCACATATGGAGCTGGTGTTGAGCGCGGCGAACAGTTGCAGAAGTTTTAGCCACACCTACCAGTGGAACAATTGGGTTGCGGTAACTCGATTAGTACCTATTAATATAAGAAGAACGCCGATTTAAGCAACTCCAGGTAGTTGTTATGCATGTATTTATTCAATGATTACTGCCCGAAGCCGCTTTCTATCCAGCTGAGAGTCTGTGCCTTTTTGCATAACACCGAAAACATTAGTTGAAGTTTAGTGTTAGCGCTGTGGAAACAGTTTTAAACTACCTTAATTCATCGAATTGACTGAGTTTAACGATGAAAATCCTAACTCATACTTATTAATTTTCATCAGGAGTGGTCAAGCACTATTTCCGCAATGTTTAGCGTGTCTCAATATGGCAATGGTGAGTTAGAAAGTGTTACGAATGTAACATTTGAGCCCCGAAAAATTTATTAGTGCATTGACCAGATTCAAACCCAGGCAATATGCCACAAAAAAGACATCACCACGAATAATAATAAAAAAATATATATAATCATACAGGCCAAGCGTCTCCGAATCAAGTATTTTTCGACGATACTTGACGAAAATTTTAAACATGCCATGTTCAATGTCAGGCGTTTAGACCACGCATCTCCCAATCACGAGACCAATCATGACTGCAGTCAGAATCTTAACACAGAAACCCTCCCAGTGGAGGCACATCCATACGCGTTACTGTAAACAAGTAGTTTGATGTATTATGTTAACCCTGATTCATTGTGTAATAATAATAATTATATTATTTGAGCTTCATGCCAGTTCAGAAAAAAATACTCAAACTTTCCATCAATTATTAATTAGTTGCATGAGAAAATATATATAAGTCTCTATGAGAAAAAAGATATATTTTTTAATTTTGACTTCATAGGTTGTAATGTTTAAAGTATAGGTACTACCATTTACTTAAAGTCTGTGTGACACGTAATGGTAGTTTGTTCGATAAGAATCTCATTAAATTGAAGTGTTAATCACGCCCGTATTCATGCGGTGAACCTAGTATTTCTCCTTCTCTCCAACTTGAGAACCTTCGTCTCCGCCTCCCCGTCGACAGTAATTGCTAGGTCTCCGTGGCTCACCCGAGCTGGCCTACTTGTGCAGTCATCTAAATACACGAGGCACGTATCCTTCCTTGCCTCCTCCCCGCCCCCCCCCCCCCTCTTCCCACCAGGTCTGGCCCAGACCATGACTTGCATACAAGTGAAACAAGTACTCTAATCCTTCATTGACGATTTATATTGTTGTGCTTCGTGTAGCCAATCAGATTTATTCTGTTAAAGGGAATAATTTTCTTAATTATTTAGCAATTTTTTTTTTTAGTATTTTCGCTGATGATTTTAACTGAATCAATAGTCTAACTATAGTTGATAGATAATATGAGGTTTTATCACTTCAATAAGAGTTACTGCTAGAAGCTTAAAAGCAGAATTTTTATTTAATTTATAGCATAAATAAAAAAGCATCGTCTGGCCACTCGTGTCGTTAGGCAGCTGACGTAGCTGGAAATGATTGGGGCGTGAATGCACTGGTAAGTCTAAGGATTCGCGTCCTGAAAGGACGTGATTTTTATCCTAGTCTTGCCAACGTGACTTCGGATTTTTTCCGTTGATTCCCCGAAACCAAAACAACTCCAGGAAAATTCTTGGGTGATTCCTTTCTGTAAGCCGAGGCCGATAACTTCCACGTCGCCCCTTGGTTGTATCGTGTGTAGTAACCTCTTCGTAAATGAGGCGTTAAGCTAAGAGAAAAAAAAATCATCCTTTTCTAGTCTGTAGCTTGAGAGAGAAAGCGAGAGAGAGAGATAGAGAGATTGTTTTTGTATATCAAGACCGTCAAAGGAAGAAGAGAGACTGGATAGACAGTAGGCAAGACTGTGCAACATTCCTTTTTCAAAATAGTTGCGATACTTGGAAGCCATGTGAATGCATATGTGAGACATAATTTTTATTTTAAATAGTTAAATTAGTTAAGATATATTGATAATATTGGTATCAATAGTATACAAAGCGTTCGTGAATTGCGAGGCACAAATTTAGTGGGTGGTAGGGAAAACAAAAACCAGCAATGTTTGTGTTCGGACCACGTGTCAAAATCGCATCCCTGCTACAGGCGCGAACATTAGTGCATTAGACGCCACTCATTGGTTGAGATGACGTGTGGTTGCAGCGCCATGATGTTCAAATGTTCCCCGTAGAAGCAGGCATCAAGCAGAAAGGTTTAGAGTTAGCCATTAGCACTGGCAAGCAGATGTTTAGTGTACATCACTTTGTGGCATGAATCTCCCAGTTTCAGGCAGTCGCTGGTTAAGAAGTGAAAATATACAATTTGTCCATAAAAGAATGTCTTAGTTGCAATTTTGTATTATAACAGTTTATTTTAGACTATATACAACATATCATAATTCATATTTAAGGTAAACTAACCTAGTTTTTCTTACAAATGTTGTTTATGTGCACCTTTAGGTATACGGCAGACATCCAACCTAAAGTAATATTCTTCCCAACTTTGGTTAACACGTCCGGAGTAATTCTGTGTCTCAACTCTTGCAAATAATTAGGTAGCGGAGGAACGTAGACACAATCTTTTATAAAGCTGAAAAGAAAAAAATATCGCATGGCGTTATGTAAGGTGAACGTGGAGGCCAGCGAAAAAGAGCTCTGTCGTCTTGACCAATACGACCAATCCAACGGTCAGGGACTTCAATGTTCAATCACTTTCGTACACAGAGATTCAAATGGGGAGGGTTGAAATTACAGATTCACTATTAGCAAATTTCTGAACAAAAACCGCTTTACGCTCAGGAGTCGCCAATTTGCTTAAGTGGCGCTGCAAGGGAAACAACAACAAGCGCATGCGCTATCTAAAAAAGTCTTTTAATCGTGACCTTGAACCAAAACTCTACAACTCTTACAGTTGATACTATTAAAATTAATAACGGGAACATTATTTTATGGACATACTGATATTACTTTGGTGATACATTTCTTTCGTTAAAGAACTCTTGGCGAATGCTCGCAGCTCCTTCTGCAACGTACACCGTGTGAACATCGGATATCTCCGCGAATGTTAGGTCGTAGCAGCACCTCACTCTCTAAGCCGTCAACACTGAGCTAAGCGCCCAAAGCCAAACATGTAAACGTACCGCAACCAACCATTCACTGTCTACGCTCCTCTCGTCTCCTGCTTCCCGCGGAGTATTTGAACGTCACGGCGCTACAATCGCGCGTCTTCTCAGCCACTGGAGTGGCGCCAAATGCACGGGAAACCCAAATTTGCGCCCTTTTTCAGGCTAGTATTGCGACATAAAAATAAGGGTTTAAGAGTTAAATATGCTAATCCCGTACCCTTACCATATCCCTAGTGCACGACAGGACAAGGGCAGTCACTTATTTTAAGGGAATGGATTTTGGTATCCTATCCGTTACCGTTCTATTGGCCAAATTCCGCGCATGCGCAGAGCTCACTTTCCCGTTGATTTCGTTTAGATATCGGACCCGCGTCTGGCGCCATAAACACGAATATAGTCACATTTGTGAATATCGTGGGACGTACCACGCGTGTTGGTGTTCCAATTGAAACATTTTGTAAATTTCAATGGTCATAACAATAAATAATAGCAATTTAAAAATTACTCGGAAAATTATTATAGCACCATTTAATTCGTGCGACGGTGGTGCTATCTCTTCGATATTTTCCCGTAACAATTGCATTGATGCGATGGTTTGCTAAACGCCCGCTTGAATAGGTTGAACCCAGTTTCTAACCTAGCGCAGGACACCGTTTATTAAAATAGTTGCTGACATGTTTCCTTACTGGGACACGTTCTGGAAAACGCCCCACAAGTGAGGTTATGGTTTAATCCCAACAAGGTAGTGCTTATTCGCTACCTTACCCGAACGTCTTGGAATACAACGCCTTGTGCTGTATACTAGCACCATCTGGCTCGTTTAAATGGGCTGTTGTGCCATGGAAGTGCTATGTTCATCTGCATTGTCGTTTCATCTGCAGAAGTGGCACAGTCATGTCAGATCTCTGGGCTTTTTTAGTGTTTGATGTAAAGACTCGCTTGGTTTGTGAGATAATTTCTATGAGTTTCCTGGTACGTGTTTATAGAACTAATGTATTGTAGTTACGCTGTTTGAATTATTACGGTAAATTTATTGACTTTTCAACGAAGAATTTAAACGAAGTTTTCTTCGTCATTACAAATAACTGAATCCTCGTAGAAACTACACAATATTTCGACTCCAGAGTTGTATATTTCGTTCAATACAAAGGTAAACACAAACGTGAACAAAACCAGTATTTGAATGTTTCGTTAATATACCAAGATTATTCTTTGGTATTCATATTCAAAGTAGGTGAAAGCTGTGACCGTAAAATTACGAAGATAGCCCTAAAATTTGCGAAGATCCCTGGAAAATTTGTAACCAGCATTATTCGTAAATTTAAGATAAATTTTTTAACAGTAAACTTTGTATATGAAGTGTCAACTAAATGTTAAACTCAAAATAAAAGTTAGCTGCCAATGAAGTATATTTTTTTAATGGTTTAACAAAATTGTTATGGAAGTATGGCGTCTTTAGATTCCTATATTTCCCCGTTAACCGAATATCGGTTTTCATCAGTGAATTGAGTCCCGTCCGCTGATCAGTGAAGCAAGCTGGTGTACTAACACTGATTGCAGAGGTCGGGATCGGCCCAGACGCGAGGCAGCCGCGGGCAGGGGGCGAGTGACGTCGCGAGGGGCGCGCTGGGGTCGCAACCGGCCGGCGGCCAAGAGACGCCCCAGCAGGAGACACAGGGCGGCCTTCACCCCGTCTCCCCGCGCCGTTGGCCAACACGTCGCGTCCCGCAGGTCGCCGCGGTCACCCCCGCCCCACTCCTCAACTCCTCGGCTGGTCAAGGATGACGCTCGCCTCGCGCGCGCCGCGAATACAAGAAGCGCGCTGTGTCCACGAAGCAAGTCGCAACTCGGTGCTATCACTAACGTACCTATTTTCTTTGGGAAATCAGAGAACTGTGCGGTATTTATAAACAACCTAACAACTTAAAATTCGTTGAATTTTCGAAAGTAAAAGTTTGCAACCTTGATTTTTTTTTTTTTGGTCGTTCGTAGCTGGGAATATTCACCAATTACGTTTAAGAACATCTATTATGGAATACGGAATAACCAAACCCTTTGTTATAACGGGACAGCCGACGTTTTATCGTGTAAACCCGCAGGTGGCCACTCGTGTCACTAGGTAATGACGTAGCCGGAAAGGATTTACTGCGTAGGGAGGAGGGGGGTAGGTAGAGGCTCTGATACGTCTCTGGACTCGCATCCCGGAAGGACGTGGTTTTCAGTCCAGTCCTGCGAAAGTGAATTCAGATTATTACTTTGATTCCCCGAAACCGAAACCACTCTAGGAAAATGTCTGGGTGATTCCCTTCTGTACGCCGAGGCCGATAACTGCCCCGAGGTCCCTTGGTTGTATTGTGTGTAGTATCTTCATCGTAGGTGAGGCGTTAAGCTAAATGAAAAAAAAGAATAATAATAATTTTCTAGTCTGTAGCTTGAGAGAGAGAGAGAGAGAAATAGAGAGATAGTTTTTGTATGGCAAGGCCGTCAAAGAAAGGAGAGTGACTGGATAGACAGTAGGCAGAACTGTGGAAAATTCCTTTTTCAAAATAGTTACGATACTTGGAAGCCATGTGAATGCATATGTGATACATATTTTGTTTTTAAATAGGTGAAATATTAGTTAATATATTGTTAATATTGGCATTAATAGTATACAAATCGTTCGCGAATTGCGGGTCATAAATTTAGTGTGTGGTAGGAAAAACCAAAACTATAAAAATTTTGATCGGGACAATTTATCCGGAATTGCAACCCTGTACCGTGAACAGTAGTGCCTGAATTTGAATTTCCCGCACATTAGGCGCTACTCTCTTGTCTGAGACAACGTGCGGTCGCAGTGCCGTGATGTTCAAATGTTCCCCGTGGAAGCAGTGGGCTGACAAAGAATTGCTGTGTTCGTCTGTTCTGTGATATTTTTTCTGACTTATTTCTTCCACGGATCTCTGTGCTGGCTAGGAATTTAACTGTTGACATCGGCTGATTCTGGCTTATTTTCTGTGTGTTTGGGCGTTTATACCTATAATGTGTTCGTTATTGAGGTTTATCTATGGTATACAGTATGAACCAGTAATGCTGCATGTCAAAAAAAATTATTAGTTACTCAAATTGAGCTAGATGTTTTTTTATTACTCGATAATAATTAAAGTTTTAAGATTTTTTTTTTTCGTTGCACGCTCAGTGGTCACCACTGTCGCCGAGAGTGTGGCCGGGCTCGACTATGGTCCGAGGAAAGCCGTCTGCTCGGTGAGATTTCTCTTGTCACCGCTCACCGCGTTTACCGTGCATTATGTGTACTTTCGATGCCTCTCTTGGACTCCAACCCCGGGCGCAGCCAAGATTTCTGGAGAGGGGAGCCAAATGAAACTATAACAAGAATAAATTTAGATGGGCATGTTTCTGGTGATCCGGGGGGTGGGGGAAGGGGGGTGGTATGGAATGCTCTTCTCTCTCTATCTATCTCTCTCTCTATCTCTCTCTCTCTCCCCCCCCCCCCCCAACATTTCACAGAAAAGCTGCTGATCTGGTGTTCCTCTTACAGAAAAGCTTTAAAAATTTGATGCTTTAATACGCATTTTGACTATCTTATTACCTTCAAGTGCTTTTTTTTTAAAAAAAACGTAATTTTTTTTTTAATAAAACGTGACACTTATGAAAGACATATCCTTACACTATGTATTACTTACTACTCATTATTGTGTTTTAATACATGTCCAAAGGATGACTACTGACTCCATAATTTTTCATATTATGTTGCCATAAACTGAACCAATAATTCGTTATTTTAAGCTGGTTGGTGAGTTTTTGCAGAGGGTGGCCACGGCCCATCCTGATCCTCCCTTGACTTTAATGTTACCTAAGCAACATTCCCCCGCCTGCCTGTACACACGCACGGCGTGCGAGGCCTTCTAACAACCCACGCGATTCACAAACTGCTCCAGATATACGATTGGTGACTGTCCACGAGAAAGAATTTCAGAAAAATGATGTGGTTGGAATGGCTTTTTTTCTCCGAATTTAGTTCTTTCATAATTTTGAGAGTAAAAATGGCTAAAAGCAAGTGTTTTCATTATATGTTTTAGGTGTAAAATTTTTTGATGGATACACCCAAAAGCTTCATAGATACGTGCATTAAAACTTTATCCTCGTTTCTTCACGATACAATGTCAGGGTAAACACTAAGATCTCATAGTGATCCTCATGGAGGTAACATTGTATTATTATTAGGTGGGTGTATGTTCTAAAGTTGAAGTCTTTCTAGCCAGCAATTTTATGACAGCTTTATAGCAGCAAAACAAACTGTAGATGTGTAAAACTTAATGCTATAAGTTTATTTAATAATTTGAAAGGAACTCACTGAGAAGAAATGTAAAAATTTCACCGTGAATTGAGTGTTGTTGAACAAAGATGTTAACAGCATATCAACTAAAATTTGCGTTAAACTTAGTTAAAAACAAAAAAAAAAAAAATTATTTGCCATTCAGAAAGGTGGACACGCAATGTACACACTGGACACACGATGGTCACAGTCGCGAGAACTCAGTCTTAGTAAGAAAATTGATTTCGAAAAATAAGACAGGGCCTTAGCTGTGCTGTCCAAAATTTAATGTATTTTTCAATTTATACACATACAGGTAAAACAAGTGATTATCGTATGTAGCCATCTTCCCTCAGTTCTCTAAGTATAAAGACTACTTCGTTGATGTGGAATAGTTTCTTCCTTTAATCAATGCCAGTAGCAGTCTCAGAAGATCGACCGATACGTTCAGGATCTTCCCGTTACTTGTATGTAATCAATCACTTCTGCTGCCGTAATCTTCCTGGGATGTTTATTATTAATATTTTTAAGATCTATGAAGTCTTCGGTTTTATGGTCAGCCTCAAATTCACTGTTGCCATTATCATAACTATCAGTATCATCATCGTAAGCTTAATCAGAATTTATTTTTTATCCTTCGTTTTGGTCTCATTGCTTCATCACAGTCTTCAATCTTGCCAGCTTTAGGTAGGTCTACTTCATCACAGTCTTTAGTCTTGTCACTAGCTTCAAAGCCACAGCCGCAATCATCGTAGTAGTCAGCATCTTCACCGGAATTACTGTAAGAATTCGAAAATTGTTTACATCTAAGTGTCTTCATCGTCTACAAGCTTACTTTTTAAGGGTCCATCATTTTTCCAATGTACGGTGAGATGTACTTGAGATGGGCATGAATGAAATTGAATGAAAACTGGATATTTTTGGTGAATTTTGGCCGATTTTTGATAAATTTCGGCAAATTTTTAGTTTTTTTTTAAATTTTTAAGTTCAAAGGTCAATGTCATTCAAGATGGCCACCATGACGTCTTCGGAGATGTAGGTTCCAAGGCAGCAGACAAAGCCACCACCACCACGCACCAGCACGAGTCGCCGGACCAACTATACTATAGGCCCTACTACTACTGTGTATGAAAAAAATTTAACTTTTGATAAGTTCGTAGCGTAAAATTTTTCTTCCTTCCGCGTGTATTTTTACCTTGTTTACTACACAACACAGAGCTCAGTAGATGGAATATAGTGTAGTTTTTTTTATAGAAGATCTAGTTATCTGGAACTTCGAAGAACTCTTAGTTCATTGGAGGCGTATTCTTTTTTGCGGAAAATCCACAAATTTACGTTATTTATATACTATATGACCTTACGCACCACAATACAATATAACCATAGAAAGAATGTTCCAGTAATAAAATTTAACAGTATCAACTTGAAGCGTTGTACAGTGTTGGTTTAAGGTAAAAATTTAAGAGTAAATCAAACAGTTTTAAATAAGCGCATGCACGAATACTGCTTTGTTTTTTTCTCGCTTACAGCGCGAAAGAATGGCTCTTTCCACAATTAGTAGAAAGTGATCTTTTAAACTTTATTTGGCAACAAGATGGTGCCCCTCCCCAAAAGAATCTCTTTTGTACGAGTGAGGTTGAATGTCGAAGTCTCTGACCGTTGGATTGGACGTAATGGTCGAAACGACAGAGATATTTTTCACTATAGCCTCCATGTTCACCTGACATAACGCCAAGCAATTTTTTTCCTTTGGGCCTTTGTAAAAGATTGTGCCCACGTTCCGCCGCTACCTAATGATTTTTCAGAGCTGTGAAACAGAATTGAAGAGGCTATTGCTTCCATTACTCTGGATGAGTTAACCAAAGTGTGTAAAGAATTGGATTTTAGGTTGGATGTGTGGCGTATTACTAAAGGTGAACATATTGAACATTTGTAACATTTGTAATAAAAACTATGATTAGTTTAGCTTCGATGTGATGTATGATTTGATGTAAATAGTCTAAATTAAACTGTTATAATATACCATTGAAACTGGGACATTATGTTATGGACATTCTGTATATTTGATATAAGATAGTCTTCGGTGCGTGGTTAGGCTGGGCTGCATCTGCACCATCCTCATCCTGGTTCGAGGTCACGGGACGCCGTGCCGACCCACATCGGCGGCGGGATGCTCTCTGCGAGCCGCGTGGGTCGCGGGTTCCTCCCAGGCCGTCAGGGAGAGCAGCGGCGCCAAGTGGGGCACCGACCTGCCAACGTGACGGAGGAAAACTGCGAAGCTGCACGTGCATTCCAGGACGCCGGAACGTGTGGGAGTGGATTTCTGACATTCACTTCAGTCGACTGCGCGCAGTCCAAATTAAACGTGGTTGTACGCCTTTCGAATAACATCAATTTCCTATTTTTAACGCCTCTTTGTTGGAAGAAAATACTTAGCAGACATTCAATAGTGTTCAGAACATCTGAAAACGCACTCCAGTGAATTAATAAGTTTACGTTAAATTATAAATACACTGTTGCATTTGGTGGCCATTAAAATCCTATTATTACTTTGTGTACACTCAAGAAATGTCGTACACCGAAAAACATTTTCCATACTTTTACAAAAGATTCCTTTGAAAATCAGTTGACAAGAATTAATTTGTAATACTACAAGAATGATATTGTAATTTTACACAACACATGGCTAAGGTTACTTTGTATGTATGAAATACGTTTTTCGAGATAATATTGTGTATTTTTTTACGAAAATTGGTGCAGGATTTTATATTTTAACTAACGTTTCATTAAGGCATAATTTTTTACACATAGAAAAGGTAGTCAAGGATATAATAATAGAACATTATTTTGTTTTATTTTACTTATTAATGTATGTAGTTAATACTAGAAACTATTCAGAGAACGGTTTAAAAATAATTTTAACTATTGGAGGTTCTGGGACAACATAAAGCAAAGTTTCCCGAGTAAAAATCCAAACCCAGTATTACTGTGAACACTACTTTGTAGTAACACAGTTGTTTTCATGTAAATGTTCAAATTTACAAATATTTGCAATTTACATGAATATTTATATTCCAGCTACAAAAAATACAGTGTATTATTAATTTTTTATTCGGCTTGCGCTTAACATCTCATAAACAGCAAAGATATTTCTCGTAACCTAACTAAATGCAAGTGTGTTTACAGGAGGTTTCGGACTAGGGAGGGACCTAGGTGCGTCTCAGACTGAAGCCTATACGCCTAGTCATCCTGGGATTAACCGTACAAGGAGAGGGTCACATGCATCGTGTGCTAGGAGGGGATTGTCCAGCCATGGCAGCGAATGAAGCCATGACATGCTCCCTTATCTTAAATCTATATTAAAGTTATGTAGGTCCAGTTAAATCATGCGTTGATACAGAAAAACCTTTAGCATAGAAATGCGGTGTGCAAAAGGCACGCAGAAATAGTGTAGGAGAATACAGGATACAATAGGATGGTATGGATGGAGAGTTGGTCAGGACAGAAAAGTTTGTACCATGCAGGAATTGTGCACTTAGGCCGAGGCCATTCGAGATTGACACACATAGGTACATCCTACACCGTACTGGGAAAACCTAAAAGGAATAACTCATGACATATGTCAAAGAACCATCGGATCATTTACCTAGTGCGAATTCGTATAAATCACGGGAAACCAACTCCTGGATACAGATCATACACATTTAGTTGGCTACCGCGAGCGAAGGGAAGCAGGGAACAAACCGGTTTCGTATTTTAGAAATGCGCATTGACTGCGCACTAAATATGAGTACTATGAGAAAAAAAATACTTATGATTCTAAAATCTCCTGAGATTTCTAATAATACCCTCCCTACCTTATACGTTTGTTTACGCTTTTAAACATTGTTATATAAATATTGTTTTAATAGAGAGGTTGATTATGTTACTTACTTATATATTATGCTTAAGTATCGTCCTTAGCCAGGTCATAAAATATGAAAACACAGAACCCAAATCAAAGTTAATGGGTAAGGAGTCAACTATGGTCCACCTTTAGGCGTTAATTGATTTCGGGAAACCGTACGAGACCGAAACAAGAATGACCGGACTACACTGTTAGAAGTTACAGTAAATTTGCGGACTTTCAACGAAGAATTCACCTAAAATATACGAAGAGTTCTTCGTAATTTCAAATAACTGTGTTTTCGTAGAAATAACGCCGTATTTCAGTTTTTGAATGTTTTGATTATCTACTAATGTTATTCTTCTGGATTCATGTTCGAAGTAAGTGGACTGAGTACCCGTGAATTTAAGATGATAACGATACATTTACAAAGATAACTGGATAATATGTGACCAACGTTCCCCGTAAATATAAGGACTTAAACAAATCCGGAGTTCGGGATGAACACGAGTCCAGTCGTCTTACCTGGCCCACTGTGGTACGCTTCTCGGCGTGATGCTGCTCCATTCTCTCCTCACCCGACATCGTCGACTCTAATGATCTCTATGAAGACGGGACGATGAACTCTCTCGTTCACTGGTCGATTCCAGTTTCTCTTCGCTGCGCCGCCACTGTCCGTCACAGAGAGCTGTCCTGGTAAAGGCCCTGCCACACTGTCAAACTCTCGCTTCCAACACCTTCCAGTATGTTGTGTCAATTAATGTTGGAGGGTTATGACGTCACCGCAGCCATGTTCGTTTGACAAGGTGATACTTAAGTCTCCATCAACAATTTGCATACAGAGCGGGTTATAAATTATGTAGGATGTTTGGATGCAATCAGCCAATCCAAATCTTATCTAGTGAAAATTGAATATTCTCCGACAACAAATGGCGAAGAACACATAGGCGTTTAAAGAGATTATAAAAATTAAATAACTTGAATCGTATTAATTTGAATATCGTATGCGAAATTATTGTATGTGTAAAAAGGGAATTTTGCATGTTAAACTTTAAAAATTACTGAACGAATATTATGTTCCTTTATAAAAGTTAAAAAAAAAAAATATTCACAAAAAGCATAAAAAGTCAGAAAAACTCCATCCAGCACTGTGATACATTACTTGATTTCAAAGTAAGATTAAAATTGAAAAGTTTGAGATATCTCAGACCAAAAATAAATTTTGAAAGTGTCACATGATTAAAACTTATTTGAGTTTAACCTTCCAAATTTATTTGATGGTGATAGTTGGAAGCCATTATCAGTCTAATGTTACCCCTCAAACTCTATTGTGAAGTACAGTTGGAGAAAATAATTTGACACGTGATTTAAGTCTACAAACCTACAGCATCAACACTTCTCAGTATCTGAGCCGTGGAGGCATAACTGAGAAGGAGAAGTGATGGATCTTTTACATGTCCTACTTCGGAGAACCTAATAGGGAATGGGTTCCGAGAACAGGGAAATAAATACGCCATTTCCAATGGTGGCATGGTTCTAACAACTGAACAGCTACGTCAAGAGGTTGAGGAGACCCATCCCAACTTCGGAGCCACCGAACAGCCGCTATCCCACCGTATACCCCAAGTTACCAACAATGCAAGCCCCCCACCGCGGTTTCAAGGAGTACCGACACGGGCCCATACCTATCACATCCCTGGGATACCTCGGTCACCCAGTTCCTCGTGATCCAGCCGAGGAAATCCACCTCTACTAGCTCAGCAGGCTTGTACCCAAGCATTGAGTAGCTCAACATTTCCACTCATCAGCGGAGCGGGGAATCCTCTGAGTGTGCTCCAAGCTACCACTGCCACCACGAGTCCATCTCCAATAATTCTGATCCAGGGCCATTAGAGAAAACCTCAGCAGGGAACTTTCACAGCAAGGGATCAGTCCCAGGGCACCCTTCATCTCCGGGTAGAGTGCTGTCCCGGGTGGATGAGAAGGACGAGGCCACCCCGACAGGACCAGGGAAGTCTTAGGTTCGATATCTCGGACTATCCCCCGCCCGAAGGTTACAGCTTTGCCAGAGCCCGGTTAGGACCTGCCGGAACAACCGAACCCTAAACAAGCGCCCTTCGCTATTCCATACGCATCGTGGGTGAACCCGAAGCCTTGAGACACCACCTAGGCTTTGGGGGTCCAAAACCCCCCGGTAGGTTTTCGAATCGTTCAAAGGGTGTAGCCACCCGTCCACATCCTACTAGCCTACCAGAATACTCGTTCCGACACACCGAGGAAGTCAGAGGAGTGAGTATCCCCGGCATAGCCCATATCTGTCAACAACGCTGACGCCACGAGAAGGCTATGGGTTGCCGTAGGCGGGAGAGGCTATATATTCGCATCACACGCCCGTTTTGGATACCTGGCGAGAGCCTCTCTCGGTTACTAGCGCCGGCTACGGCTCCGACACGTCGCAGGTAAGCAATCCTTCCCCGCAGGGACCCAGGTTCCTTAGCCAGCTGTATTCGACAGTGTGGCAGGGCCCTAAGCATTAGCAGGCTCCCGGGTCGTTCCCCGACTGGCTAGCGGAACGCCGAGGTTCAGATTATATCGAGCTTCCGTTTCCTCTCGCACGGGTGCCAGGATTATGGAGGGGGTGGGGGGAGCAAAGAAGAACCACATATATGCACTGTTTGAGTAAATGTGAAGCTGCCGGTAAAAAAAAGTCTAAATCTGAATAAGAAAATTCACCATTTTGATTGTGACCTCAGATTCATGTTAATGAAAGAGCAGTGGACTAAGATTCAGTCTTAAGATAGTGACATGAACTGCTAGATCATTTAATGTTACTTCTGAATTTTTGTGTGTATCAGGCTTTGAAATATCCTTTTTGAAATCCATATTTTCAAGTATAGTGTTCTTGATAAATTATCACGAATTTGTATTACTCTTTCTTGGAGCTTGTTTACAATATTTCAATCTTAGAACATGTTTGTCCTACTTTAATTTTGTTTTTAAAATTTTTTTGACTATTCTGTATAAGTATATATGTCACTTGTAATATGCTGACAAGCAAAACAAAGTACGCGTGATCAAACTACCATTTCGCGCGCTATTATGTATAGCCTGTCATGTAACTTGCCTCAGTTTTAACAGTTCTCCACTGTGGCACAAATGGTCAAAGCGTGTATCTTCCGCCATTGTTGTTCCGCTGACGGTCTTTAGAAACAATTCCGTGTTTTATATTTTATTAATTGTTTTATTAATTTTATATTGATCGTTGTTGAGATAAAGTACAATGCTCCAAGAATTTAGGAAATACCTTATATATCTAGTAAATAAAAAAAGTTTAATCTTCTGATATATATATATATATATATATATATCACTATAAACTGTTAATAATGCTAGAGGTGGATATAAAGTTCAGTCGTTTCCTCTACCTATATCTAGTATACATCATATAATTAACAGTGTTAAACATAGAAGTAATTATCAGAGTCTTATGTTATTTATACGGGGAAATTCTACACTTTTAAAAATGTTTACATTAAGTTTACGAAGAAAGCTGGTTACAAATTATCCAGGGATCTTCTAAAATTTATCGGTTTCTTCATAAATTTCTGGGAACAAAATTCATTTATTTAAAATAATAATCCACTGGTTAAGACTACTACAAAACAATTATTAATTTCACGTGTGTGTTTACCCTGTTTACACCAACACACATAACTTTGAATTCTAAATAAGTAGTATATGAATGGTGTTCCTGGCCCTGGTTCCTAGATCAGGTGCCGAGGTGCCAACCTCCATCTTGGATCATGACGTCACGAATTTTTTTGTGTCAAATTTCCTCAAATTTCCTTCAAAATTTCTAATAATAATTGCCTGTTTCAAAAGGAAAAAATTCCCGTTTTCAGGGAAAATTTCCCGTTTTATTCCTCAAAAATTCAAAAATTCGAAATTCATATGTAATGTCTGAAAATATATTTGCCTTAAAAAATCAAATTATTTAAAGTGGCTAAAGACTCCTAAAAGCTAACCACCCCCCCCCCCCCCAAGCCGCCAAGGTCACGACCTTGACCTTGACCGTTAACCTGAATTTCTTGAATTTTTTATCAAAAATTTCCGATAATTTTCAAAAATATAAAAAAAGTTTTCTTCAAATGTTTAGTTACTTAATACATTTCGTTCCTCATTTAGATTCCCGGCGAGAGTAAACATGTAATTTATTAATGAAAAATATACTTAATTACAACTTAAATAAAATTTTTATAAAATGTTTTGCCTACGTCACACCCTCCACCTTAAAAATTAAGTATTTTTAATTAATAAATTACATGTTTACTCTTGCCGGGAATTGAAACGAGGACTGAAGTGGATTAAGTAACTAAGCATTTAAAGTAAACAATTTTTTTTTATATATTATTGGTAAAAAATTAAAGAATTTCATTCTTACGGCTGAGGTTGAGATCATGACCTCGGCGGCTTAGGGCTTTTAGGTGTCTTTAAACACTTGTAGGAATTGTTTTAAGGCAAATATATTGTTAGTCAATTCGAATTTTTGAATTTTTGAGGAATAAAACAAGGCATTTTCCTCAAAACGGGAATTTTTCCCTCAAAATGGGAATTTATTTGATTAATTTTGAAGAAATTTGACACCATAAATGGCCGCCGGGACGTCATAATCCAAGATGGCGGTCGGCACCTAAACCAAGAACCAGGGTCAGGAGCCCCATTCACATACTACTTAAAAACGGCGTTGTTTCTACGAAGACCAAGTTTTCTGAAATGACTAAGAACTCTTCGTTTACTACAGGTGATTTATTCTTTGAAAAGTCCGTAAATTTACTGCAATTACTAACAGCGTAAGTAGTATGTAAATGGGGCTCCGAGATTAGGCGCCAGGCGGTGGTGCTTGGTGCCGACTCCGCCATCTTGGATTGTGACGTCACGGCGGCCATCTTGGATGGTTGTGACCTTGACCTTTGACCTTAACCTTGAATTTGATCCTCAAAATCCGCCAAAATTGGGCAAAATTTGCCCCAAAATTCCTCAAAAATCGCCAAAATTTCCATTTCTGTGGAAAAAAGTTCCGCCAAAAAATTTCAAAAAATTCCACAAATTAAAAATTTCTCATTTCGAGGGAAAAATTTCCCGTTTCGAGGGAAAAATTCCCATTTTTAGTCCTTAAAAATCCCAGCGGCTGAAAATTCCTAAAACTGGCTTAAGCATCCTTAACTCAAGCCTCAGTTAAGCCATTTCTAGGAATAAGGATACCATGACCGCCATCTTGGATTATGTCGCCACCGTTGCAATTTTAGTTACGGTCGCCATCTTTAAAATCTTCATTTACTATCCGATTTTAATGAATTTTTTTTTAAAAATTATAAAAAAATTCAAATAATAAAATTTTAATAAAAAGTATTTAAAAAGCATACATTAACGACACGGAGCTCGGAGTCCGCGGTTCGAACCCGGTGGGTGCAAAAAAAATTAAAAATGACGACAGATCCTTCCCCCTAGGTGGCTGCTGGCAGACTGACCCCCACCACTTTTACCAATGCACATATACCATCAGGTAGTATGACGTCATGTCCGCCATCTTGTCTTCGATGCTGGAAGCCAACATCATTGTATCGTCGGCTAGAGTGCGCTGACACCATGCTAGTTTAATTCTTACCCACTAGAGTGCAGTAATCATTTATTACTGTGACACCCACCATCTTGTCATTTGGCCGCCATCTTGAAAATCCGTAATTATTTAGCTAGAAATTCGGGAAAAGTTCCAAAATTCATTAAATAAATCACTCATTAATTTACATATTGATTCGATCGATTCCCGTCCTCGGTTCGATACCCGATCGTTGCAATAATGTTTAATCTTATGTAAAAAAAATAATTTAAATAAACCATGTTCAACATTCGTAAAGAGACTCTAAATCCTCTACGACCACCATCCTATCAGACATCAAGACCACCATATTGGAAATGTGTAATTTTAATGCTAGAGATCCGGGAAAAAGTTCAGAAATCATTAAATAAATTTCCGATCAATATACTGATTAATTAGATCGACTAAGGTCCTTGGTACGATCTAGGATGATGCAAAAAAAATTAAATATAACATCAATTTAACATAAAAGTAACAGGTTCGAGGAATTAAACACCGCAAGTTCTTTTACAAACATAATATTTATTACATAATTTCTATTCTACTACAGGATCACTTACGAAAGCCAGCAATCTTATAATCATTTAGTTCCGCAGCGGTGTGAAATGACTAATTCTTAGCTCCAATCGGTTTATACTAGACAGAGTCTAGCCAGAACCTTTACAGACATAGTCCACCTCTTCTTGACAGAGTTTCTGGATACCGTTTTTAACAGTTTGCTTCACATCGTTAGAACTGTAAATTACTGCAGCCGATGTCTTGAATGCACACTTCTTCACTTTGTCATCGAACGGATATGGCTTTCCATATATACAGTCCAACCACAAGTTATATTTCAAAGGTCCGTTTGTTGCTACATCATCAGTAAGCTGATTGATTATCTTCTGTCTGATATCGTCAAGAAAATTACAACTGTCCTTCGACTCACCGAACGTATTTAGATAATAGTAGTCTTTCAACGTTCCACGAAATGCAGACTGCGCCAAGTAGAAGCCATTTCGTTCACTTGTAATGCTCCGAACACAGTCTTAGGTTTAGTTCCATGTTCAGACGTCATAACAATCGGTTGCTGGGCATCTGTTTTTTTGGTTGTACACTTTCGTGTCTCCAATCTAAAGCGAGGAGTCGAAATGTCGGCAGGTAGTTCAGCAGTAGGAGCACAGACTCCACCTTTACATTTTTTCGCATGATGTCGCAAACTATCGATTCGAGTAAACCATTCATGACAATCATCACATCGAAACTTTATACGAGAAGGATTCTTTTTGCATTTGCTCCGCTCATGTCTTCGTGCATCATGGAAAAATGCGAACGACGTATCACAGTAGCTGCAAGGATACCGTGCTGATGTAGACGAACCTTTCAGACCCGATCCAGATATGGACGTTGCAACAGTAGTACCATTTCCAGGCATACTCTTATGAACATCGATGCATCGCTGTTGCACCGAAACCTTTACTTTCTGCCGCACAGCAGGACCTTTACATGCCTTCATGTGCGTTTTCATATTATCTTTTCTGGCAAACTGCTTATGACATTTCTCACAAACAAACATTTTACGATATAGGTTCTTGACACATTCGCTCCTCTCGTGTCGCCGAGCATTGCTGTTGTTTGAGAAAATCTTGTCGCAGTAACAGCACCGATGTTCGCTAGTTGTCAAATCAGCATCCATTGAAGTCTCCATCGAGGTCGTATCGTCGATCGTCGTGGTTTCCTGCACATCCAGCTCAGTAGTTATTAAGCTATCTTCTGCTGGTGGTATCACATCTATTGAAATCTCCTCCAACGTTGACGTCGTCGTCGTTGCCAACGAGATCTGCTCCACCATTGTCGTCGCTTACGTCAAGGTTCCCGTAGACGATGGTACAACATCCATCGAGTTCGACGTTAAAGTCGGTAAAGATGCCGTCGAGTTCTCAAGAACAGGTAATTACGCGACTTATGCACCAGATGAAATAATCTAGGTGATCCTTACACCGTCGACAACAGTAACAAACTGACCGACCTGCTGTCTAGGACTCGCTTATATACATGCACCGGATGGAATAATACGCTAGTCAAATCAAGAATCATTTACAATAATACTAGAGTCAAAACAACATAAAAAATAGAAGGACCAACAACGAAAAGGCAGCACATTCGGAAGCACCGACAACGAAAAGGCAGCACATTTGGAAGCACCGACAACGAAAAGGCAGCACATTTGGAAGCACCGACAACGAAAAGGCAGCACATTTGGAAGCACCGACAACGAAAAGGCAGCACCGACAACGAAAAGGCAGCACATTTGGAAGCATCGACAACGAAAAGGCAGCACCGACAACGAAAAGGCAGCACATTTGGAAGCACCGACAACGAAAAGGCAGCACATTTGGAAGCACCGACAACGAAAAGGCAGCACATTTGGAAGCACCGACAACGAAAAGGCAGCACCGACAACGAAAAGGCAGCACCGACAACGAAAAGGCAGCACCGACAACGAAAAGGCAGCACCGACAACGAAAAGGCAGCACATTTGGAAGCACCGACAACGAAAAGGCAGCACATTTGGAAGCACCGACAACGAAAAGGCAGCACATTTGGAAGCACCGACAAAGAAAAGGCAGCACATTTGGAAGCACCGACAAAGAAAAGGCAGCACCGACAACGAAAAGGCAGCACATTTGGAAGCACCGACAACGAAAAGGCCGCACCGCCAACGAAAAGGAAGCACATTTGGAAGCACCGACAACGAAAAGGTCGCACCGCCAACGAAAAAAATTTAAAATAAAAACAAAAAATACATAAAATTCTGGCTTGTACTAGAACTCTATCTTTGCTCAACAATGATAAGTTTACAAGCTAGCAGAATCAGTTTATGTATTTTTTGTTTTTATTTTAAATTTTTTTATTAATTTATTTTTATTTTTAAATATTTTTTTCCTGTAATTTTATGATATCAAAGAAAACATGTGTCGTTTTTCTCCGTGTGCTCCTGATTATTCTTGCCAATATTATGATGGTTTTCTCCGTGTGCTCCTGATTATTCTTATCAATATTATGATGGTTAATCCGTGTGCTTGCGATCATTCCTGCGGTTTCGGTCAAAGGTCAAAGTCACACCCATCCAAGATGGCAGCCGTGACGTCGCAATCCAAGATGGCGGACCGTGAGAAATCTGAGAAGCACTAGCAGGAAGGACGAACTTCCTTCTCCTTGAAGACTATCGATGCCATTCTTCTTATGCGACCGATAGTGAACAACCCGCATCCCGCATAAAATAAATAAATATTATTTTACCTGCAAGCAAAACATGACGTCATCTGATGTTGAAAAGCGGAACTGCTTGCAGCAAGTACCTTTGCATGAAATAAATTAACTCTCACCACTGAATAGTGCTATTGTAGTCAGTTAGAGACATAAAGTTTCGTAGCCATGCGGACAATTAGTCATGCATTCTCGTAACCATGCGTTCTGGAAGCTTCGTAGTCCTATAGCCTCGCGATGACGTAACCTTGAAGACTTGCAATCGCATAGTCTCGTAACCTCATGGCTCGAAGTCGCGTAGTCATGAAGTCTTAGGACCTCGTAGAATTGAAGCTACGTATCCAAGTATCCTCGTAGAGTTGAAGCTACGTAAGCAGGCGGCCTTGTAATCTTATAACATAATGCTGGTGGTGCAGTTGGAGCAAAAGAGAAAATTCTGACGAAAACAGATGCTGTAATTGTAGCCTTGTAGACGAGTAGCTTCGTAGTCAAGTACTCATGCAGACTGGTAGTCCTGTATCCTCGCAGTCACGTAAACCTGTGTACTAGAGGCTTCGTAGCTCTGTAGCCTCGCAGTCTCGTAAACTTGAAGATTCGTAGTCACGTAGTTCTGTAACCATGTGGTCTCATAGTCTCTTAGACTCGAAGAATTCTAGCCTAATATATTTGGAGCCAAAAGACTTTTGGGACCAAAAGACTGTAGTTGTCAATGACTGATGGAGCCAATGAATATTGGAGTCAATGAATATTGGAGTCAATGAATATTGGAGCCATTGAATATTGGACCCAATGAATATTGGAGCCAATGAATATTGGAACCAATGAATATTGCAGTCAATGATTATTGGAGCCAATGAATATTGTAGCCAAAGACTATTGGAGCCAATGACTATCGGAGCCAAAAAACTGTTGGAGCCAAAAGGCTGATGGAACCTTTTGGAGCAATTCGAGCCAATTGATATTGGAGCTCATGGATATTGGAGTCAATGAATATTGGAGCCAATGAATATTGGAGCTAATGAATATTGGAGCCAATGAATATTGGAGTCAATGACAAATTAATGTGCTTCCTTTTCGTCGATGGTGCTGCCTTTTCGTTGTCGGTGCTTCAAAATGTGCTTCCTTTTCGTTGGCGGTGCTGCCTTTTCTTTGTCGGTGCTTCCAAATGTGCTTCCTTTTCGTTGGCGGTGCTGCCTTTTCGTTGTCGGTGCTTCCAAATGTGCTTCCTTTTCGTTGGCGGTGCGGCCTTTTCGTTGATGGTGCTTCCTTTTCGTTGTCGGTGCTTCCAAATGTGCTTCCTTTTCGTTGGCGGTGCGACCTTTTCGTTGTCGGTGCTTCCAAATGTGCTTCCTTTTCGTTGGCGGTGCGGCCTTTTCGTTGTCGGTGCTTCCAAATGTGCTGCCTTTTCGTTGTCGGTGCTGCCTTTTCTTTGTCGGTGCTTCCAAATGTGCTGCCTTTTCTTTGTCGGTGCTTCCAAATGTGCTGCCTTTTCGTTGTCGGTGCTTCCAAATGTGCTGCCTTTACGTTGTCGGTGCTTCCAAATGTGCTGCCTTTTCGTTGTCGGTGCTGCCTTTTCGTTGTCGGTGCTGCCTTTTCGTTGTCGGTGCTGCCTTTTCGTTGTCGGTGCTGCCTTTTCGTTGTCGGTGCTAACTTTTCGTTGTCGGTGCTTCCAAATGTGCTGCCTTTTCGTTGTCGGTGCTTCCAAATGTGCTGCCTTTTCGTTGTCGGTGCTTCCAAATGTGCTGCCTTTTCGTTGTCGGTGCTTCCAAATGTGCTGCCTTTTCGTTGTCGGTGCTTCCAAATGTGCTGCCTTTTCGTTGTCGGTGCTTCCAAATGTGCTGCCTTTTCGTTGTTGGTGCTTCCAAATGTGCTGCCTTTTCGTTGTCAGTGCTGCCTTTTCGTTGTCGGTGCTTCCAAATGTGCTGCCTTTTCGTTGTCGGTGCTTCCAAATGTGCTGTCTTTTCGTTGTCGGTGCTTCCGAATGTGCTGCCTTTTCGTTGTTGGTCCTTCTATTTTTTATGTTGTTTTGACTCTAGTATTATTGTAAATGATTCTTGATTTGACTAGCGTATTATTCAATCCGGTGCATGTATATAAGCGAGTCCTAGACAGCAGGTCGGTCAGTTTGTTACTGTCGTCGACGGTGTAAGGATCACCTAGATTATTTCATCTGGTGCATAAGTCGCGTAATTAACTGTTCTTGAGAACTCGACGGCATCTTTACCGATTTTAACGTCGAACTCGATGGATGTTGTACCATCGTCTACGGGAACCTTGACGTAAGCGACGACAATGGTGGAGCAGATCTCGTTGGCAACGACGACGACGTCAACATTGGAGGAGATTTCAATAGATGTGATACCACCAGCAGAAGATATCTTAATAACTACTGAGCTGGATGTGCAGGAAACCACGACGATCGACGATACGACCTCGATGGAGACTTCAATGGATGCTGATTTGACAACTAGCGAACATCGGTGCTGTTACTGCGACAAGATTTTCTCAAACAACAGCAATGCTCGGCGACACGAGAGGAGCGAATGTGTCAAGAACCTATATCGTAAAATGTTTGTTTGTGAGAAATGTCATAAGCAGTTTGCCAGAAAAGATAATATGAAAACGCACATGAAGGCATGTAAAGGTCCTGCTGTGCGGCAGAAAGTAAAGGTTTCGGTGCAACAGCGATGCATCGATGTTCATAAGAGTATGCCTGGAAATGGTACTACTGTTGCAACGTCCATATCTGGATCGGGTCTGAAAGGTTCGTCTACATCAGCACGGTATCCTTGCAGCTACTGTGATACGTCGTTCGCATTTTTCCATGATGCACGAAGACATGAGCGGAGCAAATGCAAAAAGAATCCTTCTCGTATAAAGTTTCGATGTGATGATTGTCATGAATGGTTTACTCGAATCGATAGTTTGCGACATCATGCGAAAAAATGTAAAGGTGGAGTCTGTGCTCCTACTGCTGAACTACCTGCCGACATTTCGACTCCTCGCTTTAGATTGGAGACACGAAAGTGTACAACCAAAAAAACAGATGCCCAGCAACCGATTGTTATGACGTCTGAACATGGAACTAAACCTAAGACTGTGTTCGGAGCATTACAAGTGAACGAAATGGCTTCTACTTGGCGCAGTCTGCATTTCGTGGAACGTTGAAAGACTACTATTATCTAAATACGTTCGGTGAGTCGAAGGACAGTTGTAATTTTCTTGACGATATCAGACAGAAGATAATCAATCAGCTTACTGATGATGTAGCAACAAACGGACCTTTGAAATATAACTTGTGGTTGGACTGTATATATGGAAAGCCATATCCGTTCGATGACAAAGTGAAGAAGTGTGCATTCAAGACATCGGCTGCAGTAATTTACAGTTCTAACGATGTGAAGCAAACTGTTAAAAACGGTATCCAGAAACTCTGTCAAGAAGAGGTGGACTATGTCTGTAAAGGTTCTGGCTGGACTCTTGTCTAGTGTAAACCGATTGGAGCTAAGAATTAGTCATTTCACACCGCTGCGGAACTAAATGATTATAAGATTGCTGGCTTTCGTAAGTGATCCTGTAGTAGAATAGAAATTATGTAATAAATATTATGTTTGTAAAAGAACTTGCGGTGTTTAATTCCTCGAACCTGTTACTTTTATGTTAAATTGATGTTATATTTAATTTTTTTTGCATCATCCTAGATCGTACCAAGGACCTTAGTCGATCTAATTAATCAGTATATTGATCGGAAATTTATTTAATGATTTCTGAACTTTTTCCCGGATCTCTAGCATTAAAATTACACATTTCCAATATGGTGGTCTTGATGTCTGATAGGATGGTGGTCGTAGAGGATTTAGAGTCTCTTTACGAATGTTGAACATGGTTTATTTAAATTATTTTTTTTACATAAGATTAAACATTATTGCAACGATCGGGTATCGAACCGAGGACGGGAATCGATCGAATCAATATGTAAATTAATGAGTGATTTATTTAATGAATTTTGGAACTTTTCCCGAATTTCTAGCTAAATAATTACGGATTTTAAAGATGGCGGCCAAATGACAAGATGGCGGGTGTCACAGTAATAAATGATTACTGCACTCTAGTGGGTAAGAATTAAACTAGCATGGTGTCAGCGCACTCTAGCTGACGATACAATGATGTTGGCTTCCAGCATCGAAGACAAGATGGCGGACATGACGTCATACTACCTGATTATATATGTGCATTGGTAAAAGTGGTGGGGGTCAGTCTGCCAGCAGCCACCTAGGGGGAAGGATCTGTCGTCATTTTTAATTTTTTTTGCACCCACCGGGTTAGAACCGCGGACTCCGAGCTCCGTGTCGTTAATGTATGCTTTTTAAATATTTTTTATTAAAATTTTATTATTTGAATTTTTTTATAATTTTTAAAAAAAAATTCATTAAAATCGGATAGTAAATGAAGATTTTAAAGATGGCGACCGTAACTAAAATTGCAACGGTGGCGACATAATCCAAGATGGCGGTCATGGTATCCTTATTCCTAGAAATGGCTTAACTGAGGCTTGAGTTAAGGATGCTTAAGCCAGTTTTAGGAATTTTCAGCCGCTGGGATTTTTAAGGACTAAAAACGGGAATTTTTCCCTCGAAACGGGAAAATTTTCCCTCGAAATGAGAAATTTTTAATTTGTGGAATTTTTTGAAATTTTTTGGCGGAACTTTTTTCCACAGAAATGGAAATTTTGGCGATTTTTGAGGAATTTTGGGGCAAATTTTGCCCAATTTTGGCGGATTTTGAGGATCAAATTCAAGGTTAAGGTCAAAGGTCAAGGTCACAACCATCCAAGATGGCCGCCGTGACGTCACAATCCAAGATGGCGGAGTCGGCACCAAGCACCACCGCCTGGCGCCTGATCTCGGAGCCCCATTTATATACTACTAGCGTATACCAGGTGCCCCAATTATAAAAGACCGTAATCAATTAACAAAACTTTCAATTATAATGGGTATTACCACAAAGAAAATTATTACAAAGTGACCCATTGAAAAATGACATTTGTAAATTGTATCATTGGCACCATACATAGTATCCATAAAAGAATGTCTCAGTTTCAATGGTGTATTATAACAGTTTAATTTAGACTATTTAAAACAAATCACACATCAAATATAAGGTAAGCTAATCTAGTTTTTCTTACAAATGTTCAATATGTGCACCTTTAGTTGTACGGCACACATCCAACCTCAAGTCAAATTCTTCCCCCACTCAACCGAAGTCCGGAGCTATGGAAGCAATGGCCTCTTCAATCCCATGACTCAACTCTGGCAAATCATTAGGTAGCGGCAGAACGTAGACACGATATTTTATAAAGCCGCAAAGGAAAACAAAAATATCGCATGGTGGTACGTCAGGTGAACGTGGTGGCCAGCGAGAAAGAGCCTGTGTCGTCTCGACCATTACGAACAATCCAACGGTCAGGGACTTCGATGTTTGATCACTAGGTCGTTACCTCAACGCCGAAATACCACAACGCCGAATGTACAATTTGGCGTTGTGGTACACAGCAGTTTTCTAGCTGTAGGCGTTGTAGTCAATTTGGCATTCGGCGTTATGGTTTTCGGCGTTATTGTACGTTCGGCGTTGTGGTGCGTCCCTTTGATCACTGCCGTAAAATGAGATTCCAATTTCCAAAGTGGAGGGGCTCCGTCCTGTTGCCAAATAAAGTTTACAGGTTCACCCCTCTACTAATTACGCTCAGTAGTCGTAATTTTGCGTAGGTGGCGCTGAAAAGCGAGAAAACAACAAAGCAGTACTCGATCATGCGCTTGTCTAAAATCGTCTGATTTACTCTTTAATACACTACAACGCTTACAGTTGACACTATTACAATTTAAGACTGGGACATTCCTTCATTTACCAGCTGTGCCTTTGAGGCAGGTGACACGACACAGACTCGAGCCGACGAGTCAATGACTTGGAGTCTGGGGCGCGCGGCGAGACCTTGGCCCCGAGCCAAGGTCCCGTGCCTCGAGCCTCGAGCCGGAGCACACCGGAGATCGAAACCCGATTCGGCTCTTGCTTATTTACGAGAAACTATCTCGTCGAGCTCGATGTCTTTCTGTCCCTACCGAAGTGTGCACTCCGAGGGTACAATGTAATTTTTTTTTTGTAAATGGAACATGATATTCATGTGAACCTACAGATATTTGTAAATCTGTACATTTACAGGAAGAAAATAAAAACTGTATCACTACGAAATAGTGTTTCGCAGTAATACGGGGTTCGGATTCTTACCCGGGCTGTTATGCGCCAATAGTTATAAAGTTATTTGTAAACCGTTTTCTGAATAGCCTTCCAGTATTAAAATTAATAAGCGTAATAAAACAAAATAAAGTCAAATTTTTCATAGTTTGATTATCTTAGCCATGGTTTTAAAAAATTATGCTTGAGTGTAACATGAATTAAAATATTAAATTATGTGCCAATTTCCGTATGAAATAGTCAGTATTATCTTTTAAAAAAACACATTTCATATATACGAAAATTACCATAGCCATGTGTTTTGCAAAGCTATAAAATCTTTCTTGTAGTATTAAAAACTATTTCTTGGCCAATGGGTGTCAAAGGAATATTTTGTAACAATACAGAAAGTTTTTTTTTTCTTTCTGTGTAATTAAAATGCTTCCAGTACTCAAGTTGATGAGGGGCGCTCTTCGAACGGATATAACTCATTGCATTCAAAAATCTTTCGGAAATATGCTACCCGGAGAGTTATTTTGAGGCTGAACAATAGTTTTTATATTAATCTCAAAATCAATATTTAGGATAAAGTGTAGATTTTTTTACTGTATTTGTCATGTATGCCGTTATAGTAATCTGGGGGGGGGGGGGGGGAGAATATGTGGCTGATAAAATAAACGTAATCTAATCTTGCAATTAAAAACGTCACATGCATTCATGTCTTCCCCAGGATTGAAACTCAGAACCCATTGCACCGAAGATTACGCTTCGACCAACTGCACTACGCAGTCAGAAAAAACACTGACAAAAAAATCGGAAGGGGGCAAGTCAAGTTTCTCAAATTTAGTGTTTGGAAGAAGTCAGGAAGTGCAGAACGTATACCTTAAGGATGTTTCAAAAAAACATTAAAAAATTTTTTGGCTAGTACATTTCCCCCCTTAATTGTTAATAGATTTTCTACTTGCACCTGTTCTGTTGCCAATTTTTTTTTCAATAACTCATCGATATGTTGAAACAAGTGTTTCCTTTAAATGAAACTTCTTTACAGCCGTAGGGTAAGTAGAGTCCGATGACTCACCAGACCGTAACGGAAAGTGCAACGCTTAGGTGTAAGGAACTCGATAGCGTGTATGATGAAAGGTGAGGGGGGGGGGAGGGAAAATAACGGATGCTGTGTAAGTCAGGGTTTTTCGCCGCCGTGCTTGTTTCAAATGTGATCCTTCATAGCATACTTTATTGTGTATGTTTGTTGTTGTTTAACTGGATGATCGAGGGGTTGAAGTCTCCCTTCTTGCGCGCAGTCATCGCTCTGACACGGCCCCGCGCGCATGCTCTTCTGGCCGTCAGTCTGCGCGCGCACCGGACAGTCCGGGACAACACGTGGTGCATGGTTCCTTGGTCCTTGTAAACCAGGCCTGAGCCTCCTCCGTCCACTGTTACCGAGACGTGGCTCACGCTGTTCCCCCACTGTTGCTCCTTCAGGCGCGTTGTGGAAAAAAAAGTGATTAGAGTGAATTTTCACGATGCGCGCGCACCATGCAACGATATTTTAAAAGGATAAAAAAAAAAAGTTTACATGTGAATAAAAACTATGTATATGCTTTTAAATCGTATAGTTTAGTGATTGATATTGAATACTGGTCCACATCATTAAAAGTATGTATTTATTGTGAATATTGGTGATTGAAAATGAGTTTACAAACTTTTTCAAATGTATTTATATGAGTGAGGTTATGTTCCCGTATATATAATTTATTTTCATTATAAAATAATTAATTATTATCTAATATATATTTAAAATTAATAAATTAGATAAAACATTCGACATATTTATTGATTTTTCATATCAATTACATTTTTCTCGGTTATTTTACTAAACTCATAATTAATTTTATACACGTATTTATATTAATATTGAATATGGAGTATTTATTTAATTTTGTTTTAAATTTGATTGAATTTATACTTTATCAACCGTATTTATAACATCACACCAATCCTTTTATGATTTAATTTCTATTAATTACTTGCATGCAAAATTATAGTTAGTTTTTTTCTTACGCCAAGTAATTATAACTCCTATCGCGTACATAAATAAACGTAAATTTTTTTTTTCTTCAAAACTGTATGCCCTTAATAATATCTACTTTATAAAATACGTGTTTATTCAAGCTAGATATTAGATTGTTATCAGATATTACAATTTAACTTATCATAAAACATTGATATAGGCCTACCCTCACTTTTTTTATATGTGTAAATATCTTAGTTCTCGGTGAACAGCATTTGGTAGGAGTAGGTACGTTTTTTGAAAATGGAAAGAACGTCGATGAACGGCAATGAGTCACAAAGATGGTGGGCCCAATTGTAGCAACATAAACCCGTATAAAGTCACCATCGTAAACATGAGCGGACGTACCAAACGTATTGGTTTATTTATATAATTATAGCGGCGGCGTAGAAAGTATGTGGGTGATTCGCATCCAGAAGTTTGAAAATTTGAAACAAAACTGCAGCTATTTTATTTATTAGTTATTTTTACAACGCTCCGCATTATTTTAAATCATTCTACATAAAATTACTTGTCCTAGTTTCATATTATGAGTTTATTTGCAACATGAATAACATGAGAACACATTAGTTTGCTCGTTACCGAGGTCAGATGTTTACGCATCGCTGGCGAGTACGGATTAATTTTTTTATTTAAGAAAAAGTAAGGATATGAATTATTAAATTTAAAAATTAAATTCACACAACTAATAAATCAGAGAAAATTTTTGACGTGACAACGTCTAATAAATCGAAGAACGCCGGCTGCACGCACGAAAAAGTGTCCCGTTACGCACATTGTCCCGTTACGCTGTGTCCCGTTACGCTCATTGTACGCTTGCGCCGCATCTATCTCTCTTCCACTCGATTGGAACAACCATCGATTTGACTTTTTAGAGGCACATTAAACTTAAAACACTCCCATTCGTTTCCTACTTTTCCTATCATCGTCCTATCCTTAACAGAATAACACAGATTGGAAGAAATTACATAGCAAACATGTATAAAAGTTATAGTCAAATAATCTGTTGGTTAAAGTAATAAGCATATTTGAATTAATGAGTGCAAATAAAAGTAAATTTATCAATTAAAATGTAGATTTCATTTCACTCCTTCTTTGTATACATACAAAATAGTGATAATTCAATAAAAATGATTCAATTTTATTCATAAAAGTATGCAATCATTTCATCAATGTTTTGTTATGACGTTATCACGTTAAACTATCGTCCGTAAACCGACTTTACAAACAACCAATTTTTTAATAATTACTTGTTTTTGAATTTGGTTTGATACATCGTCATGACCGACGCATGAGGCACGAGCGAATTGAACTTAATGATCGCACACTCGTTGAATACGGTTCGGTGCGGCGACGGTAAAAAAAAAAAAGAGGCAGCAGCGATGAAAGCACCGGAGCGATGATTGCGAACTTTTGAACGCGGCTCAGGTCGGGCTGACCTGCACCCAGAAGGGGTGTATGGCTGAACGAGGAGGGGAGGGGGGCGGGCTGACTTTCCAGCGCACTTTCCCAGTAACTCACACTCGCGCGGCCGCCCCTCCACCCGCCTCTCCCGGCAGCGCGCCCGGTATATATAGGCGCCGCGGCCAGCCGGTCGCCGCATCAGTCACCTGGTCCACCCGCAGCCTCCGTCTGGGACAACTCTTCACACGTCATGAGCGCGCTCACACTGGTAAGAAGCGCAGCTGCGCCGGTAGCGACTCGGAGTCCGCGCCCGGTAGCGACTCGGAGTCTGCGTAGTCCGCAGGCTCGCTGTGCGCGGGACAGCTCTATCGAACAAAAAAAAAAAAATCTTTCGGATTTTCAGTTCGTTATTGCGTTTTGTTTTAGTTCGTAAATAATTCTTTTTGGTACCATTAATAAAGATCGCAGGCTTTCGCGGCCATTGTCTGAAGTAGCTTGGCTTCTGGGTTGTAATAACCTCATAAGATAACTCTACCCTGACGATGGCAACTGCAATGTCGACCGAAACGTCGGTGATGCATCCGACTTGGACGCGGCTACAACCCAGAAGCCAGACAACTTCATTTGGTACTATTGTAACATCGAATCTGATATCTCGGTAACTCTGTCAAGATTTTTGCACCGAGTGCACCAAATGCGGTTTCAGAATTCTTGTGAGATCACGTGTTCAGGAATAGTCTACACATACCTTTGCTCCAAAATGTAAATTATAAAATCCAAGAAATTTTAAAATAATTTGAAACTTTTAATAATATTAAACTTTTTATATTTATTTTCAGATATGTTTTATTCTTGAAATGACGTAAAAGCCTAACAGGAATTTTGTTTTAGTAAACACAACTAATTAATATTTATCTATTTTATTATTTAAGTTGAATACTTTAATAGTAGCAACTGTTTAACGGATCATATCCCTAAAACAAATTAAATGTAATTAAGCTATGCTTATTCGAAAAAAAATTCAGAAATGTTTACTTGTGAAACTTTTGAAATTGAATATAGTATCGCGCAGACATTTCTAAAAATAATAAATAAATATGTTTTACGAACAACGTATTTAACGGTATGTCCTAACTGTCTTTTAGAGCTTCAGTTACCAAGCAGATGTTTAGAAATTCAATTAGGGCCACGAGTAAATATGTAATTTAAAGTTGTAACTTAAATAAACTTCGATTAATGGGTATGACCGTAGTCACGAAGAAAAAAAAATGGCCACGGCGGAATTAGTCTAAGTCCCTACCGAAGGAGAAAATTTTCTTATTCGGCTTTTGAACTGGTTACGTTAAATTTATTAAGTTGGTAAACAAGCCGTCTCTCCATAAGTTCATCGGGGAAAAAAATATCACACCTAATTACCGTTTGCTTATGTACTTAATTAAAAAAATGCATTTATAACATTATGGTTAATGAATACAGGGTTTTATTTGTGTTGCCATATTTAAAAAAAACCTCAGTTTTTCTTAGGTTTTCTTCTATGCCATAGTGTTTTAAACGAAATTATCTTGCAAAGACGGGGATTTTTGGTACTGTGCATCTGCGTTTACAAGTAATTCGATGTAATTGTCCGTTATCTGTGTTTCTCCGTGGAATAGTGAACTTTTCATTACACCAGAAGCGCCTCGCAGTTTGTAACACGAAACAACCATAAAGCTGATCCTTATCTTCCTATGAAACCCGCTGAGCCGATCACCGCGTTAGCCACACACAGAGGCGCAGAGCGAAATGTTAGCTGCTCTATCCGCACTGCGACCACCTTAATGTCTTAGTGTCGCCACTGGGCTTGATGCTCAGGCACTTGTGTCGCGAAGGCTGTCACTGAAAGCCATTCTATCAGTGGCGTTGTAGGGGGAGAATTCTTGTCTCTTGTAATTAGTCGGCCAATAACGCAAGTGGCTGAACTATCCAGCTAGCAGCAAGATGAAAATCTAATGGTAGAATGATTTTTTCTTTGCGATATAGTATTATACATGGCTGAATTTTTTTTTCAATTTTAGTTATGTAAACATTATCATGTACTGTGGCAGTAGTCTTCGCAAAAAATTTAAATCTTATTTTTTTTTTCTGATTTAAAGCACTCATCCGGAAAAGATACCAAAAGAGTATAGGTATATAAAACTGTAGCTATAAAATTTTACTGCACGTAAACCTGTTTAAAACGCCAATAAAATGAATACTGGTCAGAAACACAATCAAAAAAAATAATTTATATAAAATAGTATTTTTTACCTAAAAAATAGTTTTTGCAGCATTATATTTTTTTTTCACAACAAGATTTTAAAGATTTTTTTATTTAAGAAACTATAAATTAATATTTCATTCAAAATTCAGTAATTTTTTTTAAAACTAGCTATGGAATAACTGATATCGTACTTCGGAAAATAATTAGTTAGTTTCTGTCTCCAAGAAATAATTTCTGGTAGATGCACAATAACGTAATGCGGAAGTATCACTTTGCACATAAACCAAATTGAGTATTATTTATTGTAAAACTCGTACATATTATTTTATTTAAAAACTATGTGTGTTTATGTATGATAGCACAGTTTCAATCATATGCTACAAAGTCACCGCAAAAACATAATTCATTTCTGCTGAAAATAAGTGAACCACTTTTAATATTCAACTTTGTAGGTTCATGGAATTTTTCAATATAATATTTGTCGTAATAAACTAGAATTTTTGAGAGTCTGTGCATTTTCCTTTTGGTGTCACTTTTGCTCTTCAACGTTTTTCTTTCGCCAGCTTATCACAAAAGTAAATTCTTTTTCAGGTGTATAATTCATAACAAATGGTGCGGATCTTTTGCGAAATCTTGAAGGCCTCGTCGTCTAGAGCTTTACTTTACGTACGGGCTGTTTTAGGAACGATGCTGCCCGTATTGAGTGCGGATGTTTTGACCAACACGAATGCGCAGGGAAGATGTGCTGGCTTGGACGAGCCAGTGGTGGTCCCCGTAACTCCCAGGGAGCTATTTTTTTTAAAGTCTTTTAGTACTTGCCCGTGATGTGTAACATCTAACCTCTTTAAAGAGAAAATCCATGTGTTCTCATGTTGCCAATACACTTATAATACGAAACTCGGACACGAAATTTAACGTACAATTCTTTAGAAATAACGCCGAGCGGGATAAACATACCAAAATTATGTTTTCAACTATATTTCTGGACGCAAATTACACGCAGTTTTCGACTCGCCGCTAGAATTCGCTGCCGGAGCAACTTCGCTGAATATCGAATTATTTGATTAGCAGACTAAAATGTTAAACTCTATAAAGAAACTGCTCCAATAAAAGCTAAAAAAAACTTGATAAAATACTAAAACCCAGCTTTGGAACTGCCTAGCTTGTTAAAATTAACTAAACCGTTAATGCTATGAATTTCCCTTTGGCTTTGTGTACTTTGGTTCGCACCATCCACCTCAGATGGCAGCACCGCGATTAAAAATTTCCGTTCGATGCGACAAAATTACTCCTACAAAATGCCGTTTACCATGAGCTCTAAGATGTTACACATCTAAAGTTTTATTAGATTTAACTTAAGTACCTTTAAAAATAATGTAAAATCAAAAGATTTGATAACGAATGGTCATAAGTGTTTTGAAAAAGCTTTTTAAGGGGCTATTATATTTAAGAATTTAATGCGCCCCCATTTAATCCGAAGATATTCCTTACGGTCGTTAGCCCTTCCCATGACTCGAAGCTGCCAACGGCGGACGACGGTCGACACGAATGATCCGTGAGATGGACCGGGAGAGTGGCCGGAGAGTGGGAGGAGAAGTAGAAAGTGTGTGGCCGCCACCGTGACGCAACGAGGATGCGTGGAGGAGATTGAGGTCGTGCGAGGCTGGTTCGAGCGCTCCTCTCCCCTCCGCCGTGACGTAACACCCTGGGCCGCTCGGGGTGACGGGGGGGAAGAGTCCACTGCGAGTGCCGGAGGGGAGGCCGACATCCTCCTTTCACCGCATTATCGCGCGGTTAACAAGGCACGACCCCTCGGCGCGGTCGTGAACTTCTTCGTGCGCGCTTTCTAGCGTTGGCCAATCGGCAGTTCGCCTCCCAGCGGTCATCGCGCTCCTGCAGTGTGGGATCCCAGTGCGTCACGGCAATCTCGGCTTCGGTCACTGCGCTTGGGTTCACCCTTGACTCCTGGACGATACACGCGAAAGATTTTGTTTTAGAACATTAGCTACCCGCAAACCAACAGGAGCAACGGTTTAATGAATTGGCGTTCACGTAAAAAAAAAAAAAAAAAAAAAAAAAATTGGCAATTTGGTCTCTAATGATGCGATTTTTCGTTAAATTATAACTGAATGAATTCCCGAGTAATCGGAAAAATGCCAAAATCAAAAATATTTTTACTGTTTAAAAAAGTTTGTTTATTTACTAAGATAGTCGCTTATATTTTCACTGGAAATACTATTTAGCTAGTAAATAATAAATTACGAAAGAAAACCCACCAACTACGTGCTAAAAACAGAAATGTCGCATACACAAAATTTTTCAAATTACTTCTGAAAGTTATACGCAAATATTTGATACTAAAAAAAAATTCTTACTTCAAAATATAGCTATGCTTTGGTAGAAAATTTTCTACTGATGACAAAGAATCAAAATACATTTCAGATGGTGGAAATAGTAGATAAAATATACTTGTTGAAAGCATTAGACAAGAATTTTTGTCCCAAACGAGGCCATACAATTATCGGGTGTACTATACAACATCTATTACAAACAATTTCAAAGCAAATACTATTATGGTGAAGAGTGATACAAATCTTTGAATTTTGTGGAAAAATATTCAAAATATTTTTTCTATTACATAGAAAGAATATTTCGATGACAAAACTTGATAACATACGTCTTGTAAATGCAAACGTATACTTTTTAATCCGGATAATTAATTAGCCATTGCTTGTTTTGCTGCAAAATGATAAAATATGTCGATAAACTGCTTCAGTAAAAAAAAATTAAATTGTTGCCAATGGCATCGTACAGAATTGTTAGCATTAACGAAATCCGACAAAAGTCAAACCACACACATATCATTAGCTTACTGAATTCAGAGTTACTAGAAAATACCTACACGTGTAAGCACATTTTACCTTTAACCTCCGTGCGCTGCGAGTCGTGTTTGTCCCTGAAATTGTCCAGTTCCTTGTGTATGGTTTTGTATTTTAACGAGCGGTATAACTTGTTCATGAATCTAATATAAATTTTCTATACTAACATTTTATAAGATGTAAATTTGTACACTGTTTCGTTTGAATAAGTCTTTTTAAGCACGAAATAGAACAATTTATCTGTTTCATTAAACAAACGCCTAGAAATACATAATGCATCATGCCTCTAGAGCGTTAAAAATAATAAATAGAAACAGAATTAACTATTATTGAAACCAATAATTGTTATCGGGATCCCACAGTTTCTTAGTGTATTATCGTATATTGATTATGATTATCAAACGTACCTTCATCACATTCGGTTACTACACCAATGAATTCCAGCAGGTATTATTGGTTCATTTAATTTATAACAAGCTTTATAAAAGTAGCAACAAATCTAAGCCAGTCAGGAAAAATCTTTACTGTGAACATTTCATAATCAAGAAACACCATTAAAAGCTTGTAGTTTCGTTAATAGATATTCCCGTCGATAATGCAAGATTATTCCCATATTTGACTTACGTTTACTCTAGCCACGTTGAAGGCGAATATTTTACCGATGTTTCGATCGATCTTGCAGTCGCCATCTTAAGGGTAGCTGCTACGTGGCTAGAACCCAGAAGCCAAGAAACTCCAGACAATGTCCGCCAAAGCCTGCGATACTTAATTTCGTCTCCTCGAAACCGATTACTCCAGAGACGGTGACAGAGAACTAACACTTTCCAGGTAAAATGGGGTATGAATTTGCCGTGGTGTACGGCACTCTCTTTCCTGGAGTGATTTCTACTAGCCAATAAAAAAACATATCGATGGTTGTAACAGAATGCGGACCAAAGTCCTCCCAAAATGTTTTTCCAGTTTATAAAATTACTACACTCCAAACAGCTCAAAAATGTCAGTTAAATTTAGCAGCAAATCGTGAATCTGTGAATCTGTGAATTTCTGCACGGAAATAACAATATATATATATATATATATATATATATATATATATATATATATATATATATATATATTTTTACGTGGGAGAGCCAGAAAACTGCAATAGGCCACAAATGTTTTCAACAGTTTTTATGCCATTATTTTTTTTTTCATGTTTTAGTATCGTAAATTGACCAGCGTTATGGCTGAGATTACAAATTGGATATTTTCAAAGACCATAACATTGTGACTTTTGACAGTATAACTATAATTTTAGTAATTCCCGAAAAAGAATTAAAAAAATAAATTCCACTGACTTGAAAGGGTAAAATAATACAAAACTGGTCATTAATAACTTCATATATTTCATTAAATTTTAAACAACAATCAGCAAAAATTTGAATATGAAACGCTATAAAATTTTTATTGCCCAATAAAAAGTTGAAACCAAGATGGCGTACTTTACGTTCTTACTTCTCCCTTACTCTAAACAGAGGGTCCCGTTGAACTGAACCTTAGCTTGGGCATAATCTGGAATACGACCCGCGAGTTAGGTTACGGTTGTGTTCCAACATGGCAGTGCTAATTTGGTACCTTATCCGAACGTCATGGTATAACGCCCTTCGGTCAGCGATCTGCTAACTTAACTCGAAAGGCTTTAGTCGTACATGGCAGCAGGAAACAGTTTTGTGACATAAAAATGTGTTTCAATAGAATACGTCATAATTATTTAATCCCTAAAAGAAAAAAAATGAGTGGCAGGCTGGAATTGATGCCCATCAGTAAGAAGGTTGGCAGTGTTGGAGGCACTGGCTGGGATGCAGAGTGGAGTGTGTTTGCCTGACGCGGCGTGTGTTCTGCCGACAGTGTCTCGCCGCTGCTCTGGTGGCCTCCGCGGTCGCGGAGCCTCCTAGCGGCTACAGCTACGGCCGGCCGTCCGGGGGCGGCGGCGGCGGCGGCATCGGCGGCGGCGGCAACTACATCGAAGTGAGCTCGGGCTACTCCAGCAACGAGGGCTCGTACGTGGACCCGCAGCTGCTGGAGAAGATCCGCGCCATCATCCTGAAGGAGGAGTCAGCGGCCGGGCCCTCGTACGTCGGCGGCAGCGGCGGCGGCGGCGGCGGCGGCCACCCGTCCTCGCAGTACGGCGCGCCGTCCCCGCAGTACGGCGTCCCCGGCTACTACACCCGCGTCGTGGGCGTCGACCTCGAAGGCATCCGCCAGGCCATCCAGGTGGCGCAGTACCAGCAGACGTCGTACGCCGCCGGCGGCGGCGGCTACCCCGCGGCCACGTACGCGGCGCCTTCCTCGTCGTACGGCGCTCCGTCCAGCTCCTACGGCAGCCCCTACTGAGCCCCCTCGCCCTCCCCCCAAGGACTGAGTGGTGCGTAGCGCCGGCCACAGTGTGAGTCTCGCCAGTGCTCTGTTCCACGACCACCCCCCTGTTCCTCCTCCCCCCCACCCCCACAAGACTGTCGCCCCGGCCCCATCACACCCTGACATCTCTCGACCCGGGGCGAGCGCACCCACAACAACTGGTGCGCGTGTCTGATGCGACACACTCTTTTCTACAACTTATTTTGTATAAAGCTCTTTTTATAGAAAAATGCCAGAAAAAATTATAAAAAAGAAAAAAATACATTCGCCACCGTAAGAAACACAAACAGAACGAGTGTTTATTTACCATTCTCTTCCTTTACAGCTTCCCAACCTCTCCTCTCGGATCTCACAGCAGTGAAGGATCTTCCTCGTCATCCTCTCACTGTTTACCGCTGACCGAGGTTTCTCCTCCCCGGGCCATTAGCGCCGACGCTGATTACAATAAGAAAGTTGGCAGCGAAGGGAAATCTCGAGAGTGGGCGCCTGCATGCAATGAAGCCAGGGAAATCGGGTTGGCTGGTGGCGCACTTGTACTACATACGCTTGGAATACGCCCATCTCATCTCGGCTTGTACTGGGCGGAAGCGCCGTGCTGCGAGCAGGGTAGGCAAACCCGCACAGCACCTGAGGCGTGGTGTGGCCTAGCCTCGCTTTCCTTCGCTGTCACCACGCATTTACACTCACTCGTCACTAGGTACCAACTATGCTTAATAACAATACAATTTTCAGTTTATATATTCCTTTTAAGAAGGAGCGATATGAAGCAAACAATGCCATATTGTTTTCTACATTTTTTTTATTCAACAACAACATTAAATAATTTAATTCTGAAAAATTGCCTTTGTTGAGATAGACATCACATAGTAAAGATTTTCAAAGGCCATGCATAGTGTATTATATATTGAAAATATTATTTTACCTAGTTTCAATACCATAAATTAATTTAATTCTTAACACATTAGTCTTTACACGGTATCTAAGTATAGTAACCAGTCTATCAAGTTCAGGCATTCGAAAAATGTTAACACCTTAAAGAAATACTTTTGAAACTTACATCAATACAAAGTCGTTAGAGCCTAAAAGTTGTAAAAAAAACGAAGATTACATTTATCAGAATATAACTAGTATTTTAAGTAATTTTATGTTGGTATATCTAGTATGTTGGCAATTCAACAAACTTGTTTTGAGTTTTAAAGTGCTTTAAAGGAAAATTTCAAATGACCTGCGAAATTTGACATAAACAGTTTACACGGAAAATACTAATTTACCTAATATAATATATTCTCATCCCATTAGACAAGTTCCCATACTTCGTTTGGCCATGTTATTGCTCGTACCGATAGCTAGGAATTATCTTGGACTTTACACACATATTTTGTTAATACAATTCGGATATACAATGTTTATGGGATTTACTAGCTTGGATATCCTACGGATCATGTTGTTGAGGTTTCAAAAGCACACGCCAGCGCGATTGAATTGTTATATGGCCGCTCCAAGCTAGCCCCACGCTTGAGTCAGCCAGGTCCAAGAAGGCGCGGACCCGACAGGAGAAAGGCGTTTGGGCGACGCGTGGGTACAGAAGAAGGTGCATTGTTACTTCACTCGCGGGTACAGTCCCGGCGGGAAGTAGGGTGATGTGATCGCACCGGGTCCTCCCGGCTTGCCGCCGCTGCTGCTTTCACCTCGTCGTCGGCTGTCGGCTATCCTCCTTCGCTCCCGTGCGCGAGGCTAGCGCAGCAAGCCCGCTTCCCTTCGCCGTCACCAGGCTTCGCACACCTCATCCGAAAAAAATAATAATAAGGAAGCATTAACCAAATTATCCTTTAATTTCAAAGCTGCATTAAGTGTTCATTGGCAAATAATCCTAAACTATTTCGACGTTAACGCAGCCTGGTGTTTCGACAAAGAAATGCTAAATACTGTTTCGGCAGTCAACTGTTTGCGTTAATTTTTTTTTCGTTTTATTTTTAGGGGATTTTTAAGTTTTCATTCGTTCACGTTGTTTATCTGACAGAAATATATAAACTTTTTAAAGGTTGTGGATAACAGTTGGCTGACTAAGCAAAAGACATAATCTACATTTCTACTCAAGTATATAGCGTCACAGGCAGACAGGGTGCATGTAAAAACGCGAGCTACTCTTTCCTTTCACATAAGGCTGAATCGGCGATTCTGTAAATATCCTTGCAGATATTATAGAGGTCTAAAAAATTGGCTGAAATCCTTTAAGATGCACTTTTCAAAGATTATTGAGGCCAAAGGGCCTTTTAAGAAGGTATTCGGAAACCACCTGTGTTGTTACTGATCTATCATATAGTAATTAAGTTTTCAAATTCAAAACCCTTAAATTGTCATGAATATTTGTAAATTATATATATATATATATATATATATATATATATATATATATATATATATATATATATGTATATGTAATATGTTCATGCTAATGAGAGATATTAGGCATATATATATTTTTTTCAATTTACACTTAATACCTGTGTATCTTCATAATTCAGAGTTCAGTAATGACTAATTCCAAATAGTTTCAGCTTAAACAACGTTCAAAACAACAAATATATATTTTAAGGTAGTCCAAGGTGTAGTTGTGGTCCAGTTTGAGTTACATTTTGGAAAATTCAATCATTGTCATCTTAGGTTTTCAGTCACGTGGCGTGGTGAGCTGGAGTCACGAATCTAAGCTAGACTACAAAACTACTCATACTCAGGGGCATAAAGAGAAGGTTGCTCGGTAGGTTACTCATCCTTCCGAGGCCTTCAATGTACACACATTTCAACCAACAGACAGCAATGGTTACGTGCATTATTTATCAGTTTCCTTATTCATCCTAGTAATACTTGATACACATTTATTAACTTCAGGCAAAATTTTGCGATAGCTTATTATTGCAGGACTTTGGTGGTTCATTCCCCAACCTCAGGGGTCTTGTCCTTTGTAAAGGCCGCCACATACGATCATAAGTGCCAGTTTGGACTGTTCAGTCAGAACTAAACCGTCAGAACTGCTGTGTGTTTGCAAGGATGGTGGACTGATAAGTCGGATCTGATGGCTTCCCATTGAATAGGAATGTCGGCTCAAGAGCACTCAGTCCGAACTTCTTTGTGTGGAAATAGCATCGCACCAATCCAAACTGTCTGTCCAATCAATCAGTCCATCAACTGAGTGTCATGGCAGACATTTTTTATTATATATACTCTATGGTTACTTGATATTTTTCGCCCTTTTTTCTAACTAAAAGTGCAACTGCAATTGCAAAATCCAAAGTTTTTCCATTTTATACGATGAAATGATACATCCAACAGCAACAGAAATCACAAGATTGATTGTGTGTGAAGAAGGGTTCAGGTAGATCCAAACTGAGCACATGGACTGATAATGTGCGCAAAGGGCCTCATTTCAATTTAAACTGTTAGTTAGGGCTCAGTAATCCGAACTGGGAGCTGGACTGTTCGAGTGTGGGAGGCATTAATTAGTCCAAGTTAACTACACCATTCATTCTTGTCTTGCCATTTAAAGGCATCCAGGATTCATCATGTGTTGCTCTGTATTTTTTTTGTAAATGGAACAGAAATATTCGAGTAAACTTACAGATTTTTGTAAATTTGTACATTTACATGACAACAACTGGATCACTACAAAAGTGTTTGCAGTAAAACCGGGTTTGGATTCTTGCCCGTTAATTTAAGCTTTGTTTTGTCCCAGTACCTCCAATAGTTAAAGTTTTTTGTAAACCGTTCCCTGAATAGCTTTTCAGTATTAACTACACAGATAACATGCATGATTCAACAAAATAAAATCCAATTGTTGACAATTTGATAACATTTTCCATGGTTAAATAAAAATCTGCTTGACTGAAACATCAATTATGCATTAATTTCCATTCAAAATACTTATTATATTGTAAAACGTAGGAATTTCAAATATGCAAACATAACTATAGCCATGTGTTGTACAAAGTTACAACATCTTTCTTATAGTATTACAAACTATATTTTTGGCAACTAGTTTCCAAAGAAAACTTTTTTAAAAGTACAAAAAAATATTTTTTTGTGTTTGGTGTCGACAAACATAAGTACATATTGCTAAGAAGTGGTCAAAATAGTGTTTATCCTGAAACAAATTTTTGGAGATTTTCACCACCTGTATCTTCAACTGAATAATATGAAAATATACTTGTGGGAAAATTGTATTTAATTATGCAAAGGATTTAAGATCGGATCACAAGGGAAGTATCTTGCTAAAACACTGTACGGCACTGAACAGCGTTAACCAGTAGTTTGTTCGGCCTATTTCATGTACAAAAACATGTGCAGTGCTGAGCAAACAATACTTACTCAGGAATCAAATTATTTGGTACGTGGGCGATGATGCGCAACATTGTCCTAGCACGATCGATCGCCTTAAGCCAGTGTGGCCACCCGTATAAACTTTCTTTGGTTTGAATGCTTTTTGAAATCTTTACAGCCATAAATAAAAAAGCGTGATTGAAAAAATATCCCTTTTGGCTCAGCCTACAGGCGTAGGTAGATTTTGAAGTAACTGTTTCTTCTGGAAACCATTATAAACATCTGGAACAATGTAATAATTTAATGTACATGATATCCCATCAAGGTTGGGGGTTATGCTTGACTTGGGAGTATAGAGTATTTTTAATATTTTAGTGTTGAACCATTCTACGTAATAACACCCCCCCCGTTCCCTTTTCCCTGGGTATGGACGTCCTTGTATCCCACATGTTGTTCTCCAAAATAATCGATAAAACATTTTCTCATATTCTGTGTGCAGCGAAAATGTTTCAAATATTTTAAACTCAATGCATACAGAATTGAATAGCTTAGAATGAATTTCATATTATACCTACTAAAGAAGTTTTTTTTTGTCCTTCAAACACTATTTCTAATCCCTTGCACTAATATGTAATCGTAAAAAAATTTGCTTTGGACCAAGGTTTATATAATATTTAGATGGTTTAAAACATATTTGAAAGAATTTTATAGAAAGGAAGTATTAGTTTTTTTTAAATTTCAACCCATGTTTTTACAGTAATATTTTGTTTCATCAAAAATTGTTTCAGCCAAAGGTTTTAGATAATGTTTAGAATTTTTACAATAAATTATAATATACAATTTTAAAAACATAATATTTTATTTATCTTTAACCCTTATTTCCACCCCCTGCATTTCATTACATAAAAATTTCCTTAAGACAATTATTTTAGAAAATATATAGAATGTTCAAAAAAATAAGAACAGATTAGATAGTGAGCAAAGTATGGAAGTTGTATTTTTTTTTCTTTTTTTAAACCATTTTTCCCCAACCCCTTGTAGTAATGGTTCGTCTTATCAACCATTGTTTCAGACTTTAGTTTTAGATGATTATTGAAAGATTTACAATTAATTATTTTACCAGTTACCTAATAAGGGAGTTAGAAATTTTTTGTCCATTTATCTCCATTTTTTACCCTTAGCAGCAATGGTTGGTTGTATAACAATTGTTTCAACAAAGTTTTGAGATAATATTTAGAAGGTTTACAAAGATTTTGAATGGATTTGATAGTGTACTTAATAAAAGCGTTATTATTTTTTTATCTTTCAACCTCTGTTATTTTCCATCCCTTGCAGTAATGGTTGGTCGTATAAAATATTTCAGATGAAAGTTATAAGTAACATTTGAAGGTTTCACAATAAATAAGTATGGAATTAATAGTGTATATGGTCCAGAAATTATGATTTGTTTTTTTCCCACCCTTTTTTCAACCCTTTGCAGAAATGGTTTATCTTATCAAAAATTGTTTCAGACACAAGTTTTAGATCATAAATATAATATTTACAAAACAATTTGTACAGATTAAATTGTGCACGTACTAAAGGAGTAATAAATTTTTTTTGTCTTCCAACCCTAGTTTTTTCCACCCTTTTCAGTTATGGTTGCTTGTATCAAAAATATATTTAGACAAAAGATTTTGGAACATCTCCTAAGAGTTATCACATGTTCAAACGGAAGTGATATTCATAATACTATGGGAGTTGCAATGATTTTCCTTTTTTTCCAAAAAACCTTCCCCATTTCCACCCCTTTGGTCGGATTTTGCCCATTAACAAACTCCGAGATTTTCCATTACTTTATTTTACTGATCAGTTTGGAAGTAATTTGTGCAAAATTACGGCAGTTATCGTGTCCATAAACCTTTTGAGTTGATGATGGTTTTGGAGTCTATGGACTATGAAACTAAAAAGTATGTAAAAATTTTCCGGAAGTTGCACAATGGTAACGGATCTAATAGGTAGTCTTTATTAAAAATCTACCTACCAAAAAAAAGAAACTCTCTGAGCGAATAAAGTAGAGAGTCAGACATCTGTAAGACTATTTGCAAGTATTTCATCACATGCTTGATGTCATAATTAAATATAGTGAAAAGTTCTAGAAAATAAAATGATGAATGTAACTTCGTTTAAGATGGCGGCCGGATGCAAGGTAATTCAATATGACCCCCAGGGTTAAATTAAAGTCAAGGTCATCAAAAAATGGCCACCGTGACATCAGAATCCAAGATGGCGGACAATAATCCCAATTACACTTAGAACCCAGGGCCAGGACACTAGAGGTTCACAATTGTACCAATCTCCATTTTGTACCAGAATAGCTATAAAATGACTCACCAAAAACTCAGAAACAGCAGCGCTCGATGGCATGTTTGCGTTAGAGCACACTTGCATACTTATGCACTAACATACTTGCGCATTTGTGTACTTGCGCACTTGCATACTTCCACAATTTCATAATTACTTGCTCACTTGAATAGTTTTGCACATGCAAAATTTCGCACTTAAGACACTTGTACGTATTATTTACACACGCATGTATGCCTGAACACTTGCCCAGGTGTTTCAAATATTTTTTTCACTCTACCAATCACCTTTCACTGTGTCTGTGAAGTTTCACTCCAAACGTGAGTGGTGACCACGCACTCATTATCTTTTTGTTGGTCTTTTTTATTATGTTTTTTTCTGTCATGATTTGTTAAAATTAGTACTAGATTATTAAATAGATAATTTATTAGATTTGTTTATTGTTTGTTTGAATGCGTTGGAGATAGCTTTATCGGAATAACTCGCTAGGAAGAAACGTAAAGATGTCATCATGTAGTGAATATTGCTAAACAAACCTAATACCAACACATCCGCAAAAAAATTAGTGTTAAACTTCATTAATACAAAAAATAGTTTTTCTATGCAGATATGAAAGGGGGAGAGGTGAGGGGTCATTCTCATTTTGACTTAAAATATTAACATGGCAAACATTGTACACGCCAACTTTCTTACTTCTTACCTCCACGGTTGTATAGTAAAAGTGTTCATAGATATTTTAGTAAACATATTACTGGACCTGCATGTGCAAAGTGAACTGCAGAATGAAGTATAGATGGTGGGACTGTGCAAAATAGAAAATTTTTGATAGGTCAAAATCAAGCCAATAATAATCAATTTGCAACTACTGCTAAAAATACCCTTAAGAATTAGAAACAAATAACATATTTCTTAGTTTTGATGTAGTTTTATTGCTAAATTAAATAAAATATTGATTACCATTTATAAAACCATGTTATGTACAAGTATTAGTTAAAATATGACACATTAACTATCTAGTTATATTAAAAAACAATTTTACTCATTCTATTTAAATTCAATATTTTTTAATGAACTATAGAAATTTTCAATATTTGCATTTGGAATCCACAAAAATTAAAAATCCGGTGTTCATCCTGTCCTAAAATACAGTGGTATCACTGGGAGTTGTCACCATCAGATGTTTTAAGTAAGTAAGTATTTGCATACTGTTATTAAAAATTGCAAAATAATTTAGGTAAAAAGACATCCTAATGCCTCCAAGTTCCACATTATTTGTAACTAATACAAAAAAAATTAGTTTCCTTAACCATTACGTATAAGTAAAATTGCATTTTTAAAATTTAATGGCAAAAAGTGGTGTTATTTTTATTTTTTAAGTTCAAGTGTGTCCTGTTTAGTTGTAAGTGGAGTTTTTATCCCCAGTTATTTCACACATTTATGTCAAAATGTACTTTTATAACCAATGGAATTACATATATAATTTACACAGCACTACAGCTAATCGCTAGTACCAGCTATACAAAGTAATGCACTGCTCAGCAGTAATGATAGCTACATGAACTATAGTCCAATAAAACTGGCATTACTGAAATTACGCTAAAAATAAAATAAAAAGGTTGATCTTATGAAGGTTTTTATTTTGACAGAAGGGAATGTAAATTTGCGAGAAGGAAACAAATACTGAGGTTAATTTTAAAGCTTGTAAAATGTTATTATGTTAAATATTGTTTTCGTGTTACTTGAGACTGGTGTACAAGTACAACCTATATTCATTGTATTTCAGGGAATCAGCACACAATTATGATGTGTGCATGCTTTATGGTCAAACTTAACTCAAAAAGGTTGGTAGTTCAGAAATAAAAAGAACCTATCTTCTAAAGTTGGCGGGATCATAATCACCCAAAAAGATGAATGAAGCAGAACTGCTTAATGAATCACTTGTTTTTCCACAGAATTTTTTTTCCATTTAATGATTTTTAACCTTTGATCCTGAGTTCTCAAAAAATGTTTATAGAACACCGGTAGGAAATACATCATAAAAAATAGCACGAATAGCTTTCCTTTACATATGCCAGTTACAATCTGCAGCTTAATGACAGTTATTAATAAAATAAAAATTAACACTTTAACAAACAACATATACACAAAACATGAATAAAAATTCCATAAAACTATACATACAAAGTATTTCTCAATCAAAAAGTCACAAACAAGACTCTGCAAAGAGAACTCTGAACATTGACCTAACAACCTACTCTTGACTAAAAATTTCAGCATCTGGCTGCTTGCATTCATATATGTACTTTAGTATTGAAGCATATATACCTACATACTATCTTTGGTGATGGTGCAGTGTTTTTTTTTTTAAATGAAAGATGACATGGACAGGTAAAACCTAAAGAATACGTAGATAGAAAAAATATTTATCTGGATATTTTTCATTGTTTTCTTACAATCTTTGGACCTAAATTATGATGTAGATTGTTAAAAGGCCATTTCTCAACATCATTTTCTCAATATCCCAATATTTTGGAAGCATATTCTCAGTATATATATTTTTTTTTAAAAAAGTGAAAAACTTTTTTTTTTTTTACTAAAAATGTTGAAATTGACATAAATATTCACATTATTGTAAATTCGATAGTGTTATGTCCCTACACATAAGTCATTCTAACTTACAATGTTGTGTACTCTATTGCAGTTTTAATGTTTAATAGAATAATATAATTAACATCATTTGCCAGCATGTCCACAATCTAGGACCATAAGGTTTGATAAAATCGTCAAAAATAATTCTCACAGTAAATTTGGGTTATTTGTTTGTCGACAAGATGGTTCCATTGCAGAATAAGACAAAATGAACTAATGATTAAGAACCAGATTATATGGTGAATTGCAATAGCACTGAAATAAGAATGAAAAGCATGTCATTATGTCATGTAACACCAAAATTAAAGTTAACACACCATAAAAATATCAATAAATATTATCATTTTAAAGAACTTAACCAAATTCACTTAAACATACCTTTTGATATATTTAATTCAATGAATATAATTTAATTATACTTAGCTTGTTTTTTATATCTTTCATAACCTCATACTTGGAATACTGAGATGTGTGTTTACATTTATCAAACACACAAATGCTTATAGATTTATTTTCATTTCAGTTTTTGTGAGTAATTATGTTAAAAGTAGGCTTATTATGAATTACTTCAATGAAAAATGTGCATCACGTATCACAGTCAATAAAACACTGTTTTGGTAAAGAAGTACCAAGAAAAATTTTTGTTTCATATTTATGAACTTACTTTCTAAAGTACCTGACATTGCCTGGGTTACACCCATCACTACCAAGTTTCTCTAGGTCATACACTTTAAACATGGGAAATTATGATTTTAAAGTCACACTGATCGCACAATCTTCGTGCATCAGCAAAACTGGGACACCAATCTTCAGCTTCATTTTGTGGTTAGGTAGGTAGGTAACGCCTATGCAAAACGTGACAGATGCAACAAACGATAGCGCATTACAAATTGAAGGCAATGCCATATATTGACGAAGTTCTAAAATAAACTGTTATTAGCGCCTTTAGTTCGCTAGCAGTTGCAAGCTTCACTAAGCGGATGGGTTTCGCCAAGGAGGATAGGAAGTTGCCAGACTTTGTTACCGTATTTTATCACATCATCGTCGCACATTTTATACTAAAACCAAGTTTGAAAAGTAGGGGTGCGACGGTTATGCGAAAAAACTTTTTTTTGTTATGTAAAGTTATTCATAAAAAAATCCCATTCATGGAAAGTACGTTTATTTAAAAAGTGGAGTATACAAGAACACGCCAAACAATTTAAATTATTAAGTCATGCAACAAAAATCTTTCTTCAATTTTAAATAGAAAAACCAAATCTGTGACCTGAATGCGAGCCTGAACTAACGCATAACTATCGTCGTAGTACACACAAGGAAAGTGTGTGTAACAAATACAGTTAACTTGGCACTCGACAGAGAGCGCACATTGCATGCAATCAGTGAGATATCGATATTCGACTACGTGTGCGCGCTCTATACGGGAAGCAACATAACCAAACATGAATGATGCCAACTAATGCTGGCTACATTTTTATAAACGGTACACCGCGGCAACGCAGACGAACAGATAAAGGTTATATAGTTTAAAAAGTCTTTAAAAGAAAATTTACACATCAGATAACTTCGTATTTACGTTAATTAAATAAGTGGCTATGCCCGAATAAATATAAGATTTCTACTTTAAAAAACATTTTTTATATGGAAAAAATTCCTACACAAAGCGCTCGGAATCTAAAAGCGGGACCAAAAACATCATGCGACGTTTACGCGAGAGGTATTTTTTATCCAAATTTTGACGCCCTAAAATATCGGTGCGACGATTATGCGATAAAAGAGGGTATATGACCGTGTGGCGGACATAGAGAAATGACACAAACTCACGGTTTGTGTGTCAATGACCTACCACCTATGATTTTCTATTGTAAAACTGAATTGTATGTAGTCTCAGTCACTCTCCGGACCATAAAATATTTATATACAAAAAAATCATGTCAATCTATTGTTCTGCTGCTGCATGAAAGGCCAAACACTTTCGCATTTATGATACTAAGTAGGGATACAATATTTTAATGAAGAAATAGAATTGACAAAAACTGATAATAATAAGGCAGAAATCCCATGTTTTAAAAATGAGATTAGCCTGAAAACAGAACCATGAAATGCTGTCTCTACTAGGGAAGTGTTCCAGCCAAAGGTCTGGTCAGGTGTGGCGAGACGAGGGAGTGGCACGGGCATGTGCAAGGGACGGAACTGACTTCAGCCTGGAGCGTGCATGAGTGAAGCTACGAGGATCTGGAAGTGGTCAAAAAAAAAGTGTGAGCTGTTAAACTGCACATAATGATTATTACTTAAATTTTGTAGCATTGCACAGTAACCTCTTTCATTATTTTAGATATATATTACAAATTTCTCACACAGAGAAAAAAAAAACACAAAGACAATAGTAATACATTTATACTATACATACATATAAAACATATGTAAATAGAAAGGTTTTCACCTGGGCAGTATTGAATAATTTACAACAACACCAATGGCAACTCTACGTAACTACACTTTTCTTTCATTGTTGTTTTCCACATATTTACATCTATATAATTAAAAAAACACAGTATGTATTACTTGGAAAGATATTTCACTTGGTACATATTCATTTAATTTGAACCCTTTATGAGTTGCAAAAACATTAGTATGACATATTATTTTGCAATATTGTATTGTAAAAGAAAAACCTACTAATGTATTATTTCTTAAATAATTAAAACCTTTAATAATATGATTACTACATGGATGTCTCCTCACAAAAATATCATCACAAAGGTCATTCATACATTGGGAGCCAAAAAATAGAACTGTTACAACAACATATTCTTTTTATAAAAATTTATAATTAGTACAAAGTTTTTAATAACAATTGGCGGTTTCCAGGTGATGCCATTCTACCATAAACATTTAAGCACAATGTATATTAAATTTAATTTTATCATTCAGAAATCTCAGGTACTTTCTCTTTCTCTATTACACAAACAATGTCGCTAAAACAATAACCTTCCGAATTCCATTCAATCGTCATTAAAAGCACTGTTCTTAAATGCTGTTCAGACTATGTTAGTTTTGGTGGCTGTGAAAACATCATCTTTCTCTGCAAAGCATTAACCATCGCAACAACTTTAACACCAATTAAGTATATTACAAAATCCTTGTCTTAAAAATGGATCTGGAATCTTTGAAATTTCTTAAACAGTTACAAAAATGTGAATATGTAATGTGAAATTGACATCATAGTAACTACATAGATCAGTTTTCTTTAACAGAATAAAAAAAATTCTCACAATTCACACAGGTTGTCTTTACATCTTCATAAATGGCAATTGGCAGTGAATACTTACACTTTTAACATTAGATCCAAACAATCTTCAAGTGCACAGTCACAATAATTCAAGTTTATAAGTTAAATTTGCATAGGAAACCACATGCAATAAGAATATTGCTTTTTTTTTTTTAAACTAAGTTGTTAACTGGCTTCCAATTTATATGGACAGCCTTTATATATTTTTAACTATATAATACCCGAAATTCAGTAAATTGTTTCACACACAAGTCAAAGCAACTTGAACACTGATTTCTTTATGTTTTGTTAAATTTGACGAATATGTTACATTGAAAATTGTCTTTGAATTTGATAGGAATGTTACTAAATAATAATAGCTAAAAAAAAACTTTGCCTTTAAGTTAACTGGAATTTGGCTTAAATAAGATACAGTACTTACCTGAAAAAATGTGACTCTTCTGATTATAATGTGAGTTTAGGAAAAATACTTAATGGAGTAGAAATCACAATTCAAGTACACAGCACTTGAATATTATTAAAAAATTAATAAATTTATTACATATTTACTAGACCTTTATTAAGTGCCACTTTCATGAGTAGATGCCTCTTTGGAAACCAAGCCGGAGTTAGAAAACAAAGTGTGTTTTATGACTGTATTGCAAAAGCTGCTGTTCAGAAAGCAAAGAACAAAGTGATATAAAGTGGTGGGCTGAGAGAGTTCAAGAAGAAGTGGAGAGGGTTGCCTTTCCCAGCAGCCACAGTGAAGAGAAGCAGAAAGAACCCAGTGACAAACTCTATTCCCCCACCCCCTTCCCATCTCATGTCATGCCAGCGCAGAGGTCCAGGAAGCCCCGGACCGAAGTGGCATCAGAGCACGTTTTTTTTCAACTAAGCTGTTCCCAGATGCAAGATCCAAGTTAGTGATTACATTGCGAATCCCACTTTCTGTTTCAGCAGTTTTGGTAAACTTCATCGCTTAACTTACGGGTAAATAGGTTGTGAATACAGTCGCTCTTCAATCCGGCATTCTTCTGTTGGCCTCATTCTTTATTCAAGCATGGATCAAGCTGTTCGGATTCATATATTGGGATGGATTTAATCAATTATTAACAGATGCAACAGTAATGCTTATGTGTAATATTTATTGCCATTAAGCATTTGACGTCGACCCAAGTGTCGACCCAGCTCTCACTGCCCGTTATGCCACGCCAACGCCTTCTCCTGCCCTGTGTTGCGTGTGCGCCGATTGTGCAGTGCGGCTAGGGCAGGGGGGGGGGGGACGAGAGATTCATGCGCGCCAAGGGAATCAGCGGTAAATACATAAGGACTGGACGCTGTGTTACAGCAAGACTAATTATTGTAAATATTCACTAACATTCTTTTATTGTAAATATTTTATTATATTATTTAAAGTGCTTATGTTTTCCTATCATGTTCACCGGGCGACGACGTCCCACCCGCCTGCGACACGTCAGGGGAGGCGCAGGACGCGAGAGAGGGGAAAGGATGAGCTGCCTTGAACCGCGCCACAGCGCGGAGGGGAAGTCAGTCGTTGCCAGGCAGGCGCGAGGAGAGGTCGTGTCACGAGAGAGTCGTGCCTCGAGACGGTCGCTGAGCTGCAAGCCAACGAGGAGTAAGTGCATCGCGACGCAGGCATAGGGGCAGCTAGGCGTCAGCTTCCTAATTATAGCTTGCTCATTTATGTGGCGGAGAGTAGTAGCTTCTACAGTGCATATAATATCTCGCGGGACATTAGGCTTTCATACAGTAGCTCGTGGCACAGTGTGTTAGTGTCGCGTCACCTTTCCGGGTGCCTCTGAACCGCCGGACTTAGCACGGTGCAGGTTAGCCAGAGCGTCACGTGGAGTATTCAATCAGGGGATAAATCTTTGTGTCACCACACGCCAACCAGACTGTCACAGGCGGTGTGGGGACAGCCCCATGTAAAGGGCCTTGTAACAATAAATCGGGTGTTCGTCGTGGACTGGTGGATATTCTACATCTTAGCGTGTTCCTCCCGGTTCACACTGGCCGAACCCCACTCTACCTAGTACAACTGAGCAACCGGGCGTCGAGCGACGAGGGAGGGCGAGCGGAGCGACGACAAGTGGCGCCCAATGTAAGGCCTATCACAAATTTTAAAAGTTTCAAATTTTTTTTCAAATTTGGGAAAAGTCCGGCAAAGACAATAAAAGTGCAAGTCACGTATGCCACAGGACAGGAATAAAGGCACGCAGGTGCAGCGGAAGTCGGCACGACGGAGCGGCGCGACGGAGCGGCGTGGAGTGCAAGATAACGAGTCGGCTTGTATTACGGCGCGTCTCACGCCGGGATCGGTTGAGCGGAGTGATAAGGCGGCGGAGATATTGCGTAACTTCAGTCGGACGGGAAAGTGTCGGGCGAGCATGGAACACGGAGATAACAACCGCGAAAAGGAGAACATGTTATCGGCGGCAGGGAACACGGGAAAGACATGTGCGTGGTGTGATTTACCGTATCCATTGGCGAGTGACGTCAGAGGGGAGACAAAGGAGACGTGTCGGTGTCCGTGGGGCACGGTGGTGAAGGGAGAGGGTCTCGAGGAGAGTCACGGACATTTTGCGGGCAGTGCAAGGAACAGTGGGACACATCCGGAAAATTACGGACAACTGCCAGTTGCCATGCGCCTTGTGCAGGACCCGATGCCGTTACCAGAGTTCGCCGGAGAACCGCACGAAAATCCTAGGGCATTTGTTAGGGTGTGCAAAGCCAGGTAACGACACGCGTCAAAGGACAACTGGGTGGACAAAGTGTGTGGACAGCTACAAGGCGGGGCGCGGACATGGTGGATGGACACGGGGAGTTACGTGATGGAGTGGGAGGAGTTCGTAAATTTGTTTGAGAGACGCTTTGACCGGCCGTCAGCACGAGTCTGTTGTCAGCAAATGTTGTACAGTGAGAGGCAGGCCGAGGGCGAGGGCATCAAAGCTTTCATTCATAAGAAGGTGCGACTGTACCGCCGCCTGGATCCAGAGGGCTCTACTAATGCAATTATGCCAGTGATATGTGAACTGTTATTGGCGGACTTGACGCCATTTTTGCGAGGTGCCACGGGACTCGAATTGTCGGAATTTGTGGAGAGGGCACATGAAGTAGAAGCGGACGTACAGACGAGTAGAAGCGGACGTACAGACGAGTAGACGCGTAAGTGGACACCAGAGGACTCGCCGCGGACTACGAGTGGCAGACTGTGCCGGAAATTAGGCATTTCGACACCTTTTTAAAATTTTTACTATAATTTTAAATTAATTTGGGAAATTTTATTTTTATAAATTTATCTGGTTACATAAGGGTGTAGTTTTTTTTAAGTCGACTGAACCGCGACTCGCCCCTGGTCGACCTTAGTGCGTGCAAACTCCGACAGAGGGAAGTCTTTTACGATAGTTCACTTCGGGCCGGACGCGAGAGTTGCCGAAGGTTTCTGACGCCCCTCCACCCTCTAGGACGAAGACCTTGTTTTAATTAGCGACGCGGCGAGGATGTGAGTGAACTCTTGCTCTGCACTCTGGAACGACCGCGTCGGTAGTCCGCTGATCGCGTTTCGGGCCCCGTCCAGTTAAATCAAAGCTGACGCCGAGCAACAGTACTAAGATGTAGTCTGATCAGAAAAGGGATGTTTCCCTATTTACCTTTTGGTTTTTTTATTTTAGTCATCTCAGTATAGCCTCTACGTAGTAATCCTAGTTTCTCGGCGAACCAAATTTCTTGTCTGGTGCCGCATATATATTTTTTCTTTTAACCGCGGTGTCAGCCGCGCATCGCCCTCCATCTTCCTACCAGGCGACATGGCTGTGCCTAACAACTTCTACCCTGTTTTGGTAAGTTCTCTTTTCGGTCCTTTTGAAGTTTGTCTCTCTTGCGGTCGTTTTCTGACCCGACCTTGTTCTGTCTGTGGTGCAGATCTAATTTTTTTTGGTTTGGTCTGTCCACAGACAGGGTCCTAGACCCCCCCCCCCCCCCCCCAATAGAGAAAGAAACCATCATGGGGAACAAAACAAGCCCGGCGACCTCCAATTTTGAATGGGTGGTTTCGCCAGTGGAAGCCCTCACTCCCGGCGTTTTCGCCATCAGCAACGAACCGCCAGAAAATCTTCAGTTCGTGAGAGCGAGTGCCAGCGAAAGTTTCTTTTGTTAATTTCCAAATGTAATTTCAGATATCGGATTCGAACCAGTTTAACAGTTTTGGTATCTTCAGCCATCTCGAAATTGTATATGTGAAAAGGTTATAATTAACCAATGATAAGCTAATATGATGATTACAGATTATTGTAATATGTTAAAACTTTACGGTTTCTTTAGAATGATGGGTTGGAAAAATAATTTTCTATTCGCGGCCCTGGTCGGCAAATGATTAGGTAAACTGAGCTCTCTTTAATAATGGTTAAATGATAGAAGTGTTTTCTCTTTATAGCTTGTAACAGAAAATCTTGAAAACAAACTTTGATCTTAAATAAAAGGATGCCTATAAACGTAACTGTTTGTTTTTTTCACTTAAGGCAATAACGATCCACACTATGCTCCCAGGTCTTGATAGGGAGTTTACAAATTTTCTTTGGACCCACCCCGTGTCCGCCTCTGATGTTTAAATTTTGTTCTTAATTCTTCTTTTCTGCCCGCCACTTCCAAGGCCTGTTTTGTCGACATCTTGTCAATATTAATAACAAGGACACGAGTGGCGTTTCAAGACGTAGTAGCATCGGAGGACGCTTTGGCGTTGGTCCCCTACCAGACACCAACGGCACCTAGACCAGGGACAGCAGCCCGGTGGGACGAACCACGGGCGGACAGGGAACAGCGAGGAGGCCGACCGCCTCGCTGCCAGTACTGCAGCAGCACAGAACACCATGGGCATGCCGAGTGCCCCATTCGTGCCGCCGTGTGGACCAAGATGGAACGGGAGGGACGCAGTCAGGGAAACTCCCAGTAGGGGGCAGTGACACAGCCGGTCACTGTCCCCGGGATATCCGCCCGGTGGCCCAGCAGAGAGACAACACGGCGCCTACAGGACGTGACCGGCGCAACCCGCCCCTTTCACGCCCCAGGTCCCCAACGAGGAGCGGCGTGCGGACAACAGTACCACCGGCCAACACGACACCGACAGCACCACTGTCCACGTCAACCAACATGGCGAGGGTGGCTGTGGCAGACACCCCGCGCAGCAGTAACAGCGCAGCAAGGGCCACGGCCCACCATGCTACGTCACCTGGCGACGCCCAGGGCCCATCAGCGGCGGCAGCAGTGCCAGCGGCACACGAGGCAGAGCCAGCCAGCCTGGGCAGGCTGGGCGATGACGGGGCTGCGCTTCTGCGGGTGCCTGTCCGCCTGAATGGGTGACCCATCCATGCCTTGGTGGATACGGCGGCTACCCATTCATACATCGCAGCTCAGGAGCTGTCAGCCGGAGCGGGAGGAAGTTTGGCTAGCCACGGAGGGAGCCAGCGCGCCCACGTCTGGGCGCGCACAGGTAACCATCGAAATACATGACCAGTGCAGTCGGACCACCTGTCTAGTGATGCAGAACTTACGAGAGGACCTGATCTTAGGCCTCCTGTGGCTGATCCAGGAGGAGGCGAGTATCGACGTCAGTGAGGGTAAGCTACATGTGGGGAAGCAGGGCCGTAGAACAGTGTACTGCGTCGGCCGTCCAAAACCCCAAGTCCCCCATACACCTTTCAGACTCGCAGAAATCCGCAATGAGGTTCCACAGGAGTACCAGGAGCTGTTCGAGGACGTGCTGGCCCAGCAGCTGGGGGTATTCGCCACCACTGACATGCTGAGGCGGACCACGGTAGCTGAGCATAGTATTCCAACCAAACCACACACCCCGATTTTTGTCAAACCCCACGACTTTGGACCCAAGGAACGACAGGTCATTCAGGACCAGATTGCTGAAATGCTTTGGAATGGGTTTATTGAGCCCAGCGAGGGGCCCTATAACAGCAGGGTAGTCATGGCCCGGAAAAAGGATGGGACATTGAGGTTTTTGTCAATTTTAAACCCATAAATTCTGTCACCATCCCGGCGTCATCCCCGTTAATAATAATCACAGATGCTCTGGCCGGTCTTGGCGATGCCACCATCTTTTCATCCCTCGACTTGAAGTCGGGATATTGGCAATTGCCTCTCCGCCCAGCAGACCGCCCAAAGACAGCCTTTACTGCCCCCGACGGCCGCAGGTTCCAGTTCTGCATCATGCCGTTCGGGCTGATGGATGCCCCCGCGACATTCCAGGATATGATGGTCCGCGTCCTGGACGGGTTCGTTGGCAAGTTTGTCACGGACTACCTGGACGACGTGATCATCTGGTCACGAACGTGGGAAGACCATGCACGTCACTTAGCCATGGTCCTCGAGCAGCTGGCGAGGTACGGGCTGACCTGCACGCTGCACAAGTGCCGTCTGGGGGCGGCGGAGCTCTAGTTCTTGGGACACCTGGTCAACGCGGAGGGGTGCAGGCCTCTCCCAGAGCATATTGACCTGATCGCCGCGAAACAAGCCCCCCGAACCAGGAAGCAGCTGCAGCGGCTGCTAGGCCTGCTTAACTGATTAAGGACTTTCATTCCAGATTTTGCCTCGGTCACAGCCCCTATGACAGACTTGTTATCGCCCAAGACTAAGTTCCGCTGGACGGCGGAGGCCGACCAGGCTCTGAACACAGTCAAGCGCCTGTTCAGGGAGTGTCATACACTGGCTCGAATGCGACCGAACGGGCCCCTGTACTTGCAGACAGACGCAAGTCAGGTCGGTATGGGGGCCGTCCTGTATCAGTTGGGACCCGATGGCGAGCGACAGGTCATTGAATACGTGAGCGCAAAATTCGGCCTAGCTGCACGCAGGTATGAAGTAAATGAACAAGAGTGCTTGTCCGTGGTGTGGGCGGTAGGCCACTACCGGCACCATCTGGAGGGGAGATCCTTCACATTACGCACGGACAGTCAGTGCCTAAAGTGGCTCGACACAATGCAGGGGAGAAAGTCAAAGTTCACCAGGTGGGCCATGTCGTTGCAAAACTATGACTTTCACGTAGAGCATGTGCCCGGGAAAGCCAACCAATTAGCTGACGAGCTGACGAGCTGTCCCGGCACCCCGACCCACACACATAGTACGAGGACGAGGGGAGCTGGGAGGACCTGGTGCCTCCACAGGGCCACCTGCGGGCAGATGAGGTGGTCCCCGAGCCAGCTACCCTCTTGACAGTGACACAGCCAGAGCCCTCGCCCGAACCGAGCCCCGCTGACACGCTGGACGCCCTCTTTCAGAGAGTGCGTCAGGCTCAGCTGGGTGACACATATACGCAGGCAGCAGTGGCGGAGTGCGGTGAGCGCGTCATGCCGTTCCAGCGCTGTCTGGAAGAGGTGCTACAGACACGGGTGCCGGGCAACATGGAAAGGTGGTGTATCCAGGTACCAGCAGGGGCGCGGGGTGAGGTTTTACGTTTTTTCCACGACCATACACTCGCAGGACATCCCGGGGCCGAACAGACTCTGGAAGCCTTGAGACCGACATTCTATTGGCCCCAAGTGTCAGGCGATGTTAGGAACTACGTCAGGCAGTGCCACACCTGTCAACAGTGTAAGGTGAGGAGGACGGAGGGGGAGGAGACCCAGCGCCCCCGCCGGCCCCAAAAAGCTTTCCAGACTATTGCCCTGGATATAATGGGTCCTTACCCCAGGACCTCCAGAGGGAAACGTTTTTTAGTAGTCGTGACAGACTTGTTTACCAGGTGGGTGGAGGCTTACCCCACCTCAAATGTTAGGTCCGGCAACTTGGTGTCATTGCTGGAAGGGGAAGTGTTTCCTCGTTTTGGGTATCCGGAGGTACTGCTCAGTGACAACGGATGTCAGTTTCGAGGTCACAGGTGGAAGGCGGTGTGTGGGGTGTGAAGCACCACACCACCCCCACATATCACCCCAGGGCAAACCCGACCAAGAGGCGAAATCAGGAAATCAAAGCACAGCTTCGCCTCCGGTTGGGTGACGACCACAGCAAATGGGACATACACATTCCGAACTTACTCTACTGTCTACGACGACGAACCAGTGCTGTCACTGGGTACTCTCCCGCGGAGCTGGTGCAGGGGCAGAACCTGGCCCTCCCGGGAGAGTGCCGGGTGGCATCGGCAGCGACAGAAGGAGAGTGGGGAGAGGAGCTTCGGGAGAAGCTGAAGGCTGTCAGGGAGCAGGCCAGGGCGAACCAGGAGAGGTATCTGCAGCAACACACGCCGCAGTCTAGCAGGCCCCCGAACGTACTATGTCCAGGGGACCTGGTGTACATCCGCCAACACCCACTGTCCTACAAGGCCAAGAAATTTCATGCCGGACTGGCACCTAAATGGCAAGGACCTCGACGGGTCATCCGCCAGGCGGGGCCCACGTTCTACCTGGTACAGACACAAAGTGGCCGACCGGCAAAAATACACCGGGACGAACTGCGTATGGTCGCCGGGGAGACACCACTGCCCTGGGCACCAAGCACAGGGGCGGGACAGACCACTTCTCCTACCACTCCAATCAGGCGCCACCAAACTGCAGGAACATGGCGCGGTGCAATCACGCCGCACCCCATCGCGCCGACACGTGCGCAGCCCTACCGGACCAATGTGACAAAGAGATACGCCCCCAGACCAGGACGGGGGACACGGACAAAGCCCTGACGCGGGGGGCAAGCCCTTACGGGCACGAAGGAGGGAGAGTCACTCCAGAACCTGGCCCCACAGGCCACGAGCGAGACGGACGCGACGTGGGGACAGACGGTGACAGTGGCGTGCACAGAATCTGACATGAGAGAGCGGGACGAAACTGATGAGGGCACGATGTGCGAGAGCACAGACGCCGCGGGGACGGACTCGAATTAAAACTTATTTAAAATTTAAATAACACTATACTGTGTATTAATTTTCCTGGGGTATTCCAGTTAAAACTAAACTGACGTTAAAAAATCAGAAATCAATAATATGGCGTGGCCATGGTCCCAAACGAACTGAATCAAAGAGCCTTTACTATATATTAATGTTGTACAGTACAAAGACCATTTTATTTTAAGTCATAAACCATTTAAAAATGCTGGAATGATTTGAAAATTAATTACAAGGACGTTCTTGCTGCAAGTTGCCAGGTAAGATGCAGCCTAATGCATTTCAGAAATGGTGTTCAGCTTATTTCCAGCTATGCAACTAAGTCTCTCTCTAAATTTTACTGCAAGAAACAGTTAAGAAATGATGAGGTTGTAAGCAAACCCAAAATGGGGAGAGGGTAACCCTAGGGAGGAGAATATTTATGATAGATAGTTCTGCTAGCTGGTGCAATGAAAGGCTGTATGGCACAAAGACGTACAGGATGACAAACAAATTTGTAATAAGATTTTTCTGACTTTTCCCTAACTAAATTTCAATTTTCCAGAAAGTTTTTTGACATGAATTTCTGACAGGAACATGAATGTCTTTAATCTCTGGTTGGGTGTCACTTCGGCTGAGGATTTGAGACCGCTTAAAACTCATAAACTATGAAAGCTGCAGAGTTGAAGTACATATAGCTTAGTAGAGCAGACTTTGCTCATGGTCGTTAGATATGACTCACCCCGTTAACATTTGCAGTGATGACGTAATAAGTATTGGTGGGGAGAGTCAAACTGAAGTCAGTAAGAGCTGTAATGCCAAAAGTAATGGAATGATTTTTGTGATTTAAACTTTAAGTTACTCATGAGTGACCACTGAATGGTGTTAGTTGAATGGAATAATTATAAAGTTACTACCTTTGATTTTGGAGTCATTAATTGCTTAATGCCTAGAGACAGGTGTTTTTCGCGATGCGCGAAATCGCCGTAATATTAACGAAATTAATATACATAAACTTAAAAACGCGAAATTATCAATTACTTGGAGAAATCACGAAAAAAATTAAGAAAAAATACACTGAAATAGCTAAACGTCCGTATTTTGATGACTCGATAACAGTAGTCGATTATAATTGATTGTTAACGACTTTCGATAGTCTAGGAAGTCGTATTCGTGTCGCGCTATTGCCTAGTCAGAGAAGCCACTCACCACAGTTTCTTAAAATGGCGTGGATGTAATCAAACGTTTTTTCTCTGTTTCTTTTTGTAAAACGTTGATTTTAAAATGGTTGTGACAGTATTTGACAGGGCGGTGGAGTTTGCGAGCAAAGAATTCTACGTCTTTGACAAAGTGTAAAAAATTCTCATGTGCAACGGAAAGACACGTGCTTGAAACACATAAAAAAACAGTGCCTCGCATAACAAAAACAAGGAAAGTCAACAATCCGGTGCAAAAAGGCAAGTTTCGCTGGAATCAGCCTTGTCACGGCAAAAAAAGCAAAATTTGACAAGTAGGTTCATTATGTCAATAACTCGAGCTTTTATCGAAGCGAAAATCCCGATTTATAAACTGGATGACCCAAAACTTCGTCAATGGATGCACAAGTACATTGCAGGTAGGGCGTACGATATTTTAACAGTTTTGTGCATTCTTAAGCAGATAAACAGAACGTTACGAAAATAAATTTTGTTAGGCCTACCTACTCTTGAAATATTCATATAGCTGCGAGTCGTGTTTTTTACAGCACTTATTGGAAAAAATTGATATAACCTAGCCACAGGTAAAAATAGACGTAACTTATTTGTTTTTAGGTTAGGACTTGAGCTTTTTTTTGTCAGTAAATTCTTTAAAACAGTTTCAGTACTGTGCTTTGTAACATGTTTAGGCCTAGTAAATATATGCATTTTTTAAAACCTGAACAATGCAGACAAAAAAGTTTGTATAAATTGTGCAATAATATCTTGTGAATTATCCTACTCGGAATTGTGGTAGGCCTTACAGGTTACAGAGTTTAAAAGGCATACATAGGTCTAGAAAAGTATTTATTTTTGTGGTTTGAATAAGAGAGAGTTACATTTAATTATGTTACAGTAAAAATTTTACAACACATTTTAATTATCCAACACTATTTTTTTTTTTTTTTTTTTTTAAGGCGCTGGGAACTTGCCGTCCGCCAGTAGAATACAGAAATGCTCTGCATAGTTGTTGAATTGTTGCTTGTTCTGTGCAAATATTTGGTAAAGTTATGTATGAAACGGTGTAGTTCTACTCTAAAATGACATATTAAACACATTCATGTAGAACTTATATTTATAAACCTCATATTGCAGTTTTAAAATCAATGAAATTTTTGACGAAACTACTGATAAAATAGCGAAAAATATACCGAAATCATCTCGTAAAAAGTAACGAAATTGTGCAAATTTTTTCACCGAAAACACCTGTCTCTACTAATGCCTAAGCAAAAACAGGTTATTTTGGAGAAAAGAAAGAAACAAGCAAAATCACACAAGCAAAATCAATTAAAAATAAAGAGTAGTGCCATAGCTATTGAATAAGACAAAAAGTAGCAGAGTGAAATGAGCCATTGGGGCAAAACAAGTCCCTGAACGAGGCACAAAATTTGTGCTCGAGCGAGTTTCAGTCATCTACCTTTCAAGAAGCAACGGGAAATGGTGAAAATCCTTGGGTAATGGATGTGGATATGCACTCTGATGATTCTGATATTGAGCCAATGGTTGTTTAAGATGGGCCGAGTTTGTCACAGTTTGGTGTTGAATTTTTTTCTGGCGTGGCCACCCTACTGTGAAGTATGTTTTTCAGAATCTGCGTCAAAAAATAAAGCAAAATAAATTTTGTTAAATTATTTTATTTATTTTATATACAACATTCCCGTTCAGTGCAATGGAAATTCATGAAACAAACCACTGGCAGCTGCAATCCAAAATACAGCCTACTCTGAATTTTTTAAATAACTTTATTTTGAAAATTTCTGAAATAAGTTTATAATATAAGCCACCACTATCCTGTAGACTCACACATGATTACAATTATCATACCTAATTTTAAACTAGAGCTAAACAACAAAAATTAAATTTCAAAAATAACTTTGCATAAACCATCTTCCAGGATTTAAAGTAAATTCCCCAGCTTTCTCTAATTAATTCCATTTTCCCAGAATGTGGGCATCCTGATGTAGGAACAATGCAGGGACTGCTGCAGGGCCCAAGTGCATCCGGCAAGAGTGTATTGGAATAATACTGGAGATATACGTGCAAGGTGACACGATTGGACCGATCCCACAAAAGGAAACAAGAACGACGCACATAGGAGTGATCGCCTTACATGAACGAGCTTTACATGATACAACAAAATTCAAAAATAAAAAAGTAAAAAAAACCTAGCACTCTAATAGTTTATTTATGAACAGCAATGGCAGCGAGTTGTTGAATAGTCAGTTGTGGATCACTGACTAAAATAATTCGAGACATTCATTCTCAAACTTCCTTTTCATCATTTGCAAGAGGAACATTTTATGATGTAAGCAAACCGTCAGAAGGCTCCATAGAAGATCCATAGTTCAAAAACGGTGTTTGCATACTTTGTTCCTCGAAGCACATTTTATGTTTCCACTCTAGGCTGCAGTACCTGGACTGTCTTCTTGGCCACGCCACTCGACTTGGACGCTACCACGCGTCTGGTGGAGAGTGCCGGCGAAGCTCGGGAGGCTCCGGCAGAGGGTAGCGCTACCTGGCGTTGGCAGACTGCAGAAAGCGCTGCATGTTGCGGGTGAAGACGGGTTGCAGCTTGCCGCAGTTCGTGGCTGCCGTCGACTCCAGGTAGTTCTTCATGGGCAGGTACAGGTTGGCGTATTGGTCTGAGCCCAGCTGGTACTGCAACCAGACCGCACCCCAACAGGCGTAACCTCCAATCCATGCTCACTTCCCTCTTCCATGTTACAACAGTTCCATTACATTTAAAACTCATGATTCAATTTCCAAAAAATGTTGAGAAAAGTAAGGTTGTGTGAATACTAACTGCTTTTCCTTAAATTCATAAAAAACCAAATGATACCTTGTTGGGGTTGTCACAAAAATAAATTCCAATAAAAATTCATTTATAAGGTTTACCTCTTGAAAATAAAGATTCGAGCATTGAAAAATGACACTTAGTAGGGGGAGTGAGAGGGTTATGGATCTGTTTTCCTGAAGACATTTGCAGAGATGTTGTGACCATTTTGGAATCTTGAGACATTGAACCTGTTAATGGTATCTTATAATTAATAGGACTATGTTTTACTATATAAAAACCAAACATTTTAAACAATAATTTGATTCAAAAGTACATTGCAATAAAAAAATATTATCTATAAATTTGACTTCAATAAACACAGAATAAATTAATCAAGAGCAATAAACACATCCATAAAAATGTATTTTTAATAAGAATCAATATATCAACTCACTTTAGATATTGATTACCCTTTTTTTTTTGCAACAGCATATTGCAAAATAAATGTATTGTACACCCAAATTTGAATAGTTTACAAAACTAGACGTCACTTGCTTGTACGCTCAAGGATACACTTAGACAAGATTTTAAGTTTTTTTTAGTTCATTTTCATTTTTAAAACAGAAGATTAAGGTATGATTGTTCTAATTTTATAAATGCTGTTTTGTAACACTCCGCCAAAATAGTGGTAAAATTTAATGCTGCATTATTACGATAAAATAATTAGTAATAAATTTGTCAATAAAATGGCTTTCTAGCTACATTCAGAACAACTAAAATAAATTTACGACCATTTGCAGTTTAAAAGTGATTCAATACAAGATGCACAGTAAAATAAATGAAATTAATTTTTCTGATACATGCACTATGGTACAATTTTTTTGTCCGGAAATGAAATAAAATGATTTTCAAACATTAAAAGATTCCTTGTTTTTTATTTGCATTAAGTTTCAGTTGGATTATACTTAATTCCAAGATATACCTAACTTGCATTTCGGTGCAATGCGGTATTTTGACATGCTTTTCGGTGTTATTTTAGTTTTATCGAAACTAACCACATAATCTTGTCCCTAGATATACAACATCAGCTGTGGCTACTGGTAACCTAACTGTCGACATCAAGCTGCCATACCACAACATTTTTCTTTCAGTCAAGAGGAGCTTGTATAAATTCAAGCAAGCCATCATCAAAGTTTGGAAATTTCCCATGTTTAGAGCAGCAAAATGTTTTCCTTCCAGGATTGGTATCCCCTAAGCTATAATTTTTTCTACCCCAACATAAAACTATCATATTTACTCGAGGATACTGCGACTCTGAATATAATGGGACACAAACTTTCTGATTGAGAGTCTAGGAAAAATAATGTTTGGTGGGGTCAAAGATGAAGGATCCAAAATTAGGTATTGATATCAATACACTATACCACAAATGATTATTCACACAACCCTACACCAAACTTCATAGTTAAACAAAAAAACACACACACATATATATAAAATCCAGAAGTCAATCCATAAAATAATTCTCAGAGCTAAGCTGATCACCCAAATTGCAAATAACGCCAAGACCGGAAATAGTGGTAAAGTATGTACATATTATTCTCTATAAAATTAATATATATACTCCACATATTGTTTTATCATAAAATAAATTGTGTGAAATGAAAACAAAACTTATTAATTATATTTTAATCAATGTATGTATACCATTTATTAACTGGTGACATTCTCAGAGATAAAAAAACTATTCTAAAATACTGCACGACATTATCGATAAAGAATTTACCCTTCTAGAGTGGTCAAGCTCAGAATCTTATGGCAAAAAGCAAAATGGCCACAGAAACTCTCAGGTACGGACTCTGTGCTCATGCTCCGGGTCATGCAAGGGGCCCACAACTTTCGCCACCCGAAGCTGACGCACGGCAATACCTCCTCGAAGGCGCGGTACACCGCACGGAAGGCTGGCTGCTTCTCGGCGTGGAAGCTGCCCCGAGAGCCGTGCAGGACCGCGACACCCTGCTGCTCCGCGCTGCGGCACACGCTCATGTACATGCAGTGGTCTGGGCGGTAGTTGTAGCGGCACGAGTACACGTACAGCTCCCCTGCCAAACATCACAACCTTCGTCTAGTGCTCCTTCGATCTTTGCAAGGTGCAAGGCAGAGAGCTCAAAACTGTTCAGAAGTGTGAATGCACATTGACAGGTTTCCTAGCTCTTATACACTACAGCCCTTGGAGGAACCCAACAAGGAAGTAGAAAAGAACAGATAATTTCTTAAGTGCAAGTGTGCATTGTGTTTGGGTTTAAACTCTTGTTAACATGAAGGTCATTAGAGAGGGATAAAATAATGAGATGGAGCAGCAACAGAATGAACTGCAAGGATACCTAAAGTACCACAAGAAAATCCACCGTCTAACTGCAACATCTACCATTTTTTTCCTTCAAAAAATCTGGGTTTCATCATGTCAGAAATAGAACATAAATTGCCTTGGTGGGCAGCAAGAAATTGAACTACTCAGACACTTTATAAAAAATGCAAAATAATAACGAAAGAAAAAGTGATGTCATGAAGGGTAGGTTAAATAATATTTCACCACGCCAATCCATAGGTGTTCCAAGTTAATCCATCAATCATATAATTTTATTTTTTCAAGTAAATTTTTAATTTTGCTCACTGGCTTACTAGGCCTATCTTGTCCTACATCAGGCTGGTGGGATAGCCACCTGTAGGTCATCAGATGAGCCTATGGTCAAGGCAGTGTAGCAGCCATTAACGACACCTCACCATGCCTGCTACTATCTGAACGTAAACCTTGCTGATGTCATTCATGTTCAGCCTCATGCCAGAGATGGTGGAAGCTACTACCCCTCCAACAATGCTAGTTTTCAAGTAGCATTTCCTCTACTGGGGGCTCAAAACCTTCCTACAAAGTCTCCTCTGCCCAAATCCATTGGAATCTGACACTCAGCGTTAAGTCACTGGCCATACAGTCTACTCCATTCCCGTAGCGGTTAAGGCGATTGGTGCACGGTAAAAAACGGTCACAGGCCCGAAAACAATGAATTTTGTATCATATGACCACTAAAGAGTCTAGATGCCTATGTGGGTGACCGTTACTATGTAGGGAGGTCAGGAGCTTTGTTCCAGCTCGTCAGTGGCGAGATGGCCTTCATACGGGAAGGGTGTCGCTGGTGGTCGCTCTGCGGCCTGCCATCTAGCGGTAACTAACAAAACCTCGAAGATTGTATCTCGCTCTCCCTCTAACACACAGCCGATAAGGTTCTATCGTGCCCGGAGGAGGGGAAGGTTTAGCAGGTTTCTCTTTCACTCATCCTTCGCCATGGGGAGGCGGAATGGATTATTTTTTGTCCGTAACTGCGCACATGTGGCTGAGAGGCTAATCTTTCCACTCCCGCACATATTCTCACTCAACTCGCTCGTTCTCTCACACTATTTCAATAAATCTTTTCAAATCTTCAACATCAATACTTTAAACCATTGCGCTTCCTACCGATTAATTATATTTCATGCACGTGCCCGAATTCAGCTGCAAAAAAATAAAATGGGTAGTCAATTTTTTTTCTTCAAAAACCTTCCGAAACACTGTGTGTTAAAAAACATTCTGAAAGCCCATTTTTCTAGATAAATGGAAATTCTAAATCACCTACGCCACAAGGAAACATTGTGCTTTAATATTATGTAAAGAAAACACCTCTTAGTTTTATAGTTATGTAAAGGTGGTGTGATATGTTTTAGATTTCGCACCATCTTATCATCCATGTAGAAGAGTTACCCGAAAAGCTAACAAGACTATTGCCATGGAAATGAAAATATGGTTAAGGAAATATTTTTCAAATGTTTGTAAACAGTAAACAACATATAAAAAATCTTATAACTGTAAAATTAAAATACAAACAACCCTATAGAAAATATAATTTCAATATGAAAAAGTCTACAATAATGTTTACAAGAAACGAAATTGCAATAGCAATACAAAAATATCGCAATTTTGTTACATTGTTAACATATATATTATTTTTAATAAAGGCAATAAAAATGACATACTCAATATTTGGAATACAATAAATACCTTAAGCCCTACATAATTGCTGCGATATTCACAATAAATGCTTTTATAAAATATAGTAATTAAAAAACATTGTAAATAAATTATGAACATACATATTATGGTGAAGGAAAGTGGACACTATCACACTGAAAAATCTTAGAGGGTAGTTTTCCTCATCTTATTTCTTTCTTTGCGTTTTTGGTCTTGTTTGTTAAAATATTTCATGATCAAATACTTGATACGCATATACGTTCTTGTCCTGACAAAACAGTATATAACTTCTTCTGGATATTTATTTTCAGTAGTTCCGCAAATAATTTTAGTCAGTGATTCAAAAATCCGCTCTTTTTTGCACAAATTGTTGCCATGAACATTATCAAAACACATTTCAGCGATCTTTATTAATTCAAAAAATTCATTAGTGGGACATTTTAAGTTACCCTTTGATTGTACATGTATCCAGCTATCGTCCTCCGAATTGAAATCCGTAATGCCAAGGTCAGGATATTTATTTCTGAAACGATGAGCTATATAGCCAGAAACATATTTCAGCCCTTCAAGAGAAATTTCGTCACTTGAAAGGGGCCTGGCCTCTAAATCTAAGTCTATTTCTTCCATGTCAGCAAGATCTATTTCATTTATAGGTGATTTCTCTTGAAATGTCTTTGAAAAATACATTTCCTTGCACAAAAGTAGTTCTGTAATTTCATTCTGATAAGCACTGTCCTGTTCCATTTCATTTGACGAAACATCACTTACCAAACACATTTTGTCTGTCTTCTCATCCATGTTTTTCCGTTCAGCAAAAACTGCTGCAGAATGTTTTCACAATATGTAGTTTATAATTCTGTATTTAAAGTAAATGGGCGACAGATGCGTATTTTGATGTCCCATACCTCTAATATACGGAGAGAGAAAAAACCACTCTGACACATCTTAGTTCAGTTTAACTGTTAACAAATATTTAGGTTAACAGGTCCTATACATATTTACGAATGTTTTACTGACTGAGTTATACTGGACATTAATAAAATTGATCGCTGATATTTATACTTTTAAAGGAAATTTGGATTTATCATTTTATGTAAACTCTAATGCGTTAAAAAATGTAACGCAACACTACACACAGGTAGTGATGTCTAGTGCACTGCCCTATGCACATTAGTTAACAAAAAAATAAAATGAAATATTAATTACTGATAAATAATACCTTGATGTCGTGATACAAGTAACACATGCTTATCTGATATTTATCTCAATTAGAATACAAAATAGGAAGAAAAAATAATTAACTGATTTTAAGACTGATTTATTACTTACACAGTACAGTGCATTTTGAAGACAAATGGGTCTTAAGAAGCGAAAATCGTACTCGATTAAAGGATGGTATGGTGTTCGGTATATTAAGGTTTCCCTCAAAGTAACGGTTTCACAATGCTTTTAAGATATTAGTTACATCCCAACATAAGTTTAAAACATTTCTCTTAAGAGTGTGCTTCGTAGCATTAAAAGATGTGCCTTAATTATTTTGCAAATTTATCATTGTTATGGTGACGATGTCAGGGGTTTTCATAATTTTCTTTTAGAAATATAGTACAGTATTAGCAACTACGTTAAGAACTGTTATTTTATTCACACAGAGAAAAGAAATACAAAATGCTAACATTTGGCGTTTGTCTTTTTATATACTATATAGGTTTGTTATTATATGTTTGTAACATGTATAAAAATGTTAAATATATTCAACAATATTTGGTAATTATATATATTAAAAAACTTTTATGTAGGTACGCGACTTGAAACTACGTGAAAGGTTTCCGTCTATAAAGGCCTATTCTATGATTTTTTTAAAATTATTAATTCTTATGCAAACAATTAATAAAATTGAAAGTTTCTTACATTGTCAGTATATGCATAGCATTACAGTTATTCCAAACAATTCTCTACCAGTGTTTACCTAAGGTTTGCATGTTACGTTGGTTCTTCTACTAATACACGTATATTACAAGAGGTTTTTAATAGATTAAATGAAGTAAGTAAGAATTCGTTTTTATAAACGTTGTGTATGAAATTATAAATTTTGAGACGTATAATAACAAAAAGAAGTGCGTTCCGAAGACATATGTCGGTAGTGTTACCCACTGAAACATTATTCCCACTTCAACTCTCTGTAAAAATAAAAGTATGGGGTTGAATGCGTCAAAAGGGGTATATAAATAAAATTTGAGGCTTCTTCCTTATTTCATACGCTGGTGTCCCCCACTTATAATAGCAAACAAAAATTTTTCCTCAATGTTGTAATTTACTCTGCGTATTCACAAAATTTTTTGGCAGTAAATAGGTATTTAATTTTTAAAAATGAAAGCATTCATGTTTCGAAAAAAATATTAAAGCGATGTGGGGGAAAATGTTTACAGATACTCCAGTAAAATTTTCAGTTTGATTGTTTTGATAGTTTCAGAGCTGTTGCGAGTTTAGTTTGGAGAACTTTTCGGCCGCGCGAGGCAAGTTTGGCTCTTTTTCGTTTTCTTCCAGCGTAGGAAGCAGGGAACAAACGCCCATACCTGGCTTCACCTCGCATCCTCTGCTGGCCTTCCCTTGTCCTCTCCAGATGTATTACTGTATATTAGCTCCATGAGCGCGACCTTGACAGACCCTTCGTTTCTTCGGCCTCCTCTCTGGTCCTCCCTCTACACCCCATTCTTCCCCCTCCCCAACCGCAGGCTGCGGCCAGCCGGCCGGAGCTCCGCCGGACTACCTGGTTCCGACAAGCGCCGCTCTCAGCGCCACGTCGCGGGGACATTCTTCCTGGCGGCGAGAGTTTTACACGCAGCACTAGAACTGTCATTCCAGAGGGCGTGTTTTGAGTCGGATCGTATCAAAAACAAAAGGATATGAAAATATATACATAACTCAATAGTGTTCTGCCAATTATGTTTTCATTTTCATTTAAATTTATTCTTTAAATCGCTCCTGAAATAGTCCAGCAGTGATCAAAGGAAATTGTCAATATTAAACTGTAATTTTGACGATGAAAATTGTTTTTTCTTACTTTTATAGGTGCAGAAACCTATTCGTACACTCGTTTCTTGAACTATACTTAAGTTTAACATAATTATGTGTTTTCTAAATAATTCTGGCTTGGAACAAAAATAAATGCATTTAAAATGACATAACTCAGTAAAAAAAAAGTTTATTAAAAATATCCTAGGTATATTATGTCTTAAAAAGAAGCATCAAAAATAAATATGTACAGTTAAATTAGTTTTGTCGTAATATTTTCCATGCACCAATCGCCTTAAGCCCTGGAGGTGCCATTAAAATGTAAACAAATGTTGTACTATACCCATTTAGTGCTCCTAGTAACTTTGAAAAAGACACTTCAACTGTATAACTGTAGATAAGAGATATGCTGGGAAGAACACAGGAGTAGGAATGTAGTTTATGAGGATCACGTTGGCAGTTATGAGGCAAAACAGAATCAGGAATGAGATGGTACAAACAAGAGCAGGAGTACAGGAATTGAACGAGGTCATTGAAAATGCAAGAATGAGATGGTATGTCCATGTCCATGTCCAGAAAATGGTGAAAGAGAGACTGTCAATGTACACAGGTAGAAAACCCCAAGGAAGACCAAAGGAGGAGGTGCGAAGAGCAGATACTTAAAGGCGTGCAGGAGAGATGAGAAGACTGGAATCCAGTGAAGGAGGAGGAATGTTGGAGTGACAGAGGACAATGGAAACATTTTAACTTTCTGACCTGACCACATGCTGAAAGCAGTTGATGATGAAATAAAACCTAATGCTTTAATTATGGTGGTAGTTGATGACAGTGACATTCATACTATAATAAGTAATCTCTCAAGTATCCAGGCTTGGCTTATCTGTGTTTAAATTTATTTTAATTATTGGTTTGTGATATTCTGAAGCCGTAAAAAGAAATGGCATCTTTTCTGCGCACTTATTCGCTTGGCCATTCTATATTTGTAACCATCCTGTTACAGTGTCAGAAACCTGTTTGGTCCGATCCTATGACTCTTCCCTTCCTTGCCCATCTTCTTCAGTTGTCACATTTGTTGCACTTTAAACCTGAGCAAGATGCCCTGACTGCTGCTTGATGTCTCCATCTGGTTTGTTTCAAATGCCACGACACTACTTTACGCCAGCATGTCTCTCAGCACGTGCCCAGCGAGTAAGGTGACTGGCTGGCATTCAGCTGGAGGAAGGGGCACCAAGGAGGAAGGGGGGAGGAGGAACTATACAGAATTTGTTTGTGCACGGTTTGCACTAGCTTAGCTTGAGCAGTTTTAGTTCACTTTCTCTCTTTGGCCGTAGTAAATGACAGTGAACTAGCAACGTACATGAAAGCAATCTTCACGCTTCTATCACAACAGGTTTTCATTATGCTAACAATATAATTTTCTCGTGCTATTTATTTCCCACGCTTTTAACTGCAACTTTCATGACAATAAATGCAGCCACGGCTCCACAAGATGCTGCATCCATCTTTGATTTATGGAAACTTTCCTGTGTTATGACTGTGAAAAGCATGCCTCTAAGAATTGGTGTATTAAAATGCTACTTATATCTCCAGCAGCCTGGCACAAAATCCTCTGCATGCTAGTTTTATGAAAGGACAAGGAACTGCAAAGAAAGAATAACTTGCCGCTGAGGCGTACAAAAATTAAATACAAGGAAGAGGGAGGGGGGAAGAGTGGGTGACTGCTGCCTCTTAGGCAGCAAAGAAAGACCGCATGGCCACACAGTGCCATATTGTTTACAGACTAATAAGGTGAGACACAGTACACAAAGACTTCACTTGTAACTCACAGAATTCTACTGAAGATGAAGTATACTTTGCAACCCAAATAAGAGGGCCGCCCTTATTGTGAAACAGATTACCTGGCTTTGTTTTAAAGAATTTCAATTATCTAGTCATTGACAGGTCTCAATTAAAGTATAATCGGGAGTTTAATGTACTGTATTTAGATACAGTACACTCCCGATTATCCGCGAAATTAAGTGGCAGGGCCACCGCAGATAGTGAAAATCGCGGATAATCCGCAAAAGAGCCGAAAATGGGAAACAAAAAAGGAAACATTAATTTCAACTTAAAAATCTAAAACTTTATGTCAGTAAAAGTTACAATTACAGTAGAACCTTGTTATAATGTTTTTCAAGGGAGCACAAGAAAAAAACATTATAAGCAGGAAAACGTTATAAGCAGTAAATCTCAATTTAGCACTTAACAATGTTCGAGCTTTGTACCAATGGACTCACCAAGCTATGTAAACAACTTTAATGTTAAAACCAAAGATAGTATACTTGATACATGAATTTTCTGAAACAAGCCAACAATTTTTCAACTTCGTCTTGTTCCCTGGTTAAATTTTGTTTGTCTTTAAAGATACACTGCCACATTTTTTGTAAAATTGTCTCACGATTCATGATGACAACATTAAGAGTGAGAACGTATACACCTTTGCCACCTGAAAATGTTTAATTTTGGGATTCCTACGTATGAATGAAAAAAAAATTATTTGTAAGCAATAGAAAACACTTTTAGTTATGCCCTCACTCAATGGTTGGCAACTTAAATATCGTAGGACTATGTACGTGCATCTGAATAACCACTGGAATGGCAAGGAAGAGAAGAGTTGACTAAGGGTGCCAACTGACACGTAACTAGGAACATTGTGAACCTTCAGTATATTGCATAAAATTGTATTTTAACAAACTTTGTGTATTGTATGGCAGTGATTGTAAACGTAAACATAAACAGACATAAAGGAAACTTTATCGTAAGTGTTGGAATAATTTGGTTTTAAAACATTTTTCCCCCATTTATTGAATGTTAGAAAGCAAACATTATAAGCAGGAAATTACACTATTTATGAACGTTATATGCAGGAAATAAATACATTGTCCTTATGGGGGAAATATTGGGACTTTAAAAATATGACATTATAAGCAGGAAAACATTATATGTATGCAGGAACATTATATGCAGGAACATTATATGCAGGGACATTATATGCAGTAACATTATAACAGGGTTCTACTGTAACAGTACAATTTTTAAATGATGCTAAAATTATAGAATTTTACTGAATTATTAACATACAATACATTTCAGTAATGTAAACATAAAAGTGCTCAACCATACGACTAGAAACAAAGTGCGACAGAGACAAATATAGCAACGCATGTCAGCCTACTGCGTGAGTTCCGAAAAGGCCTGTGGCGTTTTACTGTATACTGCACACAATACACTCGTCAGTAGAGTTCAAATTTGCTCACTTGTAATAAAATACAGATTTACATATGTGCTGTATTTATTCGTAGCATGCGCGGATAATAGGGAGTTTACTGTAGTTACAACATACAATTGTGCTCATTCTCCATAGACATTAGTGCAATGGTCAAAAACAACACCCTGATATTTCCTAAAGTGGGAAAGACCGTGCACAATAATTAAGACTGCGAAACACACCTGGATGGAAATGGAAAATTATGTTGATGATATCCTGGTCACCCCATGTGATCCTCAGCTTGTATTCCTTGTAGACAGGCACTACGTAGTCCGTCCAACTGAAGGCCCGCATCCTTGTCAGGTTCATGAGCATTACTCCCGAGTTCACACCTACACAAACGTTCATCCACACAATAAATAACAACTACGGCAATTTCAGGTGTATAATGTGAGGGCTGATCGCGCATTGCCGGTGATTTCGAGATGTTAACTATGGGCGCCACCACGTGGAAGGGCACGTGGACCCGGCGGAGTCTCTCACTCAGGGCGTGACGTAGCCCAAGTGGGGACGAGTTACCAGCCCTTTCTATCCTAGCTACCCAGACCTGGCCCGCTCTAGGCGTCGGGCACGCCACACTCCTAGACTCACTCACCACGTGATTAAATAAGTACTCACTTTATATTTATTCTCCAGATTTAATTTCACTAACACGTCTCTCTACACGCCCGTTACACGTTACACATTACACGGTTAAAAAGCCTGAGGCACGAATCGGTTTAGGTGAGGGCATGGTCCACACACGTGGCCATGCTGCAAAGTATACTTATTACACGGTGATGAAAAAACTCGACTGAGACAATTAATTAATTAAACAGCCCGCTGGCCGAGAGCTGCCCCGAGGATGACGAGCGAAAGAGATTCAGAAATACTTAACGAGACAGAATTACTTGGTCAGTGCAGAACAAAGGTGAAGTCCCCGGGGTGCTGGCGCGTCTGCTCTCGGTCAGTGATGAAGATGGACTGGGGTGAGCTCATCGCTCGCAGGTGGCAACATGGCGCCCTTCGCGCCAACACAATTACCGTTACTGTATTCTACGACTCCGTGCCCCGGCGAAAGTTGAGTAAATTACAGATAAACATTAAAAATATATAAAAATTACTGACAATGGAAAGTTTGTTACTATTTACTTATTTAATGATAATTCATATAAAAGCATTCCTATCCTCGTCCAAGTCCGTGCCTGTTCGGGTCCGCCCGGGCAACGTCTATAGTTATTTAAGGTAACTTATTTAAATGAAAGAAACACAAGTAAACTACACAGCACTGTGGCGAAGATGGATGAAAACAACAAAAAGGCTTACAATTAATATTAACATAGCAATTTTAGGGATCGCCGCACTGCTTCTAAGCGCCCTCTTGTGGTAGTTCGTGGCGCGCAATTCAAACACACGACTACGTACATGGCGGTACAAATGCCGGGGAAGGGGAGAGGAATGTTGAGGAAACGGAGACTGACTAGGCTCATGGGGCGTAGCCCCGGCTGACGTCAATTGCCCCCCCCTCGAATAGCCGGTCATGTCGACGTTTCCGCTGGGTCGCCTGTGGGCGTGGTCGCCCCCTTATCAACAACAGCTGTGCTTCCTCGCGATCCCTCGGGGTCGTAGCGTGTATCGCGGAGCCGGAACTGGGTCTTGTGACGCCCGGTCTCCCCTCTCTTCCCGCGGTGTTTCGTCTTCCTGCGGTTCGGTTACTGTCACCCTGAACGTGGAGTCTGCCAACGAGTAATGCAGCGGCCATAATGGCTCGTCCGGCGAACCCGGCCTACTCTCTACTTCCTCCGGCCACCTTATCAGTGGTTGGGATGTCGACTGGCCCTCCGTCACTCCGGGCGTGTCCCTGAGAAATCCCCTGAAAGGCGAGACGTCACTCCCCGAGTCTTCGAACAGCCGCCTCGGCCGGACATCTGTGACTGCGAGGGGCGTCGCCTGTCCCGCCCCCAGGTCCGGGAAGCCTCTGAACCCGCCCCCGTCTGTTGGGGTGGACGTGACCAGCTGTGCGGCCGCCCTCCCGTCTGTCTCGTCCGCCGCCTCCGTCTCTCTCTGCCGCGTCCCTGCTCCGTCACGTCTCGTTCCCGTCTCTTCCGCCCCGCCCGCCGCCTCCGTCTCTTCCTGCCCCGTCTCCGCCTCGTCCGCCGCCTCCGTCTCTTCCTGCCGCGTCCCTGCTCCGTCACGTCTCGTTTCCGTCTCTTCCGCCCCGTCCGCCGCCTCCGTCTCTTCCTGCCCCGTCTCCGCCTCGTCCGCCGCCTCCGTCTCTTCCTGCCCCGTCTCCGCCTCGTCCGCCGCCTCCGTCTCTTCCTGTGCCAAGCGCACATCGTCCCGGTGATATTTCGCGGCCCGGCCTGAGGGTAACTTTATCACGACCGCCGTGGGCCCCGCCTTGACCACCGCCACCGGGCCAAACCACTTTGGCGCCAGGCCGGCGCAGAAGTTGCGTCGGCCGGAGGAGAGGGGGTGGAGCCTCGCGTAAACCAGCTGGCCTGGTTTCAGTTCAGGGGGCGGGCGGGTCGTCTCGGGTGTGCGTTGTGCTTGGTAAGCTGCCTGGTTACGTCGCGCCCTATCGTGCGTCTCGGCCAATCGCCTCAGGCGTCCTTCGGGGCTCTCTACGTCCGGGTCCGTTTGTTGTTGCCGCACGTGATATTCCCCGGGGAGGGTGAGGTTCCGCCCCTGGACCATGGTGGCTGGTGTTTCGCCGGTTGCCGCGTTCACCCGTCGCCGGATGCAGTACAGAACGTCCGGGATGTGCGTGTCCCATTGGGCGTGGTCATCCGCGAGCCTCAACCGCAGTTGAACCTTCACCTCTTGGTTGCGTCGTTCCGTGGGGTTCGCGCGGGGGTGGTACACGGGGGTGGTGTGTAGGATTACCCGCCATTTTCTCCCCAGCTGCGCCCACCGGCGCCCGACAAATTGGGTGGCATTGTCCGACAACAGGACCCGGGGGTACCCCCACCTAGGAAAAAACTCCGTTTCCAGGCTGCGTGCAATGGTGCCGGCGCGGATGTTCGCCAGGGGGTAGGCCTCCACCCAACGCGTGTAGCAGTCTGTCACCACCAACAAAAATCTTTTCCCTCGGGGCGTGCGGGGATATGGTCCCATTAGGTCTATGGCGACTGTATGGAATGGCTCGGTGGGCTGCCTGGGTACCTGCTGGGCTGTCCCGTCGGTGCGGCGCGCCTTGTGCCTCTGGCAATGTTTACATCTCCTCACGCAGTCCCGTACAAACTTGTTTACCCCTGGCCAGTAGAACTGTTCCCGCAGATAGCGTCGCGTCTGGTCTGCGCCGGGGTGTCCGGCTAGCCTGTTCACGTGATACATGTCAAACACCTCCCGGCGGGTGGCGGCTGGCGCGAACGTCCGCCATTGGCCAGCTGTCCCCTTAGGTCGCGCCTGCAGTGTCCCGTCCAATACACGGTAGCCTTCACATTCTCCGCTCCCGCAACGGCGCACGATCTCCTGTGTGTCTGTGTCCGTGAGTTGGGCCGCTCGCACGTAGGCGTCTAAGTCATCAAGCTCCGCGCCTGGCGGTAATGTCGGTGTGACGTTAAGGTTTAGGGCACACAATGCGGCTTGGGTTGTCGGGGTGCGCGGGGTCCTGGGTATGCGCCCGCTGGGTGGTGGCAAAAGCTCCTCCCACTCCGCATCGTCACAGGCTGTGACGGTGACGTCCGGATCTCGCGACAGCTCGTCCGCTAGTTCGTTCTGTTTTCCCGGTACATGCTCGACTTCGAAATCTAAGGCCTGTAGAAGCATGGCCCAACGCGTCAGCTTCGAACGTCGCCCCTGCATCGTGGCCAGCCATTTGAGACATTGGCTGTCAGTTCTCAGTACGAATTTCTGCCCCTCCAGGTGTGGGCGGTAGCGTCTGAGGGCCCAAACTACGCCTAGACACTCACGCTCGTTCACGCTATACCGCTGCTCGACGTCGCCGAACTTGGCGCTTGCATATTCAATCACCCGAGGCTCGCCGTCGTCGCCGAGTTGTAACAGGATGGCCCCGATGCCCTTCTCGCTCGCGTCTGTTTGTACGATCAGGGGTCTGCCTGGGTCCAGCCGCGCGAGTAAGTGGCACTGTTGAAATCTGCGTTTTAGCTCGTCAAAAGCGTTCTGGGCTTCCACGGTCCACCTGAACGGACGTTTGGGTGACAGCTGTTCTGTCATCGGCGCCGCTACTACCGAGAACTCTGGGACGAAGGCTCGCAGCCAGTTAGCTAGCCCCAAGAACTTTTGCAGTTGCTTGCGCGTGCGTGGGGGCTCCTTGTTGATAATTACACTCAGCTGTTTTTCCGTGGGTCGGTTTCCGTCCGCGTTAACCACTAAGCCCAGGAAATCTAGTTCTGTGGTCCCCAGGTGGCATTTTTCGCGATTGCATGTCAGACCATGGCTCGCCAGGCGTTCCAAGACTAATGCTAAATGATGCGCATGTTCTTCCCACGTCTGAGACCAAACAATTATGTCGTCCAGATACGCGGCCGCAAACTTGCCCGAGTAGTTGTCTAAGACCCGTGTCATCATCCCTTGGAAGGTAGCGGGGGCGTCCTGTAGGCCGAATGGCATCGCGCAAAACTGAAATCTCCGCCCGTCTGGGGCTGTGAACGCCGTCTTGGGTCGGTCCGCCGGACGTATCGGCACCTGCCAATACCCAGATTTTAGGTCGAGGGAAGAAAATATCTTGGCGTTACCCAGGCCTGAAAGTGTGTCGGCCATGTTCAGCAGGGGGGGTGGGGCATTAATTGTCACTCTATTGATAGGTTTGAAATTGACACAGAAGCGTAGTTTCCCGTCTTTTTTTTCTGCCAACACGACCTGGAAATTATACGGACTTTCGCTAGGCTCAATTATCCCGTCATGCAACATGTCCTGAACCTGGTCTAGGATGGTCTGTTTACCAACGTGGCCGTAGCTACCGGGTGGGATAAACATTGGCTCGTGAGGATGGGTCGGGATGGCATGCTCAGCTATGGTGGTACGTTTCAGCGGGTCCGCGGACGCAAACACATTACACTGATGATCGAGGACCTGCTGGATGGTAGCACGAAACTCGGGGGGAACTCCGTGCTGGAACTCGTCGAGACTGACCTGGTTTACTGCTGGTGGAGTAGGCTTACCCAGCCCGTGGATGGTCCGCCGCCCCTGGGTGCCGACGTGGACGCAGCCGGCCCGGATGTCGATGGCTGCGTGCTGCTCGTAGAGCCAGGGTAGCCCCAGAATGACGTCATCCCGTAACTGCTCCACCACCAGCGCCGTCGTGACGGACCGTTGGTCCCGCACGTCCACCTCCAGCGTCGCGACGCCCTGGGTGTAGCAGGCGTCCCCCGTGGTAGCCAGCTGGAGTTGGCCCGGGTGGTACTCGAAGTTGTCACGGCCAATCACGCGTGCCGCCACACAGTTGTGGCTGGCGGCGGTGTCAACAAGCGCGTGGACTGCGCGCCCGTTGACAACCACCGGAATGCGCAACAGGTCGGCCTCCGCCGCTCCCACGTGACCCAGGAGAGGCCCCGCCGCCGTAGGTCTGTTGTTGTTAGGTGAGGCGGGGGAGGTGGGCTGTCTTAGCGCGCCGCCCCCTGCCGTCCGTTTCCCGACGGCTGCTGCGCCGCGAAGTCAGGCCGGAACTTGTTCCTCACCGGGCAGTTCTCGTGCCAATGGAACGTGCCTGGTGGACACGTGTGGCACTGAGGTGGTGGGCTGCCGCCGGTAGTCCGTCTCCGCCATGTCAGCTGCGCGTGGCCGCTCGGTCCGGGTTCGTCGCGCCTAGCTTGGTCTCGGGTGGGCGCCGTGTAGGGCACCAGCGCCTTGGTGTCGGCGGGCGTCGTGTCTTCCTGCTTGGTGCTCAGGGTGGCGTGGATCCTGGTCGGTCTGACAGCTCGTAGGTCCTGCTCTAAGACGCGCGCCTGTTGGACGAACTCCTCTGCCGGACGCCGCGTCATCGGGCGTAAATACGGGCGAAATTCCGGGCGCATCAGCTCAACTACCCGCTCCAGCACTCCGGTAGGTTCTTCTCCGGGAAACAGCCGCTTGTACAGACGTATTTTTTTCATGATAAACGCCTCCGCCGCCTCCGTCGCGCCTTGCTCGAGACAATACAGCTCCGTCCGCACTCTCATCTCTGTCTTCACGTCCGCGAATCTGGCCTCGAACAATCTCGCGAACTCGGTCCACGGCATGTCATACTCCTGGACGATCTGCCACCACGTCTTGGCGTCGCCTTTGAGCGCGGTGCTCACCCTGTTCGCCCACTCACACTCCGGCACTCCGTAGCGATTCAGGCGTTCCCGACACGCGTGTACAAATCTCCGCGGATCGTCGCTGGTTCTGCCCGCAAATTCCGGTAGCTCCACGTGTCCTATGAGAGGTACCCTGCTCCGTGGTGTGTCGGCGGCGTCTCTCACCGGGCTGCGGCCTGACGGGCCCGCTATTCTCACGTGGTGGCACCACTGGCACGTGTACCACCCGTCTTGAAAGGAGATTATTTCGGACTTCGCGAAACACGCCGTGTGCTTGAACGCGCGACAGTTCCGGCACCAGCCTCCCTCCCGCGTCTTGCCCTCACACTCCGCATCCGTGCACTTCCCGTGTCCCGCCTCAAACTGATCCGCCCGTTCTGCCTGCTCGTGGTTCGGCTGCGCTTCATACTGTCCTACGCACACGCACGTGTCCGTCCACGAAGAAATCGCCGTCCCGCTCACCTGGCGCGGTCGCGCGCACATAACACAATATAAGCTATTCTTTTGAAACAACTCACTTGCCTTAATCGCGCCCGGATTTTTGTCAAGTCCGTGGTTGTCCGACATGGTCGTGTGGTGGTGAGGCCGGTCGATTGCCCCTCTTCCCTTCGCTACGCGACGCGACGCGGATGGCGGTACACACACACACTGACCTGGCCCGGCTGCTGTTGTCGCGAGGAATGCGGCCACCTGGCTGCTCGCAGCGAATTCCTGGAAGCGCGCGCCCGGCTGGTCACGTGGCCGGCGCGCCAGAGTCCCGCTATGCGCTCCGCGCGAACAATAGTTCCAGCGCGAACTTTAGTTCCGCGCGCTCCGCGTAACAACCGCCTATCTCACACGCTCGTACAGGTCTGGTTTTCGCGGAAGATGTAACTCGCCCCACGCTCTTGGGCGCCATTTGAGGGCTGATCGCGCATTGCCGGTGATTTCGAGATGTTAACTATGGGCGCCACCACGTGGAAGGGCACGTGGACCCGGCGGAGTCTCTCACTCAGGGCGTGACGTAGCCCAAGTGGGGACGAGTTACCAGCCCTTTCTATCCTAGCTACCCAGACCTGGCCCGCTCTAGGCGTCGGGCACGCCACACTCCTAGACTCACTCACCACGTGATTAAATAAGTACTCACTTTATATTTATTCTCCAGATTTAATTTCACTAACACGTCTCTCTACACGCCCGTTACACGTTACACATTACACGGTTAAAAAGCCTGAGGCACGAATCGGTTTAGGTGAGGGCATGGTCCACACACGTGGCCATGCTGCAAAGTATACTTATTACACGGTGATGAAAAAACTCGACTGAGACAATTAATTAATTAAACAGCCCGCTGGCCGAGAGCTGCCCCGAGGATGACGAGCGAAAGAGATTCAGAAATACTTAACGAGACAGAATTACTTGGTCAGTGCAGAACAAAGGTGAAGTCCCCGGGGTGCTGGCGCGTCTGCTCTCGGTCAGTGATGAAGATGGACTGGGGTGAGCTCATCGCTCGCAGGTGGCAACATGGCGCCCTTCGCGCCAACACAATTACCGTTACTGTATTCTACGACTCCGTGCCCCGGCGAAAGTTGAGTAAATTACAGATAAACATTAAAAATATATAAAAATTACTGACAATGGAAAGTTTGTTACTATTTACTTATTTAATGATAATTCATATAAAAGCATTCCTATCCTCGTCCAAGTCCGTGCCTGTTCGGGTCCGCCCGGGCAACGTCTATAGTTATTTAAGGTAACTTATTTAAATTAAAGAAACACAAGTAAACTACACAGCACTGTGGCGAAGATGGATGAAAACAACAAAAAGGCTTACAATTAATATTAACATAGCAATTTTAGGGATCGCCGCACTGCTTCTAAGCGCCCTCTTGTGGTAGTTCGTGGCGCGCAATTCAAACACACGACTACGTACATGGCGGTACAAATGCCGGGGAAGGGGAGAGGAATGTTGAGGAAACGGAGACTGACTAGGCTCATGGGGCGTAGCCCCGGCTGACGTCAATTGCAAGAATATTTTTTCAAAGTTTTAATATCTTACAGCTGCTGCTAATCTCATGCGGTAATACACTACTTATTTTGTTGTACGTAGTCACCACACCTTGTGGCGATTATGTTGAATAAGGATGGAAAAGAGCTATTTTTACTATGAAAACACTAGTGTGTGCCTGAATTTTACTACACCTTAAACCTCTACATTCTGGTGTTCTATACTGCAAAATTTAAGTGCAAGGTACATATACTGATTTCCCCAATTTGTAATAAAACTGCTCTTCGACAAGTTCCGGTCACCGACCTTTCCCTGATATTTCTGATAGAGAGCAGTGGGCAAAAAAATCTCACTCTCTCTATTCTTCCTTCTTATCAACCATGGCTTTCAAGTCATCGATTACTAACTGAGAGTCAACAAAACAAACATAGTCTTTTCTTGAACTACTTCTCAGCCCTGACATAATTTCCTCATAAATTGCTACCTAACTTTTTTGATAAGCAAGGTTGTATTACTTTCAAGACTAAGACCAAATGGCCTCACAGCTTACATCAAGAAACAATTTTATATAAAAATTGTCAGAACTGACAAATTCCTATATGTACATCCCATTTTTTGTACAGAATTGTCTTATATGCTGGAAACTACAGAAATATGTGATGAATATGGAAAAGATTATACTGTGAATAGCGATAAAACCGAAATAACACCAAAAAGCATGTCAATACACCAAAATGTAACTAAAATAATGCAATTAATCAGCATTTTTAATAAAAACTTAACTCTAAACACAAAAATTTAATCTTTTAATATAGGTACTTAATTCAATGAATGTAAGGTAGTAATTAGCAAAAAGTTGTAGCAACCCAGGCAAATGCCCTCCTCACAGTATAAAACAGTTTATTAAAGATTCATTATGTTTTTATAATAAGACATGGTGCATGGGTAGGTTTTCTGGTTTGATGTAAATAACAGCTGTTTAGTCTTTTGAAAAGTATTTGCAAATTTGCAACATGTTTAATGATCATTATTTACCTTATTTTAGTTTTTAAAGTACTTTCTCAATATAACTGGCTTACATTATTGTGAAAAAGTCACTCAAAGTTAATTTTTATCTATTTCTTTCTTGGTTGGTTAGAGAGTTTGTGTGTGTTCATGTAATTTTCTTAAGTATTTTTTGCTATGGTTCTTTGTTTGAAAGCAGACTAATGAAATAGTTTTTCTAGTTACATAAGTATTAGAGCGAGACAGGTACAGTTAGTGGGCAGGAAAGTAAATCATGTGATGGGTCTTGTGGGAAAGTCGCAAGGCATCATCATCCATTTTCATGATCAAAAAGTGTTTTATAATTGGTTGTAATCAGGGCTCGATTTTAGCACCTGTCCGCCTGCCCGGGACAGGCAAAAACTTGTCCGGGCAGGCAAAATAAAAAAGGCAACTGTCCGGTGGACAGGTGCAACTTGTGACGCCGAGGTTATTCGCACGCACTAATGCAGCAGAGGTGATTAATAACATTTATGCGACCGCGACCGCAAATAAAACGTCTTTGACAATATCTATAAATAAACAATAATGGCTGAAAGTGAGTTTGATCCAGCACCAGCAATAAATCTCTGGTATCATAATGTTCAGAGAAAACGTCGACCCTTTCAGCCTCCTTATCGAAGATGTTCAAGACAGAATCAGCCAAGTACTTCGTGCAGTGACTCAGACAGTGACTCGTCTGAAAATTATGATTAAATAAGGATGTTAAGTGTGTGATAAAAATAGGTGCAAAATATAGCAAAAATCCTTTTTTCTCACATTTTTAGCGACTTTGAAATTTTTTTTATTTGGGTAAAACAGCGGACAGGCAAATTGGATGGCGGACAGGCAAATTTTCGATTACACCTGTCCGTTGGGCAGGTTAAAATATTGCTTAAAATCTAGCCCTGGTTGTAATCGTAAGATGCTCTGTGATTGGTTGTTGATGGCATCACAAGTGCAGTTTTTGCCCAATGGGCAATACAATAAATTCGTAGGTCGCCATGTTAGTTGTTACTTAGGCATCTGCGAGAGTAGATGTGTGTGGCGGCTCGCCAAATTTAACACATTAATGAAGTGGAGAGAATTCCACACCTGTGGTTCAGGCCGTGCTGTTTTGAACCTCGTTTCGAACATTTTGTAAATTAGATAAGTTGACCACAGGCATCCAGCAAAGGCCCAATAGTGGAGCCTTTTAAGTAAATTGGTCGCTGCGTAAAGCAGAAAATGGTCTCTCGACCATTGGAACTGAGTCTCATAAGCAATACTGGATTTAATTAACAAACAGGTTTAATATGGTGCTTAAGTGATGAAAAGAGTTGTTTACGCAGCATTTTTCTGCAAAGTTGTTTTTGTCGTCATATACTTGTTTATGTGGTCGGAAAACGGTGCCCATTATTACTTGTGAATATTTGGTTATTGATAGTAAAAAGCAGTGAAAATCTGTACTGGTTGTCCAAAAGACTTTATTTCAGTAATCAATCATTGACAGTAACATTTTTTCTAGAATTTAAATATTTTTTTTAACATTCAATCAAAATTTCTTTAAGTGTTTACCATGTAACAGTCGAACCAATTTGAACTGGAGGTTTGGATTGTTGCAAAGTTTGTACCTTAATGTAATTATGTACTAAACAAATTGGAAAAAATAAATTTTACCCTTTTTTTTTAATTTGCAACCATTATTAGTAAATCAGTTTTACATTACGACGTTGGTACATTTTTTCAGACACAATAATACTTGCTGATTTGATTTCATTGTTCCAAGTAGATCTGTCCTAGACATGCTTATCACTAGGCCTGTGTGGTTCAGATTTCAGTTCCTTTAAAATCCCAACCAAAAACAATACTTTATAAATCTTTGGTTTCGGTTCTGGGTAATTTTTGTACATGTCTAATACCTCACTTAGCGATACATTTATCAAGTAGGCTAGGTAAACAAACACATTCTTTCAATATGACCATCTCCCAATGTAATAATGCACGAAAAATGTATGATACAGAATACAGTTTACAATGAATTTTGAGAGATAGGAATCGAAAGATGACATTTTAGTTTTAACTTTCAATAATTCATAATTTCTTCAGTTAATTTTTGTCTTCGTTAAACCATAGTATATTAAATAGAATTCCTGAAATTCATAAAAACTGGCCGCTTCAAACATTTTTACGTATGATATCAGCTTTAACAAAAAAAGGAATTTCAAATAGCTAATAATGAAACCAACTGTTACGGCACAAAATTTGATGAAACAATATGGCGTTTTTCAGTTCCTTTCATGTACTGGTTGGTTATGTTATTTGCCATTTGGATGTTATGATTTCTGGCCTTTCGTACGTTAAAGGCCAATTGCAATTACAATATAAACAGGGCATTTAAGTGAAACACATTAAATTATAAAACTAAATTACATAAAACCTGTATACTGTAAAGAACAAATTATATTTGAATTGTAAAAAGTATATAAATAATGCCAAAAATGATAAACAAAAATATTAAAATGCATTTTCAGCTTCAGGATTTTGAGGTCAGCACCAACTAATCTACGTATTACCAGATTTGAGGTCAACTTAAAAATATTTTAAAAGATTATGTTTTAGGATAGTAAAAAGAGTGTACTTCTCTTTTCCATATTTTGAAATTATTTTTAATAAAAAAAAGAAATATTGACATATTTTACTTCATTCATACTAGAGTAGTATAATTTTTTTTTTTTGCATTATAAGAACCGAAACCACAACCAAGGTTCTTGATGTAAAATGGAACCGGAACCGAACAGACCAATAAAAACCAGAACCCCAGAACCGTATGAACCTACTTGCTACAAATTATCATATTGTAAAAGTGCATTATGTATCACTCAATCTGACACTGCTTTGGTAAAATACGTATCATGTAAAATTGAAGTGTCATGATTGTTCAATAATATACTATCTTAATGGAAAAAAAAAAAAAAAACCTTAAAAAATATTTGAAATCTTTTGATATAAAATTGAAATTGGCCTAAATAGAAAACCATAAAATTTAGTCTGTACTAAAATTTGATGAATCATAAAAACTGGCAAATAGCATTGAAAAATTAAATGAGACTTTTAAAAATCCCTAGGAATTTTTAATATAATTAAGAAGCATTACTGATTTACCGGATCCCAACTTATTTATTGGATTCAGTCCAGGGGCGGATCCAGCGTTTGATGTCAGGGGGGCGAATGTAAGTTTCAAAAGTATTTAAAATGGGAGAGTCCGGGGGTTCACCCCACGCAAAAATTATAGATTTTCACATGCAAAATGGTATGTTTTTATAGCAATTTTGTGCTTTAAATGTGAAATACACTTTTGGTATAGTCGGTCAAATTTTTCACAGAAAATTAGTTTTGGTAAATGATAAATTTATCAGAAAATAATAAATAAAATACAATAATTAAAGAATGGGCATAACATTTGTATTAATAACTAAAATTAAAATGTCTTGTACATATAATGATTGTGCATAACTAGAAGTTGCAAAACAACAGTTTTTCTCCATCATAGAATGAATTCCATCCTGCGGGTTTTCTTGCTTGCAAAGCGATCAATGACTTTTTCTTTATCAATCTCGCAGCCACAATGGATATGCAATAATGCAAGTCCGGTCAGTCTGTCTTCCTTTGTGGTAGATCTCAACCACGTCTTAAGTCTTCTCAATGTCGAAAATGTTCTCTCTGCCGAAGCGACACTTACAGGTAAGGTGACTAAGATTTTCAGGAGAATGTAGATGCCTGGATACAGCTCCTCGTCACACGAAGTGAGAACATCGAGAGCTGTGAAGGGTATTGTAATGTTAATTTCTTTCTCACGGGTCCACTTCGCCTCCCATGATCGAACCTCAGCATTAAGTTGTCTTTCCACTAGGGTTGTGCGAATGTTCGGTATACCGATACCGAAATCGAAATTTTGCTACTTTCATTTTCGATTTCGGTAAGAATTTCATCTGTCGAAGTTCGTTTTTAGCGAAATATTTCGAGCCAAACGAAAGTTCAATAGCTTACCGAAGTTCCGTTTGTTCTAGTTGAAAAAGAACTCGTAATTTAATAAAAATGTACAGTAGAATACCGGTACAATAACGTACCTTATTATAAAGTATATTTCACTTTAACGTATTTTTTTTAAGTCCCCGCCAAAAATCGTATCTTCGCCATGCAAAACGGTTTCAGTTTAAAGTATCATATTTTCACTATAACGTAAAAATTCTACTAGTAGCGTGGCATTACTACACCAAAATTTACTTAAACTGGTAAATAAATTTCCAGCTAAATGATTAATGTAGTATAACAAAGATACACAAATACCACCGCAACGTATTTTCTAACCTCTAAATTCTCAAAACAAAGTTAACAAACAGTTGCGCGCACAACCATAGATTATACCGTACGTAGTATGCGACGTGAGCAACACAACACCATTCGATACATCGAAAGACGGAAGTTTGAGAGAAGTATTAATTATTTAGACAAAAGTGTTACGCTACGCTAAAAATATTGTTTGATGTCTGTGCCGGGATTGTTTATTGTTATTGTTGAGTTTATTTTCAGGTTACGTTATTTAGACACCGCATTGTATTTGTGCTACAATATAAATGATCCTGGAGATAAAAAGAAACGAAAGCAATTCACGCTTAAGGAAAAAGTGGATATACTCAGAGAACTAGACAAGGGGAAAAAAGCAAGTCGCAGTTGCTAATACATATGGCATTGCGGCTCTTCTGTAGCAATTTTTTATATATTTTTTTTCTCTTTGTAAAGATATGTATGCATGTTTCAGTACTAAGTACAAAAACTTGAGGTACCTGTAAGTACTTAGCACTGAGATTCTACTGTAATGTCTTTATATGATTTGCTTGTTATTACTAATAATGTAATAACATATACAAATCATATAAAGACATTAATTAGAAAAAATATTTCCATTAAGATTAATTTACGTGGTGATGAAAAAAACTCACATTAATGAAAATACGGTAAAATCATAATTTGAACAAACATGGCAGATAAAGTAAACAAAATTCAACCGTGATTACAGTAGGCCTAGGTATCAAAACAAAATCATGCAATATTTGAAAAATTACCTGATTCATTTGCTTTCAAACAGTAGTGTAGGTACTATATTCGTAAAACATACATTCCAGAACTGTTAGTACAGTATTTAGTATTTACCGTATACACATAAACAAAGAACGTACCTACTTTTATTCGAGCACAGCCAAACAAAAACATTGTCGTCTGCTTTATTTAAATTTTACATACTCTGACTGGCATATAAAATCCTCATAATATACAGCCAATTAGACAAAAAGGTCAACAAGTCACTGCGTGTAATGACCACTTGGCAGCAACCATTTGTTATGTTATGTTTTGTTTTGACCATGTCCCTTGCCTGGTCTACAGCTTCCTGAGCTAGCCATGTGTGACAGTGGTGCAAGATGGCGGCCGTTCCGCAGTAGTCACGTATTTTTTCATCAGTACCATGCACGTGATAAATATATTATCATAGACTGCGACATTACGACTGTAAAGGAAATAGTCTGTGCGCTGAAAGATCTGGATTGATTCTTGAAATTTACGAGTGACATGGGGCTGTGTTGTGTGGTCTAGGGCGGATGTTGATTATATTAAATAATAATATTTATATGTATATATATATCAAAAGGTACCAAAATGATTTATGTAATAGAATTTATTACTGAAGAGCAAATTTTGGGGCACTTTTTTCTTTGTTAATTAAAAAATTTCGCTTAACTTTCGTTAAGAATATATTTATCTCATAGAAAAATTCATTTTCGTTTCACTTTCGCGAAACTTGATAAATTTTCTTTCACTTTCATTTCGTGTGGAAAAAGTCACTTTCGCACATCCCTACTTTCCACATATTCTAGCCCATTCACTCCAAGGAGAGAGCCATACTTTGTAGAAATTTTTTTGACTTTTACTTGACTAGAAGAAGAAGTTGGTAACAAAGCTGACAAGCTGTGAAGCTGTTGCGTTTATTCCGAAAACCGATGTTTTAAATCTTCGACAATGTGCTCCAGAATGGGAATGAATACAGCTCTTCGGAAAATATCAACAGGGTTCGTTGATGGGTAATTTTGTCTGTGTGTTTGCCTTTTCACAAGTCGAGGTATAGTTAAATCTACACCAAGCTCCTGAGAAAGACCATCAGCTTCGTTGAAAAGTTGAGAAAATAGCTTTTCGCACTGTGTACGTTTCGTATTTAGAACAGAAAGAGTTATCTGCCAGAATATCTTGGCCAACCTTAAGGTCTATGGAAGTCTTCTGATATAGTGTACTCAAAGTATGAGTGTCTCCCAGCATATCAGATAAGCAGATGACTGTGACAAAAAAAAAAAATCACTCTCACAAAGTGCAGACAAAAAAGTCTTTATTTTTGCAGCACTTTCAGCATTTTTCCAAGATGTGACACACTGTAAAGGTAAAGCCTGAGCTACTTTCAGAAAATATGTTCGGAACTGCAAAACGCCATCGTGTCTTTCGATCCAATGAGTTTCACACAGTCCAGAGAGTTGGTGACATAAAACTTTCTTGAGTAAAGCTGAGCGTTTTGATGATGCAGTGAAGAACGAGATTATCGTTTTCATTTTTGCAATAGTATTTCGAACTGCTTGGACGCTGGAAGATTTTGATATGGCCAAATTAAGAGCATGATTGTGACATGGACAGTTAACAGCATTCACAGCTTCTCGCCTGACTTCAGTCACAGCACCACGAATTTCTGACACCATGACACTGCACCCATCTGTAGATATGCCAACACAATGGCTTAGGTCAGGACAGTGATGCTTTAGAGCAGAAAGTACTACTTGCCCAATATCTTTGCCACTTACAGTTGGTTGATATACTTCATCTTGGCCCTTGTCCTCACTGTTCACAAATTATCGAACATTTAAAAATTGTAAAAAATCTTCGTGCACTTAATCTTCGTGTACATACCTCAACAGGGCCGGCGAGTCCATATAGGCGAACTAGGCAACCGCCTAGGGCGCCAAGTAGCTGGGGGCGGCGCAGCACGACACATAACAGCTGATATAATATGTTTTAACGATTATTGAAACTAGATGAAAATGGATTTTTGTAACACTTTAGAATGTTTATATTGATATAAGTAATTATTTAAAGTCCACGGTGACCTGTTTACGATTTGTAATAAGTAAAAAAGTAAAAAAACAAAAAACACAAGCCTGCTTACATTTGATTGTTGACAAAATCTTAGGCTTACGTCATGTATTTTGAGGCAAGGAAAATTTTTTTTGGGGGTTACATTCGGGGGGGGGGGGGGGGGGGGGGTGAAATGTTTTTCGCCTAGGGCGCCAATTTACCTTGCACCGGCCCTGTACCTCAAAACAAGTGTTAACTGGGACTAATGTGAAGCATCAGTAGTTTCGTCGAAAATGATGCTATAAAATTTGGAATCCTGCACACATTTTATATTTTTTGAAATAATCTCTTCCCCACAACTACCAATCAACTCATTCTACGTGGTTTTGCTGAATAAAGTTGCTCTAGATGAAGTATAAACAGATCACGGCCGTAAGCGAAACACGAATATTGGGTAGTTTACGTACTTAAAAGCTACGAAGGATTATATTTGTTTATCAAACAGAGCATGCACACACTGTTTGTTTCTGTGCTTGGTTCACACACATGATGTGAGGGATATTGCATGCATGGAGCAAGCTTGCCAGGTGCGCACACAGTTTTTGTGCTGCGATGGCACATGAAGCCCAGTTCTTGTAATAAATTAACGACAGTTACGAATTCTTTGGCACATAAAAAAACATTTAATCAAATAAACGTGGGAGGGAAGACTTACCATAATGTATTGTTGGCAAATAACTTCTCATGAATGTATTATGATCAGACAGATACACATATAATGAATAACCGACAGCGACACTTACACCACTGACCACTTTCACTGAACACTGTCCTGTCACTGACTATACAGTAGGTTACTGACGAGAGGCAAGGCAGTAGTCTAATGGCGCGGCGTATAGTTGGGGAGGGGGTTTGTTTGTGGTCGAACTGCAACTCTCCTCACTCCACCCTCCACTCCAGTAACGGGACAGCCGAGCTTGTCGCCCGTCACCCCCTTCCAACATTTTAAGCCACGCTTTTCCCTTGAGCTCAGGACAGCTGAAAAGTTGAAGGATGAAGTAAACATGCCCAGAGTGAAGTTACTCTTTGTCAATGTGGCACACAGCTATCAATATATTTCGGTTTCACGTAAGACATTGCGCGGGTCTTTATGTATTTGGCTGCATCATCGATTATGCTTCCCAGGGTGAAGGGGGGGGGGGGGGGGGCGATCACCCCTATCGCCCCCCCCCCCCCCCCTTGGATCCGCGCCTGATTCAGTCTGGAAGTAACATCACAAATTTACAAGTTCTATTATTGACATGCAGTAGACAGCCCAAGTAAGAAACTGCAGTGGTTAGTTTACTATGTCAAAAGTGCAAGTGTGCAAAACACTCTTCCTTTGTCTTGGAGAAGACATGGTTATGGCTAAAATGTTAGTATTACAAATTCCAAGTAAATTCAATGTTATTAATGGACATAGGTTGCTATTATCTGTTGGCCAATGTTTGGTCCATTTGTCTCCAGGCGACAGCCGAGAAGAGACAAGAAGAGGAGGATTGGGAGGAATGAGCTTACCCAGCTTGCCGTAGTACGGGTGGCGAGCGAAGCGGTTGTACCAGCCGGCGTTGGGCTCCTCGTGCTCCGGGCTGAGCGCTGCCATCTGGGAGGCGTTCATCAGCCGGAAATGGTCCCACACGTCCCGGAGGGGCCCCAGGAACAGCGTGTCTGTGTCGACGTACAGCAGCGCATCCTCCTGGGGCAGCAGCGTCTGCGACACGACACGACACCTAGAGCTGCTGGCATGGTCGTAGCTATCAATGCAAGATGCCCAGTCAAATATCAACCACGCTTAAGTAAACAAAAGAAATGAATGTTAATACAATTTCTTGGACATACGTCTTTGCAGTTTTGCACTGTTTGTCATGGGAAAAATATATAAATGCAAAACAGGAAATCAAAATTCAAAACATAAACCCATAGAGAACAAGCATAAATCAGCTGATGTCAGATAGACTCAACGATAAACCGAAACAAGGTATTATGGACAACACAACTACGACAGCACAGACGAACACATTCAAACTTAAATATCAGACAGCACAAGAATTCCATGAAAGGTATTTAGTTATGAAAGAAATAATAACAGCACAACACGAACACATTGGCTATCAATGACCAGACAGTTTCAACAAAAACAGTAAATGCAGACTGACAACAAAACCTAAATGTAGCAAATATACGAACAAACGATTTATTTTTTTCATTACTAAATTCCTTTCACAGATTTCTTGTGCTGTCTGATAATTAAGTTTGAATGTATTCGCCTGTGCTATAATTGTTATGCTGTTCATAATACTACCTGTTTTAAGTTCATTGTTGGTTTTATCCGTTTGACATCAGCTAGCTGATTTAGGCTTGTTTTCTGTGGATTTATGTTTTTCATTTTTTATTTCTTATTTTGCATTTATGAATTTTTCTTATGATAAACAGTGCAAAACTGCAATGGCATATGTCCAAGAAATTGTATTGAATCAAAATTCCCCATTGTAGGAGTCATTTATAGAAAAGATATGAAAAACAAAAAATGTATCAAGGCAGATACAATTGTAACTGTTGAAAATTTAAAACCTTTTATTATTATTTTATGTGCCACAGTTTCAATGCATAAAGGTTTTGTCTTGCACACCATGCTGGTTATTTTGTATTCTTGTAATTAGTATTATTAAACATATTTCCCTTAAATTTGTAAAACTAGTGCTCCTGCATTTTATGTTTCTTCTCCAATTATTTCACCAGGATTTACTTAATATTAAGTACCTAGCAGCAGTACTTGCGTGACATTCTACAGCTAGACAATACATATTTAGTACTTGTGAGAAAATTTTAGCCTCCACATAAAATGGACGAAAGATATTGTAAAAAATTTACACAAATATCCCTGTGTTAAAAGTAATGTCACAAAAAAAGTGAGACAAAACTTTTAAGTGTTTGATATTTCATGGCAAATGCATTATAATATGTAATGCCAAAAACAGAAACATGATCTTGTTGGAGTGCCGTTTGTTAAGAAATGCATGAGTGTTTTTTTTTGTCTGCTGATATTGACTGTTCTATTGGCCAACTTTGTGAGCCTGTATCAATATAGGGGTCATGCACTGATAAACAAGAATCAGTTCGTAACATTCTTAAAAATCATTTGTCTATGCAAGGTCCTCTGTGTCTGTGATCGCTAACATGTCAGGCTCATATAAAGATGGTGGTGGGTTAGACTCCAATATCCAGACATGACTCAAATTTATGAACATTAAGTTAGTAAGCAAATAGTTTGAGGGCCACTCTAATCTAGGCAACTGCTATTGCACTGTTGATGGTTTATTCACATTCAGATCTTAATACAGTTTTCTGTAATCATCTTTGCCATTATATATTGACATAGTAAGTTATTTGTTAAATATGCGTGAATTTGAAGGCCTTGAAAACTGTTGAATCCAAAATAGAGTATATGTATTTGGTTTATATTTCTTCCAGGGATCTGAGTCCTGATAATTTTTTTTCTTCATAAACTGACTTAAAATTTGATAAAGTTTTTTCTTTTCATTCCAGCTGCAGAAGTAGCATACCCACAATAAAGAAAAGCACGTTAAATGAATAGTGCTAGTGTGTTCTGCTGTTAGCAAAGCATGGATGCGTAAGCTAGCACTAATATAAATTGAGTACAGATATTTAAAGATCACTTTAAGGAATTTAATTACTTTATATATACATAATATAAATAAATTTCTTTGAACAAAAAATTATATATTTAGTATTATCAAAAGATTAAAATTATCAAAATCCTTTGCTTTACCATAGCAAACAAACAGAGGGACAATATTCTATTTTAGGTGCTACACTTACAGTATTGTGAAACTCTCGCAAATTGTGAAACACTGCTTGCTGCCAGAGTCCAAAAAAGAGAAAAAAAAATACCCATAGCACAATGTGATTATATGCCACTAGTATAAAATGTTTATTACAGAGTTTTCCAGGACTCAATGTAAAATTTAATAGTCCTTAAACAATAAAATTCAAATAAATGACTTTTTAAGAATATTAAGAATGGAGTATACTTTACATACATTAAAAAATTTTAGGGGAAACACAACATAAAGGCACTTGAATGCAAAGCATGCAGTTTAACCACTTAAAATTTTTTTTACAACAAGATCTTCAAGAACATTTTTGCTATCACAATTATTTTTCCCATATTCCCAAAATAGTCATTTTATTTGGCTCTTTACCACTTCCAGGTAAACTCATTACTCCTGGTTTTCTTGGCTTTCTGCACTTGTAGAAAAACATGTTGAATTGACGAGAGGTGGGAAATGTTTGCCAACAGTCAATAACATGCCACACATGTCTGACATGTCCCTGAGCTGCAAGAGTGGGAAAGCGCGACGTCGCTTGGCTGGAGCTACGTACGGGCAAGAACAGTCTCTGGGACGCACAGGGCTTGAAGAGCCGCCGCCACTCCCCGGTGTCCCCCTGCAGTGGGAACGTGATGGGTCGCACCTCGAACGCAAACGAGTAGTTGGCCACCCCCCGCCACTCGTTCAGCTGCGACAGCAACACAGACACACTCTACCCTCTACACTGGCCACAGAGTGCATCGCAACATTTCATACTGAGCAGGTCTGCGAGAGCCACCCCCCCCCCCCCCCTCGTCACTTCGCATCTAAAAATAATAAAATAGTAAAAAATTAAACAAGTTAGAACAATGCTTTAAAATAGCATATTAAGGAGGCTTCAAAAGCTAACAAAAATCTAACTTTGCTTTATTATAACCTTCTGTCTTGAAAATACAGATTTTTACTATCACAATCAACTACTTTGTGAAACTAATTTTTCAGTCTCTGGAATCCATTTCCAGGCAAAGGACACTGCTGGTTTAAGGACAGAGGAACTTAACCATTCTGACTCAAAACCATGCTGAGGCAAAACTTTATTACTGCACATTCATTTCTGCCATGTGGTTGTAGCTTCATCTGAAACACTCAGCCGACCTCCGAGTAGAAACAAAATATTTAACCAAAATTAATTTTGCAGTGTCAAGATGACAAAGAACTGACATAAATACATTTCATGTAAAGCAAGAAAACAAGTTATTGGCACTATATAGCAAACATAGGTACACTGCATCATTAGCAAGAGGAAATAAAATAATATTTGATTGATTTATGCTGCTAAAATGGTTTCTTGTTTGAATTTTATAATTTATCACTGTCTTATTGTTATAATAATATGTACAGTATTAATATCAATAAAAATATCAGTATGCCATGCTCAAAATTCAAAATCATCTGTAGATTTCAGCCATGTCTGTATTACATATGGTATTGACTGCTTTTATTAAATAAACTGACACGTAACTAAGTTTTTTCAACTAAACATTGTTTTTACTTTCTTTACTTTTCCAGTATATTTGCTATAAATGCTAGAAACCAAATAAATGTTTATACATGATGAAAAGTTTTCTAAAAAGAACATGAAAATAAAGATTCATGAATAAAAATTTTTAAATTTTTGCAGACAAAACTTGAGAATTCAGGAGAATTTCTTTACATGAGAAATGTAGTAGCTTGGAGGTAATGCTCCAAAATATATTTTGATCCATGTTAAAAGCTGGAGCAAATTGGTGCTCGGAAAAAAAAAAACCACAAATTTAATGGAATTTTTTTACTAAAGGAAATTAATTCAGGTGTTTTGTAGTACAAAGAAACAAATAAGAACCTTTTTTGTTGATATGGTGATAAAATGCAGCCAAATTTACCCTAATTACCCCATTTTGGCTATTAAAATATACAATTAATCTCATTGCATTTATAGATATATTTTGATTATTGAATGTTTTAGTTTAATTGCAAAGTTTTTTAAAAAAAAATTTAAAAATTAATCTGATCAATATATATAGTAGTACACATTATTTAAAGTGTCTTACCACAAATTGTTAGAGCAGTTGATCAATTTAATTGTGCTTGATATGTACGTACTACATGCAATTTAATTTTTAATGATGATAAAGACAAACCCTTTATTTTTAATGACAGAATTTGCTCTTTTATAACAATATAAATTCTTGGCTATAAAAATTGAATAAGCAACATTCTGTCATAATTTAAAAATTAATTTAAGTACATAGCTAAAAACGTAATTTTTTTTTATTTTTCTATATTTTTCCAACATAGGCCTGATTATGATTGCAGCTTTACTGATTACGGTAATTTTCTAGAGAATGTGGCTTTCTAATATAAATAAATAAATAAATAAATATATATATATAACTTACTATTATTTTTTATTATTATAAGTTACTGTTAGTTAATGTTTTGATACTATTAATTTCAGCTATTCAACTATTAATTACAGCTGTTTCATTCCCATCATTTTGTGACACTCTTTTTGAGTGTCCCTTCCCTCTTCTTTTTCTCCTTGTGTTTTTGTTTGTTGACGGATGATGCGCGCAGTTGGTGGACGCGTTCCTTTTCTGTTTGCAAATGCCGGTTTTGTTGTGGCTTCTGCCTGGTGGCGCCGCACAGCGGTGAGTTTGGTAATCCCTGAGGTGTTGTTTTTTTTACGCGTGCGGCTTTGGGTTGGCAACTGTGTGGTCAGCTGTGGGAGAAGTGGTTTCTCTGGCGACTGCTGGGAGAAGTGGTTAGTCTTGCCGTCTCGGCCGCCTTGGTGTGACGAGGTTGAGGTGTTTTGAGAGGGGAGTGGGAAAAGCGGCGTGTGAGAGGCAAGTCTTGCCATGGAAATTTTGAGGGAGTGCCGGTTGAACTTTTGATGCAGAATAGCGACCGACGAGTGTCATCGCGGAAATGTTTTGATGGAATCCGAGATTGTGCAGTTTTTTTTTTTTTGGTTTTGTTTTCAAATACTGTAATACGGATCTACGTAATTACGTTTTGCTAACGTGTGTGCTGGTAAAGTACGAGAATAGGTCAAAGTTGTGGTGTCCCAGTTATTGGGTCTACGAGCGTACATCCCGTGTATCTGTTACAAGTTTTTAAGTCCAATTTATTGTGAAATTTTTCCAAGAACGGTTTGGTAACCAAGATTATGCTAGGGGCACGGAGAAGTCTAATGGGGCGTTTGAAGACAAGAAGGGACGTTCTAAAGTTGTCCGCAGTTTTCTGACAACGGGACTGTGGCGTGAGGAAGGCGAAATCTACTGAGGCACGCAAGATACTTCAGGCTTCGAGTTGGTGCTCTTAGTTTTTGTGCAAACAGCTGTAAATTGCGGGATGCAATTTTAAAGGCTGTTCGTCGTTGTGGAGGCTTCTAGAAAACTGTAAGCAACGACCATATATCATAAAGACCGGAAACTCAACGCTGTTTTTCTGTACCTACAAACAATCGCCGATTACGCTGCCATCTATGAATCTACAAATGAAATACCGTGATCGAAAGTGCGTTAACAATATAAATCGATATGTATAATACAAATCGATTAGCAACGTGTTTCGAGCTATCGAACTGGCTATTTTCCGTCGTATAATAATAATATTAATAATAATAATAGCCTTTTGAATTTGTTTCATAATCTTATTTGCAGGATGCTCGATACAATTTCAATGTGCTGAAAGTGATCCTGTGTTAAAAAAACTGTTCATTTTTTTTTTTAAATTTAAACTTTGGACTAAATGAGATCTGCTAATTAAAATTCTCCTTAGTTATCACAGACACGATCAGGTGGTAACTCAATTCTTTCAAGTCACGTTTGGGCACTACATTTTTCTTTTTCAAATGGAAAATCATTAAAAACCCATTTAACCTAGCGGGATGAATAAACAAAAAGAGTCAAAGTTACAAACATAACCCAAGAAAAAAAAAAGGAACATGAATATAACATTTGATGATTTCACAATTTAAATAAACTAAAAAACTAAGTTTTGTGTACATAGTGCATCTCACACAACTATGTAAACCATAATATGGCAAGGTTGAAACAACACTAAAAAGGCTATTTTTAAAGTTCAATACATCCATCCTTCACTGTCCACAGAATTTTGTTCTTTCGACTCAAGTAGCGACTTGAGTGGTGCAGTCCGCTGGGGAATCGGTGGCGGGAGAATGGGGAGGAGATACCTAGGCATGCACAAGTGTTCCATTGGGCCATAAGTTTTGAAAGTGGGAAATCGATGCCACATATTGCATCCGGCAACCAGCATCAATGAAGGCAATATTCAGGCTGTATGTTTGGTCCACTGAAAGAGGCATTAGGAGGGTAATGATTTGAAGACAATGCTGCAGTCAAACAGTACATGTGCAGTTGGCTGCTGGAGCACCAGTCTTCTTTTCATGAAGGGATCAAAAATGGGAGGGGGGGGGGAAGTATATATGCTTAAGGAAACTATGTAGAAAAAAAAGGCATTCCACTTGTAGTTTTCGTATATCACCAATAAATCTGTATAAAAATATTCCGGTTTATATTTGAATGACCCTATTATCTAATTCACTTTTAAGAATAATATTGTATATTGTTGCATTCAAAATTTACATTAAAAAAATGACATTGTGACTTACAAAAAGTCAACAGTAAATACAATATTAAAGTTTACTAGTCAAGCCTTGAAATTTTGAGTTAAAATTCAGCATGAATTATTTTTGTGTTAAGTCTAAACCTTTAGACCTCATAAATCATAAATATTTTCTTCAAAAGTTGTTATTTCAAGATCAAAAGTAAAGTAAAAGACCTAGTAATTGTATCTCACTTACACAACTTTAAAGTGTACAAATAAAATCATATATAGTTCTCAGAATGAGTTTCCTTGGCCCACTCGTGTTTCAAGTATACCAGCTTTCTCACATTACACAAGGTAGCACACCACACTTTTCTGATGGTTCATAAATTTTTGTGAAGGAAAATAGTATAAATAATGCTGTAAAGACCTAATATAATTTCTGGTTTGAAGCTAACTACTGCTAAATAAATCTAAAACCAACTGTATAGCTCTTAGAAACATATGTACTATGGAGTAGATGAAAGAATTGGACTGAGGATACCTTCTTTCTCTTCACCCACAAGATGAAACAATTTATATTTAAACACAATGTGGGTAAATGTTCCGCACAGCGTATCCAAGCCTATCCCTTGATCCTAATGGCATGATCCTGAATATATTGATCCTGTGGTACATGATGCTTGCTGTTTTAATTTAGTACATAGAAAGATCCTGGATACAATAATGGGGTGATGTAACAATGAATTCTGATGGTATTATCACATCAAATAAAAATCTGAAAGTAATTTTTTTTTTACTTCCTAAAATTATTTTTATTGTAATATTTTTGTTATGTCCAGGATCTTTGATGTACTAAATTAAGACAGCAAGCATCATGTACCACAGGATCAATCATACAGGATCAAGGCTTAAACTTGAGTACGTGATAAGGAACAATTACCCACGTATAACAAGAAGATACCAAAATTTAATTATAACTGAACAAAAAAATAAGATGCAGTAAAGGAATGCTAAGGGTAATGGAAAGTCCTAAATAGGTAATTTCATTTTCTGGTTTATAAAATAGCCTATTTGAAGCATAATATAGATTTTCATGTACACAGGTGAGATTGGCACAATTTTAATTGTTTCGCTATCAACATTTTGCAGAATACTTTATTTTATTAATTTAATTGGAGGTCTATGTGCATTTTAGCAATGCAGTCAGCATACAGAGAGCAAGTGCAATAATTAAAGTTATCATTTTTTGTCTCTGAATATATTATTTTCACTCATTGCAGTAATGTTTGGTTACATTAAAGTTTCAAAAGATATTTAGAAAGTTTTAAATAAATAAGAATGGATGCGATAGTGTACACTGTACAGAAGTTTTATTATTATTTTTTTAAATTTCCACCCACTGGTATTTTCAACTTCTTGCAGCACTGGTTAATCCTAAAAAAATTGTTTCAGATCAAAGTTTTATACAAGTTTTAGAAGAATTGCAATAATTGTTATAGATTTTATAGTTAACTTAATAGAGTAATTAAGAATATTTGTTTGTCCATTAACCCCTCATTATTTTACCCACAGCACCCTTGGTGGTTATCAGGTGGTTATAAAATTTTTTAAAATTGACAACAAATTTGAACAGATTCTATGGTGTGCCTACTAAGATAGTTAGGAGTTTTTTGTCCTCAAACCCTTGTTTTTTCCCACCCCTTAACAGTTATGGCTGGTCATATTCAAGTATGTAGACAAAATTTTTGGTAATACTCCTTTAAGTTATAATATGTTCAAACAGATGTGATATGTTTCATGTTATGGGAGTTGAAGTGATTTAAATGTTTTTCAAAAAATCTTCCCCATTTATACCCCTTTTGTTGGCCTATATCCATTAACAAACTCAACTGAGAATTTCCATAACCATATTTTATGTATTAAGTGATTTATTTGTACAAAATTATGGCAGTTATAATGACAATAAAAATGTGGTACATACACATGGTAACGACTGCAACAGGTAGTCTTTCTTCGAAACATACCTAACAGTACAATTTATTCTAGTCATGAGTTTGCTTTTTTCAGCTAATTTATAATACCTGAACAATTTTAACTTACAAGAAATGTAACACATATTTAGTACTTACAGTTAAATTGATCAATACTACTTTTCACACTTTATTCTACAAATGATATTTAATCCCTACAGTCAAATAAATTAACCAAAAACAATTCATTTGAAATCAAATAACAAAATACTACTAGTTTATAAGATGGTAAGAATTCATTTAAAAGCATGTGTTATTTTTTAGTATGCAGACTTTTTTGGGAGCTGCATGTATATAAAAGCTTGTAACCTTTTAATTTTATTTTAGATATTTCAATTTTCTCATGTTACTCAATACATGTATGTGTCCACTGGCTTACGTAAAACACTTTTACATACATAAAAAACTTTTGTATAATTGTGCGCTGTGAATACAGGTAATCCTGAATGTTCTTATGAAGTGACATCCAATTTTAAATATCATTTAATTTAACACAATAAATCAAATGAGTGGTTGTAACTTATAATGAACACAAAAGTAAGAAAAAAAAGGCCACACGGCAGAAATGGTAGTTAAAAAAAAGGTAGAGGGCTCAGTGGAATTTCATTACATTTACAAATCGGAATACTTTTGTAGTTTATAATGTAAAAAAAAACCTTTATACTGAATAGTTATTGAACATAAAACATCAAGTAAAATAAGTTTTTAAGTGTGGATGTAGAACTTATTGAAGGTTCAATTGCATACTATACTACAACTTACTTTCTAACTAGCTGTATATACATCACATGAGCATAGGTTATAAATATGTTGAAGATCAACATTTTAAATTTTCCTCTACAATTTATGGTCAGCCTTGCTATGTTTAAACTCGAATTACAATTCTTTGAAGAGAGTGGCCCAATCCCATGTATTGTGACTTTTTTTGCAATGTGATTCAAGGAATTGGACTGATCGGAAAAAAATGTTAAGGCAACAGATAAGGGAAACAGTAGAGAACTGTGTAGGAGGTTTAATAAAAAAAAGTATCCCGGTCACCATACCAATCTTTAACATCAAATAAAAAGTGTGAAATACCCCACACATATATGTTTGTATGCGCCTGTACAAAGGTTGTAATGATGGACTGCATGTTGACCAATAATGTTAAATACTGCTTCATCACATGTAAATGCTACCTGTGAATAACAAAGGACCTTAGAGGCAGGTGAAAATATATATCTGCAGAAGTAGATCTTACAAGTTATGTTATGTAACATAAACATTTCACCTATATTTGGCAGCATTCTAGACATAATAAATTATAACAATAGATCCATACTTCACTGTCCACAGAATTAAAATATGTTGTAGCAGCACCACGATTCAATTTGATGCAGTCACATGTAGTGAAAGCTCCAATATCAAAATGTTCGGAACATACATATTTAGTTTTAAATGTTTCAGCATTACTGGCATCAAGGTCATAGCCAATTGCAGCAATCCACTTCAATAACCTGGAAACAAAACAAAAAAATTTTATAGTGTGAGCTAGTACATACTTAAATCAGTATTTCCAGATTATTAGCTAGCATGTAGCATACTATAAATATAAGGTATAAACATACATGTATTTAATTATGTGTATTTAGTTTAGCATTACCACTCAATGAACGTATATATTTCAGAGGTAATGTTTTATTATTAAAGTGCTGTAGAGTGTAATAAATTTGGTGGGTTTCTCTTAATTACGATATATTAATTTTCATTGAATCACATATTGTATAAATAATATAAATTCAGTAACACAAAACGATTTTTAGGGTTCATATCACAAATCATTACATTTAAATTACTGATTTATGGTAATTTTACTAAGCCCATACTATCCCCAAATGGGTATATGTATATATATGTGTATACATATGTGTGTGTATGTATATATATATATATGTATGTGTATATATATGTGTGTGTGTGGGTTATTAAAAATAAATAAATGATTATACTACGTAATTACAAAATTATTATGTGCGCAAATTCAGGTCTCGATAATATCGCTCTATAAATCCTGTATAATAAGCCTTAACATAAATGCCTAACCCTTAACATGTTAAACCACTTATTGTAATTTTTTTAATATAAACATCAGTACTCACTTGCTTCGGCTTCATGGAAATCTGAATGTTGTCACATCAGGATTAACAGTAATACTGTTCCTGCACGAAGACACAAAACATTGATGTGTATTCACAGGCATCTTCATCGGATTCTTAATTCACAATCATATAGGAAAATAATTCAAAATGATAAATCAAACTCCATTGTAAAATCCATCTTTCACTCGACCAAAATCTACTACAAACCGAAAAAAAAAAGAGCGACTATAATGCTCAAATCAATCTGTAAACGAATATTACTGCAAAAAAAAAACAATTTTTACAAATCAACTGTTTTTGAAATCAAAATAAATTAATATTACACTATATTTATTGCATTATTAGTATTTATTGCATAAATTTAGTTTCTTATAAACATTCAATTGACATTTGATTATGAACACTATCGCTACCTATGAATTTACAAAAGAACTAGGTCAATCTACTAGCGCTATCTGTTGTGCAGATTAAAAATAGTATCTGGGTACATAATGGCCTATTAGAGTTGCCACCCCCTGACTGTAAGTGTTGGACGTCCTTTTTTTGCTTTTTGTGTTGGGAATATTCGTCGTAATCATTTAATATATTTTCTTGTAGACTTGTTTCCCTTAGGGTTTTCGATCGTCGCTTATTGGACGAGGTATTTGTTGTTTTTCCCATTTGGGGAGTTTTCGACGGCGCGTCTGATATCTATTTAATGGTGTTATTTTCGCATAAACTTTTTTTGTTATAAAATTTTGAGCCTTTCAGGGTACACCACAGCAAATAAATTTTCTTTTTACGCACTTTGTAAATTGAATTTATAATTTATAATTCTGATAACGTCGCTGTTTAATAATGTCTTTTGTGTGGTAAATGAAGGTTTTGTGTTGTGAAATGCAATCACTTTTATATATATGTAATATTTTTTTTTAATGATAAATATTTTATCATATTTTTATATTTATTTGCTGGTTATCTGGTGAACTTTTATCAGTCCTGTGCGGCTGAAGATGGAATGTGAATATAATACGAGGATTTGCTAAATCCTGGCATTTGAGTACAAAATTATAAACTGTGGTGTAAATTTTAGTTTTGCGCTAGAGATTTTTGAGGCACAAATGAATTTGTTTTGAGGTTTGGTCTACTAAACCATTATTCTTATTTATTATCATATCTTAGATATTATTCCTATTTGTCTTTTTGAAACTTAGTACTGTGTTATATAAATAGTTATTTATTATAAATATTTGATTATAAAATTACCACCTGAGATTAGTAAATCTTTTTATAATAACATTGTAATTTTGTGTTGTATAATAATTCTGTGGGGATCAAGGGAATTGTTTTAGGGGTGCACCCTGGGGAGGGACAAGAAAGAGGTTTCTTTATGAGTGAAGTCACTGATGGGTATGGTCTTGTTTTTTGAAGCTAATGCATGTGAATGCAGTGGAGCCGCCTGGACCCTCTCAGAGTTTAATGCCCTTGGCCCCATTTTTGGCTGTTAATGCTTGTTTTATATGTGCATATTGTTAGTTTTTCTCTTTTTTAATATTTTTTTATTTAATTGTTTTTGTATTGTAATTTGTTTATGAAGTGGAAGTTGTTGACGTTGATTTTAATTTGGCCAATTACAACTAGCATCACACACTATTCCTTTTTTTCTTACGCCACCCCCCTTTACCTTTTAATTCTTGATAAGCTCTGGGGGTGTCTCAATTTTGAACCTGGCATTGGATGTTTGTGCAGTAGCATAAATCTTACAGGAATCAAGTACTATGCAAAAAAAAAAAAAAAAAAAAAAAAAAAAAAAAAAAAAAAAAAAAAAAAAAAAAAAAAACCTAGGTATAAGAGATTATAACCAACAAGAAGAATTGGTAGGGTACGGTGAGCCATTTGAAGAAGAAGATAAAGAAGAACATCATGTTTTTTAGACAGCACAATTCTGACGATGCACAAGTACGGATTATTTCAGTAGCCCAGGGGTTTGTACAGTGTGTGCAACAGCGCTCAGGGAACTGCCTGTGACATAGCATAACTCCTACCAGCTACTAATAATATTTTGTTAATTCTTTTCGTTATTAATAATTAATTTGTAATCACGTTGCTTTTATTTTGCATGTGCATTTCAAGTACATATTTTGATTGTGCTAAAATAAAAATTAATATTACTAATTTTGGTTAGGATTTACAAATACAGTAAAACCTCCATTAACGAATATTCTATTTAACGAAAAACCCCATACAACGAAATAAAATTTTGGTCCCGCCGAACCGCCATAAGATAAATGCTGTTTTAACCTCTAAATACCGAATTTTATTTGTTCCGAAATAGTGAAATTCCCTTTACAACGAACTGCCGCTTTTGAAAAACACGCAATAATAAACATCTCCTACAAGACATCCACTAATTTTTTTGCATTCACTGCTTAAAAATACGTGCGTATAACCCAACATCGCGGAAGGCAATAAATAAACAAAGCATCATGGATAACACACGTCGTGTATACATGCCACACTTTGTTCAAAATGGCGGGTACATTTAGCGCTAGTGGCGGAAACCTCTCGTACCATCGCTCTGGCAATACGAACAGTTTGTGTATTTTGCGTTTCTATGGTTAAAGATGCGCACACGCAGATAATTTTAACTATGGTGTAGTTAGATTTCCGTTTTTTCAGTTTTCACTGTTGTTTATTTATTTCCACACGTAGTTACGGAGATCAACACGTTACTACTGTAAAATGAATTCTAATCGTAAAAAGCGGCGACAGATTAAAGTTAAAATAAAATTAGAAATTTTAAATGCAGTTGATGAAAGTGGAAAAAAAAGTGATATAGCTAAACGTTTCGACCATATTATCCAACCGGGAACAGATCGAAAACGTGTGAAAGTATGTAAAAATGATGATTTGGACAAGATACTTTTTGACTTGTTAATGGAGGCTAGGGCATCAAACATCAACAAAGGCATGCCAGGAAGCACTGGGGATGGGAATTGATAATTTCTAAGCATCAAATGGTTTGCCATTAAACAAGTGTATTCTATGTACTTTTTCATGTTTAATTCCTCATATCATATTAAACAGTCAGAAAGACAGTTCTAGCCATTTATGTGAAGCTTTATGGTGACTAGAAATATATCGTGCGAAACCTCCATTTAACAAACCCCTTTACAACAAACACTACAAATTTTGGTCCCTTGAGATTTGTTAAATAGAGGTTTCACTGGTAGTTTGAATTATTTTTAAAATTATTTTATTGTTCTATGGCTTTTTTTGAGCTGTTAACACACGTGTCACATACGTTTGGACAAACTTAAAAGTTCCAGAAGGTTTAAAAAGAGAGATAGACAGCAATGGGACACACTGAAACCCTGAAATAATTTTTTTGTTGTGTCTCTAAGAAATGGATTGCTGGAAAACTCATCAAATAGACTGCGCAGCAATAGCCGAGAATGTTTGCTATATGATTTCCAGCCACCCAATCAGAACAAATGTGAATTTCCAGACTTTTAGAGAACAATTTTCAGCAACACACCATCCATTTATGGTCATGTATCTGTTTCTGTGTTGTGATTGGCCAGGGTGACCAAGGGGTTACCTACCTTTGTTTCTAACTTTGTAAAGGAAGGGAACTGCGTGGTGCAAGTCAGTTGTTGCTCGATTGTTGCCATGTGCGGTCGTTGGCAACTCATGAATATATCATGAGAAATGTGTGAAGTGACAAAGTAACACCTGCTGGTTAGGGCCAGGCCAAGATAAATTTTTTTTGTTGTATTTTCGGACTATATTATCTATATATATCTATATCTATATCTATATCTATATCTATATATATATATATATATATATATATATATATATATATATATATATATATATATATATATATATATATATATATATATAAGAAAGTCGTGTTAGTTACACCATTTATAACTCAAGAACGGCTGAACCGATTTGGCTGAAAATTGGTAGGGAGGTAGCTTAGAACCAGGAGACGGACATAGGATACTTTTTATCCTGTTCCCGGAGAAAAAAATAAATAAGAGTTTACAAAAACTAAAAAACACGCTTTATATAGAAAAACAAACTAAAAAATGGAAAATCAAGAAAGTTTATAGTTCACAATAATCATAACCCACTCTCACTTTTCATTTAATTAAATGTCACTTTTTATTTAATTGAATGTCACAATATTTAGTAGACTTTGTTTATATCGCGCCAAAGACAAACTGAAAGAAAAGAGTTCGCACATGAGCGAAATGGTTTTCTTTACAATGTGCGAAGTCTTTTCTTTCAGTTTGTCTTTGGCGCGATATAAACAAAGCCTACTAAATATTGTGAAATTATATAAATTGACGAAAATCTTATTTTGCAAATTTAATAATGGAATAATCTTACAAAGTAGTGTATTGTCATCGGTCCTCGATAAATCTACAAAGTTTGAATGAAATCTGGTCGTTTAAAGTGGGTCAAAATCGCATCCAAAGGAGTCGGTTACAAACATACATGTGAAGCTAATATAAAGCGTGTAAATAAAGTGGTATAACAAAACGCAACTGAAAGCAAAACAATAAATTTATCAGTCAAAACATTAGTCTAGCCGTTCATTCGTTAAAAATGGTATAGCAAAATGCAACTGACATGGAATAACAAAACACAACTGACAGCTAAACGTAATGTTGTCTATGGTTAAGTATGGTTGAAAATTTGACAAAGTAAAATTTTTAAGTTGACCGGTTGATGTTTTTTTTTCGAGTTTCTATTGGCTTATGGTGCCGATATTATCATTAAAAATACCATGCCGTGACCAAGACGATCAAATCTTTCTCGAAAAGTCCGTAATGCAACTAGGATTCGAAACATTGTGAATGAAAGGACTGAGGAAGAACAAGAAATTGCACGTGAAGAGCGCCGCGTTATTATGGCTCGACTTCGTGCTTCTCAATCACAAGAGCAAAGCGAGGCAGCCTGTGAAACGGCTCGGTTGGCAATACGAAATCGTCAAGCAAACCTCAGATATCAACAACTAGATATTTTTCGACGCACAAGAAGAAATTTATCAAGTACCTACTGATTTGAATCGAGCAGCGTTTCGATACGATTGCAGCGCTGATTACTGCTTGCATACTAGCATTCGCATTGGGCCAATGGAAGTTGTTTGTGAGTCTTGTGGCACATTTAAGTTTTCCGGAGAAACGCAAGGATTGTGCTGCGTTAGTGGGAAAGTGAAATTGCCATTATTGACTCCGCCACCTGAGCCATTGCATTCATTGCTTCGTGGCGAAACAACCGAATCACGACATTTTCTAGCAAACACTCAAAAATACAATAGTTGTTTCCAAATGACCTCATTTGGGGCAGACATTATCAAAGAACGAGGATTTGATCCGACATTCAAGGTATTTTTTTATTTTTGTACTTGCATACAATACAGTAGAATAATAATATACTATACTTATTCTTATGTATTACTAGCTTTTACCCGCGGCTTCGCTCGCGTTATGTCCTTAAGTATTAAAGATCATTTCAAATAAAATAAAATATGGTAATTGTTTTTTTATTGCGTGACTGGAATCATCAGTATTTAAAAATTTTAACATCCGATTTAGCTTAAAAAACTGAAAACATGCTTTATTGAAATATGTTTCACTATTACAAAAAAATCATTTTTAATCATAACATTTTAAAAAGTTCAAAAAAGTTGAGTAATTAGATCCACATCTTTTCACTAAATTACAAAATTCTCTTGAAAGTAAAATATAACCTTCAGCATCAATTTAATAAAATCCAAAATCTGCTCATTTATTGCCTCTTAAGGCGGAAAAAAGTTTGTCGGGTCAGCTAGTTTAATTATAAATTTGACCCCAGGCATCGCATCGGCCCACGGTAACCGTCACCAACAAACAAACAAACAAATACCCCCCCCCCCCCCCCATAAAGTAACCAGACAAATTCAAAAACACTCTTTGAAAGGAAGAAAAAGAAAAAAAAAAGCTTTTCTAATTAACGAAATTTGATCAGAAAACTGAATTGTGATTGGTATTGTATGTCAATTGTGAATTGTTTTTTGAAAATAATAAACAAAGAAATTTTGAAAAATCCTTTTTTTTTTTTTCAAAATAAAAACTTTTGCAAGGTACTAACTTTGGTTAAAAAACCGTAATTTAAAAATAGCCTTAAAGTTCTTACATAGAAATGTCATTTTTTCAAGTAATTGTTACAATTTTGGGTTGCTTTACAGGGCTAACCTGGAATTTAACATGCCAAGCATCGCAAAGGGCACCACAGATTTTCGGTATCATCAATCACTCGCTTAATTGAGACACCTGAGTGAATACCCTCAATATGAAAGAAAAAAATTCATGTTGCTTTGCCAAAAAATACACCAAAGTACCAACAACGGATAAAAGACAAACAAAGCACATCCCTCTTATTAAGACAAAAAAAAAAAGTAAATATATTTTTCAAAATTTCAATGTAAAATATAGTTTTTTGATTCTGAAATAATTATTAATTTCTAAAATAATTAATTATTTTGAGTTGCACCTTATTTACCGATTCTATATGGACATTTCTTTACCTGTTTGATACCTATTTATTTATAAAATAGATTTATTAATAAAGATTGCCAAAGTTTAATTACATTAAAAATTTAAATTGAATAAATCAATTAAATTGCATTTAAACATTAAGTATAGTTTGAAAGTTTGTTAAATTTGTTTTAACAAGTTTTGGATAAATTCTTATATTGAGGATGCCGTCGGAAATGTGTATGGATAAACGGAGCATACATGAAGGGTTAGTTTGTTTGGCCAAATTTAAAATTAAGAAAAAAAGTTATGAGCCTATGCAACTCTCTCTATAGTGGTAGAATTACAAGAAATAGCAATCTCTATAGCCATTATATTAATGATAATATATGTTCTCCAGTTTCTTTTGAATTTACAACTTAAATATTTCCTATGAATTATGGTTTTCATACACAGATGTAAAATAAATGGCAATCGTTTATAACACAACTCCACGTTAACCCATCTGACACATCTCTGCATATGATAAAGAACATTCGGACATGTAAAATATCAAAATAATTATTGTTTCATAATTAACTATGAAAGTTGATCTCAAAATGTTTATATTGTATGTGTAAACCCTAATGTGTTATCAAACATTACTCATACAAGAAATACTGGCATTAAAATGAAAATCATTTTTTCTTGTAAATTTAAATTTAATATCAGTAAATAAAGCAATATTTGCACAGTCCAAAATTAAAAATCTGTATTCACGTACAATAGTAGTAACATGCAAACATGTACCCTCAATCATATAAGATATTTCGTGAATACTGAACTACTAAATTATATTTACGACCATCTTTGCAAAGCAGCTTATTATTTTTAACTTGAACTTTAAAGCTATCAGAAATGGAACCCATATGAGACTCAGTTTTTCCAGTTATCATATGCTTTACAACAGCTAAGGAAATCTGTGTCTGTATGTAGATTTGGCATACGAAAACTACCGGCACTAGCTCAGGTTTGTTGGCAGGAACATTCTTCACTCAACTCTGGACCTCCAGATGATCTTTGTAGACACAGGAAGGAACAAGGTAACTGTAAGGAGGCACTACAACTACAGTAGTAGACACTGTAACGAGGTGCATGGATCAGAAATCCATGGGTAATGTCCTGAAAAGTTTACAAACATGAACCATCTCATTAAGAAAGAGACATCAAATTTTAGGATAGACGTCATAGTCGATTTTGAAGCATTATTGGTACGATAGCGACCGAAGCTATAGTAAGTACTTCGACGTTGTACTACCTATAATCTGATGAAGGAACAGTTAGAATTCCGATATCAGATTAAGTATAGATGACATTCTAACTAAATATCGTGGGCGACGCAAATATTATGTCTCCAGCATGGTCAGCAAGGATTTGGTAGTCCACCATACTTAGAGACGTTTACATTCTGCAATGGCATCAGTTCAACTCTCGTTTTGTTTGAAAACGAAGCCTTCTCTGTTTGGTTGTTGTAGCAACCCCACGAGCTGTGCACTTAGACAAAATGTACTCAGCTAAAGACACTATGGAATAGTGTAATCAAATGAAAAATATGTATGCCTAGTACAATGCTGGTATGAAATGAAATAAATACGTAGTCCAAAGAATTAATAATTGAAGGTCCTGAAATTACTTTATATCAGTAGATAACAAGGATAAATGGAATTGGCTTTCCTAATGGTTGCTTTTACTATGCTAGTTGCTTGCACACCTTGCAATTTAAATAAAATTAAAATATAAATAATTTTAAAATAATAATTAAAATAACAACAATAAATCCTGTAAATGATTTGATTGTTTTCAAGCCACAGAAAGCAAAATTTTTAATGAGTGTAAACAACAATAAATTGGGCACAGGACTAAACCTGCACAAATTTCCAATACCTTCTTGTTCTTACAAATGAAAATAAAACTTTATTAGGACACTTAACCCTTTCCTGCCTAGAAATGTAAAAAAATTGAATTTTGTAATTTTTATTTCATTTTTATATTTAAGTAGGCATAAAAGGAGAGCATAATTTTTTCCAATTTTTTTTATTTTTATTTAATATATTTTTTAATGATGGGACTTTTAAGTCCTGACATGCATTTATCATATGTCCAGCTCAACTAACAAAAAAAGGGCGCTCCAGACAGGTGCAGCGCTGCCGTTTTAGTGCTGCAACCTCTCGGCTGTCAATCAAACTTCTTCGACAACTGGCAGAGCGGAGCTATACAGGGACCCAGAGGTCCCGACAGGCAGCATGTGGTTTCAAACATGCACACACTATTTCTATGGGGCTTCAAACATTGTGGTACTCACAAGTCCCGCCAGGCAGGAAAGGGTTAAGAAAAATCTTTCTGAGGATGGCCTATAATAATATGTACATGGAATTTTGCAATGCCCGTTTTAATTTAACCATATTAAAAAAAAAATTTACAGAATTTTCACTGTTTTTTTCTTCTTCAGAAAAGTGCCTACAATAGAGAATTACCTTAGTACCTACATTCTAGAAAATTACTTTTTTTTGAAATGTGATAGTAAATAATGACTCACAAATATGGATCACCTCTAATGCACATATGCAAACTTTCTAAAAATATTGATGCCAAACCTTTTTAGATGACTCACTTTTTCTTTGAAGCTCGGAATGAGAGGATCGTCTGCAAAGATGAAAAACTTGAGGAGACTGCGAGAGAACACGATGGCAGACTTGATCATGGTGAGGGTTTCGGCCAGCCGGTCGCCGCAGGCAACCGCCGCCAGCACAATCTGGGGCTCCCTGGAACAAATTGAAATTTTACAATGCAAGGATGGTTTATTGGTCAGAAATAGCAAACTGAAAAAAAATATATATTGGTTATCCTGAAGGAGAGCAACTTTACCATTAAATTGATAATAAAAATTCCAAAATGCCTTTTTTTTTAAGTGGGCATTATGGGCATTGTGTTACTTCAAGTAGTTTATCAGTAATTTACCATGTTACAGAGTGGTTAAGCAAAGTTAGGTCCATTATAAATAGAATATCATCGTGGGAATGGTTGGTTAGGTTGGCTAATTAAAAATACTTTATAATAGCATGGACAGACATATTAAATAACATAAAATGTTATTAATTATTGTTTAGGTTTAGTGACATCAGAAAGACCAAAATTTAGAGAAACAACAAACCAACATTTGTAAAAAAAAAAACACGAGAAAAATTCAATTTGATATTGTTGCCGGTGAGTAATTAACAAAATATTTATATTAATATTAATTGTTTCAAATATTGCACTTACTGTTGTTTAAAATTACTTGTTAATTTTAATACATTGGAGCCTTTGCTTTTCGCAGCAAAATAAAAATCTGGATTTGAAATAGTCTCCATATCGCTAACTGCTTTCCTATTATTATTATGATTATTATCAAGCTTAAATTTGATTTTCTGCATAAGATTCCGTGCATAAAAACAAAATACTAATGCACACAATATAATAACTACAACAAGAAACCTCAAAATACTCTTCATGATTGTAGTAAACAATTCACACTTTTTGCACTTACGTCCCGCAAATTTGTTTTTGCAGCAACAGCCTAGAATTACTATCGATAGCCTTGCACTCAATACGTTCCGTTTTATATTTGTTTGTTGCTCTTATTACGTAAAGTTTATTGTATAGTTAAATGTATTAGTTTACATAAATGTATAAAACAGCTGAAAAATATAAAATTATCATTGTAAAGTATATAAACACAGTAAAACAATTCAAGTATAGCAGATAATCGTTAAAGGTTTCAATGCAACAATCTGATGCACTTAACGTAGCAGCGAATAGAACGTTTTGATTTGAAGCTAAATTTTATTACAGCTAGAAATATCTGATATCTATGGTGTAAAGATGGATGCAAATGGTTTTTGTTGTCTTTCATCATGAAAATATTTATTATTTACTATAGTTGGCTGGGTTGTAGGCTTCAATGTTTTACGCTTTGGTAGTTTGGCTAAGTACATTTTAACACTAAATCGCAGGATTTAGCTTTATTGTTTTTAGTGCAATCTTACACACACAGAATTGTATCCAAACATTTTTTTCTTCAAAGTAATTATATTTGGCTGTCATTATGAACGCATTTCAAAATTGTTTGGATACTAGTGATGCCGTGGAACTTTTCCCAAGCCAGAAGCTTTATTTGAAACCAACTGCAATCCTTTACGTTTCTGTTCAGTTGCCTCAAGTGAAGCTTCCTGGTAAAACTATTTCAAATTGGGAGGTTATGGACAAATTAAAAGCGATGATCAATCCGCTGGAGTTCACAGCTATGAAAGTTTCGAAAAGTACATTAGAATTTATCAGGTTTGAGTGTGAAATTGAAAGCAAAAAAAAGCTCTCCAGTGTAATTGCATGCCTTGACACGAGAACAATAAAATTAACAGGTTTTTCAGAACCCTTGAAAGTGCGTGCTGCTGTGGCAAAAGTTTCTTTTCCTAATCGACACACGTGGGACTCGTATTTCCGTGATGCGAAAAACATGAATGAAATGAAACCAGGAGAGAGGCCAGACACAATTCATGTTAGCAATTTGCCCTGTAAGTGGTTTGTTTCAAAGGAGGATAAGAAAAGGGGCAGTGATGTTCCGAGCGAGTATATGTTTAGGAAAGTTTTTGAAGTTTTTGGGGAAGTGAGATGTGTTGATATACCTGCCAGTGACCCATACAGGAAGCTAATGAAAACAAGTATTACTGGCATTAAAACATTTTCCTTCGGGCAAGATCAAACATTTGAGGGTTATGTGCAATTTAAAGAGTACATCTGCTTCGTGAAAGCAATGGATGCACTTCGTGGGATGAAATTGCTGTACAAGGACGGAGAGAGTTCTTATACAGCTAGTATCAAGGTGAAAATAATGGCAATGAGTTTAATTATGATCTTTGTTTAGTGAGTGTATTTGAAAAGTGAAAACACAGGTAGGCTAATTTGGATTTTTTTTACCATAGGCTACATATAAGTCATATGTACCTACAGTATAACATATTATTTATATTGTTTTACTAATATTTATTTGGTGCTAAATTTATTTTTCTTTTTAGCATCTTAATACTTCCAGAAATTTTAAAAAGCTTTGCAATACATTTTAGACACTGTATAAAATAGTTATGCTGGTAATATACCAGATAAGTGATGCTTCTCACTAAAATAAATTTTGGTAAAAATTTATATATTACATATTCAAGTTAATCCCTTAATCCTGATGGAATGCTTCTGTATACATTAATCCTATGGTACATAATGCTTGCTGTTTTTTTTGTACCGGTACATCAAAGATCCTGTATATTTCAAAAACTTGAGAGACAATAAATTATTATTGTAAAGTGAATATGAAGGGGAAAAAAAAATTCTACAAGTATTTTCATGATTTGTTTGTATTCTGATATTTGAGTTTTTATTTGGCCAGGATAATTTGATGTATTAAATTAAAATAGCAAGCCTTGTGTTCCATAGGATTAATATATAGAGAATCACAAGATAAATTTGGATACATGTTACAAAAGAATTACTGAAACATTAAATTGGCAATGTTAGTTTTTTATTTATTAAACTATTGGAAACAAAGTGAAGGGTCGGCTAGGTTAGGTCAACTACGTTTGTAATATCTTGAAATTGTGTAAAATAATTGCTGAATTTTAATTTTTTTATTTTGACTGTATTCTTTAAATCTCAGTATCTACTCAAGAATGGCATGAAACTGGTGAATAACAAATAAAAATAGAGTAAATAATTATGAGAAAATATTTATTTTCCTGTAATTATTTTATTGCAGTGATTTTAATAATTTTTAAATCAATATTTGTTTAGTTTTAATAGCTTTTACTACACAATTTTGCTGGACTTCAACACCATTGACACTACTGAGTATTTCAGAACCCAGTATAAAGTTAAAAACTCCTCTTTTTTGGGGAAAATCATGGAACATAGTGCTCTAAGATGCTTTTTTTCAGTCTTTTTTAGGGTTTTAGTCTTAACGAATGTTCCCAAACATTTACTAAATAAAATTGTTGAAATTCTGCAGCTATCGACAAGGTAAGCTGTTTAAAAACATATAATAATAATTATGCATTGGAAACAAATTTTAAATTTAATAATATTACAGTTATCTATGGAATAACCCTTTCAAGCTTGAAAGGTCTGCCTTCATTATTTTTGTTAATATTTTTAATCATTGCTCTTTTTTTTCATGTTGTCTTTTGACATGGGGGTGAATACAGGCATATTGAGATTGAGGGTTTCGAATGGTGGTACATCTGCAAGGATGTCACCAAGTGGGAGGGCATGTGGACCCAGCTACGACTCTTACTCAGGGCCGTGACTTCGGCCCACGTGGTGCTGGGCTGAAATCTCACTATAAACAAATCTGATCAAGACAATTACGTGTGTGGATGGTAACTAGTGGGCTCTCCATGCGTCCCACATGCGTCAGTCTCGAAGTCAAACACGTCACTCAAAAGGATAATAAATTCTGGTTCTAGGGTTTTTATTGAATATGCCTTTTTACAATAAAATCCATATAACAAACATTGAAGCTGTTAAAAAGCCAATGGCGTGTAATCAGTATATGGTGTGGATCAGGCCTCCTCATGTCCTGGTTTGAAGATAACCCAAAACAATGTCAAAAATCCATAAAAGGGAAGCTTCCCATCACCTTCCTTTCCGACTGACCGTTAGATCATATTTGAATTTGTGCCGAAGTTTTAACAAATTAAACCCTTTAAAATATACACACAATTTTAAGAACCACATTGTAACCACTTTGCTTTAACTTAAATTGTGGCAATATTTATAGAGTTTGAAAAACATTCCTCTGAGCAGGGTGCGTTCAATACACTCGGTGCATGGTCCTACTCTGTCCTTATATTATTCTGAAAAATAAACACATGGTGCTAGGGTATTGGATTTGGGTGTCCTATCCATGACCTGTCTGTTGCCCAAACTTTTGAGCATGTGCAGAACTCACTTTTTTGGTGATTTCGTCCAGATGGCTGCCCCATGTCTGGCACCATTACCTTGTATATATTCACTTCAGTGAACATTAGGGGCTTCACCAAGTGTATTGGTTTGCTAAATAAAACTTTATGATAGCGGAACTATCCTTGTATACATTTTATACACTTTAATAATTATGAAAAATAATCAAAACTTAAAAAAATATTGAAGAAAATTAAATTTAAATTAAATACCCATATTTTCTTCCAAATTTCTGTCATGTCTCCGTAGCAGAGTGTTAAAATGACAAGTACATAAAAGCAAGGTTTTTGTTTGAAGCAAGTTCCCGACAGCAGGGAACTTTGTTTAAAATGTATTATTGCATTATTAAGACTCATTTGTGTAAAATTAATTAAATATTATTTGTTTGTGTAATTGTTATAATAACTTCTAATACATATCTTGGCTTGTTGGTTTGGTTATTTCATATAAGATAGACCTATAATTCTTAGTTTTTACTCAATATAAAAATAAAACCGATAAACTCAATATACAGTACCTGATAGTATGTGTGTGTCTATATATATATATATATATATATATATATATATATATATATATATATGCATATACATATATGCGTGCGTATATGAATAAATGCAGTATTTCCATAAAAGAATGTTCCAGGTAAACAGTTTTAAATAAGCATATGCGTGTGAGCACTGCTTTTTTGTTTACTTGCTTCCAGTGCCACCTACTACGCAAAATGGCAACTCCTGAGTGTAAAGCATTTTGTGTTCTGAAGTTTGTTAAGCATGAATCTGTAATTTTAGTTCTACGTGTGTTTTGTTTTTATGAGAGTAGTTTAACGTCAAAATCCCTGATGGTTGGATTGGTTGTAATGGCCCACGCGATAGAGCTCTTTTTCGGTGGCCTCCATGTTCACTTCTCATAACGCCATGTGATTTTTTCCTTTGGGGATGTATAAAAGTTAATGCCTACGTTCCGCCACTACCTAATGATTTGCCAGAGTTGAGACATAGAATTGAAGAAGCTGTTGCTTCCATTACTCTGGATGTTAACCAAAGTGTGGGAAGAATTGGATTTTAGGTTGTATGTGTGCCGTATAACTAAAGGTCCACATAGTAAACATTTGTAATAAAAACTAGGTTAATTTACCTTCAATATAATGTATAATTTGTTTTAATTGTCTAAATTAAACTACTGAAACTGGAACATTCTTTTATGGAAATTCTGTGTTTCTATATTCTTTATGGCATGAAAGTTTTTTCAGTTGAAAACACTGTGTTACCAAATGTTAAGAATTAAGAAAGTCTATTCATTAGGTGTAAATCACCCTCACTGAATTTTGTTGTCTTCCATTACTCTCGTGTAAGCGTAAGTAAACAAACATTGTGTAGTGATGCGTTAATTAGTGTGCTTGTTCCACAATGTGGAACTTGTTTCTAGCCTCGCAGTGGGCACCTTTTATTAAAACTGCTACATATCTGGTCTCTTGCTGGGATTCAGCTTGGACACGTTCTGGAATGCAGCCCGCGAATTAGTTACAGTTGTAGCCCAACAAGGTAGTGCTTATTCGCTACCCTACCCGAACATCTTGGAATACCACCCTAAGTAGTCCTGGTCCTGTTGGCATGGTAGATTTGAGGGATGTAATGCCATAAACCACCAGGCTCTCAGGAGGGAAAAGAGATTGTATCAGGGCTTGTATTTGATACTTGAGATTGGTGTTGGTTGTTTGTGGATAAAACACTGGAAAAATTTGGATCTATACAATTAGATTATATATTAGGGCCATTCAAAGATGATAACTGTCTTTCAGGTCATTTACATAGTGCCAGAATGTTTTTAGTATTTTTTGATGTTATTGTTTACTTTTGTGATCAACATATTTGGTCTGGTTTTATGAGTTGTATAGTTTTGTATTCATTACTTCTTTTAAAAAGCTTATAAAAAATGGTTTTATTTTATTAAGCTACTATTTGTTCCTTTATAAATCAAATTGGAGTATTTTCGGACTATTTTGGTAGATTTTGGAATAAAGGAGTAAATATTTTTACATTAGAAATTAGTTAATTGTTTAACTAAGACATTACATAACTTCAAAAGTTCTAAAAATGTCAAACCAGTCCTGTACTCTAATGTAGTTGTATACTTAAAGCCAGATAGTCACCATTTTTGTAGTTTCGATAGCTGGAGATCATGGTTTTAAAATATATATCAGTGATAATTTTATTATCTAGGGCAGGATGTGTAGTGTCTTCTTTAAGAAGTTCTTTAACTGATTTAGTCACTTAACATTGTGATAGGTTTGTAAAATCAAAACGTACTGATTTTTGGAAGTTTAAATATTGTTACACTCTAGTTTTCCTGAATTAGTAGTAAAATTAAGTAAAGAATGTTCCTTAGATTTTGAATATGAATGTGATTTGTTAGCAGAATGTTTTGATAGTCAAATCAAAACCAGGCATATCAACGTAAATTATCAAATTGTCTTGATAGTTACTGAGATTCTCTTCTAATGCTTTAAGGTATTTTGTATGTATATGTATTTGGAGGTGTTTGTGGGTGAATATAGATGACACCAACAAGATTTAAAAAAAAAATAGTTGTTGAGAATTAAATTTTGATTCAGCGTGCATCAGTTCCAGGGTATCATAGATTTGTATTTGATGGACTGATGCAAAGTTTTGTTCATTAACCGCAACCAAAACAACACCGCCTCTTTCTGTCATTGGGATTACTGATTCTATCGGTTCTAAATAGTGAGAATTTATAATGAAATTATTTAACCATGTTTTAGTAAGACATGTAATGTAATGTTCTTATTTGCCTCAATTTTCAAAAAAAAAAATTATAGAATCAGTTCTCAAGCCATTAACATTTTGGTAACCAATTTTGCACTCAAAGGGTTTAGGCATGCAAATTTAATATCACAGCACTCCTCCGGACACGTTATGTAATGGTACTGCGCAATTATAGTAGAGGGCTTATGACTGATAGTGTTGGTGGTGTTTTCAGGAGTATTCATGGGTATGTTATTGCGGGCAATTTGCTTTGGATGTAATTTTTCACAATAGGGGGTAATTAAATACTCGTTGGGTTAGAAAAGAGTGTTTTTTTTATTCTACTGAAGTTTTCTTATAATAATGAGGTATAAAACAATACTTAATATGATCAATTTGGTATGTAGTTTGGCTGACTTGATAATGGTTCAGTTCATTTGTGATTTTTTTTAAATCTCTTGGTGTTTTAGAAATGTCTATCTATTGCACTGCTCTTAAGTAGTATTTTTGGCTTGAATTAAAAATATATTTCACTGTCATTATTCACATGAATATGTTATATTTGTACCACTAATTTTAATATGTTTCAAATTGTTTTGGAGAATTTAAACATGCTAAACACCATATTTTATAACATTCAGTGCCTTGTTATCGCAATGGTTGTATTACCCACCACTGTTGTGTATACATTAGCTGCATCTGACTACTAGATTAATGGATTCCTTAGCTAAGGGTTCCACTAAAAGTGAATCATAGTGGACACGGCCATCTTTGAATTACTTCGGAATTCTCACATTGCTTTTTATGTATTTATTTATTTATTTTAAACTCTGTGAGAATGCAGTGAAAACTTCATAGCCATACGTTGTTCGTAAGAATTAATTTTTTGTGTCACGAGTGCACTAAAGACACACGCACAGAACTGCCAGACTTTTAAAGATGTCATAATTGCTTTCAAATGGCCTTTTTTGGGTAATTTCACTTAGCAGACTGACTCAGGAGAGGTATTACAACAGCTCCCTAGCTACAAGTACATGATGCGCAACATTATGATTCCAGTTATTTTTGGATTTCCCTTCCCCCCTACCCCCCCACACTCACACACACAGAAGTAACCTCATGCTGAGAAGTGCCTTATGCTGAAGTTTAATTATTAAGTACATTATGCTGAGATACCTCATGGTGAATTACCTCATGTCAGTGTTAGGCTTACTACCTGATGTCCAAGAAAATCAACCATCATTTGAACATCTGTTGATCGAAGGATTGGAAAAAACATATGCAACTTCAACTAAGAAAATGTTAATCTACTGCAATGCTAAGGTCATAATGACAGAAAAGTTTTGAGAAGAAATAGTGAATGCCATCAAAGCCTAGTAAAGAGAAACAGGTAGCCCAACAAAAGCAAAATATAAACCAAAAACACCTAGGAAAAGGAAAGAAATGAGCAGTAACAGTGAAGAATTAAAAGATGGTTGGTTAAGCGGTGGAAGTAGTGAATATTTGGTAATATCTACTGATTTTGAAGATAGCTGTTGTTTGAAGAATGTTACTGGGACATTAAATGCCAAGTTAGGTACATAAGACCTGGATTTATACTATAGAGCATCCCACTCTTAGATTGCAGTATGGAAGTAAATGGGCGCATTATCTCTCTCTCTAACACACGCCGATTGCCGTTAGCACTGTCCTTGTTTCTTCGTGCGTTGTTGCCAAATATCAAACAAAATTTAAAATTTTAATTTTTGGACCAAGCTTTTTTTCATATTGTATAGAATCAAAATACGCATCAGGCAATGCTTATTTTGAATACTTAAAAATATTTGAAGTGTCCGAAAAAATTAAAAAACATAACTTATTCTTTGCGAACTGTTTTGAAGTATTCCGATATGTTTCACATCAAAAAAAAAAAACCTACATGTGTATTTCATTCAGATTTTTTTTATTAGTAAATTAATGCCTTAGGACGCCACCGAACAAATGTTAAGACAAAAACTGTACAGGTTTCACTTAAATAATTTTTTTAATATATTGAAATGCATTTTCTCACAAACTGACACATCAAAAAGTTGACCCGCGGAAAATTTTTTTTCTATTAAAGATAGATGGGGGACGAAAGCGAGAAAAATATTCACAATGAATTGAATTAGTTTTTAAAAGCAGCTCCATCTCAATTGCTTCTACAGTTTCCGTGGAAATAGCTGTTAAAGATGTGTCTTATCAGTACAAGAGCGCGCGCTGCCGTCGTAAGAGGAAACAGGGTCGTGTGTTTAGATAAGTGGGGTTCTGTCCTACAAGCAATTTCAAATACATGGCTCCCTTAGTCAACAAAAAATATTATAATCGATTCTTGAACATAATATTTAAAATGTATGAAATAAATACGAAGGAATTTAATAGCGATCATGGTACAAAATTTTGAATTATTTTTCTATCCTTCTCACCAAGCATCTTATCAAACATTGTTTTAGACAAAGTTTTGGAAAATAATTATGATATTATTACAAACAATTTAAACAGATTTGATAAGGTGTCTACTAAGGCAGTTACGTTTTTTTGTCCGGTGAAAATTTTTTTCGAACTCATGCAGTTATGGCTGGTCGTATCAAAAATGTATTTAGAAAACATTTTTCGGCATTAGGTAATCCGAGTTATCATACGTTAAAACGGATTCGATATTATTCATATTATGGGAGTTGTTGCGATTTTTCTGATTTTCAAAAAATCTTCCCCATTTCGAACCAATTGTTCGGATTTTTCCCATAACTTACTCGACCGAGAATTTCCATTACCGTATTTTATTTATCATTTTGGACATGACTTGTCCAAAAATACGGCATTTATCGGGCCCATGAAAATGTGATATATATATATATATATATATATATATATATATATATATATATATATATATATATATATATATAAAATTGTATATATTACAAAGACACGCATCTCCTGAAATTCGTAATGTGTTAGAGATTTGGCAACAGCGCACGCCATAAGCCATGTACTGCAATCTAAGAGTGGGACGGGCTATAGTCAGATTGTATTGTGGTGAAATTTGATGTAGCAACAAAAAAAAACAGGCCCACCTATATCTTAAAAAAAAGTAGTGATAGAAAAATATAATCCACTCAAGTCCGCATCTGACCTATAAAGTTGGTTCAATGATTTTAAATATTTTATTTTTAGTGTCTCTGTAAGTTTATCTTTCAAAATTAATTTTTTAAGGTCTGCTGTTTTTCAAAATTTTAGACTTACCATTTAACTAGAAGTTAGTTCCATTCCCATCAAAACCTTCCGGTCACCTGCCCTCCCCAAAATTTGAAGCTGAGTCCATCACTGACTCACGTTATCAAGAATCTGCCATAACCTGAATTATTATAGATCCATGGACACTTCTGTTATGAATTTCTAATTGTAAAAAATGTAGATTTGGTTATTATAATATTGTAAGTCTATTATTTTGGCTACCGCTTTTGTTTTCACCTAACAGTATACAAGTACTGGATCAGTTTTCATGAGTCATGCAACTTTTATTTGGGGCATACTTAATTACCTTGTTGATTTATAATTTTTTCTTATAGTGTAATTACAGGTATGATTACTGAACATATTTTAACACATTTGAGCTCTTGTAGTTTAAATAAGTGTGTGGGTGTGTACTTTGCTTAAGGTATTGGATAATTTCCATTAACAAAATAAATTTATTTGAACAATCTTGTGAAATAATATTTTTTATGCCAAGAAAAGTCCAGAAAACATTTTGTTAATATGATGTGAATCTGCTTTGTCCCACTTTGGCCTCATTCCAGACCCAAAATTGCTTCAAACCACACAGAAATTTTGGGACATATATTTTACAATGTTTTAATATTATATGGATTTCAGTAGACTTATGTTCTAAAAATATATTATAGTACAGAGTTATACTGATATAACATCATTCAAAGTTTCTGTATTGAAATAAATATTTTGTTATTCTCACCTTTCTCTCCTCCATACCACAAACTTCTTGTTAAGAGTCCTTCACCACTTATCTCCCTGGTCTTCATAAAAATACCAGTGCTGCATAACTTTTAGCGAGTAGGACAAACAACATTCATTTTCAGTGTCTTCTTGCTAGAAAATTAGAGGTGTTTAAATAAAAGGTTAGTTTATTTGAAATGGCAGAATAAAATTATACTCTCAAAGGGCATTCTAAAAATATCCTTATTGTCAAGTGCCACTTTTATCTCTAAAAAATATTTTGATCATTGTTTGTTATTCATAGGTTTGTGTTAAGTTAGATTTGAAGTGGGTAGTGGTTCTGTTGTTGGCATTTGTAATGTATCTTCAGATTACTTATCTATTTCTGGTGTAAAGTTTCAAAGTGTTTATCATATTTTTCATTTAGCACTGGAAACACTTTGGACAGAAAAATTTATAGAACTATGATAATACCAGTTTATGGAACAAAATCACGCCTGAGTTCTAATGGTGCAATGGGCATAAGTGGATAAAAAATATATATTCAGTAGCTAATGCTTGTAGAATTTGCACAGTAATACTTGAGCTTTATTTGTGATCCCCAAATAGAAGTCTTCCACCAATGCTATGTTAAATGTAAAGGAAATAAGTAGGGGCTGATTTGATAATTTTTAGTTCCATTTAACCTAGTTGGGCTTTCACTTACAATGAAAGTAGTAGCTTGTTAATTTTTCTAGCAATGTTTCCCATGTTGGCTGTGTGTACTCCAATGATAGTAACAAAAGAAATGCAGACTGGCTAGTTTTCTTAATTTTTTTTCAATTTCTAAACATTTATATTTCTGGAAGCTTTTGTTATGCTATTCTCGAATGCTTTAAATATTTTATCAAAATACTGCTTGCTTGTTGTAAACAAATTATCCAATCTTTTGTAAATCTTTATGTGAATGCAAATATTTTATCTTAAGGTCTCAATCCGTAATTTTTTAGATACTCTAAAACATTATTTTTACTATAACTTAATTAGCAGGGAATAAAAACACTGTGTACAAAGTTGTAAATAAAATTTTCAAATTTCTCACAAATACAATAACAATTTTATTAATCTACAATCTCATAAAAATTAAAAAAAATTAAATAATTTTTATCTTAATATAATAAAATTGATTCTGGGTGAATATAAAAGTGTTTTACTATAGTCAAAATCCTTACTTTATACTGTGCGCAAAATAACAGTTACATAGGTTCTTTTAACAGAATGCTACGGTACATATTGGAAAGTCAGATAAGCTGGAATCAGTCAGGGAAAGTCAAGGAATTTACTTGAAATGTGAATATAGTGATGGAAAATTTCCAGTAATAGTAATTTTAAGGTAAAATGTCATGTTCCTGTCTTACATAGTCATACACACTATAAAATGGCATATGCGAGGTTTCGTTTGAAATAAAGAAATTGGAGTGGGAAATTTTCCAGCTATGGGGATGGTGGAGGCTGGGTTTTCCAAACTTTTTAAATAACTGACATCTTGACCAAAAGAAAATAGCTGATTTTATGTGAGAATGACTGTCGACAAGAAGTATATAAATACATATTGAATATTCTCAAGTTTAAATGCTAAACTCTACACAACGATTTAGGGCCTACTAACATGTTTTATTTTGGCAAATTTATTAATAAATATATTTAAATACATGAAGGTAGCAACAAAATAATTATTGTCTGTTAGAAAGTTACATTATTTTTATTTTTTGAATACTTCTTCCTCCTTTTTGAAAAAGTGTAATGTAAAATTTCATCGTCCAACTGGACAGCTTATGCTTTTCATTGAGAAAATAGAAAACTTTATGTGTTGTTATATTACTGAGGATCTTAGTCTTAATGACTCCACCTAAGATACCTTTGTAACAGTTTCCCTCTTACTATCAACAACTTATATTCTTGTCCTTGTTTGGAAACTTTAGAGCTATTAGCTAAATCAGTAGTTGACATTGCTTTGTCTTCTTTTATTTAATGACACATTTAGGGTTTATGACAGACAGCCAATATTGGTATTGAATGGTAATATGTACTTCCTTGGGTGTAGTGTTGATTTAAATTACCTCTGTTTTCAGTAATGCTTATTCACAATAGCGAAAACTCCTTTCTCTATTGATTCAAGTTTCATGTAAATATTTTTGTATTTTCAGCTCATAAATTACGCAACCTAATGCTGCCCCATTACGTGAGTATCGTGTAAGATATGCAGAGTTCTGTCATGATTAAATTGAGTTTTGTTAGCTTCTTGTGAATTTTTGTGTGAGCACAGTAGGCAGTGGGTCATTTTCTCCGGTGTCAAGGTGGACTTTGACCGCACCAGGCACTTGAGCGATGCATCGATCAGGCGGCGGCGCATTGAAAGGGAGAAGCTGATGGTAAAGGAACGAGAGCTTGAGGAACGTCTTCGCAGAGAACAGGAAGAGGAAGAGAAGAAAAAGAAAGATGAGAGGTGAGCTCATAAACTGGACGAATTAAATACATCATGTAGAAATGTGTCAATGACAATGTAATGCAGAGTTCTGAACTGCATGTGGCTTTTAACACTTTCTTATGGTGTGACTATAACTCGACACAATGTGCATGAAACATAACTTTGAATTTCATAATTTCATTGTGAATTAATATCTGGTTTGTAAGTGAATTAAAATATCTATTTTATTTCAACTTTTGTTCTACTGTTGAATTTCGCTCATTGTTTCATCAAACACATCAGTTTGTGATAAATTATAAATGGGATATCTCTGAATTTTGTTTTTGCTACTTTAAATGCCTATTCATGTGTAAATCAGTGACATTTTAATTTCTGCTTAGGAAACGAAAATTGGAAGAGTCACAGGAAAAAGCATCAAGAAGAAAGAAACGTGAGGAGAAACGTAAGCACAAAGAACTGAGAAAGTTGAAGGAACAAGAAGCAGAGGAAATAAGTGTGAAGATCATGGTAGAGGAGCGGAAACTGCTGATAGCCCAACGCAAGTTGGAGAGTATCAGATTGCTGGATGAATTATTCGAGAGAGTGAAGGTCAGTCCTTTATAACATATATATATATATATATATTTATAAATTCATTTTAACATCTTGTACGAATGCCCAGATAGTAATTTTTTTTAGTTAATGGGTTGAAAAAAGTCATGACTAAATAATGTTTTATCATTCCTGATGAAATTTACTTTAGAATGCAGCTTTTATTTCTTCTGCTTAGATTGTGTGTAGGTCTTTTTGTATGTGAGTGTCTGGGCGGGTGAGGGGAAGGGGCAATGTCTGTGTAACCTGTCGCATGTCAAAGGTAGCCAAGAGATGTGAAAACTGTATGTAGTCTCTCCTTGCTAATCCACCTCCATTTTGAATGATCTGTCGCTCTGAAATTCCCCATTTCCACATATGTATATTCTCATGAAAGAACCAAATTTGTTTCCTATATGTTGAGACTAAACTTCTTTGCTGTTACACCTGGCCACCCTTATCCAGCGGTGAAGGAGAATGGAGGGGGGTGTCACCCACGAGAGATGAGGTGTAATATGGTGTACCAATTGCTTCGGGAGCAGTAGCATCTTTATGTTGTTTAATGCCCTGTACATGATCCAATTGGATTATAGTGGTAGTGTCCTATGGTGGTTGTCCTTTCCATAATATTTCCTTTATTTTTCCGAGTGCCGCCCCAACCCTTAGTTTGTGTGTGAAATTATTTTACTGGATTTTTGCAGGATATGGTTAAACAGAAAATTGCAGCTAAAAAGAAAGAATCAGAAAGTAAACTTTCTTCAAAGCATCGTAAGGAGGACAAATTAAAGAAGAAAAAGGTAGGGTATGATTTGCATGCTGCCCCCTGAGTTTTCTCCTTACTGGCTCGCTTTGTTTATCCATACCAGTACTTTCTCATTTATATTTCTTTTTTCCTTTTCCATATCTTCCTTAGTCCTTCTACTTTACTGCAGCTCATTTGCTTTTGTTTATTATTTAATTTGGTGGTCTTGAATCTAGTTGAGTAAGGTGATAATGTTATCTGAGATACCATCCTCATCAAACAGAACTGCTGTGGGATAATAGATCTAGTTTAGGTTATTCACCAACCAATTCCAGTATAACTATGGTTATATAGATAATTTACTTCAAGTGATTGTGTTGTTTGTGGGTTAGACATATACATTATTGGTGGTGAGAACTACATTTAAGTCACATAACGAGTACTTATCATTGTTTGAATGTGTTTGGAGTGAAAGTTTATCTGTGTTTTTGCATTGACTTGCATCAGTCTTTTTAGGTAAAAACTTTAATCTGAAACAAACTTAAGGCTTTGACTAGGCAAAATAAATGTATAATTAATCTTATCCATCATTTTTGTTACCTTTTGGCAAGTAACTTTTATCTTTATATTTCTTCACCGCATGCTTAATTTTTTTTCTGCCCAGTGGCAGCTTTGTAACAGTTCTTCACTTTTAACTTCAGGCATTCTATTAAGGGATAGAGATGAATGTCGTAAACATAATGTGAAATTCCTGGAATGGTTAATTTTGAAACATGTAATAATGTTTCTCCAGTAGTGCTCTAACTTTGAATATCTCTCGTGCAGAAGGAGCACAAAGCAATGGTATGTGGTGAGTTGATTGCTGGCTAGTGAGTCCATGGTGGTTGAGTGGTGAGACCACCCACATCCTTGGTGAACTTAGGTCAATTCCGGGCGGAGTCAGAAACATTTCACACGTGGAGTAATAGTGGGACTTTTGCAGTGAGCCAGATTTTTTTCCAGTTTACTCCCGTTACTCCTACCATTGCATTCTCTATCACTGCTCCATTCACATTATTTCACTCTTCATCCGGGAGGCCTGCAAAATTCTCGTTATTTTATGGAATCAGGCTAGACGGCACGCACTTGTACACAAACAAGTCAATGTCATTTTTTTCAATGGCTGCTACATTTTACTGTTCTGTTTGGTTTTCAAATAGTTGGATAAAATAAAATAAATGGTTTTCTTATTAATTTCTTTTCTTTCGTGCCATGTCAAAGTACCTACGAACTAACGAAAATGCAAATATAATATATTTTATCCTGTATCTAAATACAGTGAACTTTGTGGGCCTCATTTCTGGTGACCTTGATGTTAATGAGGAAATAATATGTATGTAGTTTGTTCTGATTCGTGTACAAAGCTCTCCAGTGTATTTGTGCTCGGTTATAGCACGCACGAAGGGAGCACGCAGCCACAGGCGTTGGCAGTGAGGTGTACGCTTGCTCGGAGCAGCGCGCGGAGCAGCGCGCGGAGCGGCGGCCCGACGGAGAGGGCGACTCGCGCAACAAGCTGGTCGACGAGTACAAGTCTGCGCAGGAGCAGGTGATGGCTGACCAGCGCACCCGGCTGCGCAGTGTGCTGGCCGCGTCGTCCACCGTCTGCCGCGGCCTGGCCGCAGAGTCAGAGACCTCCATCTCCAGCTCGGAGGAGTCGCTGCCGCCCGAGGGGGACGGCTACCAGGACTCCTGGAATGGTGGGTCGCGTGGGGAGACACAGTCAGTTCCTGACAGCTTCCAACGTTCTTCACATTGTTTTATATTGATAGTTAGATTTTGTTACAGCATGGAGCACACATTAAGGCTCAGTCTCTCATGCCGAGATGACTGTTCATTATTTTTGTAATTTTCAAGTTGTAGAATATCATATATAAGTGATAATAATTTTGACCACTTGGGTGGATTTTCACATATATTAAATTATATTTAGTATATAATACATTATATTGAACAGTTGTGTTACTTTCTACCTCTGTTAGATGATATTTAGTAAATATCTGGTACATGCAAGAGAGCTATTGTGATAAATTACAGCTAGAGCCCACAAATAGTATTTACAAGAAAAACGAATAACCAACTTGGAGTTTGAGACCTAGCCTTTATAGATTTTTTATGACTTTAAAATAGCGTATATTGGCAGTGTTATTTCAGTTGTAGCCATTCAAAAAAGTTAATTAAATAATAAATTAATGCTAATGACTTAACAGGGCAAACTACTTGCAGCAGTTGTTTTCTTTTAACTTAAGGCATTCTTTTAAGGGATAGAGATGGATCTCATAAACGTAATGGAAATTCTGTAGCACTTTAAAAGATAAGAGTCAGCTCAGGTGATATTAATATAGAAAAGTAAAAATTTGGTTACTTGTTTCCTTTACAAGTGGTGGGTGAATATTTGGTAGTTGTGTCAGTAGTATAGATATGATAATTATGTCTCACTCGCAAAATTCTTTGAAATTCAATAAAAAATTAATTTAATTTTTTGCTTAATAAAGACAACATTTTACCCAAATTTTTAATTTAAATTTTTTCCAAATTGGTCAAAAATTTTCAATTTTTCCATCAAATTTGATGAATTTTCACTACCAAAAATTCAATTTTCCATCCAAAATTTCACTATCTTCAATCAAATTTTTCACTTTTAATACCCTTCGAATACTGTTGAACCCTGTGATAATGTTTTTCAAGGGTGCGTAAGGGAAAAAAAACATAAGTGGGAAAAACGTCAAGCTATGTCAACAAATTTACTGATGGGTACACACGAGGCTGGACTTAGCTTAACGAAGCCAAAATCGTAGTGAAAGTTACCGAAATGAAAATTATTATTTCCATGAAGTTTTAAGTGTCTCTTGAACATTATACATAGTGTGTGTTAATTTTTGCTATGGCTGGAAGTCTACTGCTTTCTTCACTTAGAATTTGAACTACATAAATATAATATATCAACTACAAATTTTAAGAGTTGACTTCATATTCGTATAATTATATTGTGTAAAGATGAGTGGAAACTTGAAAAGTTGAGTTCAGAGAAAAGCTACTGTTCGACTCAGCTATAAAGTTGAGTTCATTATACTCCACAGGACGATACTTGACATTATTTTTCTTAAAACTCAATTGAAATTTAAGAAGTGTAACAAAATTAAAATCACCTACTATTATTTTGCAAACATTTAACGGAATAGTTTGTCTTTTAGTTTTTGCAGTTTTCTTTAAGTACAGTTATTTTACACAATACTTTTGCCAAAAATGTATATCCCACTAGTAACTGTATTTACCTTAATAATTTGTGTACAAATTTTGGTAAAATGTGTTTTGGAAAAGCATGGTGTGTGGCTTAGGGATGGGTCGGTACTGATTCGCGGTTCTCGGTTCCTACGGTTCTCAGCATTTTAACCGGCACCGAGAAACGCAGCTAAAATGGCAGTATAGCAAAACCCTTTACGAAAATAGTCCTTCACTATAACTTAACTGCAGCATGAAATGGCTCAACTCACGTCCAATCCACATATGAATTATTTTTTTGGACTTCCGTGGAATAATATTCATCTCTATTTCTCTAACTATAAAATAAATAACACGTAAAAATATTTAATGTTCTCACCACATCTGTAAACAAAGTACGTTTTACAATCAAAACATAACAGTTGAAGGTGCCATAGATATAGTTCATAGAGATGTGCAACTCTATAACGTGCCTCAGCAGAGATGTGAGAACAGAAAGACGCCATGTTTGTTTCAATTTGTTTTTAAAAATAGGCGGTTAATTGAGTCGTTGACACGGAAGTAAGGGTGACTGGTGTATTGCAAATTCCACAGAATATTTGTTTAATAGAATTAATGATTGATTAAAAAATTTCCGTAATAATTTTCGGCATTAAAAAATTTTATGCATTTTTTTGTGCAGTGCTTTGGAAGGTAAGTTCACTGCATCTGCAGCCATCTAGTGTAATGGATAGTAACTTTCTCTTTTAGACAAACGGGATTTTTTTGAAGGAGGAAGTTACAAAATGCTTCTTGACACTTGTAAAGTATAATTATTCTGGCCAAATAGAGCAAATTGTGTAAGAAATGGCATCAGAAGTGTGGCAGTAACTTACTGTTGACTATGCAAACAAACTGAATTCAATGTAGGCAATAAGTTTGATGGACAATTTAATATTTTAATTCTTTGAAAGTTTACCATCATTGTATTTATTTTCATTATTGTAACATTTTCTTTTTATTCCTATGTTTTAAAGGAGGGTGTATGTAGATTTCTTGAAGTAATTACTAGATTAATATAGTAAATTTTAGTTTTATTAAGGTTGGTGTGTTTACTGTAGCTTGAAAACTATACTAAACCTTTTAATTTACTTTGATAGCCTCTTTAAAGACTGAATCATTATGCCAATGCATTACTTTGTAAGCATACAATAAAAAACACTGAGGACAGAACAATACAAACAAACAATTATTTTCAGTGTTATAAACAGTAAATTGTTGAAGATGTAAGTCTGGACACATGCTTTTTAGTAGCCAAAACAATAAATGGTTTATTACTTAAAACACCTCATAAATAATGTGTGAATAATATTTATTTTATTTTTTTAAGTCAGAACCGAGGAACCGAGAATCGGTACCGAACCGAGAACCGGAAAAAAACAGGAATTAACCCATCACTAGTGTGGCTTATTCAAAATTTGAGAATGCTGCATGGCAACGCTGTGTACCACAAGTTTCGTAAAGTTCCAAGTTTGGCTAACCTGCTATTTATTAATGGAAGACGGACATCTTGCACGTTGTGCGTGTGTGTTTATGTGAGAAAAACGTTGTGATAAATATTGATAAATTGTGGTTGCAATAATCTTAAAAGAACTAAAAGGGCTCAGGAAATGGGAAATTGGGCAACGAGGAAAGAAGTACATTGTGGGGGAAAGTCACGTGTAATAGACATGTGATTCTGTATTAATTAACAAATAAAATAGACAGCAATCACGACTCATTAATTAGCACTCTTTTCCTTTGGTCACATTTTGGTCACTGGGCCTGCTTGCAAGTTTTAAAAATTCCATAGTATAAATTATTAATGATATGAATTTACAGTTGAACATAAGTGGAACAATTTATTTAAAGCTCATGTTTTTTAATATTTTACTGTACATGTTTTGATAAGTTTGAAAAAAATTTTATGATTTTTTTTTGCTGAGAAAGGTTTTATACCATGTTCTGTTTTGTCTTTAGTTAATGGTAAAAACATGTTATGTCTTTTGATATTTTTTGTGCTTAAATTTTTTTGTGTTGTATTCATTTTCTAGAAAAAAGAAATTTTGATGGACCAGACTTTCCTATGGGATCCAAGTTCAAGAACCAGCAGTGGTATCGCCCAAGGAGCTTCAGAGGCAGATACCAGTACTCTCGCCCCTACCACCGCAACAACTACCGCCCTCGCTTCCAGCACCGCGGCAGGTTCCCCGGCCGGCGTAGAAGCTCGTACGTGCCGTACTGGCAGCGAGGAAGGCAGGGCAGTGCGTACAAGCAGGGGGTGTACGAATATGCAGACGTTGGGCGGGATTACTATAGATACTTCAAGAAGCTGGCTTGGGGGGACAAGGAACAGTCCTTAGACTCCGTCCACTCCAAGTGCCACTCTCCCATCTCGCCTAAGCGACTGCAATCCCGTTCCCGTTCCCGCTCTCGTTCCCGGTCACGTTCTCGGTCGTGGTCCCGATCCCGATCCCGATCCCGATCCCGTTCTCGTTCTCATTCTCACTCATCTCGCTCGACTCGAACGTCCAAGTATTCATGGTCAGAAGACAAAGATCGATCGTGGTCAGAGGGAAGCGTGAACTCTTATGACTACTCTCATTCTGGTCACAAGAACAAGTAATAGTGTCTTGTAACCATGTCTTGAAACTGTACTTGACTTTAAACAGCAATGCATGTATAACTCTTACAGTGGAGGCTTAAAGTGTGTATAAGTGCTGTAGAATACTGCCTTGCAAAATTGTTTATAGTGACTTGAAGAGCTGTCCTTCATCGAACATTTTTAACGTTTTCTAGTCAAGTTATTGGAATTTGGTTTTTATTCAATTGCTGCAACAGCAGCTCATTCCACATTTTTGTTTAAAGGGTGTGAGTGATGTTGTTCAAAGCATTACTCATTGTTGCTGCACTATAATTGTTGAAATAGTGAAATGAATTGTTTAATAAATCTCTAAACCCAAATTTACTATGCAGCATCATTTTATGCATATTTGTATGGCATTCCTCCTTTTTTGTGCAGTGGTTGTCAACACTCTTTAGATAGTGGATTGCAAAATACAATGCAGCTAGACAATTGGCAGCAACACACTTTACACATAAGTAAAATGTCACTTTTATATATATAATTTAATTTTTTACGTTTTATACAAAAGTTTTATTTTTTGCGGTATCTGTGAAATTATTTTTTTTGCAATGAAGACTGAAGTAAAATGAAAAAAATCATGACCTACAGTAACATTAACATTATAGTATTTTATAGCTGTGGAACACACACAATTAGTAGGGCTTACAAATAACTCTGTCTTTGTATTGTAAGTGTGAAAAGAATATTTGAAAACACTCTTTTTTAACACTCTTTGTTTTAAGTGTTATTAATGCCCTTTCATGCGAAAGTTTAATAAATAATTTTAACAATTGCAAAAAAATAAATTCTGAGTTAATCTACCCACATCACTGTATAATATAGTTACACTATGTTAGAGGTTTTGTTGGTGAGAGAGTTAAAAATCAATTGTTTTCAGCCTCTGGAATTAGACCATTTCTGCTTTGCTTTATTGATACTGCATGTTTTTCCAGTGAGCCATTGCTTTTAATTGGAGAATATTACTGATGGCATCTGAGTTTTCATTGGTCCATTCAAGTGGCCAAGACCGGTGGAGAATCTAACCAATCATAATATTTTCAACGGCTGATCATTCATGCCTGTATTGTAGTAAGGAGTATTAGAATCAGATAATTGCTAAAACTAAACTTTCATTTGTCATCTGTTCAGAATATTGAAGTTAGCTAAAGCATGTAAAAACATGTAAGAAAGTTATCATATAACAATGTATGATATTTAGGAAACTTAATAACTTCGTTTTTAAATTTTACTTTTTATTTAGTTATTAAGTTTATTTAAAATACCACTAAAATGTTTTCTCTTTTATTTTCTGGGAATGTACAGACTATCAACTACAGCTCATTTTAGATTTTATTACCACACGTGTTAAACTGCTTGATATTTGTATAATCTTGGCTTTAACGTAACATTGCACCTTCGATCCTTATGCTGTCATGTTTGATCTAACGTAAAAAAAAATTGGTCTTTCTAGCTTTACCTGAAGATATAATGTAATAAATTACATTTGCGGCAAACACAACTGTTTGTAGTAAATACAAATTATGTTTACTGTATCGTAACCCATGTAAGTTCTTATAGTTTTCATTATTTTCTTGAGACATGCAATAAATAATATGATTATGCATGTACAAATGTTCCATATTCCAAATATATATGTAACAAATTTATTATTGTATTATATTTTATTACCAGTACACCAATCCCCCACTTAACATGACTAATGCATTCCTAAAAATGTTCGTGTTATCTGAAATCGCATAATCTGAATCATTGGTCTCCATAAATAGCAAGGCTAATTTACTTAATCTGTTCCAAAATGTGTAAGGAAATATTCTTTATGAAATATAAATGTGTAGAATAACACTCAACAATAAATATGTTACACCATCCATCTTTATAAAACTACCATCAAATCCCTTGTATGACAAATAGGACACTGCTTATCAGGAGATAGTTATCGTCAATCAGCTGGTTGACTTGCCGCCCGGGAGTGACCTTCAACTATTCTACGAACTTTCCAAACCATCCTTCACTGACAGTGAAACCGATATTACTGTCCAATATTTACATTTTTATGTTTTCAAAAATTAAAATACTTATTCGTGTATCACTGCTTGGTTTACATCAATCCTGATGGGCCAGTGATTTTTTTTTTGTCATTGCACCATTCATTTAACAACCTTTTCCATTTGAATCATCTGTTCATTTCTGTTCCCGTATCTAATGTCAAATATATTCCTGCTAGTACAACCAACAGCATCAGACTTATATAAATGTTTGATATAGTGCGCACAGTTGACTTGTGTGGTCTTCATGACATTCTGCAGTCTAGTTTTGTCTCAAATACTTGGGAACACGATGCATTATGATCTCACTTGGAAGCAGGGGCGCAACAATTAAATTTCCAAAGGGTGGGCAATATACCTTTTTATAAAGAATCATCGATCCCCCCTATTGAAGCGGGGGGTCCGGGGGTCCTCCCCCGGGAAAATTTGTATTTCAAGGTGGAAAATGGTGCTATTTAAGCAGTTTTTATCATCTAAAATTTTATTACACAGCACTTTCTTTGCCCCTGTTTGCCCCCACTTCATGGTTTCAGAAGGGCTGGGGGGGCAAAATACCCTTGCCCCCCCCCCCCCCCCCCCCCCCGCCTGTTGCGCGCCTGCTTGGAAGCCATGATTTCATTATGATTCCAACTGTAGGTGCTTGTGCACGTACAGTTACCGGCATACAAATGGGCAGACGTTACTTGTGTTTGTGCAAGGTCCCTGCCAGTGGCTAGAATGAGTTCATCACGGCCCGGTCTGTGGCCGGGTGACAACAGCACAGCACGGCAGCATATGTGTGGATGCAAAAACTCCTTAGACGCAACTGAACTTGCCATAGCCGATATTTCTACAACAGCCGATAGTGTAATCAGACCTGGGCAGGTGTCTCTTCCTCTGTTGTATGCCACGGTACATCTGTTATTTACCGAGTTGAAACAGACTTCTTGGAGTCATGCCCGACTTTGTTTTTCTTGTTTAGATTTCATGCTAAATGAAATTTACAATTTGCTATTCAAACTGGGGTAGTAAAATTAACATTGTACTAAATGAATTCGCACAATCTGAAGATGTGCTTATTGAGGGATTGGTGTACTTACAATTTAAAATAAAGAATATTTGATAGTATTTTAAATTTAGCAAAGTTGTTGAATTACTCTTCTGTAAATTGACATTAATGTTGAGTTATGTTTATGCAATATTAAAAAGTTTATACTCAGTCGCAATATTATATTTATGTAATTAATCATAATTTTTTACAGTAAAACCTTTTTAAAAGTACCAATCTTTACAGGATTTCTTACTTATTCTTTAAAGTATAAATTTGCAGGTCCCTACAGTTCATTGTAAAGTACTTTATATGTTAAGGGTGCCGTCTGCTCGGGCACACATATGGTGTGAAGAGCTTCAGGAAAAATGTGATTTGAAATCTACTGAAGATATCCGAGTGGGGTTTGTTTACAAAAAGCACTTAAGAATTCTCTTTGGGCCATAAAGTACTTTTGATTTCAGATTATGATTTTAAACTGTATTTTTAGAAGAGCTAATATGGCTAAAATGAGTGTTTTTAGAGTATTTTTAAGCGTAAAACAACTGGTACAGATTCTTGAAAGCACTTAAGGGACTTTCATTATACCTTTATCTTCAGTTCTCCACCATATAATGTCACAGTCACCGCTCAAATTTCACAGTTGTCTTATGGACGACGAGAAAGTGCATGCCAGTTCAGAGCCTTGTGCTTAGAGGCGATACCGCTTTAGAAACACCAGAAAGTGTTGCGCTTATCATCCCGCGTCACTAACACACATACACTCTGTCTAGATGGGCCCCTTAAGTACCAAAACTGTGGGTTTTTACAGGTGTGTTGCAATGAGATTTCACTGTAAAAGAAAATATAAATAAGATTAGTTTAAAGTATGACTTTTAAACTACTGTTTAATTTAAGGAAAAAATTCCACACTTCAAATTCAATATTCATGTTCCAGAATATTTTAATATTTGTGTAAGAAATGTATTTGAACTTAAAAAAATTATGTATACAGACTGCGAGAGAGTGACAATCCGTACCTCCGGCTAGGTACGTATGGCCTAGATTGGTCTAGATTGCACATACATAAAAACACCTGAAGAATTTGTTTGTTTCAAAAATATTGTTAAAATTTTTTTATAAATGTTGCTCTAAATGATTTAAGATGAAAATGAAGTCTCATCAACAATTACTGATTTTAACTCTTTTTATGTATCCATTAAGAAAATTTACACCAGCACAATGGTTTGTGCTTCAAGAAAACAATTAATTTTGAATGGTACCGAAATGTATTAAAAATATGAAGATTTATAACTAGAGACAAGATTTTGTGGTTTTATTTTCTGGCAAATATTGTTTTTAAAACTAGAGATTTCTGTGGTATTGTTTTTATTTATTTATGAAATCTGTTTTATTAAAAAAATATCATATTGCTGAACAAATATGATAACTTAATGTTCCGTGATGCTATAAGATCATAACCTAAAAATGAGTAACTAATAACTAGAGATCTGCAAAATTCACGGATTCATTCGGTGATAGGCTAGAATTCAAACACATATACCTCTTAGATAATTTTGGTATTGGCTTACTGTTCATCTTGGTGAATCTCAACCAATTATAAACCCTCAAGCAAAGAAGGATCGAATCACAGACAAACCAGCTGAGACGACTTACAAGTCAACAACCAATGAACTTGCGTTATTTGCCCAGTGTACAGGAGAATGTGCAGTCTATCCTGAAGGCCATAAAAACCGCGAATTTTGCAGGTCTCTACTAATAATAGTTGCAAGATTAAAAAAAGTAAACATTTTTTCCAATTTTTAAAATTAAATTGTGGTATTAACATCATGCTAAATAAATTACTTTTATTGAATTTATTTTTAATAAATAAGTATCTATCATTAGAGTTAAATTTGATTGGAAATGCTGATTAGTTTCATGATTATAATTGCATTTTAGTTTTTTGTTTTGTATTAACTTGAATTTCGATGTTATATGGCGTATTGACATGCTTTTCGGTGTTTTCTTTTATAGGTTTTATCGCAATTCACCGTAATATCTTTTCCAAATTTATTATGGATATTAAATTCACATTGTTTCATACAAACTCACGGTACAAGTTAAGGACTTTGACTTGGTCCAGGGGGGGAGGAGGCGGGGATAATTTACAGAAGACAACCTCTCTCAACCTGAATTAAATTTTGTAGGGTATATTTATGTTAATTACTTTAATTCATGTGTTAATCTTTTCTTTCATCCAAAGTTGTATGAAAATTTTAAAGCACACTATTTGAGATTATAAAATGTATGAACTTTAAGCCTATCTCTGATTTATTTAGGCTCCTTTCTCACTGGGCCACTCAAAACGTGCCACAGTGCAGGCATGTGGCACGTTAGTAAAAGGCCCAAGAATTGTTTCAAGCTACTAAGAACGCTCCACTCTGCAACACTTCAAATTGCTAGTATAAAAATGGATTTGTAGGAAGCAATTACCTTTTTTTTTTGTTGTTGCTACAGCGAAATAAATGTTGTGAAAGCAGAGATGAGGTTGGATTTATCTGAGCCTTTGTTGAGAATAGCATAATGATTTCTAGCTATAACTTTTTTTTATCTCTGTCAGAATATTTCTTTGCTTTCATGTCCTGGATTGCAGTACTCTCCTGCACTCATAAAATAACGATTTCGGTGTAAAACTTGATTTCACCATCACTGGAAGAAACAGGTATGCTGCAGGAAGAGGCTTAAACAAATCACATCAGCAAATACACTAGAGATGAATACGGGACATCTCTTTACTAGCAACACAGACAAAAGTGTGAAAAATAACTTTGCTGCAAGAGGTGTGACTAAAAAAATAATGTATGTATAATTTGTTAAATAATGTATTATATTGTGCAGTGTCAAAAATAATTAACTTATTTTAAGAAATTTGAATCACTGACGTTTTATTTCCCCCTTTTTTGTGTATAACAATAAATTTTTTGTAAGAGAAAATAAATTTTTTATTGCTATAATGTTGGTACCATGTGTATTAAACAGATATATTATTCATACTGAGCTACCGTCTGCCGTTTTAATTACTGGAAATACAGCTATTGTTGTGTATGTTGTGAGGTTGGTAATACGAGACAGTTGAGTGAGAGGGCAGTTTCAAGATGGACACTGGTAAAGGAGGAACTAAGTTATGTATGTGACATGTAAATGTTATAGTAAACGAGTTTTAAGAAATACATGAAAACAAGGTAAAGAATAAACAAAACATGGCGCAGTCGAGTGACTCGGACCTAACATTTCCCGCATAATCGGTAAGGATACAGTGCTAATTCGCTCACGTGGCATTCCAGAGACAATGTCGGACACAAATAAACCGAGTGCGTTGGATTTATCGGGCAATGTTAGCGAAAACTGGCGGAAGTTCAGGCAGAACTTTGATATTTATATGTTGGCGTCGGGGAAGTCTGAAAAACCTTCGGAAGTGAAAGCTGCAATACTTCTTAACCTCGTCGGCGAAGATGCGGTGGAAGTCTTCAATACTTTTAACCTAAGTGATGATGATCGAAAACAGTTCGACGCGGTGATAGCAGCATTTGAAACGTATGCTAGTGAGAAAAGAAATGTTCCGTATGAGCGTTTTGTGCTCTATTCGCGAAAACAAAAGGAAGGTGAGCCATTTCAGCAGTTCATCACGGACTTGAAGAAGTTGGTGCGCAGCTGTGAGTTTGGGTCCCAGACAGATGAAATAATTAGAGACTGTGTTTTCATGGGTGTGCGGGACAAGACTTTGCAGAAGGAAATGCTGCGAACCAAAGATTTAACCTTAGAGAAAGCATGTGATTTAGCGAAGCTAGCAGAAATCAGCGATCAACAACTTCAGTGCCTTCAGTCTACAGAAACGCAAAAGTCGTCTGTGCCGCCCGAGTGGGGTGCTTCTGTAGCAGTTAACACAGTGCAACATAAGGCTAAATGGAACAAAGAGTCGCCGAAGTATTCCCCACAGACCAGTAAACAAATGCACGGGAGCAATTTGAAATGTAAACAATGCAACTTCCAGCATGAAAAAAATAAATGCTTTGCATTCGGAAAACAATGTTTTAAGTGTGGCAAACTGAATCATTTTGCCAATATGTGTAGAACTAATAGTGTAAACATAGTGAGGCGTCATCAAGAAGGGATGACTGCTGATGAAAATGAAGAATGCTATCTTGTGAGCGGTATAGAGAGATGTCTGGAGTTAAGAAATGTAGACAATGTACAAAATGCTGAAGTAGGTAAACAAGGTACAACAATGTGGTTTGAAGTTGTTTTACTTGAAGATTTGAAGGTCAAATTTAAGCTAGACTCAGGCTCTGAGGTGAACATCATCCCAGAAAACATTTTCAGAAAGATCAATAAACAATTTAAGATAAGAAATACCAGTGAAGTTCTTGAGTGCTATGGGGGGTTCAAAGTCAAACCAATAAGAGTTGTTAACCTACGATGTGAAACCAAACATGCAGTTCAGTATATGGATTTCAGAATAACTGATGCAGACAGAACTCCTATATTGGGGTTACAGGCATGTGCTCAACTCAACCTAGTTAAAAGGGTTCATACTAAAGGAGAAGAACATCATCAAAACATCTATAAAAGTACCATTAACTGAGAAAGAAGTACAGTGTAAGAACACTTTCATCAAAGATAATGAGGACATTTTTACAGGGCTTGGAAAATTTCCCTATGACTGTAAGATCAATGTGCCAGCCAATGCAGTGCCAAAAATGTACCCACCCCGACGTCCTCCTCAAACTATTGCAGTTAAGCTGAAGGAAACACTAGCTGTGTTAGAGAAAAAAGGAATCATACAGAAAGTGGCTGAGACAAATTCATGGGTTAGCAATCTTGTCATAGTTGAGAAATCTGATGGAACTTTAAGGGTGTGCCTTGATCCCCAAGATCTTAACTTGGAAATAAAGAGAGAGTATTACCAGATACCAACACTGGAGTAACTAACAGAAAAACTTTCAGGAAAAAGGTTGTTTTCAATCTTTGATCTTAAAGATGGGTTCTGGCAAATACCACTAGACGTGACCTTGTGTGACCTGTGCGCTTTCTCGACTCCGTGGAGATGTTACAAATTCTTACGTTTACCATTTGGAATATCGTGTGCACCTGAGAAGTTTCAGGAACTAAATGAACGTGCATTTGGCGACATTAAAGGCATTGTTGTTTACTTTGATGAAATTCTTGTTGCAGCAGAAACTGAAGAAGAACATGACAAAATTGTGATGCAACTTGTAAACAGAGCAAGAGAAATGAATATAAAATTTAACCCTAAGAAACTTCAATATAAGATACCAGAAGTAAGTTTTCTGGGACATGTGTTTTCTGCAAACCAGATTAAACCTGACCCTAATAGAATTGTAGCTATTCAACACCTACCAGATCCACAAAATCGGAAGGAGCTACAGAAGTTTCTCGGAATGGTTAATTACTTGCGGCCATTCATTTCAAATTTGGCAACACTTACTGAACCTCTAAGAGAACTGCTAAAGGCTGATGTCACCTGGCAGTGGCTTAAAGGCCACTCTGATTGTGTTACTGACATCACATCTGCTGTAAGTAGTGCGCCAGCCTTAGGAATATTTGATCCAGCAAAACCTCTTACGATACAGTGTGATGCGTCGCAGAATGGCCTTGGGTGCTGCCTACTTCAAAATGGACAGCCTATTTCATATGGGTCACGAAGCCTAACTGAGAGTGAGAAAAATTGGGCTCAAATCGAGAAAGAGTTATTGGCAATTGTGTTTGCTACTACAAAATTCCATTACTTTATTTATGGCCGTACTGTGGAAATTCTAACTGATCACAAGCCACTGGTACCTATAATGAAAAAACCTGTGGCTAAAATAATGTCCTCTCGACTCCAATGGCTGAAGCTCAAATTGCTGAAGTACCACCTGGATGTACATTATTTACCAGGGAAAATGATGCACATTGCGGATCTGCTGTCACGAAGTTACATCAAGAATGGAGTAGATGAAGATGATGAAGACATGAGTGAAGTGGTACATAGTGTGAGTAAACATCTACCAATGAGTGAGACACAAAAAACTGAATTTCGACGTGAACTAGCAGAAGACCCTGTGCTAAAGGATGTAGTCAAACTAGTGAAAACGGGATGGCCTTACAAAAAAACGCATGCTCCGGTAAGTTGTCATCCATATTGGCCAATTCAGAATGACTTGTATGTAGAAGATAATCTCTTGTTCTATGAGGACCAAATTGTTGTCCCTAAAAAATTACGAGGGAAAATGTTACACATGCTTCATGAAGGTCACTTTGGCATTGGTAAAACCAAATCCAGAGCACGCTCTTTGTTTTATTGGCCTGGTATGAGTGTGGACATAGAGAGGTTTGTGTCGGAGTGCAAGGTCTGTGAAAAGTACAGGATCACTAATAGGAAAGAATCACTTATCCCACACCCAGTCCCTACATTACCATTTGAAAAAGTGGGAGTTGATATTCTGGAGTTCGAAGGCAAGAGTAACCTTGTTGTATATGATTATTTCTCGAAGTGGTTGGAAATTGTGCTATTATCCAGTAAGCAGTCACATAGTGTAATTAGTGCTCTGAAAGGTATCTTCTGCACTCATGGGATACCTAGAACTATAGTTTGTGACAACATGCCATTTCAATCTTATGAATGTAAATGCTTTGCTCGTGAATATGAGTTCGAGTTTTGCACATCCAGTCCCCATTATCATCAGTCAAATGGCATGGCTGAAAAAGGGGTTGGAATTGCTAAAACTATATTACGCAAGAGCAAAGAAGCAGGAATTGAATATTGGCTGGCTCTAATGGAATACCGTAACACTCCTCTTGCTGGTCTAGAGTATGCACCTGCACAGATATTAATGAGTCGTCTTGTTAGAACACGAATTCCTATAGCAACCAATAACCTAGTTCCAAAGGTATTTCCAAATGTGAAGACAAAATTACTTTCCAAGCAGTTACAGACCAAGCAGGAATATGATAAAAGGGCCCAGAGAAAGACCCTAGAATATGCCAGGGGTCAGCCTGTCGTGGTTCAAAAAGATAAAGTGTGGGAGCCAGCCACCATTGTGAAAAAACATGAAACACCCAGGTCGTACATAATAAGTGACAAGTCAGGCAAGCTGTTGCGTAGAAATACTAAGTATCTCAGGCCATCCTATCAAAAGGTATTGCCAGAGGACCAGTGTGCAAGTCCAAGTGGTGATTGTTTCAGTAAGGGCGATGTAAATGAAAATCGTAGAAGCAGTGAATATGTGGAAGACGACAGGGACATGTGTGTGATTAATAATGCAAATAGTAGAAGCAGAGAATGTGTTGAAGATGACAGGGACATGTGTGTGATTAGTAATTCTGACAAAAGTGAGTTTGCGGAAGAAGTGAAAAAGGTAAAGGGACAAATTAGTTCCCCAGACTTTAAAGGTTTTGATAACAGTTCGTTATCAGGAAATGTACCAAATAACATTGATAATGATTTGAATGTTCATGCCACTCCTCTGAATGAGTATGTTACCAGAGTAGGTCGCAAAATTTGTAAACCAATTAGATATCAGTAAAGGGAAGGTGTTGTGTATGTTGTGAGGTTGGTAATACGAGACAGTTGAGTGAGAGGGCAGTTTCAAGATGGACACTGGTAAAGGAGGAACTAAGTTATGTATGTGACATGTAAATGTTATAATAAACGAGTTTTAAGAAATACATGAAAACAAGGTAAAGAATAAACAAAACAGCTATGAAACACTCAAACACCATGAACATTTACATGACCATAGGAATAATATTCTTTGTACATCTCTAAATGAAAAGAATTAATGCAATTTGAGAAAATTCCATTTACATATAAAGAGTATGAAAAATAAGTTAACTACCTACTGTCAAATTGTACCATCAAGAATGCTTTCTGTTGTCAGATGTTTGGAAGTTAAAAGTTTACCATTCTAAGGAGATAATGAAATTTTTGGATCAACTTCGAAGGTTTTATATCTTGGATGCCTTGAGTTAATTAGTACCTAATATGACCCATTCCTTGCCCAGCACATTGACAAGTATGGTAATAAGGGTCAAAGGCACACCTTATACTTGTCTTATACGTAGAAATGAAGTAATCGAAGTTATGGGTACCGGTGATTTAAAAAGTAGTTGGAGTTAAAAGTAGTAGATACTACTAACTCATTGTAGATTCAATGCCCGATTGTTTTCGTCTCGCCCTATGTATATACCTCAAATTGCTCAAACAGAACCAAAGCCTGTAGAATGACTTATTAAACTTCTGCCTGTTTGAAATCAATAGGTATCAATAATTGTAGGGGTCAAAGTTATGACAATGCCTTCAACATGTCAGAACCCTAATCAGGTGTTCAGGTCGAATAAAGCAGCACAGTTCCCTTGATTAATACATACTGTGTGATGCACATTTATTGAATCTTGTTGGCCCTGCCGCCGCAAAATGCTGCACTACTTCAGTAGTATTCCTTGGTTTTGTCCAGAAATTGTGTAACTACTTGTCCATGTCAACATACAGGTGGAGTATTTTTAAACAATACTTGGCAAAACACCGTTCGCCTGTGGTAAAGTCCATATCAGAAACAAGATGGTCTACAAAAGCAGATGCTGTCCTAGCTTTAGTAAATGGTTACCTACAAGGAAATACGAGAATCTTTGAGGCAGCTATCTGAAGACCGCAATGTGAAACCTGCTTGTGGACTTGAAACACGAAACCTTGAAAGAACATTTGAGAATTTCGAGACCACATTTCTGTTATTTATTGTGAAATGAGGTTTTAGAAATACATAGTAGAAAAATGTCATAAAATCTTGCAGTGTGGAAGTCTTAATTTTGAGGTAGGAATAAAACAAACTTTGGAAGTATTTCTCAAAACTAAAAGGGATGAGTTTGATGTCTATGAACAATCGGCAATAAAAATTGCTGGATGTGATGTTCCTAGCTACTCAAGAATAAGGAAGCGAAAAATTGTTGGAGATGAAGATGATACATTGTTAGAGACTTAGATGAAAGAACAAATTTTAAAAATAACACGTACCTTAAGATAATGGACTCACTTCTAGCAAACGTAGCAAGAAGGAAAGGAGCATATGAAAGTCATAGCCTCAAGATTTCAAGGTTTCGCTCTTTTGTTGACGTGCTGATCCGAATCATCAGAAGTCAAGAATGCTGCTTTGAAACTTTGCTCGCTGTACTCTGATGATATTAGTTAAGAATTTATAAATGAGTGTGTCCATTGTTGATGACAATTCCGATTTAGTTCTTTATATGTATCGTTGTCCTTCTAGTATAGGTACGTAATATAAGTGATTCTGGTTTTGGTATTATTCTGTTAGTGGAAGAGGATGTTATGTGTTAATGTTGGCAGCATTTTTTTTTTTTAGCGACTTCCGTTGTTGTTGTGCAGGCTGCTGATACACTTCGTTTAAAATGTAGACTGTGAAGTCAATCCAATAAAACCATATATATAGTAACAGAAGTGAACGCGTATTACTGTGTTAACTCTAATATCCATTTTCAAAGGAATTTTAAACTTGAAAGATTCAAATACTTACCTAAAGTGTACTTATGTAAAGAAAATAATTTATTAAGCACTTTTCACAATCTTTAAATTGAAATCAATGTTTTTGACCTTACCAATAACAAACACTGTATTGCAGATAGAGATTGTTCAGTTTTAAGCAGAAAAAAATATGCTAAGAGAGCAACCCTTCTAATGACAAGTTCGTTAGTCGTAATGTGAATTGAAAAGGATTTAACTTTGGAAATTAACTTTGTAGACATTGTATAGGAGTGCGCTAAGAAAAAATCAACGAAACATTTTTTGTAATGTAAATAATTGCTGCTAGTGTAGAGATTTCCAAATGACATTTTAGGCACTGCACTGGTCCCAAAGTATTTTCAATGACAATTTATAGTTGGCGGAAGCAGGGATACGAAAGACTGAAGACTCAAGCTCTCTCCTTATCAAGTTCCGCTTATTTACAATGTCTGTGAGTGTTCACCGTCTGCAGTGACTTGCAGTTTCGTGTCGAGCTGCCCTTGATTTATAAACTATCGCTGGCTTATCTCTGGAGACACATCAGCTACATAATACTTCATTATTTCGACATGACTTCCAGTAGGTTGTCTGCACCTTGGCTAATGGACTGTAGCTTAAACTCCTAACATTTCCTTAAGTTCGTTGCTCGAGAGTATCTTGGTTACAAATTCCCACCCAGAAGATTTGAATTAGGAGGCTATGCAAATGTGAGAAATTAACAATAAATTGTTCTTGGCACTTTTAAGTTTGTTGCTACTTTATTTTGTCAACAAATATGTGATAATGGTTTTTATATATATATAATCATAGTAAAAAAAAATATTGCAAAAATTCTTTTTATTTTCAGCTTACCTCAGAAGGCAATATTAAAATAACTTTCTTGCATACATATATAGTTATTACGTTAACTATTGGTAGGAAAATTTATTCCTAACAGTTTTTTATTACATTTATATTTTACATTATCAATGCTGATATCTTTTAGGTAATATCAGCAATTTTAAGGATTTTTTTATTGCTGCGCACGATAATCACATGAGACAAAATATTTCCTCATGTATTGTAATAGTACTTGCCGCGGTCTAGATTCGTAATACGTAATACGTATTTAATACTAAATCGTACCAAATTATGTTATCGGACCTTCTTCCATCGTCCTAATATCTTGTATTTTATGCTGGTTTCCAAATTATTTTAGAGGATGTATTTTGGATGTACGGCATTCGATTCGGTATATCTCTCTTTTTTTTTATACATAGTGAGTTTTCCCAAGAGGCCTTTTCTTCCATGTTTATATTAAGAAAAAAAAAATGTTGAGATACCTTTAAAAAGACTAATTTTAATGTACCTCAGCAACATCTTCTCTCAGGAGCCTGACGTACAATTGATGCATTTCTTTCTGATGCCTCATAGCTTGGAGTTCTTCAACTCGTCTCTCATGCTACAATAAAACAGATCCATCATCATTATTCAAGTAGTTTTACAATAAAGTATGAATATTTAAATCTGTACGCACCTCTTTGTAGTACAGTTTTGGGCCCCTTCATCATCTCTAGCTAGTCAGCCCGATGTTATACACCACTGTGAAGGCGGTAAGATGCAACTGATCAGATGTCAGCTAGGTTCCGTTTCCCCTAACTTACGTAATTATTGTAGCGTGGTTTCAACATGAGTATTTAAATTTTTTGAAAGGCAAACATGCGCTGGTATCCAGAGATACAGTAATTACTGCGCGGGCTTTTTTCTACACCTCCATGGTGCACTTTATTTTAACTGTAGTGTCAGTGTTTAGGGGATGAATACCATATCACGCATGGACTTACGTTAGTAAATGTTTGGTCTGGTTCGTAAGCCGATCCATAACTAATCTGCTGACAAAAAGAAGCACGTAAATAACATGTTTTCCCATACTTCTTAGGTAGCAATGGCAGTTGGATGTGCTAATGTGCTTACCAAATTTAATGCCACCAAATCTTTATTAAATAAGACAAAAGTTTTTTTTGACGTGATAACGTCTTATAAATCGATGAACACCGGCTGCACGCACGAAAAAGCATGACTCATAGTCACGTTCCGCCTGAGCCGAGCGTGCAAGAACCGGCCAACCACCGTGCGAGAAAATCTTCTATAATATCAAAAAGGTTAAGGCGGGCTTTTTAAAGCAGCAATTTAAAAAAATTGATTTATTTGTACAATTTTGTCATTTCAAATTAACAATTTATTGACATTGATTTGATTTCAGTTTATTTCTATAACTAATTGTTCGTGATTATATTTAAACAAATTATTTAAATTAAATTTGCAAAAACTAAAAATAATATTTGAAAATTAAAAAGTATGCAATTTTTCATCAATGTTTTCTTATGACGTTATCACGTAAAATTATCGTCCGTAAACCGACTTTACAGACAAACCCCCCCCCCCCCCCCCCTTTTTAATAATCCATTTACATATGAGCAACCTTATGTGAGATTTATTCATTCAATCACTCACTTTTTCATCTATACAAATTCTAACACACTTCTAGATGAGCAAAAAACTTGAAATTTTGCATGCTTATAAATCTCGGTTCGTAAACGACAGGAAAATTCCAAATTATTGATTTTAAACCCCTGAAAATATTTTAAAATTGCGATGAACCTGTTATGGAATGAACGGTCCCCTGAATCAAGCACACCATCACAGCGTCACGAGTGGCAGCGCAGCTCCTGTAACGCGGGTGCCGCCTACAAGCATGGACTATTATAGCTGCACGCCTAAGCGATAGGCAGCTAGCGGAACTTCACAGCTGCATCCCTGATGTGTTCGTAACCCGTCGACAAAAGTCCGCATTGTGGCATTTTCGAAACCAGCGCGCTGAATGGCCCACCGGCGTAACCGCCGGAGCCAAGTCATATAAATACCCAACCTCAAAAGCCGCAGAGAGAGAGAGAGAGAGAGAGGGAGAGAGAGACAAATAAAGTTATTTCAATGGATTGCTCTTCCTTTTGGTTTGTTAACCCAGCCTTCTTAGCATTAGCCTTACCGGCCTGGGGCGCCTATGGGCGAGGAAACGGAATACGTCGTATACGCGAATCGGGAAAGATGTTAGAGCTTCGGCTATGACCAATGGCTGAGGCCACCCATCTCAGCATAGTGACCACCTCGGCCCCCTGCCACACTCAGCTAACCAGACAGTTGGTTTTGAGTCAAGGGCCGCAGAGAGAGAGAGAGAGAGAGAGAGAGAGAGAGAGAGAGAGAGAGAGAGAGAGAGAGAGAGAGAGACGAAATCAACTGCAGTGACGCTGCACCTCCAGGCAAGGAAGCGCGGTTCACGAGGGTGCGCTAGACGCCCTCCGCGCTGTCGCCAGCCAGCTGCCCGCCGAAATGTCACCCGCCCGCCCTAAAGCACGGAGACCAGGTCTCCAGAAAATTGGGACGTGACTGACGTAACAGTATGTACGTATCGCCAGCACGACGGGAGAGTAGACTCGTCGTAGACTCGTTCTCTGGCTGCAAGCGATAGCTGCACGGCGAGGAACCACTGCAAGGGCGAGGCTTCGCCCCAGGCGGGGCAGCTCGGCGGTGACATGCACGGACTTGACGAGAAACCTGCGCTGAACTTGACCACCCACACAATAGCGTAGACTCCCGCGCTTTGACAGCGAAATTAGTTGCAGCGCGAGTTTACGATCGTGCGTTTTCTATAGAGGAAGTTCTCCAAGGTATCCGAGACAGCCATCCCAGGAGTACCAGCTCGTCACGCAGAAGGTCATACATACACAACAATGGTCTACAACCTTGCCTGCACAGACTCCCTCGGCATCTGATCCCGTTAGGGCTTAATACGATTAAGAGATAAGTGGATCTTTTACATGTCCAAATTTTGAAAACTGAATATTGGGCATGGGTTCCGAGGACCGGGTAATAGATACGCCATTTCCAATCGCAGCATGGATTCTACGCCAAGAGGTTGAGGCCATCTCAACTTCGGCGCCACCGAACAGCCGTTACCAACAGTGCAAGCCCCCCACCGCGGCCGGAGAAGGGCAGTGGGAGGACGAGTGTGTGGCAGTTTCAACTGGGGCTCCACAGCTGTCTTCAGCAACAACATCAGGACAACCCGCTGCACCACCGCCACAGGACAGATGCTGGACACGAGTGAAAACTAAGGCCAGTTGCGAATAATCTATTGCCGCAATCATCGGTCGGCGTCTTCTGCTGAGAAAGCAGGGCCTTAAAGAAATTTTCTTTATTATGATATGAATATTTTATATTCAAAACTTTGAAAGCAATATTTCTTATTCAAAGTACTTGACTGTTTCGGAACTGAACTTGAATGACAGGCCATGTGTCTTAAGCGCCATACGTTTTTTGTACATGTTATAATTTAAATTCTATTCATGAGTAAATTAATATATCAGAGTTTAACGCAAATTTAATGTCTCTAAGCGCCTTGATTTTTTTTTTTTATTTGTAGCTGGTCTCTTTACTGCTGTAAGAATTGAGAAATGGAAGGTTTCAAGCGACAACGTCGCAATGTTTATTGCCAACAGTACGGCTAAAAGAAACAAAATTAAAACGCTAATAGACACAGTGTCAATGTATTCAGTTAAGAAAGAGCCAGCGTAGTTAATTTTTTGCGTGTTTCGCATTTCTTATTATTGTGTTTGTTATCATTCCCCCTTTTCATTTGTGCCTCATGAGCAGTAGGCGCAGTACGCTGGCAACTCGCAGACTAGCGGTGAAATACAGCACTGACATTGGTTTATGAAGCACACTAAAAATATAATTTTGTTTTAAATTGTAACCCAATTCGGGAGTATGGTAATATGTAATAATTTAGTGTGCTTACTTGTATCCTTGCAAACATTGTCATTTATTATAAACACCTACGTTGTATGGAAGGCAGTTGAGAAGTTAGGATGACTGTATTATTCAGTCATCATTCTCGCCATCGTTACACACGAAAACCAGCAACCACAGTCCCTAACAAACCTTCGAAGTCGGTGCAGACCATTCTCGGTGGCCCACTATGGTCAAACTACAGCGACAGCTCAACTTAGTCCTAGTCTTGAAGCACCATAACACGGTTTCGACCGGAGCGGCAGGAATCACAAAGTTCGAGCAGACACCCTGAACCTGGTAAAATCAACCAGTCAAGGATTTATCTGTGGCGCTGTCGGCACGGATCTTCTCGTTACTCGCACGGGGCTCCGAGAGTTCACAGACCCCCACACACGCGAACGACGTCTTGCTTCAATGGCGGACCACTTTTCCCCTTTCCCTTCTTAAAGAAAACTTCTGTTGTTCAGTTTGTTGTGGTAACCAAGGAAAAAAAAGGCTCCCAAGAGAATTGACTGAAGACCATCTAATAAATTGTGTTTGGTGCCTGAAAATAATGAAACGGAACATTTAGTCAAAGAAATATGCAGATGAGACATCAAAAAACATTAAAATATAACCAAATTAATGACCCTAGCTGCAATTAGATGTGGTTTTTACAAGGTTGCTCTAGTTCACTTGCATACACATATCATCAGATAAAACAAGTAGATTAATTAAAAGTAATAGTTATGGTAATGAAATACGTGAACAATAACTGTAAACATGCAGACTGTTTAAGTAACCCTGGCTTGGATATGTAGTCAAACAGTCGCACACTTGCGTTGCACGACTGAACTGAGTGTATAAGTTTACGGGACAGAGGAATGTAGCGACAAATTACCTCGTGCACGATGGTATCGACCGAGCCGTACAGAACTGAATAACACGCATTAGTGCGGCGGCGGCAAGTTGCGCCGTGACCATATCCAACACGCCCGTAGCACCTGGGAATGAGATTGCGTTGATAATCGGGGTGAACGAGTCCGCTGCAAGAGCGGACAACTCGGCGACGCGGCACGCACCGGTGCGCCAGTGGACGCAGTCGTTCACAATGCACGTCACATCGAGCTGGAAATTATCTCTCCGTGCGCCGTACGCAGGCTGGTGTGTTTGTGTGCACGCGAAGTCACTGCCGTTGCCAGGCAACCACGTTCCACTGAACACCGGCGTCACTTAATGGGATAAACACGTTCTTCGTAAACCTGAGTAGCAACATGAGCACCAGATTCCAATAGAATAAATACCGGTTCATGAATCAAAAAACACACCCTAAGGAAAAAAATCCAACATTAATTTGTTATTTTGACGTAGGTTGGCTCGCTGAATGTTTATGACGATAATAACTATACCACTGTAATACTTTACTTTACTCTACGCGTTTGATGCAATACACATATATGCTTACAAAAAATAATCAAGCAGAAATCTGATATCCTACGCTCATGACACTTTCACTCTGGTAGAATCATGAGTTAAATAAGATTACTAAATTAAACACAAACTGTTAAATATTAACTACAGTTAAACATACTGCTGCTAAATTAATAACAGTTACTGTCCCTGGCTTGGGTCAGTCGTATTCATCATGGCGGAAACAGCGTGACAAATTATTTTATTTATTTAGACCTGAAAATGTTGTAGCAAGGGGAACCCACTCGAAAACACTGAGAGGGGGAGCAGAAAAACTTACAACGTTAAACGTGTTGTATAATCAACGTAGTAGTAATTAATCAGCAGTTTGTTTATTCTACCGGGAGTAAGACTGAAACTGTATGGTCACTCAATAAAAAACAACAGTTATTCAAACTTTTATTTTATAAAACTAAAAAAAAACTTTTTAAATAACGAGCACTGACATTTAAAAACAATGGTTTCAATTATGACATGAAAAACGAACGAGTCGACGAACTTCGCCAAATGAATCCTCCGTTTATGTCAGTTACGAACATGTTAATAACTAACGTGTTCATATTAACGATTTCTTTACAAGCTGTATTTCCAGTGAGTTGGATACGTGGCGGTCGTTGCCGCGTGAGGCGTTGGGGTTTATGTGTCACTCCTGTTTACCCGATCCACTTCATTCATCTGTGTTTCATTGCCTCGGGCTTTCTCTAAGGACGGTGTTGACGAGAAGTTAACCCCATTGTTAATTACTTAATTTTTTTAGTGTTTCTATCTTTACAATCTGTGAAGTTACTTCTCTAATTAAAACTATACAATTGGTTTACGTGTCATCAAACGATGAGGATAAATCAATTTCATTAACAAAACAAATCTAATAGTTTTAGAAAATGGTATTTTTCGCTTATCATTTTAAAAGTTCTAATGAAAGCCATTTTGTAAATTATCATGGTTTTGATGTCACAAAAATTTTGTTAACCTGTAAGCTTTTGTATAACACACACCGTTAACATGCCAGCTTAATTAAAATGGTAAGTTTTGGAATGAATAAATCACCCCTTTTTTTTCTCCCGCTGATGACGTCACCGGTGACTGAATATATCACCACAGGATGTGTCGGGACGAGACAGTGCTGACATAGCGAAAATAAAATTCTGGTACCGGGCATTTTAAAATCCCGGTATTTTGCATCAAATACTGGTATTTACCTAAAATAAATTCTTAGGGCTAAACAATAGCAAAACATTTCATCTAAACAGGAATATTAATTTAAATACTGAATAGTGATGAGATACTGTACAAATGACACGACGGACAGAGACAATGTCTTCCTGCAGTGAACATTATGTTTATTTTAAAAAAAGAGTGCTTTTACATATGTACAAGCTTTAGATGAAATACTTACCTAGCGTGATAAAATACTAACTTTAATTTTGCATGGAAATAAATAATAGAAATAAAATAATAAAATGACCCAATTGATATTATAAATATTGTTGGTAAAGTATAAATTCAATCAAATCAAAAAATTAAAATGATTACCCAGTATTAGATATTTAAATAAATACGTCTATAAAATCAATTATGATTTTTTGTAAAATATTCGAATTGAACTTTAATTAATAATGAAATCAATAAATATGCTGAATTTTTATCCAAATTTATTGATTATAATTATTTATTTAAAAATAATGTTAAAATTTACAATTCATAATGCAAATAAATTATACACAAGGGGACATAAATTACTGTTATAAATCCACTTTAAAATACACCTAAATAGTTTACAAACACAATTTCTTTAACTAATATCGAAAAAAGATATATGTTTTTAATTATATGAACCATTATTACATATCAATCACTAAAGTATACGATTTAAAACCACATAAGTAATTTTTATTTGTATTTAGCCTTTTTTCGTCCTGTGAAAATTTCGTTGTGTAGCAAGGTTCAAACCATGCTAACTGCTATTATTTTTGTAGCAGCAAACCACGGTCTGATTACCATCTTTGCCTTGCTGGGTGGATCTTTAGGTTTCACCAGTTTATTAGAAATGAACAAAAACAAGGTGTGATTCCGTCTGAAATATAATTACTCGATACTGAGGAAACTTATAACAGATACAAGAAAATATTAACGTATAATATTAATTACATTCTTAAACAGCTCTCAGGTATATTCAAAAAAATTATTGGCCGGCCGTACATGGAATTATCAAAAGTTTCATTTACTAAAAATACATAAACCAATAAAAAAAATACAAATATGTTTAAACGATCCCAGGATATATACTTAAAGTCCAGAAATTATGTTTATCTAATTAACTGCATCTAACGACGTAATTTAAAGAAAGTTCAGAAAAGGGTCAAAAGATACAGAAGCACCGGAGGTCGGGGCTTCGTTTCCCGGAGATCACGTGGGGACATGATACCAGGGCGCTTGTGTCCTGTTGAGGAAGGGAGATGAAAATGCCAATTCGGCGTCCGGCTCTCGGACCCTGTCTGGAACAGTCCGAATCAAAACTGTTCAGAACTTGTACACAGACAGTATACGGGGCAGAAAATGCCCGGAAGAGTTAATGGGAGGTTGGAGAAAGTCGCGGATCGTCACTCACCAGACAGGGGAGTTGGCTTCTGTTTACAGATGCGTCGCCAGCCAGGAACTGGATCCCGCGAATACGTGGCTGGGCGCGGTCGTTTTCATCATTTCAAAAAAAAATTTGAAAGACAAATAACTATTACACTTTGTACTATGCAGACGGACTAAACTACATAAAGAAGATTATAGGGATAGCATCCCTTATTTAAGCGACTACATAGTCGGTTGCGGCCGGATGGAAGTCTTGCAGTGTCTCGTCGACTCGCCGATAATCGCAAAAAGGTCCGTCTGCAGTCGCGACGCGAAGTGTCCCGCGGAGAACCGCGTCTCATAATTAAAAGTAAATCTATCAAAAGTGGAGGGGGTGACTGGGAGTCCGGACCGAAAGGTCCCGAAGTTCCCCGAGTGGGCTTCATAAAAAAACTCTGACTGATGTCTCGAAGTTGGTAGCACTGGCCGACTTTAGCGCTACCTGTTGAGAGGTGTCTGAGATAAGAAAGAATCGACTCGCCCAAGGCATCTGCTTAAACCAAGGGTTAAAGGGACAGTCAGATGCTACACTCTGGCGGCCTACAGGGTAAGTTGGCTGGGCGGTTCGCGAGTTTGCCGCTAGGTATCGTGTGCGGTCCATCTTGGCACACACATTTTTTATGCAAGGCGTCCTTGGAGACGGTCGCTGTCTGCTGGGGTTTCTGACCTGTCATTGGCCTTAGGCGAATTCTTAGAACCTTGAGAGGAGGGGGGTGAACAAAAGTGCAACGACGCTGAGAACAAGCGTCCATAACGTGCTTTTCGAGGAGAGAACCTAATACGTATTCGTGACAGTAAAGGCTATGGTCAGCTCGAATCTGAGAAATGGTAACAGCTCGTCCAGAGCTGCTGTAGGCGGTTTTAGTCATGAAGTGAAGTAACGTTACAGGACTGGGACGTGCCTGCAAGCGAGGGAAATTTTAAGCTGGCTGCCAGCAAAGTATTAGATCTGCAAAATATCCGATACGTCTCTGGGAAAGGTGCTTCAGACTACTGGCATAAAGTTTAACTTAGGGGAGTACACCAGCCTAACAAAGTGTAAATCACCCAAAGAAACCAAATTATAAAGAAAAATAAAATTTCCAAAAATAATTTAAAATTATAGTAAAATTTAAAAAAACGTGTCGAAATACCAAATTTCCGGCTTAGTTGCATGGTGTGCACACATCATAAAAATTCACTCTCATCATTATTGCATAACGTGCATAAAGAAGTAAAACTTAAAAATAATATAATGAAAATGGAGCCTGATTTTGTATGTTGTTTTTAATGATATATGATATAATAGTGACATTTCATGCAATTAGTCACTTATCTAAATAATTCACAGCAATTTTAACATTACGAGTTCAAAAAGCTACCGAATATATTTTTTATTAAGTTTTGATTTATTATTTACTGATTAAACTAGTTTAAGAAATTGTAAAAAAAATATATCTTACCAATTGAGACAAAGGAACAAATACTTTTTAACGTAATAATAATGCCTATCATACTTAAATCCTTAGTGAAATAAAACCATCTCGCTTTTCCATTTAACAGAGGTGCAGTTGCTGTAAATAATTCGTTTATCTATGAATAATATAGGAAAATTATTTATTTAGAAACGTTGGTGTTTTCAATTATACAATTTACTTTTTTCAAGGTTGCTTTGCGTATATTATTTATTTTTACTTTATGGAACAAATAATGGCTACGTAGTATGAAATAACTGAACCAACAGACAAAAATATGAATTACAATTTATTACAGCAATAATAAACAAAAAAAATAACAAAACATTTTTCCTCAAGTAAAATTTTATACCGTTATATAATTTTTTCCGGTAACGGGATTCGAACATAATCAAAAATATAATTGCATTATTTTTGATCATGCACGCTATCAATGCGCTACCGAAACACCATGAGCTGTATGGGATTATGTTTAATTATTATCAGAATGCTAAATTTACCACGCATTTTTGAAGTTAAAATTACTCATTTCTATGAATATTTAGATTTACAATTTTTATTCGATAATTGTGCTACTAAAATTTTTCATTTAGCACACCAGTACGAATCGTGCGTTCCCAATGTTTACTAGTTGGGATATATATATATATATATTTATATATATATGTGTGTGTGTGTGTGTGTGTGTTTATACTGCAACCACGGGTCCCCCATGTTTTTTTGTATGTAGTCCCATTTTGAATCCTTTGAAAATTTCGTTCATGTTGCGCGCGTATCATAAAAATTCACTCTCATCTGTTTCTCATAATGCGCCTAAAAAATTTGTGGGCAATAAAGGATGTGACAGTTAACAGCATAAGAGGGTTTTAATAAAGTACTTCCTATGATATATTATATTTACTGGTTGTTTTTTTCGACAACAATACTTTTACGAGAATGCCTCGGCCACGTAAATAAAATGAATTCCTGCGTTTTCCGTGGTCTAGCTCGTGGTCATGCACTGGACCTTGGGCCTTCGCAATCCACGTCGCAGCCCGGTGGTTGGTCCCGCACTTCAACCCCCTCCTCCTTTCCCCTTTCTCACCCTAACGTAATCCCACATGTTTCTGCACGACTCCCGCGAGTGCCACTTCTCTTGGCGGGGCGGCCGTATTTACGAGCAAGACGAGCGCTGCTCCAGTCACCTCTTCCCCCCTCTCGCTCCACACGGACGAAGTAAGGACGACGGCACGACTGCAGGGCGAGAGGATAAATCCGGCCTCGGATCAAGGGCGGATCTCAAGCGTGGTTCCGGGCTGGACGAGGGGGCGGGGAGCAGAGGTGGGTAATGATAGTCCCTCCGGAGCTCGAGTCCTGCATTTTACTCTCTTCTGACGTGTAACATCTTAGCTCTCAGAACACGGCATTTGGTGGGAGTAATTTGGTGATTGCGACGGAAGTCATTGAACAAAAATGTGTAACAACCAAATATGCTGGCTCGACCCAAAGTTCACAAAGACAAAAGGAAAACTTTACATTGTTAACGGTTTGATTTTTTTAAAACAAATTTTGCAGTATTTTTGCAGTATCCTTGTCGAAAATCATGTCCAATGCCTGAGTTTAGTATTTATTCAAGTCTTTTTTAGCTTTAATAGGAGGCGTTTCATTAAACAAACCTTTCACTCTGCAAATCGAATTATTCGAGAGTCGACGCAGTTGCTCCGGCAGTGAAGTCTAGCGGCGGGTGCAGAAACTAGGTGTGATTCACGACCAGAAATGCAGTTGCAAACACAATTTGCGTATATTCATCACGCTCGGCATTAATTTTAAGAAATCTACGTTAAATTTCGTGTGCGAGATTCATATTATAAGTGTATTTGCAACATGAGAACGTATGAATTTGCTCGTTACCGAGGTTAGATGTTACGCAACACTGGCGAGTACTGAAAGACTCGCTCACTTTTTTTTATGTTTATTTAAATACTTAAAATTACTTGTCAAACTGTTCTTTCATATGTGAAGCTGTTATTTCATGAAAAAAGGTTCCGTTTTTGAGACCAAAAATATGTAAATATTACAAAACCAATATCGGACTTATTTAACGTCAAGTTTCGCAGCTTCATCCTTTCTTTGTACGATAGCCCCTGATGAATAAAATCTTCCTGGAGCCACCCCTGACGGATCTTGGCTTTCCTTCGCCCGGGGCGGAAATTTGATAAGCACCCCATCTTCAACAGGAATAGGTTTTGCATTTGTGTAAATTTAATGTAAAAAAAATTATTTAAATATTTCAAACCCAGTGCTCTTAAAAAGAGCTGAACTGCGCTTTTAATTTCACGTACTGTATTTAAAACAAAAAAAAAAGTGTTCAATGGAAACACAAAATTTAAAGAAAAACATAGTTTTAACTGAGTCACATTGTTAAATTGACAAAATATAGAAAATAAACTCACTACCCTCACACTCACTCCTTCAATCGCAGTCCTTTATCCGTCACAGCTTCTCCGCAAGCATGACGCGCAAACTCCCTGGAAACTGAGTGATGAAGATTTCATTGAGAAAAAAAATATTGTGTACGAGTAAAATCAAAATATAAGTAGAAAAATTATCATTGTTTTTTATATTCGCCTTTAGTTCACACTTTTTGTAGTCAACAAAAAATTATCAGCCCATTCCACGCCAACTATAACCCGATGCCCGAGGAAAGCTGCCTCCCTTGCCATCCCCTCATATATAAATCATGGCCCCGGCCCCCCCCCCCCCCCACAAAAAATACGTCCCTGCCTCGGGTGGTGACCTACATGGTGGAACCCGCTATATGTAGGTCATCACAGACATATGTGGTCATCTCGGCTGCCTTTGGGTAAAGCGAGAAAGTTATATATATATATATATATATATATATATACATACACACATACATACATACTGTGCTGAATCACATGACTTGCAATAGCAGAATTAATGGTCCGGAGAACCAGTACCCAGTGGTCGCGACTTGTATGCCACTTCTGTCGCTCCCCCCTCCCCCCTGAAGATAAAACCTCAACATTTGAACTAACAACTAATACGTAAAAATGATAAAATCACAAACACATAATAATTAAAAAAAAACCTCAAAAAAGGAGATCGAATTATCACAGAGGGAATAGTGAAGGACCATCAGTAATAAATTAGTATTTATTCTTGGGATTTCAATTTTAATAAGTGGGGTTTCTGAACGACTCGATAAACATGAATACACCAGTAAAAATCGAAAAATATTATGCGCAGATTTCTGCAATGGGCCTACAGTACTGAAAGTCCATGGTTTGTTACGAGGTGTGCCAACATAAGTATAAGGATAATTTACTACACTGTTAGAAATTATAGTAAATTTATGGACTCTTCAACGAAGAATCTAACTAAAAAAAAAAGAGTTCTTCGTAATTTAAATTAACTGAATCTTCGTAGAATCTACACCGTATTTCAACTTCCGAGTTGTATGTTTTGTTCTAAACAAAGGCGAACACACACTTGGACAAAACAAGAATGTTCTTACTGTAGACTTAACCAATGGTAAAATGTTTTGTTAATATTCCAAGAATATACATGTTAAAATATTATTTTTTTTCCTAAACTAACTAAAACCTAGTGTATTTGGGAGGGTGTGGTTTAGGGAGGGACCTAGGTGCGTCTCAGGTTGAAGCCTACACGCATAGTCATGCTGGGGTTAGCCATGCAGGAAAGGGTCGCATGCATCGTGTGCTAGGAGGGGATAGGCAGCCATGGTTGCGATTGATGCCATGACTAACTCCCCACCACTCTTAATTCTAGACTATAATTACTAGATAAGTTCGGCCCAGGTAAAACCTGCATAGATATAGGGCAAATCCTGTGCACAGTCATGCGCGGTGCAAATTTGTATGAATTAATTTAGGAGAATACAGGAGACAGAGGATGGCCTGAATGAAGTGTTAGACTGAGTAGAAAAGAGTCTACCATGCGGGGGTTGGGCTCTTGGTCTCGTGGTCCACTTTATTTATTTTGTCCAGCTCTGGGTTTTGTAACCATAGGCGCGAGTGCCCCTGGTGGTGAGTCGCTACACTGACCACTCACTCTGCTTATAGGCAGCATCTAAAACTAGAGAAGAAGAAAGATTAGTGCAACTTACAAACTATGTATAATAAAACAAACATGTTTCACAGAGACCGGGCGTACATACCTAAAAAGTATTCTAAAGATAAAATTTTAGGTTAACTAAAGCTATTGGTTTTTTATTTATTTTTTGTTTTATTCTTTTTTCTCTCTTTGGTTTTGTATTTTTATGTAGCTATTGGTTCTTAAGGCTATTAGATTATATAATGTAAATATTAAAATCTTTATATATAATCACTTAAATATAGTGGTAAAACTGCCAGCGTATGAAATTATAAGCGAATGTAAATGCATTCACATTATGGTCTCGTTTTCGGCTGGCAAATCCAAAATCCCATGCCTTTCAGAATCACAGCCAGCACTGGAGGTGAGGCCTGCCAGGAGGGCTGTGCCCATCGGACATGAGACAGCCCTAACACGACAAGCAGTGAACCCCCAGGAACCGACCATACACCCGTGCGCTTCGGACCATCTTGAATTAGCAATTTGTTAAGTCAAAGGTGCTCACCATTTAAAGTTTTCTCATCAGTCAGCAACGGTGGAACTGGGGTCTCCTCTCGGATTGTACGCCGCGTTCCGAGTGGCCAGCAAGCCGACCAACCACATCCCGTCTATGGAGGTCTCTGTTGAAAGATTGCAATCGGCATTTTATATTTACGGTGAAAATCTGGATCGTGTTCTCTAAGAGAATAAACAAGAGGATTTCTACTTAATGCACATTTATCATAAAATTTCTGATAGTTTCTGATGTAATAATCCTTCAGAAGTTCGAGTCGAAGCTCTCTGTGCATGGACCTGACGGGGAAATACACAGGTGCATCTGCCACGATACGTATGCTCTTGTTCTGTATTCGCTGCAACTTTATTAAATGCGTTTCGGCTGATGTGGCCCACACGGCACCGCGTCCGTTATTACTGGTTTTGTTAGCGCATCATAAGTTTTCATAAAGTTTTCAACAGAGCTACCTAATTGTCTACTCATGACGAGGTAAAGGGTAATGAGCCTGGTGAAAGCTGCTTTTATTTTTGCGTCGATGTGATCGCGCCATAGTAGTTTCCTATCCATGTGCACGCCTGGACATTTAACAACATTTTGTGAGGAATTTGTTCATTGAATCATCGAGGGGCGGAATATGTTAACGCGTAAATAATATAGCTTCTGATTTAGTAGGTTTTATCTTTATTCGCCATTTTGTGCACCATTCTCCTATTGAATTTAAATCGTTTGCTGCAAGATCTGCTAAATAATGCCGTATCGTCCGCGTAGCAGCCAAACTGGACTGATCGGTGTGCGGGTTTAGGCATATCATGGATATAAACATTGAATGTAACCGGCTCTAAAACGCTGCCTTGTGGGACTCCTGCTTTAATTATTTTAAAATCAGACCGTGCCCCTTCTGTCGTGACTCTAAACGATCGATTGTCTAAATACGAGGACAGTAATTCAACATAATAGTCGGAGAAATCAGTTTGATCTAATTTATAAATTAATCTGGCATGAAATACTCTATCAAAGGCTTTTTCTATGTCCAAAAACGCTGTGAGATTATAGTTATTCCGAGAAAACACAGGTATTATCTGTTCTGTCATACAGATCAATTGATGCGTTGTTGCATGCGTGATGCGAAAACAAAATTGTTCTTTTGGTAGTATATTATTTTCTTTGATGTATTTAGTAGCTGCAGAATTATGTATTTTGCTACTTTTGACACTGTGTTAAGCACTAATAGGCTTATAATTTTGGGGTAGTGTCTTGTATTTTCCTGGTTTATGAAAAAAAAAACTATCATATTCGCTTCTCTCCACTGAGATGGAAATACTATAATTTAAACATGTCATTCATGCATTCAGCTAGGTTTTCTAAATTTTCGTCAGGCAGTTTCTTGTGGACTACTACTGCCTGAATGCCATAGTTTCCCAGTGCCTTACGTGGTTCCATACCCTTGTTTTTACTCCCTGTGACTGGGGTAAGTAAGGTTATGAACCTAAAGGCTGATTAAGTTTGATTTTAGGGTATCTACATATTCCTGCATTAAATTGCGGATCACATGGTTTGAGATTAGGTGAAAAGGCTAATTTGAGGGTATTTGCGAAGGCTTGTGCCTTTTCTATCGGTTTAAATGCGACCGCTGTGTGGGTTTGCAGGGGAGGTATTTTATCTGTCTTATGGAGATGTAATACTCCAAGTGCTTCCATCTTGCACCTAAGGCTGGGAAACTTTCGCCTCCCAATGGCTGCTCCTCCACAGTTATTTATTTGGAAATTATTCTTTGTAATTCATTAATGTGCGTTTTAATGTCACGTGGTCTACGTCTAGTATATTCGCACCTTAAACGATTTTTCTGAGAAATTAAATCTCTTATATACGTCAGCAGTTCATTCTGCTTAAACTTAACCTTATTTTCGGGGATGCACGAGTTGATTGCAGTTTGTATTTTTTACTGCAAGTTCCGTTACTGCTGATTCTACTTTATATTTTGTTTCTAGGTTGGCAGCATCGACTGCAGGCAAATAGTCAATTAAGTAGGTACGTCTGGAAGTCCCACCAGTCAGCTCTTTTATAGTCTTTAACTTTTCTCGGCGGATTGGTGACAGTGTCTGCGTCATCGAATAATAAATGGACTAGGAAGTGATCAGGTGACATTTCGTTTATCACTCTGAGTTTGAAGCCCGTTTGAACCCTTTTGTTTAAAACAATATCTAATGTATCGGGATTGGACCTTAGTGCTCCACTGTCATGAGTTGGCTAGGTGGGAGCATAAATTTTATAATTTTTTTCTCAATTCGTTTCTTTGCAACAGCGTGCCATTGGCTGTGTTGCTATGAAAGTTCCAGTCTTTTGTGTTTGGTATTGATATCACAAAATGCCAAAAATGCTTTAGCTGAGCAGTATAAGTCGTCTAGCTCATTCTCTGTTAGTGACCTGCCCGGCGGTGCATACATTGAGATTAGCACTATTGGCTGATTATTTATCGTAATATTTATACCAAACGCTTCAAATTAGTTAAATCTTGGTAATTTATATAATGTTTGTTTTATACTTTTGTGGACCATTAAGGCAACCCCACTGTTTATAGTGTACGGTTACATGGTACCGCGTACAGAAACATATAAAATATGTATTAATTGTGTTATTATTATTTATGTCTTCTTTATTATTATTATTATTATTAATGTTACGATATTGTTTAACACTTCTATATAAAATACTGTGACCATCAAACTACGGAACTGTTATGCTACAGCTTAGCATCTATAAACATTGAACTGACTATAATACCATCAAATCTAACCTGATTTAATATTTATATAATTGTTGTAACTTCACTTCTGTTATTTCTTGTTTCTTTTCTCACCACAGATATTTTATGTTTAATGGTATTACATTTTGTTTTGATGTGATTGTTAATCACCAACATTATTTTGCCTGTTCTTGGCTGAAGTGTTTACAGCCGCAGGCTATCTTGTATAATAGCATACCGCCGTGGGCGGAAATGCTTCCGTGAATTATGTCATGTAAAGAGGAAGTAAGAAAAGGCGTCTCTTCGTCAGGGCCTATCCCGACGCCGGCCTTATATAAATTAGTATATTTTTCATAATCGTATAAAATAAAGTAAATTCTGTGTCTTGATATTAATTTGTATTGTGGTAGCTACGACCGTGAGCGTTTGCAACAAGATCCGGCGGCAAAGAGATAAGTTACCTACAAATTAAATTGAGGCTTATGCTCTAAGCTAAAAGTAGCCATTTTGAGCTTGGTAGCGTCCCTAGTACAGACTTTCACGCAATTGTAATTTTGAATCTTATAATTATTGCAAAGTTAATCACCCATATGATGGACATTTTAACATCTGATTGAACATTATTACAAATTTATATTATTATTTCAGTGTCATTTACGGTATGATTCTACTCAGTGGTCTTAGAGCAGAACTCCTGCAAACCCTGAGCTATAGCCGAGGTGAAAACATTATCTATTGAAGAAATACTAAGATATTTACTTATTTCACTTATATTTTACCGAAACTGAGCTACGGTAATTTACGTAATTTGGAGAATTTGAACACTAAACTGTTTCTCGTACCTGACCTTTTGACTGATGATAATTTTAAATTAACGAACTTTTGTTTTGAATATAAATCTGTGCCTACATATACCTATCCTGAATATTAAACAACGTAAACATAACCAGGAAAGCCACAATAAACCATATAAACTCAGAATTTTGTCACTATCAACCTATACCATATCTATTTCCTCATAATAATACAGTTAATTACAGATTATTTGCAATTGAAGTGTTATGTTTTTGTGTATTTATTTGTTTAGAGTTAGGATTGTTAAGTGCATGTGTTATCGTCGTGTGTCTTTCTGTGTTTATTAAACTGTGTTATGTTTCTATTGCAAGGCACATACCTCTTGATCATTGAACCTAATTATTAGTATTTAATTCATATTTTTTTATGTACTTGCCCAATTACACACAACCACCATACTATAGCCTACCTTTTTGGCTAGTATAGTAACGGCGCCCAATTCACGACAATCATATTTATTCAGCTATACTACAACCATAGGGAAATTAACAGTACTGATAACACACATACTAATACGATTACAAAAAAAAAGTGACGCAGCAATGTGTCGCTGTAATTATTGTATTTGTGTGCCTCTTAACATTAACACTTACACTTCTATTACTCCAATAGTATCACGGTCGCGCCTATAAACATTATAATTTAAGATCGTGATGTGATCATCTGTAATCAAATGAGTTTCATTGACTGCCGAAATTTGAATATTATGTTTAATAAAATAATCTGTAAACTAGATTATTTTATTTATAATACCTCGTGCATTCCAGCAAAGGCCAATACTTAATATACTGTCTACGGGGATAAGATTAATGACAGAGTCTAAGTTGCGGCATTAAAGCTGGCCGCTAGGGCCGTTACGAAGCCCGTGGTGGCTTCTATTTTGTCCTCTAGTGACTTGGTCGGATAACACCAAATGCACATTAAGTGGCACATTGGTTTCAGGGTGTGCGCTAGGTTAGTTTTCTGGGTGAAGGTATTCGATTGGTCCACAAGCTTCAGAAAATCGGTCGGGCCCATCGCTGGCTTCTCCGCGGGTTTTGGCTGCGGTGAAGCAGTTGGTACAACTGCTGGTGGTGACTGAGTCTGCATCTGGCTCACCTCTGGTTGTTCCACGGGAGCAACTTCCTTGGTGTTAAATAAGTGAACTCCGTGTCCGTAAGTTCACGAAGATAGCCGTAAATTTACGAAGAAGATCCCCGGATAATTTGTAACCGGTGTTCTTTGGAATTTGAAGGGATTTTTTTTTTAACAGATTAGAGACGTAAAGTTTAACGGATCGTTGAAATAAATTTAAAAGTGTCAAAAAATAATAATAAAGTTTCACTTTCTTGTGGTCGTTGCAAAATATGACTAGTTCCCAACTGTTTATGGTGTTTGGCGAGAAACATTCACTTAATGCCTTGTTCTTTATAGCACAATGTGGGGACAGCAAAATCACAAGCGCGCAAATGTTGGACGAAGTTTCGGCCAAGGTAGCAAGGCTGTTAGTGTGGCGCCACACAGCAGCTCCGACACGCCAGGCCCTCAGGTGCGCGCCTCGCGGGCTCAGTTGACAGCTCAAATGTTCGTCACCAGCTCTAGTTTAGCTTGCACGGAACGAATCGCGCACTCTCAGTTCCAGGTGTTTTAAGGGAAAAAAATAGTAACTTTAGTTTACCAAGGAAATAGTTCTAACTGAAGGAGTCTTAGACGAGCACAGCTTACTATCCATTGTTAATGACTCGCTGTGAGGTTGACCGAGCAGTAAAAAAAAATTGTAGCATGTTTTATCAGTTCAAAATCACATACGAGCTTAAACGAGTCAAGATGTTTCAAAAACTAGCTTGACCAAATAGTTGCTCTCACTCGCGCTTTGCAAACGCCATTAACTTCAAAAGGCGTAGATCTTACTGGCCATGCTGCGGGTCTCGTTGTTGCTGTTTTGTCAATTGTATAAACCTCAACTTGACTTGAATAGTGCATCCACACTCTCGTGTTTCCGGAATCTGGCTATCTGGACGCGGCCTCGTCGTCGCACAGTCCCAGGTCCGGGAGGTAGCAGCCCCCTCCACGCCCGTGGACGTCTAGGGCCCCGCTCCAAGCATGTGTTTTCTCGCTGAGGTCACACGAGGCATTCTGTTGGGCATGGGGGTGAGTTCATCTCCAAAGGCTCCCCGCGCATGCGCGCGCACCATTCGTGCGCCAGGTTTTTTTAACACACCATAATTTCGGTATTAGCGTCGTACCAGTTAGCACAACCACGCATCTTTTTCTGGTACTGAAAAACTATCGTACACGTTCAAAATAAATGGTAAACTTCTCAGGGACAAAAAAAATACAACGAGAAACGTAACAACAGCTAGCACAATCTAAAGGGTTTTACAAACTCTAAAATTACTGCAAAGTTATATTATAATGTTAAAAAAAAAATAGCGGATTATTATTTTCCGCCAAGTAATTAGTTAAAGCATCAACGAACGTTAAGGACGTGATGTAACGCGGTGTGTGCATGGAGGTGTGGCCGGTAGGTGCCTCTGCACGCGACGAGATGTTTCCGGAAGATAACCATCTCGCCCCCTCCACAAAGGCGGGGAGTGCATCGTTGACCACGGCCCTGGCGCGTCAAGGTGTGGCTTGCGACAGCGGCAGTAGCTACGAGGCGACGCAATGTTGCAGCGATACACTGTGTACATTCACAAGGAAAATCCTTGGAAACTCAGTTGCCAACGATTACCATGTGTAGTTTTACAAGGCTCTGCCTCGTAATTTTACAAATGATATCGTCGGCAACTAAGTTTTCAAGAATTTTCCTTGAAAATATACTTTTTTTTCATTGTATCAGTTGTTAGGTGCTAAAACCATTGTAATACATAAGTTAGTATTTTAACATTATTAACAAGATTTTAACATTGTTAACAGATTTTTAAGTTAAAAATGTTTACTGAACGAGTGACGTGCTGAGATTACCTTATAACTTTCGTGAAAGGATTTAATTTAGATGCAAGTGAAATATCAATGAAATTAGCACTTACAGCAACTATAGGGGAAGAGCTGTTACCAGAGGGAAAGAAACTTGACCTTATAGCGGGCCTCCGTCATTGATCAGCAGGCAGGGAAAAGGGATGAGGTTTTAGGAGGAATGGCAAATTGTTCAAGATATTTTATCTAAGGCTAGAGCTACGAAATAATTTGAAGATTTCACCTGAATTTTTTATTGCTTTTACGGGGGAATTCCTTCAAACTCATTTGCAAACGACATCACTTGTAGAATTGCATGGCAAGGCTTGCACCAAATTAAACGATACAAATCTCTATCTCTTGAAGATTTACAAGTGTTCTCGTTGGCAACTAAGTTTCCAAGGATATTCATTGTAAAATAACTTTTCTTTTTTTAAATTTGGCAATTATATAACCGGATAGACTTTGAAACCGTAGCTGCTCTCACAGGGATTCGAACCAATGGTTCCAAATCTGATTGATTTGATTCCATACTAACATCATTTTCATTTGCCCTCAGAATAGTGCGGATTTGAGCCTTGGACACAACCCTGTCTGCAAAATAAAATTAAATAATTTTAAAAATCACATCTCCTCTTTTTAATGAAATGAAAACCTTATTCTTTGTTTTAACGCAAATAAGTAGTTGGCGACAATCGTGTCCGAGTTTTGTATTATGAGTGTAGGTATTTGCAACGTGAGAATACATGAATTTGCTCGTTGTAGAGGTTAGATGTTACACAACACTGGCAAGTAGGTACTCAAAGACTTATTTTTTTTAAAAAAAGAATTCGCCGGTTGTATAGATATCGACTAACGCATATTTTGCGGGGGCCATGGGTTTAATCCCAACTATCCAACATGGCACCAATTTACGAGCCCTGATGGTTCGGAGCTCTGTATTATCGGAGCTCTCGATGGCTTGGTCATTTATTGCGTAAAACACTGCTCTTACCTTGAGTTGCATTCGTTTCGTATTTTGTTTTGTAATGTAAGTGCTATTGTGTTCATATCCGTTGGAAGCGTGAGATGTTTCCAGTTACTCTTAATGGCCGCTTTATTACATCCGGTGGGTTGTAACATTTATTAACGCGGGCTTGACCGAATTTTTTTCTACTTAATGTGTAATCACAACAAAAAAAAAACTTTCTAACCAACCCACACGTCTGCGCAACAAAATTCAAGGACGCGACAGTTTTTTCGGTTAGTTATAGTGCCATTGCGCACACTTTATTAAATGATCGTTGAAAATTTGTTTTTCAGCGGTTGTAAATAGCTCATTGGCTATGGTCATGCTTAGGCATTTGTTGTTTTTTAAAATGTATTGCTGACTTAGTTCATTTGTGAAAACTGTGTTAATATTACGTTCATGTACAGTGCTTTTTGCCGAATAAATTTCAATTTTTGTCAAAACAGTTTTTTTAAACCATTCCATTGAAAAAAAAACACTTAAATCATTGATAGCTGTTGTATGTATATGAAGTGTGAAAGTAAAGGAAAGAAACATTTTTTACCTAGTTTTTTTTATGTTTGTTGCGCGGTTAATAACTGCATGTCCTCAATTATACTGGAAACACAATAGGACAACAAAATATCGCGTTATTGTGAATGTGAGGTTTCTACCCTCACAACAACCACGCAAAAAAGTTCAATATAAAATACATGTCCAACAGGTTTCTTTAATCGATATTTTCATAGAAACATATTTAATTCATTTTGAACATTCAACTAGAAAAAAAAAACCGTGCGTAAACACGTTTCAAAGATCTCACAAATAAATCAAGAAAACAGAAAATAATAAAAAAATGAGCTAAGAATAATAATAGAATTACAAACGCACAGGTGAAACAATATTTCGAAAGCAAAATTCTGAAGTTCATTCCAGCGAAACGATAGAAATAAAAAATAATTATAATCGAGAAGTCTGTGTGCGTCCGCCATTTACGTCTCACTGACATCACGGATGCGTCAAACGTGATCGGTTGGAAAAATAATAATAATCGCGTTCATTGCATCACGTCTGTGCCGCTGTGGTGATCCCAGCATAATTTCGTTTTGGCAAACAGGAAGTTATGACGAAGCATTTTCGTTCTGTTCCTCCACGTTATTAATCACCGAGTGATTTGAATACCCCCACAAGGCTAAAAAAAAAAAAAGGAAAGAAATGTTGTTATTGACCATGTCATGAACGTTGCAACGGAACGTTGGTGCAACGTTGGTGCAACGTTGGTGCAGGCGCTGCTTGCGGGCTCACGCGGATATCGCAGTGGCAGTGCTGGTATAATCGACACGCCAACTGGTCGGTTGCACGAGCTTTGTGTACAGAAGGGGAGGGGGGAGGGCGCTTTAATTGCGCAGTTAACGACCGCTTTTCCCTTTGAGGTAGCCGGCACACCGGTTGTGCTCATCTCACACGGTCGTGATTAATGGCAGAGCTGTTTAACAGCAGCTGGCGAACCGCGAAGGCGCCCTTATTTTATGATTTGTTTCAGTCACAAATCACGCGTTATTTCCACACGTGCGAAATACTTCGTGTTAATGAAACAGAAGACAAATTATGCAGAGTTTTAAAAACATATTTTTTTTCAAAAATATATTATGAAACGACGGAGTTAGTTTATGTCGCTCGGTTTTCGGAGATAAAACTTCTAACAAGTGCACAATTCATTAATTTTGGTAAAAAAAAAAAAAAAAAAAAAAAAAAAAAAAACGCAATCTCTGATAAAGCTTGGTTGATAATTTTTCTTAAATAATTAACTCGCAAACAAACCTGGGCGGAGGTCCGATCGCCAAAATTTCAGGTACAATCAGTTGGGAACAAGTTAATAATTTTGTAACTACTTTTGTTTTAAGGTTGTTGCATTATTGTTTAAAATGGCCCTTTTAACATGGAATTTCAATTCATTTTAAATAAAAAAATATTTTAACGTTGTCTGACGTAAAAACAAAAATTATAATACCACCCGAGTATTACGTAAATCACAAAATTTTGAGAAAAAAAATCCTTATAATGTAAAAAATGTGAAAGCTGGAATGAAAAATATCTAAAAATCATTTTGCCGCATTGTGTGGGACCAGGCGAGAAAGAGAAATGTGTAATCAGTCCTATGAACACCTGAGACTGACTCGATTACGCAGACGTTTGAGGATTCTTGCTTAAAGCTCGGTATATAACTCACGCATTGTTGTTTTCATTTTAATTTCCATTTTCTTCTTCATAACAATTATTGAAGAGCTATTTATAAAATTTTAATACGATGAATCTTTCGCATTTGTTGTTCTGTAAGAAATACTTTCCAAAGATAGTAACAAGACAGATAAAATATTTGTGATAAGAATAAAGCTGGGGGGGCTTCGTGTTGATTTTTAAGTTTTAGTTATTAAATACTAGTAATGATTCAAAACGTAAAATTCAACATGCCGTATGGGACATAACCTTAAGACCAGGAAAATCCCGTGAATCCAACCGGTCTATAACATAAATTTTTATAATCAACAATGATATACAAAATAACGATTTTTGATGTTAAGAAGACGTGTAGTAACAATTATAACAAATTATAATATTTAAAATTTTTAATATTGTTTGACAACAGGTATACTACGGATCATGGGCGTAGAACCAAGAAAGAGGGGCAGGGGGGCCAGGACCCCCTGGAATTAATGAACCCCTCTTTGAGTGAGCCCGCTTGAGCTTATAAAATCTTAACTGTGTAATGGGAATGATAAACGTTTATCCATCCTCCTCCTGGAATCATAAAAATTACTACGACTACAGCGAGTCGCAACCCGAACTGAATTTCCAAAGTCCTGCCCTCTCCGTGAAAGAGTGGGAGACACCAAGTTACGCAGGGGCTTCCCAGAGCTGGACGACCCAAGGCCACGTGACTCCGCGGTGCCGGGGGAAATACCGTCCACCCCCTTGACACCCCCCTCCTGGTAAACCCGCGAGCAAGGCGCAGGTCGTAAAACCGTTGCACGCACCTGACGAGATACAATTATATGGTCGCGTGAAAGTGCTCGCTTATTACACTTCTCACCGACTGTGGTTGCAACCTTGGTCAGGCAGCAAGGATAAGCACTGTCTATCTCCTCAGGCCATCGCATGCAGTTCGCGTTTGCGAGCGGTTCACTACACGTGCATATATCTCTACCTCGGAGGCATAACACACTATGTCCACTTTTGGGCAAAATGGACTTTTAACCATAAACTTGGCCACAGCTTGAAGTTCTTTCTATTGGCGTACAACACTAACATCTACGATATGTAAAAAATTTACATTTTTTTTGGGTAGAAAATAGCTGAGTACACAAAAGAAGCACTATTAAAAATTATTTAAACTGCTCTCTTGAAAAATATGGTTTTTGTGACATTGTGCCCTATGCCTAAGAGATACAGATATACTCATTAAAAACAGCGGTAACTTTTAAATACCTCCTCTTTATGCAACAACGTACAAAGTTGTATGTAACACCAGCGACTGGCAAATATTGATAAATAACATTAAATGCCATCTAAAATAAAGATAAATAAAATTGAAATACATATCAGTATGACATACTGATTTTTTAAAAAAGGTCTCGTGATAAATCGGCATACAATTGTTTTACGCAAAGTTAAAAGGTTTTGTAGTTTTATAATAAAATCATTGCAAACATTATGGGAAAATATTTTCTGGTAAAGCTACAAATATAGGACCAACAGCGGAAATATATGATATATTCATGTGGAATATGCAAAAACTAATTTTTAATACGAAAAAGTAAGTATTGAATCATCTTAAATTCTGATAAACATAGTGCTACAGCATGCACTAGTTTTTTTCACAATATTTTCGAAAGAATTGTACGTTTGGCAATAAAAAATTTAATGCAGAGGCGAAAAAACTCATTTTAAAACTTCTCTCCTTTTAATCTTACTGGAATGGAATTCGATGAAATTAAAGCAGTGTTAAATTATATGTCGTGATCTTACATTTAGGTTTTTTTTACCAATGTAAGTTTATTTGTTTCCGCGAGACAAAAAAAAACTTTTTTTTGCATGCATTGCCCTAAAAATATTCCACGCGAATGAAGTCACTGACACGATGAATTGTTTGAAGCTTCCAACAATACAATAAAAACCCTTCCGAACGCAGTGGCAGATCCAGACGGGACTCATCAACTGTAGAATTAACGTGGTAAGCCAGAATTAAACTGCCCTTGTGATACTAATAATTCAATTGATGTATTTCAGTGTCGAACTGGAGCTAGGTTTTAGCTATATGCACTAACATAAGGAACTTTGCAAACTAAAACTGTTTTTAATGCTGCAACGAAATTATTTCCAAGGACTTTGCATCTGAAAATCTTAGGTAGTGTATCTATGCATCGTTTGAATTTTTAGTTGTGTCTTACATATTGTGGCACTTATTAATCCCAAATACTAATGTTTCAGGTTGGGCACCCACCCTGGTGCCCCCGCTAGATCCGCATCTGTTTGCAAGTGAATTGCGCTTCTCTTTTTCTACAGCGCACTATTACAAGCGACTAAGACAGCCACAGCGGACATCTGATAGTGTGGACCAGTACGTAACAAGTTAAAAGTATCAACAATGATTCTCCTGATGAAAGCGTTCAGTGATTCAAGCAAGTTCATCCCACGGGTCGCCCCTGATTTTTTTTCCTCTTGTGAGTTTGTAACGGGAATCGTCTTGATTCCGCGGGAAAACCATAATCGTGTCAGTAAACTTTCGCGCAATTAGTGGTTTTTCGCCGATCCACAGAACCGGAGATCTCCGGTGGAGGTTCGATGGGCCAGACCAGTTGGATCGCTTGAGACGATAGCCCACTGATGCACAAACACTGTTGCGAAGTTGGTCAGAGTTACGTAACGAATCCTCGCGTGATGCGAGCGACTTGCGAGCCTGAGAATGCGACATCTGAATGAGCATTTCCTCAACACTGCCGAGTGAACACTCAGAGGAACAGTCTTACGTGACAAGTTATGTATACTTAACAATAGTGATTCTATAAATTCGTGTTTTTGCTCAAGATTATAAATAAATGTAAATGGGAAAATGGTTCTTATGGCTTTTATAAATTTAAAATAGAATAAGAAATTTTTCACGTTGACAGTGGATGACTAGACGACTTACATTTCTTATTTATAAAATCGTTGAATAACTCTTAAGACTGAAGTGATATAAGTGCAAATGTATCATCTGTTACTAAAATAATAAACAAAAAAAAATCAGTTAATTTTAAACAATGAAAATTTTTTTTAACTTTAGGTCCTTAGTGATAATAACACTACTATTTAAAGTTTTATTAGAAAAAAAAGTAAATCGTATCCATGTTGTCGTTTGATCCATATGCGACTGTGTAAACAGTTGATAGGCGCTTAACACTTCGAGCAACATCTAAAATTTAACTTTAGCAACTGTTTTGCTAATATTTTCAGTGAGTTAACAAATATTGAATCAGTATTTTTTTTAATAAGAGGCAATTTCAGTGGGCTCATTTAACCCCATGAACACGTACTTTTTCCTTGCGATGAATATATCAGTCGTTGTGTGATAATAAACACTCTTCCTTTCATGATGTGAGTTTTTCGGTTTGAAAAGCGGCAACATTCGCATGCAAATGGTTTTTAATGTGTTATCATTAATCAGGAAGCTAGCTAATTTTATAAAACCCGCTTGAATTAAAGACCTTATATTTCATAGTTATCAGTGCAAAAGCCTCTACTGTGTCCTCGAAAAAATATAGCCCATAAAACAAGCACGATGCGCCATTAATCACCAAGTGCGAGCGCAGTGTACACATAATTGCTCTCGGCGAAGAGAGAAATTAGAAAATTGTATTGCAGAACACTTTCCAAAAATATTGTTTTCTGACTCCTGTAATGCTAAAATAAAGGTACGTTCAAATTAATTTTAAAACTTGTGGAAATTGGCTATATATGAGTCATCCAATTAAAACATGTCAAAATATGTATTAAGATTTTAGTATAATTTATGTGCACTTAAGTTTACGTAAAATCCCAGCCAAAGGTGTTATAAATTTACTTGTTTCTAAGTATTTTTGTTTTTGTCTACGTTTTAAATGAAATTAGTAATTTTTCCGAGTTTGAGCGTTTATGGATGGTTAATCAATTAAATTTAATGGTTCTATGTACAACAAAACCAATTGGTATTCTATTCAATGCATTAACTGAGTTCTCGTAATGAAGAGGTTTGCAGAGTTTAATTAACCGTTTGGATGTAGTCATTTTTGTAAAAATAAAGTTTTATGAACTCATTAATAAATCTAAAGAAACAAACAAATATTCGGCCAAAATGCTGGATAAACTGAATTATTCGAGTAAATAAGAATGTTAGAATGTCAAAGATTAATTAGAAATTTCAAAAACAAAAAATACTTTTACAAGAAATGCTACATACAGACGGTTAATTCAATGCTACCAACAGCTTGATTACCAGCTTTTAGTTCATGCCAGGATTCATATATTGGCCGCAATCATTCTTAAAACGAATAAGTAAATACCTATTAAGTATATTTAACTTTTTAATAACGATGAAAAATAGTTTAATATAAAAATACTTGAAATAACTGAAGGAAAAAAATATTGAACAACCCCCTTAAACTGTAAAGTTGTGCATTTTGGAATTTACCTTAAAATGCAGTTAAATTTTCCATATTATCTTTGAAAGATTTGTGCAATGGGAGTGCAAGACTTGATGTAAGCTTTTGGACATACGCCATTGCTAAGCACATGCATGTCTGTAGAAGAAAACTACAAAAAAACACAAATGACAAAAACACAAATTAAGCAAAAAGTTGCTGTTGTCAGGATATAAACACCACACAATACTCCACAACAGGAATATGGTCAACAAACAAAGAAAAACAAAGAAAAATGGACTAAGAGAACGAAAAAAAACCCACAAATGATGACAGTACAAAAATACCGAACCCAAAAAATTCAGCACAACAGTTGAAACGAGACAAAAACACAGAAAAACGAAAAGACGAAACAAACATAATAGTTTTCCAAAAACAGAAGAGAACGAAAAACCCCCCTCAAATGATAACAGCACATAAATATTGAACCCAAAAAAATTCAGCACAACAGTCAAAACGAGACAAAAACACGTCAAAAAAGAAAGACGAAACAAACACAACATTTTTCTAAAACAAAAACAAGCGACGTTTCGGTAACTGCTATCTGCTCCCGTTCTCAGGCAGAGACGCACATGGTACGAAAACACAAATATTACAAAGCTTATATAGGTAAAATTGTGTTTCAAATCTGAGTCTACATAGGGATACAAATTGTAGATGAATTTTCCTCAAATTAGCTTGCTAGATTGTTAGTAATCTTAGACACAAGTGTGAAAGAAATTAACAACATAAAAATTTACATATGAACAATCAAATTTATGTTGGGTGTAATGCAAAAAATGTTTTAATCTTTACAAATTTTCCAGCGACATTTTAAATAACCGTGCAAAATACACGAAAGTATTATATACAAATATTATAAAACAGCCCTTTTACCCGTCTGGTGGCGTTTATAAACATGTAGTGGAAATTATAAATTGTTATGATTGTATGTGAAATTCACCATACAAATATGGTACACTGTTTCAAATTTCACTTTGAAATTAATAATTACACCGGTTATTAATATTACCAAATGATCTTCATAATTTTTCGGATATCCTTGTAAAATTTACGGAAACTGAGGTAACTTAATTGGCCATGAACCCACAAGATTTGTATTGGTACATGGATTTTTTTTGGTACTTTTCTACGGAAAGCCCTTGGTTATTTGGGAGCAAAGTTGAATTGAACTGTTTTGAATTCCAAGCAATTTAAGACGATCACAGAGAAGTGTTTAAAATTGGTCTTTCGTTTCTTTTGGAGGAACGAATGCACAATTCATAAAAAAAAATGTACTAGTCTTCTAAAAAAAGAAAAGTTTCAATTGGAAATTTTTTCGTATTAGCATATTTTTTGTTATATTTTTTTTTTGCGATGGATCAACAACTTCTATTCATTGGTAAACATTTTAGAAAAAAAAATTATAATTCCCCTCCCCCCTCCCTTTTCTAACCCAAAATATAGATTTTAAAGGAAATGCACGTCCACGGATACATTAAATTTTAACATCTTAATTTTATGGTTTTTAAATCCAAATCTGTCAGAGATTTAGTTACAAAAGAAAAAAAAAACAACTAAACATTAACCCTAGGTGCACAAAAATAAGTCGTGTAAAAATGTTTTAATTCATGCTTCGGCTAACTTTGAATCGCTACGAATAAACTGACGAAGTAAAAACATTTTTATGAGGAATTGTACTAGGCTCTTAAGTGTAGATTTTAATATTTTATTTCATTTTTGAACACGTTTTTTGCAAACGAGATTCAAAAATATTTTTGTAATTTTTTTTAGTGAAAAGAACAGTATGTATATATATATATATATATATATATAAAATAATCACTTCATTTATATTTTGTTTGGAAAGAGTTACTTAAAATTGTAGCTGTTAAAGATAATGACTTAGTGAGCTGGACTTGGGTGACTTTATGCATAGAACTATAGGCTTATCGTTTACCTTTTCGACGGAAAGTTTTTTTTATTTCAATTTGCGTGTTCAGTTTATCTTTATTTTGCACGAGCTCTTCGGATCACCCGCCAGCAGTGGCGATTGTTTATGCGAGTGCTCCTCGGCGTGGAAACTGCTTGGAGGTGAACGCAGTGAGCTGCATAAGTTTCCGCGTTACTGAGTTCGTTTCCGACCAACTTGACGCCTCCGCGCTTCGCGGCAACAGTGTATAACAGCGCGTCGTTATCCCTGTAATGCCGCCGTCCGCATTCATCGCCAGCGTCGCTGCCTGATAATGAAGGGACCCTGCATTTAACGCTGCCTGCTTACAAGTCATGTTTTATCATAGTGACGCCCTGTTTCGCGTCTCGCGTGCTTGGAAATCCTCGAGTCCTAGATACGGCGATACGAATTTCACGACCAGTTCTCCTGGAATTTTTCCATCGGCAAACGATCTTTTTAAACGGTGACAGTAAATCGCAAAAAAAAAAAAAAAAATCATAAGAATCCTTTATCTTGATTCATTGCAATGGTCGTTAAATAAAATTTCCTTAACGATGGAGCAACGATCATTATGTGGATTAATTGGGGGAGCAAAGTAGAGCTGAAACATGTTTGACTGACTTGAGTCGATGATTGGACTGCAGTTCTCTTGGCACGCCTTTGATGACCCTGACTCAGTTGCAAACAAGGAGAAGAATTGGTTAACCAACCACGCGTAGCCCGTCAAATATGAGCAGTCTAAAAAAAAAAAAGAAAAAAATAAGGCTAGTCTTTTAGTACTCGCCAGAGATGTGTAACATGAAACCTCGGTAACGAACAAATTCGTGTGTTCTTGCCATGTTGCAAATACAATTTCAATACAAGCAAAATTGTATTTTCAATTTAATTTTTTGACGTGAATTACACGTAGTTTCTGCACCGCCGCTAGCATTCGTTGCCGAAGCAGCTACATCGACTATTAAAGCATTTGATTAGCAGATCGAAATTTTAAGCTATATATAATGAAATCGCTCCGACAAAAGAAAATAGAAAGAAAAAAAAAACACTTGAAGAAATACTAAATCCGATCTTGGATCTGATTTTAGACAAGGAATTTTATTAAAATACTAACTATTAATTTAACCGTTAATACTAAAAGTTTCCCTTTGACTTTGTGAACTTTGGTTTTCGCCATCCACCACAGATGGCAGCACCGTGGTTACACATTTATTTATATGTGACTTCCATTATATTTACTAAATTATTCTTATACCAAATGCCTATAGGTACTAAGAGCTAAAATGTTTCACATCAAAAAGCTTGATTATGTTATGGTAAAGTTTAGTTTTGTCTGGGGAAAATTAATTAGTGAATATCGTCGCTTTATTCATAGAAAAATTGGGAGAAATTTTACATCTCTCGGAAAGACACAAGTGAAACCATTGTTTTATTTTGTTTTAGAAGTTATTGTAGATTTACTTTAAAATACACACAATAGCTTCTTGGTTTAGAATGTGTTTCATAAGGTTGTACGAATCAGTCATCTGAAAATACAGTGCAAATAAATATTAAAAAGAAATCCTCGTATATAGTTTGTGACAGGAAAGACTCCAAAATATTACACGTAAGCATTAATTTAGAAATGGTAAGAACAATATTTTGTTACACCCTGAAAATAATACTGAGTTTACAAAACACGGACGAGCTATGCGCAACCAAAGTAACTGTTAAAAAGTGCTTTACACGAAGGAAATGGCCAATCACTAGAAAACCTGAAAATTTCATGTAATTTTTTGGTGCCAGTTTATACTCAGTAAATGTTAAATTAATGGAGTCAATATCAGGTGTTCATTCGCTGCTGCCACATTTAACTTTCTCTCCTGGGCGCAAATGATTCGGTATTATGGATTTTATGTGTTTTTGATTGGCTTATAAACATTCAGGGCGTGTCTAATAACACGTGCAACAATGACAAGGGTAAATCGTAAAGCCACGATAATTGCGCGGATTTATTTCACTATAGCCTAGACTCAACCTGCCTTTATTATATCAAGTCTTTTAGAGTGTTTATTTTTCTATGAGAAAGTCTCAGTCTATGACGAGTTACACGTTACTCGGAAACGACTCCTATTCTTTATTCATAACTGCATCTCAGGGTTGTCAAGGATGTGTCAAGAACACTGCAGGCTAATCACTAGGGGCAGGCATTTTTCGCGAAAAAAAACTGAACGCCTATTAGACTGCAACAAGGTATACCCGCAGCAGCGGTTTATTCCTTGTGATTTGTGGCCGTCTGCAAGAAAAGTAGTTGCCTTATTTCACCGAGCCACTCAGCACGCGTTTGCTTCCGCACTGAATTACTGTGATTGGTGTTGTAACACTGAACATGTACCTAATAGTAACTCACCCAATCACGAAACACAGACGATGCTACAGTTTTTTTTAACTTTCAGCTAGTCTCGAAATATTTTCGCAAAATGTGCATTCCCCTACTAATCAGAATCACTAACGCGAACCTGATGCATATGTGCTTCAAGTCTAGACGGGTACCCAAAGAATCCGCAAAATAATCGTACCTCAAGTCATTCAGTACACTTACACTCGCAACATAGACTGCGCCAAATAATGGTGCGAACTTCGCAGATGTCTAGAAAAAAACATCCTAGTAGAACACCTGTGTTTGGAATTTATTTTAAAAGTGTCAACCTTTATTAAACGGTGGAAAGATAAATATTTATTGTTCGTCAAACTAATGAAATTGAAAACTGCTTCTAAACTATTAAAAATTGTATTAAATATACTGTCCTTTCAACGAAGGACACATCTCAAACAAATGAACGGCAGGTACTTGATAATTACAGTAAAATGGAATTTCGTTTAGACACTACGCTGAATGTAGAATTTAAAATTGCCCACGTGTTCCATTGAAACACAATAAATGTTCACTTGGGAGGAAGTAGTGTACTTAACTGTGTTTGTGAAAAGTTTTGAAAGTTTTGTTAACAGACAAATAAGATTTTGGCGAGTTCATGTTCGAATTAAGTTAGTCCAATATCCGTTAATGGAAAAAAAAAAAATCGAAAATCACACTTTTCGGAAATTTACGATAAATAATTTTTTAATGTTGAAAAAACAACAGTCATCGATGGTCTAGCCAGGTTATAAATTATAACGTCGTGGGAAAAACATCACATCTTTGTGACATCGGGTAAATAATACCATCGTCTACGTATAGACGTGAGAGTGAACTGTGATATCAAAAATAGGATAACTAGAGTCATGTTATTTTCGCGAAAGATTTCAAGACCAGCTATGTGTTAAAATTCTGTAGCATTGTCTGTGTTACGTGGTTGGCTTTGTTAATTTCATATGCTTGCCTATTGTCAGCACACCAATCATAGCCATTCAGTGCGGGAGCAAACACGTCCTCAATGGCCCGGCCAAATTGGTCAACGGCTTTTCTTGCAGACGGCGGCCAATTGCAAGGCAACAATCGCTAGCGTGTGCATACCTTATTGAGTCTAATGGGCGATCAGTTTATTTTACGAAATATGCATGCCCCTAAGGATAACTTATTTTCATCAGCAATCATAAAAATAAAAATAATAACTGTAGAAAAATAACTGTTAAGCTTTTTTAATCATTGGATTGCCACATTTGCTCATAATTATGGTCTGGTGCAAATACTATGATGTTTGTTTACGAGCACAGACAAACACATGAAGTTGTTTATAAACACTATTGACAGAAAAATAGCGGCGGGAGTGTTTATTGGTACTACTTTTCAGAAATTTCACATTTTCAAACAAGTTGAATAACATAGACTAAACTTTGGGTTCGTGCAATAAAACAAACTGTAATTAAAACAGTAATTAAAAGATTTGGTTCAAAAAAAGAAACTTAATCATTTTTTGTTAGCGAGGAAATGTATTTTCAAGTTAGATATTATGATATAGTTGGGAGGTATCTACAGGGCCATTTAAAAAGAAATTCTAAAAGTTCTTGGCTAGAAATCCTTGGAACTTTAAATACAAAAGCTAATTGCAAGCTTAAAATTGAAAATTTTTATAGACGTTTCTTACTTTTTTTTACTCGTGTTTAGTGGAAATGTTTAACAACAATTCTAAGATAAAAATTAGATGCTGAGATAAACGAGATATGGTTTTTAAACTTGTTGGTTTTTTGTTGAAAGTTTTAGTGAAATTTAATGATACAGAAAATAAAACATAAGGCTGCTTCTCTTAATATTTTTTTTTACCAAAATCATTTTAAAGTTTCCACTATAATTATTTGTATTATTCGCTGCTGCCCACTAATACAGCAACAAATTTCATCTCTTTTAATTCTGAGTGATTTGTTCTCACTAACACATAACACTATAGTCTTGCTAACCTATATAAGCGATGTAGTGTATCGGTAAGACAATGGCATAACATTACAGAGACACTTAACAACTTAATGGTACTGCATTTTCGGAATCACTCCAAGCAAATGCTGGGATAGTTCCTTACAACAGACTGTGGTCGATTCATGCTCCCATAGTCCTGGACTGTGCTGTGTGTATACCGTCTGTGACGAGCTCGTGATTATTCTTTTCGGCGTGGACAAAAACTATCTCTCAGAAGTGTTAAAAATTATAGTTTCCTGATATCGTAGTTATGAATCAGAAAAACACATTTTAAGTACTTTTGAATATTTAAATATAGTTTTCTTTTCTCTAGTAGCTTTTATGGAGTTATTTTTAATCATAATTTAAAGTATTATATATTTTTTAATCGATGCATTAGTTTCCCCAAAATAACAATTTATTCAATTTATAAATATTTTACAGATGAAATAATTGATATAACATATAAGATAGTTTTTATATACAGTTTTATATTTTAAGAACACTGCATCAGATATAGATTACACTTATATAGCACTCGCACACCCTAGTTTTTGTGTTATATTTATTTCTGTTGAACATAGTGCATTCGTGAAAATAATGGAAAAAAAAAAAAGAGCTAGTCTTTCAGTACTCGCCAGTTAAGTGCAACAGCTAATCATCTATGGTATCACAAACTATGTGTTAACACAACACGTATTTTAATACAATTATAAAATTATTGAATTTATATCATATATTATACACAGAGTATTTATAACGTATTACAAAAGCCGCATGGCAGTGCGTCGTGCTGTTCAAGACTACCGTTAGCGGAACGAACGGTAAATAGCAGTGACTTCTCTTTCCCTTTCTCTCTTTTTTCAAAACGCCATTGAAATGTTCGCGCTCGCTGACTCGCTACAGCACGAGCGCCCCCCTGCTTCCTGTTGCACATTTCCGTCGCATTCACGATGGTTACTCCCACCAAAAATGCCGTATACCGAGAGCTGGGATGTTTTACGTAAAAAAATACCGGTTGAGAAGAAACTAAAAAAAAAAGCGTTTAACTGAGCTGCTCTTGAGATGCGACAGTATGCTGAGGAGCCCGCTCGTCTGAAAGGGGCCCAGGTGCCCCATATCGCACGCTTGGAGCAGCGGAAAAAAAACACGTACGTGCAGACTTGTTCCCCTCTCCGTGGTCCCCGCTTCGCTGAAGAGTTACCGCGGCTCTCGCGTTGCATTCTGCAGCGAGTGCGCGCGCCTGCTAGGACGTAGATTCGAATGAGCCCGCCGCGGAAGGGCTGGGATGTTAAATGTTCCGATGCGCTTCCGCCTTGTTCGGGATGAAGTTTAATGTAAGTTTTCAAAATAAATTATAACATCTGAGCCGGGAGGAAATGGAAATACGCCGGAGCAGCGAGAAAGAGCGGACGCGGAAGAAAGACGGCGTTCTTCACTTGCCGTAAACTTTAAAAAAATTTCATTTTAATTTACAAAGAACACAAGTTTTAAAATTACACTGTTAGAAATTACAATTAATTTTCAGATTTTTTCAACGACAAATTAACCTGAAATAAACGAAGTATCCTTCGTAATCTGAGATAACGGGATCTTCGTTGAAACTTCGCCAGGTTCCAACTTCATGTTGAGTGTTTCGTTGTAAACGTAGTAAAAATAAGCGTTTGAGGGAAAATAAGTTTTTTTGCTGTATTTTCATCAAGTTTCTGAATGTCTTTTTTTTTTTTTTTTAAGTATAGTAAGAGTATTATTGTTGATTCATGTTGAAAATACGTTAACTCAGTATCGTAAATTTTCGAATATAAACTGTAAATTTACGAAGATTCTCTGGATAATTTGTAACCATCATTTTTCGAAAATATAAGGTCAACAATTTTAACAGTCTACCCAAGAGTCTTCGGGAGCAAACGTATACCTTTGTTTATTTGAAAGTACAGTCATTTCTTATTTTGAGCTTAAACTCACACGAAATATATTGAAGTATTAACAAATCATTCAAAATCTGGTGAGTTCAGAAGTTCGTAAACCAATAAAGTCTTTAGTACTCAATCGATTTCGATAAAATTTAGAACATGATAGCTGGGGGCAGACATTTTGGCGAAAAAAATTTGAACGCCCATTACACTGCGGTATGGTATGCCCACACCAGCTGTTTCTTCCTTGTTAATCAGCGGCTGTCTGGAAGAGAAGCCATTTTATTGTTCTACCTGGCCATTCAGAACACGTTGCTTCCGCTCTAAATTGTTGTAATTGGTATAGCGGATAATAGACGTGAACCTGAAATAAATCCAACCAATCACGAGACACAGACGATGATGCTACATTATTTTGACTCTCACCTAGTCTCTTAATCTTTCACCCGAAAAAAATACCTGCCTCAAATTAGAGCCGGTAAAAAAGATTAAATATATCTAATATTCACAAAGGAGATAGTTTGTCTGCTTGTCTTTCGGCCTGTAACTCGCGTAGCGCGGAGGCGGCAAGGGCTAGAGCCGTGACATTTGGTACGTGGATTCTTCAAAAGAAGTTCGTATACACCTCGAAGAGATTTTTTTCGAAATTTGTGTTTGTTCTTTTAGATCTTATTAAAGTATTTTTTTTGGCGATTGTAGAACACATTTGTTTGATGATCTCCATAACAATGGCGGTCGCATTTAGGATGCTTCCTTCGTCTCCATGACAACGGGTACGGCTATGTTGATGCCCCATTCGCATTCAGATCGTAATCCTTTCGTTCTGTAATAATTATATTATCCATAATATCGACACGGCGTTGGTTAAATAAATGCAAATATTGAACGTCTTAAACAAATATGAAGTCGTTTGTTTATATTTACCAGTTTAATCTTAGTTTTAATTTTTTTTTATAATTTTATTTCCAAAATTAGATAGAGCTTTTTTTCGAGGGGAAGGGAGGACCTATGGGCGCGGCAGTAGCCACAACAAAGGACAGAGGAGGACTACAGAAGACCGGGGGAGTGGCGGCTCCACGAGGAAGAACAGTGGTGTACACATGAGGGGCGGCGGCAGACCCAAGGGGACAAGCAGTGGCGTACGCACGCAAATGAGAAGAGGCAAATTAATGTAGCGCAGCAGATGCATAAATATGAGGACGGCAGTGGTGTAACCACAAGGAACAGTATTTCACATGCAAGGAAGGACAATTAGGGGCCAATGAGGAATGACAGTGGTGTATACACGAGGAAGGTTAGTATTGCTCCTACGAGGAGGGACAATGGGGGCTCAACGAGGGGTTACAGTAGTGAAACCACGAGGAGGGACAGTGGCGTAACCACGAGGAGGGGCAGTATTGCACCTACGAGGAGGGACAATGGGGGCTCAACGAGGAGGTACAGTAGTGAAACGACGAGGAGGGGCAGTATTGCACCTACGAGGAGGGACAATGGGGGCTCAACGAGGAGGTACAGTAGTGAAACCACGAGGAGGGGCAGTATTGCACCTACGAGGAGGGACAGTATTGTACCAACGAGGAGGGACAATGGGGGCTCAACGAGGAGGGACAGTGGTGTGACCACGAAGAGGGACAGCATTGAACCTACGAGGAGGGGCAATGGGAGCTTAACGAGGAGGTACAGTAGTGAAACCACTAGGAGTGACAGTATTGTTTCTCCGTGGAGGGATAAAGGGGGTTCCACGAGGTGGGACAGTGGTGTATCCACGAGAAGGGGCAGTGGTGTAACCACGATTAAGAGCAGAGGGGGCTTAAGTAGCTGGGCAGTCTTTCACTGACCGATCGTAGAATATCTAAATTTAAAAAAAAAAAGTTTAAATATCTTATATAGGAACCAGTCACTGAAACAGCGTTATGGATATTTCATACCTTTTTTTTTGTGTGTGTAGGTATATATATATATATGCGAGGGTATTCTACATGTAGCTTCTTGTAGCGACGCACGTGTACACCAGCCAATATATAAATACGAAATTCCCAAGGTGTTAAGATGGAGAATTTTTTTTATAATAATAAATAGTATACGGTAATTTATTATATACATGCATTAGTATATTAAACACATAAATACCATTTTCAATACCCGCCAAGTAAAAAAAAAGTAAAACCTTGAATTTATACTTCTGTTACTTTTAAAACCAAGCATTATGGTTATGATAAGCTCAAAACATTATATAAAAATTAAAACTACGTATAATAAGATCATCTAGAGGACTAGCGTACCACATTATTGAAAATAAACAATATACAAAAACCCTTATAATTGGTATCATCGTAAAATATTAAATACTTTTTAATCAAAGTATACTAATTTCTCTCTAAAACTTACTTAAAGGTAAAACTAAATTTAACATACTGGATTAACAAATCCTACTTTTATGTGTAATTTATGATATCTGGAGATTTGTAATCATGTATCCTTTAGGTCTAATAAACCGCTTTTAAATAATTTCTAAACAGAGGTAGTACACTTAAATAAACATAAACAACTTTTCAAATAGTTTAAAATACTTGTTCATTAAAATTTATCTATAAAGATAAAGGTAATCAACACGGGTGGCAATAACTATGGCAATTAGTAACTTATTGTGTTCAGTGTTTCAAAAAAAATATTTCATTTGTCTTATTATTTATTTTAAATTTTACAATAAAACATACAAATGTAAAACATCCCATCACATCTTACCGCTTTATTGTGATTATATTGCGCATGTCAGTTATTTTCACAACGATTTAGATAAATACGGAGTTAAATACGTCAAAAAATGGTTATTCAACCCAACCACATTGAGTATAACCAATATATATTTATAAAAGTAATATATATTTTGGTATTGTTAGTTGCTTGTAAAAATAAATTAAGTTACTTTTTTAAGATCACAGAGTGCATACAAGTGTATAAATTATTTTTACCCACTCATGGCTAATTGCAAGAAACCATCCGGCATCCAGATGAGTTATTATGATAAGAACAAAATTTAAGGATATTCAAAAATATTTAAAATAATATTATTTAATACAAATACTTATAATATAATAAGATTTTAAGTAATATAAATATTAAATTAATTAAATTAATTACTATTAAATAATATATTAAATACATGTTATTACAAATAGGATAGAACATTATTGTTTTATTATTTTCTAACAAAAATAGATATTATTCATTGGGATATAATAATAATTTAGAGCAACAATGAAAAATAAAAATCATGAAGTCTGGACTGAGTTTCGAAGGCATATCCTCCGTAATCCCAATCCAAAGATTCGCTATTGCTCCACAATCGGTGTACCGCGCAGAGTTCGGATTGTAAAAAACCCAAGTTATTGTTATATCGATACCATGTTATCGTGGAGTTTACTCCAGCGGTCAGCGGTCGAGGTAAGAAGCTGCATACGTGCTCTGCCTGGAGTGAGCGTAAGAAACACACGATATCTTGCTGGCAGAAACACGCTGTAGGTATATTGCTGGTTAAACATCCTGATAGCTGTAAACAGTCAATTTACAGAGGTCACGAATTTCACACGCGGTACAAAGCCCGTAAGTGATACTGCAGACGAACAAGATGATTGTCTGGAAATGCGAACAAAAGACATATTAGTAAGCCAAATGAAACTTTATGATAGTGAAACTGCCCTGGAATATACTTGGTGAACAAAAGTTTTAAAATACCTAAGAAAACTGGCATTAACGTGGTTATTATACGTATTCTCTATCTAAATATTTACAATAAAGAGTAATCTCAACTTTTAAAATACCTAAGTAAAATGGCATTACATTAGTTATTACCTATACGTATTATCTTTCTATATTCCGAATTATTTTCATAGTACAGCCGTATATCGTGTGCTTGCTAACTTTAAGTAACGTGGTTATAAACTCGCCACTGGAAGAATAACATTTTTAATTCTTTTTTAGTAAATTTATTATATAATAATATCTTGTATTAATAATGTTGAATAAGCTGAATAAGGTTAAGTATTGGTTTTGGCAGTATTTACTGACTGATTTCAGTCTTTTAAACAAAACCATACATACAAGACTTATACTTAGTGGTATAATATGTGTTTCAAAATTTTTGAGGTTAATATTTTTGTAATGCCATGTAAGTATAACTTGTAACGTGTGCAAAACTTTAAAGTATTGACTTTTTTATGAATTTTAACAAGATGGGTAGTATTTTAATAAAATTCCTTTTCGAAAATCCTGACCAAAGCCAGAATATATTGGACTACAATTTTTATGTAATAAATACATAACAGATAGCCCAGTATTCGTAATACATTTGAGAACCAACAAAATGTAAAGGACGGGTGCATGTTGCACACGTAGGTCCGCCATTCTGACGACTTTATCTCTGCTTGCATGTACCTTCAACCTGTCAAATTTACGTTGTGTAATGCGCGCTTATTTCAATGCATTTTAGGTCCATAATTAAATTCAATGCGCCTAAATAAGTATGACCTCAAAAAACGCATACAATAATAATCCAGGTCTAGGGGTAAATGTCACATGTCCAGAGTTGAGGCATTTAAATGCGACGTGTTTGGTACTCCTGGTTTACGACTAGCCCTGAGAAATCAATAGTACCATGTTGTTAAACAGAATTATAATTTAGTTTTAAAAAGGGGAAAACATTTTTACAGATTTTTTCTTTCGGATGATTACTACTTTTGGCATTATTTTAAAGAATTATACAAATTTGGTGTCAGAGTTTCGTATCATAAGTTCATTTTCAACATGAGAAAACATGAATTTGCTCGTTACCGAGGTTAGATGTTTACACATCTCTGGCGAGTACTGAAAGACATGTTCACACTATTTTCTGGGTTATTCTAGTTTAAATAAGTTTATTGTATCAATATGGGAAGTTAGTCACGATATCAATCGTGGCCGTAACTTTAGTATTCCCAAATATGGTTCTCAATTTGTAACGTCTTTCCTTCTTGAATTAGACCACTAAGAAAGACTACGTGTATAGAATTAAAACCAATATACACTTTGTCCTTTCCTATCTCGGACTCCTGCCAAATATCATTACATTTTAGCTTTATGTAAGATTAGAGTAAATATTATATTTGATATTAGTTTGTTATTTGACGTTTTTATAAAATGCCAAGATTATATTAAATTAAATTGACTTTTTTTTCATTTTGTACCTGATAGATTCACAAAATGTAAATAAGAAACGTAAAATTTAATTAGTATGGCCTTCACATTGTGCACTTCACTATTGTTTAATTTAGCAAAAGTTAGATTCCAACAACAGGGATAAAAGCATACATTGTGACATGATTTTTAGATAGTGATTGACATCTTGGTCAAGTTAATTAATTTTATGAGACCTCATTCTGCTCTTCAGCACCGACATTTCAAGGAGTTTCTTTCTGAATGTGATTCAGCGTATTCTGACTTACTGCAACACAACAATGTTCGTTGGCTAAGTAAAGGTCAAGCTATTGAACGTTTCTGGCTAATAAAAGAACAAGTAACCTCCTTCTCGCAAAACTTAGATACGCAGGGAGCCAAGAAGCACTTTGAGTTCGTAACGAATAAGTAAAATATGCTGGTTGTAGCTTTTCTAAAAGATATTTTGAAATATTTAAATGCGCTCAACACAGAGTTACAAGGAAATGGAAAATTAATATGTGATCAGAGTAGTATAGGAATGGGGCTCCGGGCACAGGGTCCAGGGTGAGGATTGAGGAGTGTGCCGACCGCCATCTTGGATTGTGACGTCACGGCGGCCATCTTGGATGGTTGTGACCTTGACCTTTGACCTTGACCTTGACCCCGGCGGCCATTTTGGATCCGCCATCTTGGATCCGCCATATTGGATGACGTCATTGTTTTCTCGAACATTCCAGCATTGTGTTATCCGCCATATTGGATTATGACGTCACCGTTGTATTTTTCGTTACGACCGCCATCTTTAACTTTTTTATTTATTATCCGATTTTAATGAATTTTTTTTTTTAAAATTATAAAAAAATTCAAATAATAAAATTTAAATAAATTATTTATAAAAAAACAAACATGTACGACACGGAGTTCGGAGTCCTCGTTTCGAACCCGACGAGTGCAAAAAAAAATTAAAAATGGCGACCGATCCTTCCCCCGTGGTGGCTGCTGGCATACTGACTCCCAACCACTTTTTTTCAAAAGCATATATATCGTTACCTAGTATGACGTCATGTCCGCCATCTTGTCTTCGTTGCTGGAGACCACCATCTTGTTTTCGTCGGCGAGAGTGCGCCGACGTCATGTTAGTTTAATTCTTACCCGCTAGAGTGCAGTAATCATTTATTATTATTGCTGTGACACCCGCCATCTTGGAATCGTGTAATTATTTAGCTAGAACTTCGGGAAAAGTTCCAAAATTCATTAAATAAATCACTCATTAATTTACATATTGATTCGATGGTTCCCCGTCTTTGGTTCGATACCCGACCGATGCAATAATCTTTAATTTATGTAAAAAAAAATAATAATTTCCATAAACCATGTTCAAAATTCATTAAATAAATTTGTAATCCATATAATGATTGATTAGATCGACTAAGATCCTTGGTTCGATCCCTGGCCGATACAAAACAACTTTAATATTTTAAAAAAGTATCACTAAAGTGTAAGGTTTGAGAAAATAAAAACACCACAAAGTCTTTTACAAACATATTTATTACACAATTTCTACACTACTACAAGTACGAAAAATACACAGACAAATTACTAAAGCCTTGTGGATTTCTCGATTGAAACAGTCTTCTTACTATACGGACTAAGTCCTTTACATGACTTTAAATGTCTATTCAGTTTATCAGGTCGACATATTGGTACACTACAATTTTCACACAAAGCCGAATTATCGACTTCATTAAAAGGACAGTGATATATTTCGTGTCGTTGTGCACTCTGAATATTTACCAATGTTTTGTTACAAAATATACAGCTTGATTCCGATGAATGTACAGCCAGTCTATCACAATTCCTGAGGTGCCGTTTTAATCTTCCATATTGTACAAACTTGCTTAAACATTTGTTGCACTGATATTTAATACGTTCAGAGTTATTACTACAATTGTGTATTACATAATCACGTAATTTAAAGTTTTTGATCTTCTCGCAGTACGTGCAGCCGGATGATGGAACACCGTTGGATGCACCTTCCTTCATCAATGCCACTGGAACAGTTGACAACCATTGTAACACTGCTGACATGTTAACTTCTGAAGCCGTTGAGGTCTGCTCTGCAGAAGATGTTGCACGCGTCGAAATCTCCCGCTGTGCTGAGAGAGCAGGTGTAGCTGTAGACATCGTTGTCATCGGGCTCTGCACTGATGATGGTAGACCTTAGATCCAGGTTGGTGTTGATACTGGTAATGATGCCATCGAGTTCTCAAGACTAGATAGATACTGGTCCATTATGTTATACAAGTCTAACTATCCGAGCCGTTCATCACCGCAGCCAGAGACGGACTGAAGTCCATATCACCTGAGGTCTCACTTATATAGTCTCAGCCGGTACAACACATGAGTCAAATCAATAACCATGTTCATTATACGTCTCGGAGCATTTTTTATAATGACGATGTAAGCTATCGAGACGTGAAATTAGTTTATTGCACTTTTTGCACTGAAACAGTATTCTTTGAGCATTATTCTGACAGCTGCTTCTTTCATGTCTGCGCGCATTTGAAGTGAAAGTAAATGATGCGTCACAATATTTGCATTGATGCGATGTATGCTCTTCATTACTTGATGTCTGGAATGCAGATGATGAAACATCAGCTGATGGTGGAACTGCACGTATCGTTGTCTCCTCTGCAGCAGGTATCGGGATCTCCACCGCCGCCGTGGTCTCCTCTGCAGTCGGTATCGGGATCTCCGACTCCATCATCGTTGCTGCCATCGAGGTCCTCGCTGCTGTCGGTAAACATTCTATTCCGGTCGACATAACTAAACCTCACGAAACTTAATGGAGAGAGCACGTCCGTACTGCACCGCGACCAGAGGTGAACTGCGGGTCCAGTCGTCTGAACCTCACTTATATACCCGTGGTCTACTGGTATACCTCATGAGTCAAAATAATGTCTGTATTTAAAATTTTTTTTTTCCTATTAGGTACCTAAAAATTGTAGAAATAAAAAGCATACGAGTTCAAGTTTTACACATTTATTTAAAAAATTACACAAATACATATTAGGTTAAGGAATCAAGCATTTTCACAAGCACAGTCTTTAATGCCGCACGAACTGACACGTCGACTCCGGTTACAACTGGTTCGTTGACTCCGGTTTTAACTGGTTCGCAGGCCACAGGATCAGAAACACAGGTTTCCAGCTGGTCATCTTCTGCGACGTTGACAACTCCGACAAGACATGGTCGATGACGTCTGTGACCATGTCTACGCCTTGGCTTTGGCTCAGTGCTAGTTGGGACAGATTCACTGCCTGAACTGCGATGACGAGACGCACACCGTTTGGACGTCTGCGTAGATGCATCACAGGTCGCAACAGGTTGCAACACGTCCATGTTTGGTGTTGCACATGCAGACGAGGCGACTACCTCAGCGATGCTAGCAGGAAGGATTGTGTGTGGTCTCATGTGATAGACGGCACAGTTTCCAGGTTCGCAACAAGCTACCAGCTGCTGAGTCGGTTCGTAGGACACAGGAAAGTGAGCAAACCGCCAATGCTGAGCACCTCCATCACAGGTTTCTGTATATGTACGTAGATATCCGGAATCCCAGTAGCTGTACTCGACACTGCTGAAGCTAGGTCTTGCGCTCACGTACACGTTAGCAGGATGAAACGTAAACATCTTCTTGCAGGTCGAACGTCAACTGAAGGCACGTACGTATGTACGCCATTTATATATATGCAGGCTCCTACTAACATCGAGTGTGCCATTTCTGCATTAACTGCGAGTTTGTACAGGCACAGACATGTTCAAACTTGTCACGTGGCTGCATGTCATATATTGCACTAAGCTTGCGCAGGGAAGGACAGCCGTAGTCGGTCTGTATATCTACGATTTCAGCTGCTCCGTCGTCACACAGTTCTCGTAGCCATTTCTTCTGTTCAGGTCCGGCGACGTAGATTATACCACGCGGATTTTGCAGTAGTAAATCTTGAAGTGTGTTTTTCACTTGATGGTACGGAATTTTTCCTTCGTCCCACTCTAGTCCGTGATAGTATTTGCATAGCCATTCATTCGACCGTTTACTTTTTTCGTCTAGTAGTTTCCAAGGATACGGAGGTCGGAAGTTGCGGGTTCGAGTCCGACCGTCGTGAGTGACGGCAATTTCCTTGAGCACGAACCCATTTTGGCTCTGGAAACCTGGCAGGTTGCAGTACATCTTGTCGCTAGCAATGCTCAGTCGTAACTAAATTACTATCGGAAACGAAACAGTATTTATGTCAGAATTTTCACAAGTTTGTCTCGACAATTGTACGAAGCAAGCCGATCGTGAAGTATCAGACGAAAAGCGTAGGTGTTTGGGGGAATATTTCCGCTAGTCGTTATCTCGATCCTACAGTCGATGATGTTTGAATTTATTCGATCATCCTGTTTGGAAACGTCAAACACCATTAACGGAGCCTTGTTCTTGAAACTGTCGGGACTCAGTATCGGTGACTGTCTCCGCCCATAGTAAGCTTGCTGAAACTTGGCATACATTTGATATGCGAGAAGAAATCTTCCACTTTCAAAGTCCATGTTCATGTCAACGTACGGATAACTTTCGCTGTTTAAAAATATTTTTACATTACGTATTTGACAGTTATCGAATACGGACCGACTTACTCCTGCATTGAGCTGTCTTCCGGTCTGAAGCCCGACGATGATGTATCTTGGTTTTTCCGTAGCGAAGCTGGACTTTACTATCCAATTGATACGCTGACTATGAGGCAAGCCAGGATAAGTTTCCAGGCTCCAGGATCGGAATGGCACATCGAAGTTCTTGCCATTTTCTATGTTCTTCAACATCTTGACTCGTTCAACGGTGCTCACTTGGATGTGGGGCAGCATCCACTCGATAGACTGTAGTGTTAGCGAGACATCTTGAGGGTTTTCTGCAGCGGCGACAATTGCATTAATGTGCGTGTTGGCTAGAAGTAGTACGAGCTCTTGTTTCGAATTAATGATTATATGCTTGTAGTCCTCCGCGAATCCGAGAAGCATGGAAAGAGGAACACAAACTTCGAACTTCCCTTCGGCATAAACCGGAAGCTTATATTCATCCTCGAGAGCCCAACCGACCATCTTTGCAGCAGACAGTTCATTTGGAGTGAGCGAAAGGTAATTTTTCATAGCAGATGTTATGCCTACATCTCTCGTCTGGTCTACCTCGACGCCATTGAGTACATACGTAATGCGCTTGATTAGGTGTAGAATACCATTGCAGGATATTGACGTCGTTGTCGGATGCGTACCATCCGCTTTTGTAAGTGTGCCTCTTATACGTAGAAATGACTGCGAAGGTAAAGTACAAATATCTTGGTGCTGTACTGCAATGCGTACTTCTGATGGTAGTGCGTACGGTCCGAGCAGGAAAGGCTGGTACTCGTGCAATTCCATTTTCGTAATGCTGTCATCAAAAATGACCGGATCTTCCACGTTGAGGATTTCGTCTTCCATATTTATTCGGCACTTGTCCAATACTGAGAAGATACTTTATGTTGTCAGGTGTTAATGCACCGATGTCTGGTAGAGAACTGTTCTTATTCACGGCAATACGATTTCTTTTATAATTGTTCGGTGTTACGAACTTTATGCCCATCGCTTCAAGTGCAGACGTAATGTAATTTCTTCGTCTTGAAAATTCACCAATCGTCCTCGCTGGTCAACGATTCGGACGACGACTTCTTGTGCGCACTTCACGATGACTGGAACGTAAATGATACTTCGCGGTACTTCTACCAGTTTATATCCTGGCGGGACCATCGGCGAAAACTCGTGCAGCATGTTGCTTAGTCTTCCGTTGAGATACGTTCCACTTCCCAAATTACAGTTTATTCTTATGACATTCACAGGTAAAATGTTTACTGCGCGCGTAGATTCGTATGTTCTTCCCGTATCATAAACCTTTGATTCGAATCCGAGCATTGTACCTATGGTGCCAGGTTTCGTAAAGTCGACATTTTCACTGCATGTTAGAATGCTTTTTTGAGTGTTTGGATTTCCACGCAGTTGAAAGTCTACATCCTGTGGTAACATATCCCTAATGTAATTTGCAATGTCGTCAATTACGTAAGAGCCAACAGGTAACCGTATTTCATGAGCGATCCCATCGCTTTTCAGGAAGCAGATCTTGCAATTTTCTTCGTCGATATTAGGTATGGCATTATACGTTTGAAAATCTACGAGACCGATACACCATTCTCCGTCTAAATCCAGAGGCGGGAAATGAACAGCCCGCAGCTCAGATGCGTGACCTGTCAAGGTAAGTGTTATCGACATGACTAATAAATTATCATCACTGCACAACCTTTAAGTAGCAATTTATGTTTGTCAGCTAATTTTTGTTTGTTAAAAAGCGAAGACACAAGTGTCCGCAGTTTGTTTGATTAGGCTTCTGTTCCGTTTCGTAATTGTAAAACAACGTAGTGGACCGGCCCAGGTACTGTCGCAGTTCTGGCGGAGGCCGTAAATTACCGAAACTGTCGTAGTAAGTGGCTTTTTTTCCAGACTTTATGTACGCCACCCAGTGCGTGCCTCGACCCGACGACGTGTCTATATTAATTATGGCGCGCTCACGTGTCTTTGGCTTGCTGGGCAAAGTGTCTCGCATAAACACACCGCGGAAATTTGGTATTTTCAGTTTGCGTGCGTACTTTATTAAATCTACGTTGGTGAGCGGTCGTTTCGGTAGGGAACTTAGGATTTTTTCATTCGTTTCTTTCTCATGCCTCGGCCTGTCTTGTGAGGTCGCAAGTAGAGTCCTGCGCCGTTTTTTTTACCGATGGCAATGGCTTCCATGCTGGCATTGTGTCGCTGTGCTTCTTTTAACTGCTTGCGCTCATTCTTCGAAGTGTTGACTGCCCGCACTATACCGCTCGTTGCACCGATGAGGCCACCGAGAGCACCCAATGCAGGCAAAAGCAAAGGAAGAAATCCTCCTATAATCTTCTTGTCGAGAGTCTGTAATTTTTGCTTGGTTTTTTGCACGCCTGCACCGATCTTGCGTTTGGTCTTGCGTGAGTTAATCTTTGACTTGATGGAGCTGGCTCGACGAGCACCCAGTCCTAATTTCGTCTTTGCCTTCATGATTTTTGATACGCCCCACGCTGCGATTTTCTCTCCTAGTCCCGCGTTCGACGATTTGCTTATATCTTCGGCTTCCTGTGCCAATATCTCGTCGGCCCGGTGTCTGGATTCCAGGTCCTTGCTTAATGAATATGCGATATCGTGCTGCTTGCACTTTTCGTCGAGTGAATTAATGCCCACGTCACCGCGAGCTAACCTTTTCGCTAGTTTCGTGCCGGGGCCGCAAAATCTGTAGCCGGGAATGTGTAGCTCGAATGGTAGATTGTTTATCAGCGAGTTTACGAGTCCCGCGCCGATGTGTTTTTTGTTCTTACCTCTTCGAGTCATTACGCACAACTGACCAGAAAGTATAAATACGCTTCTTTTATACAAATACTTTAGTACAATGCAGGTCGTCAAGCAAGACGTGTGTTTGCCCGTGCGCATTACGCAAGACGATGTATTTAGTGCACGTGAATCACGACATGGCTTACTGTTGCCTTCTGCCGTACGATGCATAATGGCGGGCCCGTCAAACTGTGGCAAGACGTGTGTTTTACTGAGTTTACTGGAGGAACCAAATGGTCTTCGGTTCGAGAACGTCTACTTGTATTCCAAGTCGTTGCAACAGCCAAAGTACCAGCGCTTGGCCACCGTTCTACGATCTGTGGATGGTCTGGAGTATTTTCCGTTTAGCGATAATACCGATGTTGTACCTCCAAGCGAAGCAAAAGCCAATTCCGTGTTTGTTTTCGACGATGTAATGTGCGAGAAACAAGGCATAATACAAGAGTACTTTTCCTAGGGCAGACACGCCAAGGTAGACTGCGTTTACCTGTGTCAGACGTATAGTCGTATTCCAAAACATCTCCTACGAGACAACGCAAATGTCATAGTTTTGTTTCGCATGGACGAACTTAATTTACGCCACGCTTATGATGATCACGTAAACACCGACATGACATTCCAGGAATTCAAAGACATGTGCTCCTTGTGTTGGAAAGAAGAACACGGATTCCTAGTTATAGTCAAAGACTGGCCTCTATATAAGGGCAGGTACAGACGAGGTTTCGATCAGTTTATCGCCAAAAATGAGTCATAGCATTTCGAAATTCGGTCGTAGCAGTCGAGACTTACGTACTGCTCTCAAGTCTCATGACGACGTTATCCGCAAATACATTTCGCTACTGGCTCAAAAAATAGACGGGGTGAAAAAGGAATTACTTGAGTACTTCGTAGCCATAGACCAGCGCGTGGAAGCTTCGGATTCTCGCATTCGCGACATGATCGAAGTATCGAATGCACAAAGACGGGATGATCTGAGGACTTTTCAAAGTAGTCTGAAAGCATCACTATCTCAATCGTCAACAAATTCAGATTTGGCCAAACACAAGAAAGAAGTTTCTGCGAACGAATAAAAAAGTATAAAAGGAGGTCTTGCAATAAGTTTTCAGCCAGTACAATGTCGGACCTGGCCAGTGACCTTCATCGAGCTATACAGTCTGTTCGCGAAAAATATTTACTTGCTAGACGAACCAGACTTGCACGTGAGATGGAAAATGAGGAGATATTTAAACCAATCACTAGTCGCCTCGACGAACTTAAAAACAAGGAAGAACCAGCCTTCATTGTGAAGACAGAAGTTGAAGATGAAATGCCGACTGTAAAGAAGAGAAAGTATGAACCAGATCGAGAAGAAGAGGACTTATCAAGTACAGAGTCCATGCACAAGAAAAAAATACCGAAAAAGGGACATCAAGTTAATGCAATGGTCCGACCATACCTGATATCGTTTACGAGCCGGAATAATGACACGACCTACGGAGTGTACAGAAAACATAATAAATGGTTCCTCGGTGCTAAAGAAATAGACTTTCTACCAGGAAATATCGTGCGCGTAGCAGAGTTCAAAACGCGCGGGACTCCGGGTCTGTACGAATTGCTGTTTCGCAGGGAGCCTAAAGGATATTCTCACAACGACTTACAAGAGTACAAAAAACTGCTAGAGCTAACCAATGCACATTTTCGCGATAACGATCCAGATAGTGGTGTATATAAAGACGTAGATCATGAAAAAATCGACATTCTCGCTAATCTCTTCAGTGAACTAACAATACATGGAGAAGGTTTAAAAAAGCTAGAAAGTGGTCAGACATTTGACTATGTATATTGGGACGACCCTAATGAATTAGTTGATCGCCTTAGAATTCTACATGCATCGCTTAGTGTAGGAAACTATTCGCACATCAACGAAATAGTCTCCATACTTGAAGAACTGAAGGAAGCCGGATACATACAATGAGTCGAACCGGGATCGCTCGCGAACTTCATGCTCCTGCTAGACGGAAATACCTTCGTCGCAAAGTCATAGTTCGTGGAATTGATGATTTATTCCAGGCGGACCTTGTTGAGATGATACCGTATTCCCGATTGAATAAAGGTTTCAAGTACATGTTGACAGTCATCGATGTTTATAGCAAGTTCGCTTGGGCTAGACCTGTCAAATCAAAGACTGCAACTGACGTAGCCAAGGCCATGAACAATATTTTGCGTGATGGACGTGTACCGTCGCACCTGCAAACGGACCTCGGGAAAGAATTCTACAATGCGACCTTCAAGGCTTTGATGAAGAAGTATGGCATCAAACACTACTCTACATTTAGTAATGTCAAAGCCTCCGTTGTCGAAAGGTTTAACAGAACTTTGCGTTCCAAGATGTGGCGACAGTTCACGGCTAACGGAAATTACAAGTGTCTTGACATCTTGCCGAAACTAATAAGCGAGTATAATTCCACGGTGCATTCTACCACGAAAATGAAGCCAAAGGACGTAACAGACAATCGCTTGCTTCAAACAGTGTTTTCCAACACGAAGAAGAAAGATCTACGAAAGCGTAAAGCTAACGTCGGTGACATTGTGCGAATCTCCAAGCAGAAAGGTATCTTCGAGAAAGGTTTCACTGCAAACTGGAGTTTCGAACTTTTCCGTGTGACACATGTACGTGAATCAGAGCCTAGGACCTACTACCTCGAAGATTTGGACCACAAACCTATCCATGGAGGCTTCTATGCCGAAGAGATTCAGCCTACGTTGTATCCCGATACGTACTTGGTGGAGAAGATTATAAAACGAAGAAATGGACGGTCCTACGTCAAGTGGTGGGGCTTTCCACCTCGCTTTAATTCGTGGGTGGCTGATGCGGAAATCGAGAAATCCACAAAACTTTAGTAATTTGCCTGTGTATTTTTTTGTACTTGTAGTAGTGTATTGAATTTATGTAATACATTTTTTAAATAGAAATTGTGGTGTTTTTATTTTCTCAAACCTTACACTTTAGTGATACTTTTTTAAAATATTAAAGTTGTTTTGTATCGGGCAGGGATCGAACCAAGGATCTTAGTCGATCTAATCAATCATTATATGGATTACAAATTTATTTAATGAATTTTGAACATGGTTTATGGAAATTATTATTTTTTTTACATAAATTAAAGATTATTGCATCGGTCGGGTATCGAACCAAAGACGGGGAACCATCGAATCAATATGTAAATTAATGAGTGATTTATTTAATGAATTTTGGAACTTTTCCCGAAGTTCTAGCTAAATAATTACACGATTCCAAGATGGCGGGTGTCACAGCAATAATAATAAATGATTACTGCACTCTAGCGGGTAAGAATTAAACTAACATGACGTCGGCGCACTCTCGCCGACGAAAACAAGATGGTGGTCTCCAGCAACGAAGACAAGATGGCGGACATGACGTCATACTAGGTAACGATATATATGCTTTTGAAAAAAAGTGGTTGGGAGTCAGTATGCCAGCAGCCACCACGGGGGAAGGATCGGTCGCCATTTTTAATTTTTTTTTGCACTCGTCGGGTTCGAAACGAGGACTCCGAACTCCGTGTCGTACATGTTTGTTTTTTTATAAATAATTTATTAAAATTTTATTATTTGAATTTTTTTATAATTTTTAAAAAAAAATTTCATTAAAATCGGATAATAAATAAAAAAGTTAAAGATGGCGGTCGTAACGAAAAATGCAACGGTGACGTCATAATCCAATATGGCGGATAACACAATGCCGGAATGTTCGAGAACACAATGACATCATCCAATATGGCGGATCCAAGATGGCGGATCCAAAATGGCCGCCGGGGTCAAGGTCAAGGTCAAAGGTCAAGGTCACAACCATCCAAGATGGCCGCCGTGACGTCACAATCCAAGATGGCGGTCGGCACACTCCTCAATCCTCACCCTGGACCCTGTGCCCGGAGCCCCATTCCTATACTACTGATCAGATACAAAGCGTGTAAGATGGATATCTTTGAAAAAGATATTGTAAGGCAAGAATTTATTCATTTTCCGACAATTCTTGAATATGAAAAGGAGAACTCTGAAGAAGACATTGCAGTTTTTGTAAAATTTTTGGCCGTTCTTAGGAACGAATTTGCTACAAGATTTCAAGACTTTGCAGAGATGGGCAAGCTATCTCCGTTTCTTAAATTGCAATTTGAAATCGATGTTGTGGCATAATTGACAGATGTGGCTGCCAAGTTGTTTAATCTGTCAAAGCCATCACTTCAAATGGAAACAATTGCTATGCAAGAAGATGTGTCTTTGCAAATATATAAAAAATGTATCCACTGAAGAATTTTGGGCCAAACGCCCAGAAAAATATGAAAATTGCAAAAAACTAGCTATCAATTTGGTTACCTACTGTGTATGGATCGACATACGTATGTGAAACATCTTTCTCAAAGATGAATTTTTTGAAAAACAAACATCGTTCGAGATTAACGGACGCCCGCCTAGAAGACACACTTCGAATTTGCTGTTCTTCGCGAGAACCAAACTATAAAAAACTGGCTCAAGACCGTCGGTGCAGTTTCTCACATTAATTTTAGGTCTTGTGTTTTATAATTCAGAATTTTATTTGAAACCATATAATAAATAGGTAGCACTTAATTATTATCAGTTGTTTTTTTCTGGACCTCGTTAAAATTTTCCCACAGTATCCGGACCCCACCTAAAACCACTTGCCAACCCCTGGCCTATGGGCCCAGTAAGTTGCGCCCACTGCCGATAGATGGTACTTCAATTGTTATTTGTGATGTTTGTCCTCAGCCAAAAACTGCTTGTAATTGTATGTTATCGCTCTGGAATTGGTAAGAGTAATAATTCCCAAGTGGTGTAATACTCCATTGATCTTGAAAATAAAATTTCCTTTTAAATGTATGAACCAACAAATGTCGTGTCATATTTTGCAATGGAAAAAAGAAAAAAAAAATAGTTTCGCCAGTGATCACCAAGGAAAATTAATATATGTAAATAATAAGTTGGAGGTTGGTCTCTCCTCTTGAGAGCAACCCTCAGATGACGTTTGTAAGAAAACGTAAAATTTGAAAATATTTCCTACAGTTATTAAGCACTAGGAGTGAGTTAGACAGTATGTTTCCAATAACAATTTTTACTCTTCCAGTTCCTGAGTGATAATGGTAACTGGTTACTGAAACTATAAAAACACCTCTTGTTTTAATGCTGTATTTTCTTTGTATTTCCCCCACAAACATGCCACTGATATTACAGCATTTTTCTTGTAATGTTTTTTTTTTTTTTAATAAAGTCACTTTGCAACTCGTTTCTAATTTTGAAGTGAATACGTCTTTTAAATTACTTATAGTGGGAGGCCATTCAAAAAGCGAATGATAAAATGGAGGGATACAGTTTGGTGTTGCAGCTACATATCTATCATCTCCATCCAAAATTTAATTACACCACTGGATAGCTAAAATATCAAAGAATTCGTTACGCTAAGTGAGGACTGTGACGCATCGTGCGCAGTGGAGGGGGAAGCACCGCCATTTTTAAGTCAGTTTTGCTGCGTTTCGAGATTTCCATTTAGTATAACTTTTGACTCGGAGAAGATACGACGTTCGTTTGAGTTTCAATCGTCAGCTCTCGTCCAAATCTATCGATTGCATTATATAAACCATTAGTGTAAAATAGTTACAGTGAAAATATATGGTGTAGAATTAAAAAAATAGCGTATCTTATATTATGTATAGAAAATAGAGTATTCACGCACAACACACGGCCGTGCCGATGACACAGCTGTAAAGCTGCACGAGTGTGCGTAAAGCCGACACCCGCGGCGGTGGCGGGCTGAGCAACCCGAGCCCTGGGGCAACAGGCGCCTCGTTCATTAGTGCTCGCTGTGATTAATTAGTGTTGACACGGCGCCAAGCGGCAGTCGGCTGCTCGCAGTAGATCCGGCGTTGATACGGGATCACTTCCCATGGGGAAATATGGGGACAGGACGTTGACTCAGCCACGGAGGGGAAAAAATTGACGATTTGAAAATTAGTTTTGCTTTATTTTATAATTAAAAATAGGAAAAAAATATCTGTTTCACTTGGACTGTGTATACTTGTGAATACATGACTGTCAAAATTCGCGTTATTATTATTGGCGCAAGTGAAGTTTGAAGTTGCTTGGATTCTTCCTGACTTCTAGTCGCGACGAAGTTACCTACATGACTTTACCTAAGTAGTGAACTGCTACCCTGAGAATGGTGACTGCAAGGTCGGCCGAAACGTCAGTGAAATCTTCGCTTTCGACGCGGCTATAACCTAGAAGCCAAACAACTTCAGACAATGGCTGGAAAAGCCTGCGATCCTTATGGACAGATGATTGCTGGTATGACTACTCGTCATTGTGGAGCAAAGATTATCGGACACACCTTGAATGACAAGAAGCTAATGACAAACACCTAATTATTGTCTTACCGAAATACGTACGACCAGGAGAGAAAGCGTAATGTGGTAGCAGCTAAATAACACTTGGGATTGTCTCGATTACGTAAACGTCTGTGGAACATGGACTGCCTCCAGGAGATAACGCTTGTTTTGCAGGTCTCTACAATGTAAATATTTTTGTAAGTGGAACAGAAATATTCATCTAAACTTACACATATTTGTACATTTGTACATTTACATGAAAATGACTAATTTACTACAAAATAGCGATCGTAGTAACATTGGATTCAGATTCTTACCCGGGCATTTATGCTTTTTGTCGTCCCTGTACCTCCAACAGTAAAAGTTATTTGTAAACCGTTCCCTGAATAGCTTTCCAGTATTAACTGCGCACATAATAAGCACGATAGAACAAAATTAATTCAAATGGTTGAATATTCGATTATGTTTTCCATGGTTTAAAAAAATATGACTGAACGAAACATCAATTAAAGTATATAACTATGCGCCAATTTTGGTAAGAAATTCTCTGTGTTATCTAAAAAATATATATTATATTCAAAAATAACAGCGATGTGTTGCACAAATTTACAATATATTTCTTTTAGTATTACAGACTTTTTCTTGGAAACTTGTTTAACAGTAATTTTTTTGTAGATGTACATTATATAGACCAAGCGTCTCTTTAACCACGAGGGCATCTTTGTCGGTACTAAGTATACAATACGCCCAAGTAAATACCAATGGCAAGTTTATAGAACAAAAGTCTCCAAACGGCAGTGCCTTATTTTGTTAATACTTATAATGCGATACGTCCAAGTGATAACCAATGACAATTATTAAAATCAAACATCTCCAAACCACGAGGTCATCTTTGTCAATACTAAGTATGCGATACGCCTTAGTAAATACCACTTAAATGTATAAAGACCAATCGTCTCCGAATCACGAGGCTTTCTATTTCCAAACTTGGCCAACCTCTTTAAAGAAGCCATGACCAATGTCATAGAATGAGAATTTCAAAACTGTGAGTTATACAATTAGCATATCCTGATGCTCTTATTAATTTTATAAGCTGCACTACAAACATAATTACAAAAATAACTACGAATTACACTGACAGACCTATGGAAAAAATTATGGAATATAACACAAATCATAATCGAACGTTAGACCAATTGGCTTTAAAGGCTTCAATGGTTCCAATTGCACCAATTGCTCTAATTAGCTCTAAATGCTCCAGTTGCTCCAAATGGCTACAATGATTCCATTGCTCCAATTGCATCTGGCTTTAATTGGCTACATTGAAAATTGTTCCAACTGATTCCAATTGCATTTTGCTCCAAATATTATCCATGGCTCCTTTAAGTTTCTGCTTTGCAACCATATTTCCTCCGGAATCCAAAAGCTTTGGTTTCCCGGAACGTACTCACCGAGTCAACCCAGGAACTAGTTGGACCAGTAGCTGGCGTCGTTTATCGTTGCTATTCATTGAGAACGCTTTCTTAAATGCATAAGTTAGAAGCTAAGATAGAAGTTAGGTTATGAGAAATAATAATTTTTGAATATAAATATAAGATTTATTTTTTAAATTTTATACGAATGCAAGTCAAACAAGTAATTAATTGAATGTAGACACCACCTCTTAGTGCATGAAATAATTATAAATATGATAGATAACTATCGGCATTCTACGAAGCAATTAGAAGTCTTTTTCAGTCGTACAATATGATTGGATCTTTCCCCGACGTGGGACGTACATAAAAAAGGCGAGTGTACTTACGTACGCGCGTTAGAATTTATACTTATTTTTGATTTGATATATTGAACTATTTTGAAAAATATACAAAAAAAATAGTCTGTAATATAAAATTTTTTAGTTGAGTTAAATAACAGAGATAAATTATAATTAATAATGAAAATCAATAAATATACCGCATGTTTACTCTATTTATTAATTGCAATTATTTTTTAAATAATAATTTAATTATTTTTAATTTATAAAGCAAATAAGTTATACCTATGGGAACATAACTTCACCTATATAAATACACATTTAAATACACATGAAAAATGTTAATTAAACAATTTATATTACTAATAATCACAAAATTTTTTTTTAGTTATATGGACCAGTAATCAATATCTATCACTAAATTTATGAACGCAACCCACACCCTCCACTAGAATTCGTTACCGGATCAACTACGCAGACTATCGAATAATGATTTGCAGAGTAAACAAACTATAAAATGTAAAGTCACTGATAAAAATTTAAAACTTAAAAAAATTCTAAATCGCAAATTAAACCTAATTTTTGACAAGGAATTTTATTAAAATATTGCTCACCTTGATAAAATTCTTTAAAACGTTAATGTCATATAGTTTCCGCACACGTTTGATGAATATAAATTATTAAGCATTAAGGAAATTTAAACTTTTATAAAGTTTTATTTTTATTATCTATGTTAATTCGTGGAAATTCATTTACTAGCAAATGTAATTAATTGAATTAATATCACATTAAGTAAAAACAAGGATATAAGCCTACCTAGTATTACATATTGAATCTGAAGTATGTATTTTAAAATATTATAAAATAATGATAACAAATAAAAGATATTACCATATGTTTGCTAATAGTAGAAGTTGTATAAGCCAGTAATCTGTAATTAAAAATAAGTACAATATAGTTTCCACTGCCGAGTATTTAACCACGTTCCTTTAGCTTATTAACCCCGTACTTTAACTAATGTGATACGAAATCTGTCGAAATATTGTAAGAAGATTATGTATTATACATGTTGTAATACCAGTAACTTTAGGTTTTTTAAAACTTGAAAGTACTCTTTACTATGATTATTTTAGTTTACCAAATATATTTAAGGTAATTTCACTATCATAAAGTTTCATTTGGCACACCAATACGTTTGGTTTGTCTCAAAACTTTAATGAAAGTGACTATGTATGGGTTTGTGTTCATACATGTGGTCCGCCATCTTCCTATGAAAATTTCGTTGCATGATGCGCGCATATCGTAAAAATTAACCATCATCATTTTTCCATAACGTGATTAAAAAGTATATCTTTAAAAGGAGTCACACTTTGTGAACGCGCATTTTAGATGCGCATTAAATGAAAAGGACACACAGTCATTTAAAAAAATGGTTGCGTGTACTTCTGTATGCGCGTTTTAAGTAATAATTACTTGGGGTTGAAAAAACTAGCTTTAATTTTGCATGCAAATAATTAATATAAATAAAATAATTAAAGGACTGGACTGTTGGTAAAACATAAATTCAATCAAATAAAAAATTCTGTAAGCGGGCATACCGTAGTCAATGGAATCGGGGATTTGCTCTTAATGACGGTATATGTCAATTAATGTTAAATGCGATCTAGACAATTGTATTGAAAATTTTTGTGCTCGTTACCAGCTATACCCAGCATGAAACGTTATATTTGCCATCTGGACTTAGTGGGCTTGTTTTCCAAGTTATGTACTGTTCCCCCGATAATTATTTTTACAGTTCCATCGAGACATCTTAGTTATCAACTGATCCAAAATTCACTGTTTTCGGAGCTGTGGCATCTTTTATAGTGTACCAATAGCCTTTATAATAGTATTTATTATTTCAAGACAAAACTAGCCATTTTTACTTCTTTATGCTTGTGATATCGCAAATATAAAGGCCTTTTAAATTAATCCAGTATATGGGAATACTTTTGTAATATTCCATGAAAATTAAATAAACTGTTTTATCATGATGATAAAAAGAATGACAGACATAACTTAAAACATGTGCTCTCAAAATCCACAATCTTTTTTATAATTTATATCATTTACAGACATAATCCGTTACAGATTTAATAAAAGCTAAAATATTGATTGGTGATTGCAGAAATATTTAACAGTTTGCGATATTTTGTAGGATTTATAAATAAACGTTTTTCATATATACTTTTATTTGAGAAGTTAATGATAATATTTTTCGCCTTGGAAGTATAAAGTAGAGTTGTTGGATGACTGAAGTCAACGACGAAACATGAAAATGGTTTTACATAAACGTTTTTGATAATTCCTAACAAATGCAATATATGTGCATTCAAACTAACACGCACATCCGTTTGTACGTCCTGAGAGAGCAATATCGCATAACAAGAAAAAAAACTAAAATACGTAACAGGAATCATAAATGACAAGGTCTGCACTCATGTTTTATTGCTGTACCTCGAAATGCCACTGGAAATAATTGCTAGCGGAAATTGCACTCGTAACCATTTAACTGAGCTCGTGAAGCTGTGAAGCCACATCTAACAACAGCTTGAAGTTTTAAACTCGTTCCGTGTAAAGGGGAAAAAAACCCAAGAAATTATACTAGTTGTTTCAGTACGTCTGAAATTACACAACTGGCTCAACTACTTGTAGATACGTTAAAATTATTGAGAAAGGTTGATAATGTTAATAAAAAATTTAAAAAAGAAGATATACATGTACTACCTAAATACATCTTTCGTGTGTGGTGAACATAAGATAGTTACATTTCAAAAATAAAAGACGCATCAGTGGCAAAGAAACTATGTCAAAAAATTTATTTTAATGATTAAATGCCTTTTATATTTTTAAATGCCTTTTTATATTATTTCGGCAAAAAATTTTCAATTAGCTGTAATTTTACTATTTATATTAACTGGGAAAATTATAGATTAAAAAATTCCATGGACATACAAGTTGCAGTAAAAAAATCAGTTTGAAGAGATCTGCATCATTTTCAATATGATATAAAAATCCTTTTTTATGCTTACAGTTAATCAATAATGTCAAGGCATACTAAGAACTTCGCTACACACGAATAAAACCACAAAAGAAAACTGAAAAAATAATAGGAAGTAAAGAAGTCCTTTGTCATCACATCTTCACCAGAATATTTTAAAGAATACATTAGTTAAATATACATAAATAATGAGTAATAACATTACAAAGTTTTTTTGTATAAATTAACATTTATTAAGTAACTAATGTTTTTTTTTGTCAGTCTATTGGCCAGCATTTATAATCTTTACGTATTTGATACATGGTACCTGTTCAGAAGCATGAAAGGGTTATGAGGGGCGATCAACACGAGCAGAAAAACACCCGCAAGAAGTCCGTGGCAACAATAAGTGCACGGCAGCGGACAGTGTCGCAAGAGCAGCCGGCGACGGTGGCAGCGCGCCACGGAACTGCCAGGCCTCCTCGAGGTTTGAAACAAGAGGAGCCGGGTGAAGACAGGTGCTTCCCTCCTGGGTCGCCAGGAGGAGCGGCGTCGAGCATCGCTGACGTCCCGGCGCCCGAGAGCGTCACCGATAGAGACGTCTCCGGCAAGCTTCGAGCCCTGGCCGGGACGGGTCGCTAGTCTCACCTCGGCTCCGCCGCTGTGTTCACGACGGCGTGTGCAGCGCGTGACTCAACCAGGTTCACACGATACTGACCAACAACTTGCCGCTACACATATCCCATTAAATATATTGTATAGTCTCATTATGCCGTGCCACGATCTCTTCATAATGGTTCTAATGCGTCATGTAAAAGAACTGAAACCTATATGTCTTACTTTAATTAACCTTCATTACACGTTATAAGTTGTGTTAAATAATTACTAAACATAAAACATAAATTATAAAAAACATAACAACAGAACTTCCAAGGTTACGTTGTGCGTAGAACCACAAAACCAATGACTTTTTTAAAAGTTTTTACAGAGTTGAGAAAAATAATTTACACTTTAGAACCTCGATCCACCTCCCTCCCTAATATTGTGTTAAATGTATTTTCACGTAATCATTTTTGATTTAGGTACTTTTTACGACTTTTACTATTTATATTATATATATTTGCAAACTTGGTAAAGATATATAAGATAGACACTGTAAGAGATCTAAAAAAAATTAAATCCCATGGTATTAAGTATTAGAGTTTGTTAGAGTCTGGTGCAGGCTTCTGGCCCGCGCAGGGTGGTGAAGGGGGGGGGGGGGGACGACTCGAACACAGCAGGAGCCCGATAGTCAATATTTTGGATTTCGATCACTTAAACCTTGATATATAGCCTTTAATATTGAAATTTAATGTCTCAGGTGGAGTTTTATTCCTTATCATATGTTTTAACCTAAAAACTAAAAACTAAATTTCTTTAAAAAAAATATTTAACAAGGATTTTGTTGGCCATCGATTCTGATGTCACCAATTAAAACAAATAGAGGTAGATTCAATAAAATACTTATAAAAGACTATAAAAATTAAAAATTACAAAAAAGAGAAAATAATTAAAAAAAGCTTACGTAATTGTCTTTGAAGACGAATGTTCAATTCACCGTAAATGCACCCATAAAAATGTCAAAATATCATAAACCACAATATTTACCTGGTGACTGATCCCTATCAACTGTACCAAAACATATTTTACTCCCGCCATTATGACACCACGGAAGCAATATTGGATGCCACCATAGTGGATTCTCTTTTCTGCTAGTGTGTGCCACTAAAAAAACGTTTTTTTTGCCAACTAGAGCAAACTAAGTCAATAACCAGATCGTGAACAATAGTAGCGTCCATAACAGAAGAAGGCAACACCAAACAGGGTCACCGAAGCCGGCGAAAATTTACTGCTTCGAACATCCGGATACAGCGACAGGTTCGGAGACAAGAGCTCAGCATCACTCGCTAAAAGCATGCGCCGGGAAGGATCGGCAACCCGCCAAACACTCAAGTGAAACGGGTGGTCAGGGCGTAAGACTGAAGGTTTACAGCGCGTTGCGACAAAGAGTCTCTGCGGGAGGGTGATCGAAGATCTGGACGCCGCATCCAGCCTCAGGAGGTGAGACCCAGCGGCAGTTTTCTCGCATGGAAGCGAGGATATGGCAACCACTTCTCCGGTCAGTAGTAACACCAGCGGGATCTGGAAAAGCGGGAGAAGCAGCTCGTCAGGCAAGATAACTCTGACGCGTGCAGGGCGGACCCTGGCCACGGCGTTGGTAAGGACAGTTCAAGAGGCAGAAGGACCCCCAGGCGCGAGACAGCAGGAGGTGGGCGACCGTAGAGACGACGGGAAGATCAGCGACGACCAGATGAAGAACGTAAAAAACTGCAAAACCTTTTCAACTGCGTAACATGGGCTTTCTTGAAATTTCCCTTGGAACCCAATTTCTCTAGGACAGTGTTCGGTCCCAGCATCCTAATTATCTTGACGGAACTGATAAACGGAGGTACGAGCTTTACATTAACCTTACCAGCTTTACATTAAACTTGCAGACTTTATCTCTCAAGGCCTCAGTGATGAAAAGGGCTTCCATTTTACGCAAAAGCTGTGACGAAGCGTGTAACTGTAAAGAAAGCAAACTAGAGTTGGATGACTAGAACCAATTTTAAATTTATTAAACACAAACATAGGGCATTTCACAAACAGAAACTAAATCAACTTAGAGGCATCTGCTACCAGGGCGTTTCTCAGTAACTTGTCATGATAATCTCTGCAACACACAAACCATGGCATAAACCAAGCAATAGAAATACAGTAATTAAGGCTCATGGTAAAAAGTTATAAAAAAGCCCATCAAATGTATCAATATAATTAAAAATGTCATTAGGCACTTACACTCAGCATATTAAATACCTATCTCAAACAATATTATTAAGAAAAGGGCTTTAAATCTTCACAATGGCACAAGTAAAATATATGACACAACTCAAACCACAGAGAAATCAAAAAGCTGCAATATTAAGTGTCTTCAAAAAACAATATTAAAACATATCTTAAAAACCATATTACCTACAATGATTAGAGCATATAATAAAAATAATTTTGATAGTAATAAACAAAAGAGAATGAGAATGAGTAAGCAGTAAGCATGAACCCAACAACTGGTGCCTACAATCAAAAACAACAAATCGCCTTATAACAAAGCTGTTTAGAGAACTGGTCCACTCGGAGCTCTCGCCGCCGACACGATGCCTCGTTATAGCCGAAGTTCAGCGTGGTCAGCACTCGCCGCTAGCAGTCGTTGTTGCCACCCGGAGTTCCACCCCAAGGTAATCTTCCTGTTCGGCGGCTCAGCTCAAGCGAAAACTAAGTTCACGATCAGCACGTACGAAGCAATTACCACACTGCAGAACACAAGTAGTTTATATGCTGAACACCCTGATTTATTGACCTCGAGCAAAACTGTATGTCAATCTTTTATAGTAGCCTCTACGAAACATCTTCATTTAACACTTTTTTTGGAGGAGAAAAGACTAAGTACCCTTACGTACACCTGACATAAGCCTTTATGAGCGTCAAAGCAAACTTCTAGCTACAGTTCTGAAATTTAAGAATTTTGTCGGCAAAGATGAGAGGATCTCAAATAAGCTTAGGAAAATTCCTTACATAACATAATGTACCCATCATACGTAACGTACGACGTATCTTACGTACCTTTCTTAACTGCCTTGCCGACCAACTGGACCAACACGAGACCCACGAATGTCACTGTACTTATTTTATCGACTACTCACCAACTATATCCCAACAGATTCGTCACTAAGGCCAAACCCAGCGAAGAAGGATCTTAAATCCCTAGAAATCTCGTCTTACCAGTCACTTCGACGAGAGATTACTACAAAAAATAGTCAAAAACCTAACGACGCTCTCTCGAAATATTTCTGTCACCAAAGCTTGTAAATTATTCTATGTCCCACTGCTGGCTTCACGAAATAATGCTATCCCTCCGCATTAACCTAGTGACGATGGCATACCAACAGTGTTCTTCGGCAGCGGGCTTGGTGGCAGCACTGTGACGGGCATAGTGACGACCCGGAGTGAGTGGCGGGGCGGGGGTCTCCTGGTCGACGAATCTCTCCGAGGGCTTCCCCTCCTCCTCCTCCTCTCTCTCCTTCGACAGCTTGCGAGGGGCTTACATACTCGTCCAGTTCACGAAGAATCTCGGACAAGAACCTTCTTCCTTCTCCCAGAACAAGATGGTGACAAAACCATTTCCCGGTCTCATGATACAAGGAACTTTTTTTTTTTTTTATCCAAGCGAAGCTTTTTTCAGTAAGTAACATTTTTTTTTCCGCTGAGGCCTACCAGGTGGCCTACCTCCCAACGATGGAAATTAGCACAAAGTACTTTACAACTCGTCTCATCTGAAGATATTCAGAACTACTAGAATATAGTTGTTACCTTAGCGAGAACCAGTTAGGGGACCAAAGAGTCAACGTGGACTATTAATTAGGGGGCGGTGCGTTGGTATAGTACTAAACGTACTTACCTTCGCACATTGGTACGCCAGGCAACGTGACATAATATGCATACAGCTCGAGAGTCGCGAGTGACCTTGGAGCTTTATGCTACACAACGAGTGTACCCAAGCTGCCTTGATACAAAATACCTTACAAATCTATAAATCCAGATACCATGACATTAATATGCATCAATTAGCCAACTAAGGTTAAATTGTGACCTCCCCTTCCACCTGACATCAACAATATTAAAAATATAGCCAAACAACGTGCCACTGATAGTTTACTTCTTACTAGACCGTAGAGCCACCCTAAATGATAAAATAAAGCACACCCAAACCCACGCCCCACAATCGTATATTATGATTCAAACAAAGCGATGGAGTCGCCATCGTGTATTGACTTCCCACGTTGCGAATTATGTCCCGGTCTGGTCTACGAAGACACGGTGGCGGTCTCGCCCTCCATTAACTAGGTGAACTCGTGGTGCGTGTTGTTGACATTCAGGCTGTGTGCATGATCTCAGTCACCTGACATACCAAGCCAAGACCTGGCCAGTCGCACTCGGAGGCATTATCATCGTGTGAGTGATCCGGTGAGAGAGCGCACTGTGGCTTTAGTTACTGAATATAAATTTTTATTATTTATTTGTATTTTCGTTTAATTTTATTTGCTGGGAAAACAGAATAAAAGTATCTTATAATTATCTAATGCAAATAATCAATGTATTCTCAGTAAAAAAAATCAATTGAAATTCTTGCACCCTCCATTTTATGAAACAAAAAAACAAAAAAAAACAAGCTAATCCGCATGCACGAATGTCAGTGGAGAGGCGCCAGGGGAAGGAATAGAGGGAAAGTGAGGTAGGTCAGATGTTAGTCGAAGGGGGAAAGTGGAGGGGGAACAACAGGGGAAGGAGAGGTGAAAGACGAAGCACAGCAATTTCTTCCGAAAGTTGCGGAGCTCAGTGTCTATGCGTAATATTTTTGTGTTTGTGTCTGTATGTAATGGCAGGGTAATGAGTTTAGGGAACAAGTATTGCAGGGAGTGTGATGATAAAAAGAGATGGATAGAGATATGCCACATTTTAACACGTCCGTGAGTGTCCCAGGAAGGTTCTCGGGGGAGTTATGACAGTATGTTAACAAGTTTTGTTGCTGGTGTGTTGTGGACGCACCTTTAGTACATTGTTCGACTTAGATTTTTTCTTTTTAATTCCTGTTTCAGCTTCCACACTCAAAATTGAGTGCCTGAGGATGAGAAGGGGCTATGCCACAAAAACAAAGTTTTGGGAAAATTGAAGTTTTATTACTCGAAGTAAAAAATACATAAAATTCGTTTATTTTAATTAACTAATGCCTTATTTGCTTTCGAATATACCCAGGGTTATTGCATGAATAGTTTAAAACTATTTTAATACATATAATTTTTCAAAAAAATAAGATTTCAATTAAAAATTAGTTGTCGAATTTAACAAAAGTAAGTTTTTAGTTCAGAAAATTTTGTTTCAGATTTTACGAATTCTTAAATTACAACAGAACATAATACATATATATTTTTTATTTTAACGAGGTTTTAATGAAAAAATGTACTATTTTTGAATGTAAAAAAGTCAATATCAGTTTAACACAAGTCAATAGGAACTTTAATTATCTTGTTCATCTTCATGTCCTTTTGCCTTTGCTGGTTTCAAGTTGTTGTACAGATCATGGTACACAGCCAGTATGAAGGGAAGGAGTGACAGTAAGTCAGGGTGTTTCAGGGAGTTGATTTCTCTTTCCTCAGGATAAAGATCTGGCACATTCTCCAAAGTCTCTTTCAACATTGCTGCAGTCAGAGATTTTCCGTCTTATTTTTTCTACGACAACAAGGTTGGTTTTTGAACATGACTCCAGTTCTGAATAAGAGTATTTAAAAAAATGTATACGGGACTGTTTTTAGATACTTTCACTGATGTAGCATCTCTGATGCCAACTTTTTATATAGCACTCTTATTGTCTTTTGTCACTGTATCTCACCTTTTTTTATGTTATACATTCTCTGACAATTTGTTTACAATTATCTACACAAAAAAAGTATTCTTAATCCAGAAATTATTCTCTATAACGCCAAAGTCACTGTCACTAGGCATGAAAGTGTGCTCAGAAACAAGAAAAGAAAGATTAATTTCATCAAATTTATCAATATGAACCAAAAAGTAATATAAAATGAAAAGTACCATATTTTTAATTTGACCACTGCAAGATACTGAAAAAAAAATCTACAACTTCTTTTTATTTCCCACCATTTGTGTGTTAAATAGAACTTTCTACACACAAGACACGATTTCACAGGCGCCAAGAAACGCTATGTTTTCTGGCCACATACACATGAAACCTTTTGTTATTGTTTAAAACATGAGAACCTAGGTAATAAGTTATGAGACAATAGTCGAAAGTTCCTTTTAGAATTTGAAATCATCTTATACCCTTGTTCTGCCTTCATTTGGTGAAGGCGAAGAGCACAAGGTGTAAGGTCGTTTACCTTAAATTTCAATTAATCGCACACTGAACAAGAGTCTGATACGGAGAGTTTGAATCCAATGTTAAAAATTTGATTGAAAATAGATATTTTTTCATATTTAACAGGCGGTCCTATATCATCAGCAAATCAGTTTTCAAACTCTTTCATGTAAAGTCTGTACATTTCACTTACTGACCATACACTTCTAATAAAACTTTTGTTAGGAATTTTTTTCTTTCTGTAATGGCTGGTATACCGAGGAAACATTTTTATTTGGTTCATTACAAAATCAGTTTGAGAGTCAGTAAGTTTTTTCACATTACCGTGTTCGCCACGTTTATCTGTATGAAGTAAAATAGGCTTTCTTGAATGGAGTGACTGATTTTAATCTTCAATTTCTTCGTCATTTGGGCTTACAGGAATCACAGTTTCCGTAGGCTGATCTCCAGTCCTTACAAGCGCGGCTCCAGAAGGGGGGCAGGGGGTGGTGATAGCCCCTCCCGAGACAAATTTTATTGATTAGTGTATATTTATGTTTACATAAATATTTAATTTCATATGTTAAACTTTTATCTCATCAAAAGTTGCATGGAGCTACTAAGGTTCTGTATTTGAAACTTGTAATTTGTAAATAATATTCCAAGGCCAATATCTGACCACTTTCATTTTTTGCAACTACGACCTTTCTTTGTGCGAAAGCTCCTCCCGAAAAGTCATCCTGAAGCCGCCATTGAGTCCTTACGACTGCTACTCTTTTTTTAGAGATGGAAAAAGTGTTCAATAAAGTTTAAAATACACCCTAACATCATCCCCTTCTCCATTATTCAGAAAATTACTAAATAATTGTGTTCTCCTATTCTTATTTGTATTGGTACGTTTGTTTTTGTATGAATGTTTACAGGTACTTTGCTTAATAAGTCCCACAAAAACGAATTTTGCAAGTTATAGTCACCTAATTTATCAAATCCTAATGAAAAGGTTATCCTTGTCTTTGTCTGTCAATGTATGAAACTCACACCAACCTTGTTTGGCTTTTTCATTTTTCATAACACAGTCACAACCTTCGAGCCGTACTTTTTCTGTCACATGTTTCTAAGTTTTATCACTTACATAACTTTCACCATTGTTCCTAAATCTTTTAGCAACATTTCTCTTCCAATTAACACAGTTTCGTACACTTTTTTTAGGACTAAATATGCCAACATCATCATTACATAATTACTTTACATTTTTAGGTTAGCAACTAGTAAAGTCAGTTTTGTTTACAAGCACTATTGTGAGCAGAACAAAGCAGCTGAGATGTTCCCCCACCACTGGTCAAGTGGTATTACCTCTTCTCTGTCTAACAGTATAGCTGCAGCTCCAACCTCTCTATCTTCAACTGTGTACAAACAGACAAGGGGATGTGCCACAGGTCCAAATAGTTCCACAGATCATTTACAAATAGCAGCACTAACAAGAACTGTTATCTTTAAAAGATTTGTGCAATGGGAGTGCATGACTTGATGTAAGTTTTTGGACATACGCCATTGCTAAGAACTTTTTCTGTTGAAGAAAAACTAATAAATAAAATAAATAAATAAAAATAAAAATAAAAATACTCATGAGTCGCACCTGTGTTTCCGTGCCATGTGCGTCTCTGCCTGAGGACGGGAGCAGATAGCAGTTCCCGAAACGTCGCTTGTTTCTGTTTAGGTAAAACTATTGTATTTGTTTGTTTTTTCGTTTTGTCATGTTTTTTGTCTCGCTTCAACTGTTGTGCTGAATTATTTTGGGTTTCAATATTTTTGTGTTGTCATCATTTGTGGGGATTTTTTCGTTCTCTTAGTACATTTTTCTTTGTTTTTTCTTTGTTTGCTGACCATATTCCTGTTTCGGAATATTTTGTGGTGTTCATATCCTTGGTGACAACAGCAATTGTTTGCTTAATTTTGTGTGTTTTTTGTATTTTTTTTTTTGAGTATTTTTATTTTTATTTTTATTTATTTATTTTATTTATTAGTTTTTCTTCAACAGAAAAAGTTCTTAGCAATGGCGTATGTCCAAAAACTTACATCAAGTCACTAACAAGAACTGGACAAAGGTCGATATTGAAGATTTTGTGGCATAGCCCCTTCTCTTTCTCAGGCACTCAATTTTGTTTTAGTTAACTAGTGTTCCTACTGCGCTTGCTCGCTATGACTTTTCCTTAGTTTTCTCCTGGAGGCACCCGAAAAGTTGGAATTTACTAAGAATATGGTTTTCATTCACGTCTTCCACATGGGTGTTTGTTATTTGGTGGTTGACGCAAAGTAAAGCCATAATAATCTCTGTCTAGTTGTTGCCTTAGCGAGAACGAGTAAAGGGACCAAATTTTATATCAGTCGTTAACGTTTACGCTTATGTACCATAGCTAATCGCTTTTAATCTTTCCTGCTAATCTTTGTGACATTATCCCTTGGTACTTATTCGAAGATGTTTTTAACTTTGCACCGTTAACGCTTATAAATTGCCTTAAATTTGTGCGTGTGATTTTTTGATCACTCTATAGTCAGTAGCTTTCTTCTTTTTGAAAATATCCTTTGATTCTAAGGATTACTTACATATAAATGTTTTAAATGTTATAAATCTGATTCCTTCCTCTACTGGCCGTGTAATATTTTATAGCTATTAAAATAATACTAATTTTAAAGCATTATAATCTTGTCCTGTACTAACGTTCTTACTTCTTGTTTTAAACGTTAAAATTGTTTTAACTTAATGCGATTATTTTCCTTTGTTGTTTTCCGCTATGCGGCCTGTTAATTTAGTAACAAGTTTGCGAATAAAATCTGTGGCTATCCTTTGTAAATTATGTCTTAATATTTCAAACATAACTAAATTCAACAATTATAACGCTTTTCGATTGTGTTGGTAACATGACCAACATTACCTTTTGATTTTTTTTATATTTGGGTCTTACGCGCTAGCGGGGATTGAATAATGATGGGAGCAAGTCTGCACCAATAAACTTCAACAATTTAAGAATAAATCCCACACAGGCTTACACATAAGAAGATATTGATGGGGAAATATGGAGTTGTTGTAGATGAAGAAAAAATAAGCGATTTATGGGCCTATTTTGAGAAAATGAAAGGTTTGATGAAAGAAAGCGCTGGCGAAAATGCCACAGGGATGCCAACAAACATTCACTCAGGCCTGGGGTGAGTTGTTTGAAAGGATGGAACGCGCTCTAGAATATTAATGACGTATACGGAGCTTTGATACGGGCGCTCACGTAGCAAGCTGTGATGGCTGCTGACCGAAACAAAGGCCTTTGGAAACGCCGGGAGAACCAGGTCGATGTTACTGTCCACCCGGGGAGGGCTTGTGAGTTTATTCTGACCACGTGGGTGATAGCCTGTCTCGTCGACATATCACGTCCGGAACTGTATTAAAATGTATAGGAAAGAAGGGTCTGGACAGGGTTAGTTTCTTTATAGCCAACACCAGGTTTTATTTAAAGCATGAGAGAGCTGAAAATCTTTACATACGCTCTTGGATAAAGGTTTGCAGTTATAAGCTCGAAACATATTTTTTTATTTCTTTTGAAAAACCCGTAAGGCTTGTCGACCCTTGAGGTGGTAGATTACAACTGTGCATTAAATCAATGTATAAAACAATATTATTGAATATGTTACCTGTATGTAATTTATTTACATAGTTCTGATTATAAAATTGTTGAGCAGTATTCTTAAACACGTTAACTTATCCTGTATCGCTGTGAGCATGTGCGCAAGTTTGTACGAGATAGAGACATATTTACAATCAGGAAACGCTATTACAGGTATGTGATATAAACTGCGGAGGTTACATTATTTAAGTAAATAAAAATTATAAGTTATGTGGGTTATTAAAATTATTTAAGCTAAAGAAGCTTGCGGAAGTACGAAAAACTATATATATAACTATATATACACTATATACATATATACTATATATATATATGGCTCACGATTTGTTAACCAAGACTTTCGTTTGACTGTTCGGTGTCCAGCACCAAATGTATCCTTTTCTACGAAAGTAGTAGAGTGCGTGGCTTTTTTTATTCCCTTTTAGCCTGCAAGTCTTTCGTTTTAATTTTTTTAATTCAGAGAAACGGAATAGCAGCGAAGCAAAAGAAATACATTTTAAGAGAGGGAAAGCTGGCTAGCATTAAAATGTATTTCAAAATTTTATGCATATTTTATAACTTAAGTTTTCTAAGAATCTCATTCTGTTTGTGTCTGGCGTCCTTTATAGTAATTATTCCTGCTTTAAGATGGTTGTTGATGGCTAAGTCCAAAATGTGCTACGCTGATATCAAGATGACAGATGAAAGAAAATATAGTAAAGGTTCGCATTCCGCGCCCGGCGTGAAGAGGGAGTCAGTTGTGCCTCGCCTCACTGGTGTGGCTGAGACCCGCGGGGGGCTGAGGGCGGGACAGGAACATCCCCCAGTCGGGGAGAAGGCCCAGTGGGAGAGGAAGAAGGTATCCCTTCTCCCGAAATGGGACGAACTGCGGTAAAACCGAGCTGTAATTAGATAAAAAAGGTTAAGAGAACATTACCGCGTCCAACGAGGAGCAGAAATTTAAAAGGAGGCAAATTTAGGCCGCGTTTTACTGTTGCAAATACACTTACAATACGAAACTCGGACACGAAATTTATCTTGGAATCCTTTCAAATAATGCCCAACGTGATTAATATACGGTACGGAATTTTTTTTTTAAACTACATATCTGAACTCGAATCACACGTAGTTATCGCACCCACAGGAATTCGCTGCCGGAACAGCTACGTCGAATATTGAATCATTGGATTAGCAGACCAAAATTTTACACAATATAATGAATCGGCTTCTTAAAAAGCAAAAAAGACTTGAAAGAATTTTGAACCCTGGATTTGGAACTGATTTTCGACAAGAATTTTTTTTAAAATACGGCCCATCTTGTTAAAATATACTAAGCAGTCAATACTATAAAATTTCACTTTGCCTTCGTGAAATACTAAGCAGTCAATAAAATAAAGTTTCACTTTGCCTTCGTGAATTATGAATTCGCGTCATCTGCAACAGATTACAGAATAATGGTTGTTGCACATTTCCATTCCTTGACTTTCGTCGCATTCACGAAATTACGCCCACCGAATGCCGTAATCCGAGAGCTAAGATCTTTCACATCAAAAATTAAATCGAATTTTTTAAAAACCGCTACGAGGTGCGACTGGACACCCCCTAAAGAATCCATGTATCAAATTTTACGGTTTCTGGCTTCTCCGTCTCTGCGCTACCAGAAAGACAGACGTTCAAACTACGTATCTCATTTATTAAGATTATTTCAAGAAAACTCTGACGTTTTGCATGGTTGCCATTCCCGTAGATAATTTCATGCTTGGATACCTCAGGCGCTGACGACATCAGCGGTTATTACGATCGTATCGGCTCCGACTCGCCGATCTCAGGGGGCTGTCTCAGATCAGAACAGCAATCATCGCGCTAGAAAGGTGACCTAGAGTAGCTGATGCTTCATGACTTTTTACATTGCATCCCAGGTCACCTTTGGGGCCGTTCCATCTAAGTGACAGACGAAAATGGCTGTTATTATTGTAACCACGTGTTGTTACCTTCCGCGTCGCTCTGGCGAGCTCAGTGAAGAGTTCAATCTTTACTTTCTCTTTGCACACATACTCGTACGTTAGCTTATTACATGCAGTTCAATAGGCAGAAATAATGGAAAATGTTAATATATCCTGAATAGTAAACCACCGCCTGAACACCACTGAAACAGCATGCCTCTTTGTGCACACATGCCTCTTTGTGCTGTGTAAACATCCTGGCTCTCCGTGTACCGCATTTGGTAGTATTAATTTCGTGAATGGAACGGAAGTCGATAGGAACGGAAATGAGTCCTTAAATACGTTGACCCGCTTGTTTCGTGGGATATTATTAACTTTCGGTAACATCGGGTGATGTACTAAGCGAATTGGTGTGATAAATTAAACTTTATAATAGTACAACTATCCTTTAACACTATGTTATAAGTAAGTTATAGTCATTTAATAAATAACGACAACTTAAAATACGCATTAATATATTTACCATTTTGAAATTTAAAGATAGCGCAGCGTTCGTCATACTGTAGAGATACAAGAAATTGTTTGCCTACTATATTCGAATGTAATGTTTGGTAAAATATTTCGGAATAAAATTTTTACTGTTAAATCTTCATTGTTAATCAGCTCAAAAAGTTAAGGTTTGTTTGTAAGAAGTATTTACTGACTGATTTCTGTCGTTTAAGTAAAAATCAAATAAAAACAGATACAATTAGTGTTATAATATGTGTTAAAAAATGTTTCAGTTTAATATTTTTTAATGCATCAAATGAACTGCAACTTTTAGGTTGAAAAATACTTAAAAGATAGCGCCATTTTCCTTATGCTTTAGAAAACCAAAAAAGGTTAAATATCTTTGACGCAATGATTGTTCAAACAAAATTTTCCTGGCTAATAAATAATGGGTATTGTAACCCCCGGTCCATTCCTTCCTTCAGAGGTACAACAAAAAATTATGTTAACTAACACCAATACTGTAAAATGCATAAAAATTATAGCAAAACTGAATTGCTAAAGGGGGTAATCAATATTTACAGAAGGCATGTTCAAGCCCATTCAGTAAGAAATAATTGTAATGACTTATTTATGCATTCTTTGATATTTATTCGTGTATTTTTGTGTGCTTCTTGAATTATGTACGCAAGTGTAAACACGTAATTTACACATCAAAAGAAATACTTTCAAAATACTGAACCGCTTCCAAAACATTAAATACTAAATACTTAAAGTCGTTCCAATAAGTGTCTCTAGAATGACCTAGATGTGCCACCAAAATTTAAGAAACATTATTTCGCTAAAGTTACAACCTGTGATGGCTCGTCGGAAATAATAATAATAATAATACAAATTGTTTCTGTCTTAAGTGACGACTCCACGCTCGTATGATAAGGTGGGGAAGTTTCAGGAGGATCGCTGATCAAAGTATTGTAGTTTTCCAGCGTGTCACAGGAAAGTTTCTTGGATGCAAAAACGTAACCCCGCAAAGGCTGGGCTATTCACTACCCTGCCCACTGCGAACACACGCCAGCGTGGCGGGTGTTACCGACTGCGCTCTGGACTGCACGCCTGGCGCGCGCAGTTCGATCCCCGACACTGGTCACTTCTCCTGCCTCGCGCCCGCAGATGCGCGCCTGCCTTGCACGCGCCAGTTCATACAATTGCAACACTCGAGTGGTCATCATTAGTACCCGAAATCATACGGACTTGTAACTATTCATATTTAAAACAACCTTACCCCGTATCCATGAATTGGGGCTGAATTTCGAAAATACTAAAAATTTGGTTGGAAGTTTTTGTAGAGTAATTTTTTGTTACCCAAAATCATTCATTAAGCTTAATTATTTTTGAAGATATAATTACTAATTTTGAAAACACACTTGCCCTGTTTTTCACCCCTTAGAGTTTGAATTTCGCAAAATATAAAAATGGTTGTTGTAAGTTTTCGTATGTTTATATCCAAAATCATTCACTACGCTTAGTTAAATTCGGAGATATAATTACAAATTTTAAAACATAGGTACTTACCCCGTTTTCACACCTTAGGGGTTGAATTTCGCAAAATATGAAATTTGTGGTTGGGAAATTTCGAATAATCATTATTGGTACCCATAATCATTTACTACGCCTAATTAAATTTGGAGATGTAATTATTAATATTTATATCATACTTATCCCTTGACACAACTTAGGGGATGAAATTCGCCAAATATAAAAATTGTGGTGGGCATTTTTCAAATTTTAATTATGGGTACCTATTATCTTTCATTAAGCTTTATTAGTTTCTGAAATATAATTAATCACCAAACTATATTTACTCCTGGTATTCTGTATTTATACATAGCCTAGTATCTAAGTTAGCCAATGAGCTTTCCATTAAAAACAATGCATCAAAATCCGTCCAATAGTTTTCGTTTGATGCTCGAACAAACAGACAAACTAAAATTTTGAAAACTATATTATTGAGTTCTAAATAATGTAAATAGCCATTTGCAATAGTTATTTCATCATTTCTAATGTACAGACATTTTTCTTCGAACAATTTTATTATTAGTATAGACTTTATATATTAATACCCAGAGTGTTTAAAGTTACGCTTTTCATATACGTTAGAAATTAGAATGTAAAAAAAAATTAATTTACCACACTGGTGTTCTAAACCCGGTTGGATAATTATGTCAAACTTACAGGCATTTATTGTAATCAATGTTAAAACTTCATATCCTGTATAATAATATGTTACTTATGTTTACCATTTATGATTGATTGACATTTTTCTGGACTTCACATTTTAATGATATATAAAAAATTTTAATTGTTATATGACTCTGTGAAATTATTAAATACACCAGAACGATTTAATTAAAAGAGATGAACCCCACTTGCAAGCAAATTTTACTTTAAAAATAGAACACAAAACAAAATAATTAGATTTTTACACGTTAATGTTGTCATACATTGGGTTCATATGAATATTAAAAATAATTAAAGCTAAGATTATTTATCTATCTCCAGATTACTACACGCCATTAGATGGTAGCTACACGCGCATCGGATAATTCGAAGGGAAGATGCTTTCATAGCAGAATCAGAATATTACAACATGAACTGCAAGATGAGCTTTGAACGGATTTTCACAGAGTTGTGATTGGATTTTCACAGAGCTTGTAAGGCGGGAAGTACGGAGTTCAAGACTCGAAGACTTCAATAATCGGAATATTGGGTTCACTGCACAGAATAGGCACGCAGTGCTAAAACAAAACGTTACTAAAGACGTAAATTTGCAATAAAAGACTAAATTTTAGAGGTTAATTTACATGGAATTATTCAATTACCAATCATGTTGGTTGATACGTGTCGTCAAGACATGACAACTGTAAGGATGAAGAAAACGGTAATTCGCATTTTGGTAAGAACCACAAATACGATGCAGAAAGAAATGTGTGTTTTTTTTTTTGACACTGCACTAGCATTACACGTTGAAGGAAAGTGACGGGAAACTTTTCGAACGCTGTTGCGTATCACAGATTCTGCACCGAAAAACACCAAAAGACGGGGACAGAGTAGATTCTGGCCGATGGGAACACTAGTGCAAACGCGTGCGCGACACAGCGGGAGGATATTCCAGAGTAGTTAGCGAAGTCGCCGCTGGATTGCGCGCAGCGGCTTGAATTTGGTAGTTTTGTGGTCAGGAAGAGGAATGAGTGCCAGAGGCGAGGAAATAAACTGCGGAAAAACTTTAGTTGGAAAGCACTAATGCATGGGAAACGGGGAAAACTTTAGCGCGGGGGGAAAAAAGACTGAGCTGAAGAGGTGGAAAGTGGTACGTAAGTGGCCGAAAGAACCCCGGATTGATGGCGAAACACGAACTTGAGCTACCGATTGCTAGCGACGGCGGAGTGTTAAAAAATTCCAGACCGAAAGGTTCGAAAGAAAAAAAGAATTGAAATATAAAAAAATTTAAATTATTTAAACTTTAACTACATGAACAATTTTTATTTCAAATATGTCATAAAATTTCCTTCAAGTGGCACACAAGGAAGTGCTAAGGGCTACGCTGGCTCGCCTATCAATTGCGCAGTAGTCTCTTAGCACAAGGCAGCAGTTATCTCGTTGTGGAGGGTCCTCAGTGGTCGGTGATCACGGAATGCGTCACGCCTATGAGGGGAGGGTCGTGGGTTGGATCCCAGCATACCGGTACGGCTCAGCGAATTAGCTCCCAGTCGATATCGAACGTGTTTGGCAACCCACAGAGTACAACGGGGATCACGCCTGCGCGTGGCTAACTATGTGACGTCAAACATGATTCCATTCCACTGCTTGGTAAGTAGGTATTAGCTTTGAAAGCTGTGCCTCGGCTGGGCGGTGACGTGCGTGGATGGATACACGCAGGCTGCTTGCACCTGCTTCCTTCACTGACAGTGCCGTGACCATGACTAGTACCTATCTCTCGACCACGTCTCTTCCTCATCGACATGAAAGCTCAAACTATCGCAGCCACGTTTCTTCTTTAACACCTAATATCTGTTTATTTAATTTTATTAATTTTTTAGACAAATGAATATATTTTGTTGGTTGATAAATAAGAGGAGCTGCAGAAGAGGAAAAAATTAACCAGCTATTATTGGGGTGAAGTGGCAGTGTCTGTGGGTTTATTATCATCATTAGCTGATTTATATAGATATAAAAATGTGTTTGCAAAAGAATTTTAAAATCGATGCATATTTTAGTAATATTCACTACTACATAGTTCAGGACAAGTGAATAGGCTATGACATTATAGATATTTAAATATTTGTTTAAAATCTAAATTTTAAGTTTTCTATTTAAACTTTTCGCCTGTCAGAGTGCCAAAAAAAAAATTCCTAAGCCGTTCTATCTTGTTAAAGCCTAAAATCACTAAAATGTTACAGTTTAGAAACGCCGGAGAAAATAACTTATTAGTTCACGGCGATAACTACGACTGTCATTAACCTAACATCAGTACATGAATGCCGGCATTAAGACGATTATATGTCTTATGCCACATAGTGCTATAATTTTTCACTGCAGAAAAATTTGACGATGTAAAGCTCAATGCCAGAGGATGCAAGCGATTCACTTCGTCTCACGTAAATGTCTAATTACTAATTAAAATACCGTTATGTAAATTCTTCCTTGACAGCCAAACTAAATTCAGTCAAATATTTCTTGCAGATAGCGCAGCCAAAGGTAAAATAGAGAGTAAAATTAAATATTGACATTCACATTCCTCGTAAAATATGTATTTTTTTCTACGAAAACCAGCAAGTAAAAGTAAAATATAAATAATCTTAAAATTAAAAGAAATTCTCTATCGTTAACTTCCTGAACATATACCAGCAAGCAGTTTATTATGTATGCAATAGGGAATAGGAATGTGTTACAAATTGAGATCTCATAACAAAAGTCACTCATAAGCAAAAGGCCTAGGTGAAGGCTCACTTGCTTTATTTTCGCCTAAGACTGCCAGTTGGAACTCCACATGGGCCAATTAGCGCATGATTTAGCTCACAACCATGACCATCCTTAAAAAATAGTTTTTTTTTTGCTTGAGTTTACTTTCAGGTCCCTATACAAACATTTGGTGGAAAACCTAATTTAACAATAATTAACTAACTGCTCTTGGTATTCGGCTTGAAGACAAGTCCGTGGTAATGATAGTACACCCAACGTTTCAGCATGCCATGTTGCAGCAATCTTCAGGGATATCAACAGTATAATAGCACATTAATAACATACTAATATTTGGGTATCGAAAGTCAGCGGTATGATTCAAGTCTTCGAATATGGGATGAGATATTTGCTGATAACAGACAACATGATAAAACTGACCACCTACTAAGCAGACTCTTCCTCATTGGCAACATCCTCCTCCAATCATGGCCGCCCTCAAGAACCAACCACAGTTCAGCTGTGAATGGCACTGTTTAAATATGTGCCGGTACACCAGGTCCTCCGTCCATTTATTATTCTTGAAGATTGCTGCAATAAGGTTACCGAAACGCCAGGCGCACCATTATTTTCACGAATGTGGTTTCAACCCGTAGCCAAGAAGTAGTCAGTAGCTGTAACCACGAAATCTTATCATCAAGATTAATTATTTGTTAGCTAATGTACAAATTAAGTTTTAGTTAGTATATATTTTGCACAGGTGACACAATTGTGTTTGCGATTGGTACACCAAGAAAATCTGACCACAAATTTGGGGCGAATTATCAAAACATGTTCTTTAAATAATTCATGCAAAGGGTAATTTTGATTTAATACAATTTTTTTTGGACGTACGCCATTGCAGTTTTGCACTGTTTGGAAAAATCTTGGATTCAAATTCAAAGAAAAAAATTCAAAAACTTAAATAAAGAATAAAAAATGAAAACATAAACTCACTTCGAATAATGTTTTCATTTTTAATTGTTAATTTGCGTTCTTAAAAGTTTTCCATGACAAACAGTGCAAAACTGCAATGGCGTATGTCCATGAAATTGTATTGATCAAAACATTTCCATCGCTTTTACTCAGGGAGCCACACAGAAGTGATTTTCATCTCCAACCTAAGAGTGTGCTTGGAAACCTGCCAGCTAGGCTACATGCAACCCACTTCAACACCGTTGATAGTGGCAGTCACTGACTTTTACACTTTTAGAAACTTTCAATATTAAAAATATATGTAGTTGACGAATATATTTACGCAAAAATTGTGTTAAAACTTCACAAACAATATTTTTTTTTTGTAAAGAATCACCTCCAAAACTGTGTATCCATTAAAAAAACCTTAACTTGAAGCATTACTTTTTACAGCGTTTCATGTTTTCTGAATATAGCTGTGAACATTGGAATTCTTTGCATTTTCCCTGTATGGTAACTTTATTATTAAAAATACGCGATTGTAAAACAACTATGAATTTTTAACCAAGAATATAATATAATTCTTGCTTTAAAATTTAGACTATAAATATACATGCAAATCTAAAAAATCATAAATATATGCAACATTCTTTGTCAGGTATTTACCTCCGTAACATCAAACTAACATATGCTAACATGTATATGTAGGCTGGATGTGTCATAATAAACCTTAAATTTTATTTTGCAGGTGTATTTAAAACTCATCTCATATGAAAATAATCCATCAATATAACTGAAACTTTCTCAGAAAAGCTGCTATTGCAATAAGATATTTGTATATGTTTCAAAAATGAATAAGTGACTTTAAAATTCATTCTTTTTACAATCCTGTTTTGATAGTAAATTTCTTAAAATATAAGCATGAAAGATTTTTGTTAATTTTAAATGATTGCTGGTAGATATTTATCAACTAAACCAAGGTAAGTACTAAATTTTACACAATTTGTAATTAAATTTAATTTTTTTGTTGAAAAGGCACAATTTTACAAAGAATATGCAAGTAAAAATTAATTTTTTTTTTCATTTTACAATATTGTTTCTGTCCAAAATATACTTTTGAAATGGAAGAGAAATAAATTTTTCCTTTATTTATTTAAAAGTGAATGATTTTGTTTCAACCTTGTAAAAAAAAAATGTTTTTTAGTCATAATATAGTTTTAAAAAACACATAAAAATTAAATTTCTTTGATTTTTTTGGTATTAAAAATTACCCAAATATGATTTTATGATATTGTTGGTTTCAACAAATAAATAATTTTGGACGATCATTTTTAAACGCTTATTTTTAACTTCGAATTATTTTAATTAAATTTCATAGTTAAGAACTTACTATGTACTAAAAGAATCAAATGACACCGTTTGGTAAAATATTAGACTTACAAAATATCAGCTTTATAATACTTAAAAAAAACAAAACTTTAATGTAAAATTTAAGAGACTTTGCCTTAACTAATGCATACATATAAATGAAATTTCAATAGGCATGGCCTAGTTCCAATCCGAAACCTAAATAAGCATTTAAAACTAATGTGTTTCACTTACATTTAATAACTAAATAATTTTAAAATTATATTCAAGGATAATTATTATACTACATGTTATGGTCGATACCTTATATAAAGGAAAATAGGGGGAAAAAAAGACGCAGGAGCTCAATTTTCTATAATAACAAGCAGCGCGCAGCGGCTCCGGAAGGCACAGGCCTTTTCCCCCCCATGTCCCGCCCACCTGCTGCACACGTGACGACAGTACACCGCGCGTGATCGATGCAGCCTATTTTCCGAGCCGGCCGCCGTAAATCACGCGGACTGCGGAAACGACGCGCCTCCCCCCGGCGGGAGTATGTATGTGACGCCGGCGCCAGACGCAGTCCCGGCCACTTGATCGACCGTGTCGACACCTACCTCCCCCCGGCCCCCTCCTTCCCGCGCCGACCCGCGACCGGGATGCCGGGCGGCGCCGCGGCAGCACACAGGAAATAGTTTGACCGATAGACATCACAGTGACAGTCATTTTGTCGAAACTCATTCAACCGACAGCCGGTAGACCGTAAATAGTTTGACTGATGGACGGCGCAGCGACAGTCGTTTTTTCTAAGATTAATTTAACTGACAGCCAGTCGTTTCACTGGCCGGCAGTACACCGACAGAAATTTCGTCGAACGTCACTTAAACCGACTGGCAGTATACCGTAAACCGTTTGACTGGCTGGCAGCACACCGACGGTCATTTTGCCGAAAGTCATTTAACAGACAGACAGAAGACCGAATATGGTTTGACTGACGGGCAGTTCACCAACAGTTGTTTTACCGAAAGGCATTTAACCGATAGACAGTAGACCGAAAATCTTTAGACTGACGATCATTTGGCTGACAATACTTAAATTAAAGAGTTGTTTGACAAAAAAAATCATAACATTTATTTTTATTGGTAAAACGTTTTCACTCCAGCAATAGGCAGTTGACCAACAAGCACTAGAACGAGAGTCATTTTTGGTCAAAAGTAATTTAACCAGGAGTAATTTGACCTACATTCATTTCACAGACATTAGTTTCGCTGAAATTTTGGCTGAATGACTTTCGAGCAATTGACTGCCACCCACTAGGGCTTCACACCAAATTGCGATGGACTACTTTGCCACCCCAAGCTCGCAAGGGTTAATCCTACTGTCGGCTAGGAAGAAAACGTTTTTTATGGGCGAGCCTAGAACAGGGAAAATTTTGACTGCTAGACAGCGTGACATGTTTGCTATATGAAATAGGAAACTCATAAATCATGATAAATAACCACTCCAGAAAAATATATTACTTACTATATAAAAGGCCAGTCAGCATTCGCCAACAAACTACAGCTGCTGGTTCTTTACGTTAAAATAAGTTGATAACATCGGTATGAGTTATGGTTTTAAATGCTTCCCAAGACTGGTATAAGTATTTGAAGTTGATGCTGAACAACATTATTATTATAAATAAAGAGAAAGTGTTTAGTATGGAACACTGAGTGCCTGGATTATGTTAAATTTAATAATGTTCTACAACCACCATAAATATTTTGGCTGTCGCAAAATGATTTCATTAAAATAATTGAAGGTATTAAACATCACATTTACTTCAACATAATTTAGACGCTTAGAGTTTCATCTTAAATATTTTCTCTATTATTTACATACCAATGTTGTTCAGCTCCATTTTCAAAGACGTGCACGAATACAAGACATAGGAAGCACTTTTAGACCATAAGTTGTTTATATTTTTTCAATTTATTTCGTCGTTATGAACTTGCAGCTGAAAATTTTCGGCCAAATTACCTGATAGTATACTTTCAGTTTTTGCTTTTATGAATATGGGATTTAAATGAATAATAAATTAAAAATTGTTGTGGTCTTCATCCTTGAATAGTAAAGGCGGGGTGTTACGCGCCATGTTAATATTTTTCCAGTTTTCTCGGCATTAATTTTGCATTTGTCGTGGTGTCACAAATATTTTAAAGAGGTGTTTACTAAGTGCGATATATTGGCTGTAAAATTTCGCGTAAACTATACCAATTACAGAGACTTGCGCTACTTTTTACACCCATTATATAACACTTAGTAAATATATGTTGAAATAGTTTATGACAGAACAAATGAAAGAGAGTTATGATGTAAAATTTACAGAAAGTTCTGAATTAAAGGTAGGCAATCACGAAGAAATTAAAAATTGTTTCCATAAATTTTAAGAGTGAGACCCCACCTAAGTTACGTGCACGGAATCGCCATTTCAGGCTACAAAGCGACCAGTTACACGACAAAGTTAGAGTCCTTAATATATTTTGATTTAGTGTCTAAACTTACTGAGATTACACAAAGACGAATTTATTACTTTAAATAACCAAAACCTTAATTCTTAAGTTGTCATAATTTCAAACACAAAATTTATTAGTTATGAGAGATAGTTATTAATATGCACTAAAATTACATTCGTCTTGTTATTTGAATAGTAGGGTGACCGTAGACTAGAGTTATTCCATTTTAAGCATTTTTACAATCCTGCAAGGATGATAAATTGACATGATTAATGCTTGCAATGATACATACGCTTGGGAAGCATAAAAATCGCAAGTCCTTGTTCACACAGCAACAGCAAACTAATTATGAATGAAGCTGATGCAGAACGTCAACCTGGCGGCGAAAGGTTTTAGTGAGCCACATTTATGACATTTATATTCTCAACGTGTGGTATAACTGACCTTATCACAAGACTGTTGGAAGGAGTGTCAGCATGCACTTTGCTGCAAAAGCAACGATAAAAAAATGCTTTAACAAACCTTCATAATCTTGGACTCATACCAAGCAGGAATGCACGCAGAATTACATTTCAGGGTTTGTTTGGAAAAAGAGGGGGGGGGGGGGGGGGTGCAGTAAAACCACTCTGTCCGATGTCTGTGGTGGCTCTATAATTTGTGGAACCTTCGACCATTTACTTTTGCGGGGCCGTTATGTCTTGGTGAAGGGCCTTATCGGTACGCCAGGGGTTTATGAAATAGCCCCAGAGAAGATGGGTTGGTGGGATGGGGAAACAATTTGAAACGTTCTTAAACCAAACAGGAACATAAATTTCGATGAAGATTTTACTTCTGGTTTATTTTATAAATATCGATATTTTCTTGACAAATAATACTCAAGCTAGTTTTACGAACGCTAACGATCAAATGTCGTTGAAATCACGTCATTTCATGAGGCAGTAAAATCATTGAAATATCGTTAGTAAAAATCAAAAGGTATTGGCCAGCACCTAAAAAAATAAATGCTAACAAAAAAAATAATATTTTCCTTTTTTAATTAATGTCCATATTATTATTAGAAACCTAGATAAACAAGATAACTTTAAAAGGTGCAAGGATTTCTCTTATGTATGCAACTGCATTAACGATATCATCCACGAACAGGTGATTTTTGAGGACAGTATTGGCTAGGGGTTGATGTCCATTAGCGGCCATCTGATGCACTGTGAATATTGCAAAAAAAAAAAGGAATGATGGCATTACATAGATACTGATCATAACTAAAAAAAAAATTGGAAAATCTTAAAGCAGGCGCATTATATTTGTATTACCAGCAAATAAGTATAAAAAATTACCAATTTCATTTTAAAAATTTGTTTGAATTAAATAAATTTATAAAAAAATAGTGCAAACATCTGGTTTCGTTGAATAATTCCATTTGTAGAAGACAAATATTTAATACATGAATTGATCAAGTATACAACAAGAGCATGTGAAGTGTCCAGGGTCGAAATTACTTAACTGAATACTTTAAGTAGGCCTATTTCTTGTCTACGAAGATTTGGATTTTTAAGTACTTGCAGCCGTAAATTAAAAATTAACGTTATTATAATGATATTAATGTGAACTCGTAAATATGCAAAGAGGTGCAAGTGAGTTGGTTAATTTCAAACTCTTTCGTACACGTAAATCAAAATGACTAATAAGATCCCCGCATTTAAGCACTGAAGTGGGATTTACTGTCACACGAAATTTATAGCACAAAAATTGACTTTTAAAGTGCTCATGACTTCAAAACTTTATTAAAAAATTATTTTTAAACTTTTTACTGAATGTAAAACCTCATATTTATAAGTATTTAACTAATAAAAAATAGTACTCGTAGTTCCTCTTACTGGTTTAATGAAAAAAGTAAAAAAAAATATCTTATAGTCTCTTGGACTAAACACTATTTTATGAATGAGCTGAACTATCATTGCTTCCATTAAAAATATAAGAGTTTCTGCTGGCAGGAAAAATAAACTCGTGTAAAAGACCTTGACCATGCATGATTTCACGTTCATTAAGTAGTTCCTGTGAGTAGCACGAGGAAATCTTGTATTTCCAGTGCTAAGTGACCAGGCAGGTTTTTTTTTTTTTTAGGAAGAAATAACATCGCAAAAACCTGTTGTGCATCCAGTTCGTTTCCTGTACGTAGATTTCAGCAGCAGCAGATAGCTTAAAACAGGTTTTGCAGCGTCACGCAGGCCTCAAAACAACAAAAGGAGTGAAATCTGCCGTAGCGTGGTCTAGTACAGCTATAATTATATTCCAAAGCCTTCACAGTTCACTCACACTAAACAGATTTTAAATGCACTTCTTGGCGGCTTGCGAAGAGAGGAAAATGCGGGCTTTGTTGTCTCACGTAAATATTTTACCTGAATTCCTGAGAAATGACTCTTGGTGAAACGATTTTTCTGTTAAAGATTTTTGGTTAAATGTCTGTTGGTCCAATGCCTGTTGCCTGAGTTAAGAAATATTTTTTTCAGAAAGATAAATATTCGGGTTTTCATTCAAATGACTGTTGGTCAAACGACTGACGGGCAAATGACTTTTTGATTAAATGACTGTCCGTGAAACTACTGTCGGTATACTTACTGTCTGCCAAACGAATGTTGGTATACTGCTACGGCCTGTTTTCGCCGCGGAGTTAGGGAATTATCGACTCATAAAAACCATCCAAAAGCAAGTGATGAGACAACCGTTTCACACATGTCAAGTAGTCAAAATCAAACATTGCAGTGACTATTGCGTCAGCCAGGAAGTAAATAATCTGAAGCAAATAGTAGACAAGTTTGCAAAAGTTCAGCAGTCACCCCTGAATGCATTTGTTTTGGACACTTCTTCCGCTAAATCACTAGGGGCATGCATTTTTCGGGAAAAGATTTCGAGACAAGTTGATTGTTAAAAAACTATATCATGAACTATTTTCCGTGATTGGTTGAAGATCTTACAGACACACGCCTACCGCTGGCACACCAATCACAGCTACTTTGTGCGGAAGTAAACGCGTCGTCGTGACCAGCCTGGTCAAAGAAGACGAGGGATTATCTTACAGACGCCCACCAATCACAATGAAGAAACAGCTGGCACGTGCGTACCTCACTGCAGTCTAATGAGCGTTCAAATATTTTTTTCCCGTTAAATATATATGTCTTTACAAATAGATGAACTTTCATCGCGTGACAGAAATTCTTTGCAAAACAGGTCAGAAATCCCAACCATGTAGGAAAGTAACGTCCCAGAATTGTGTGGTACTTCCTTAGTATTTTCAAGGCTTGATAGTTAAGTTAAGGGATATATTGTCTTTGTTTCGCAAGTAAATTTGTGAGGTAACGTAATCACTAATAATTTTTGTAATCGACTTTGAATCACGGAGATACCAACTGAGTGTCAGAGGTTGAGCGAAATAATCACTTATATGGCGTATCTGTCTCATAATCGTTATGTCATTGCATGCACGTACATGGGATACCTTTTCAAATAGTTTTTTATTTGTAATGTTTTAGGTAAAAAGTAACTTAATTTTAAGTAAAATTTTACTGCAACACTTTTAATTTTAAAAAAAGTTTGAGCTGCTACTGCAGAACATTATATATATTTTTTTGGTATTCTTCGTCTAAAAACACAAAAAATATAAATTATTTATTAATTTTAGTTACTAAAATCAGTATAATTTTTACGCTTAATTACGTGATCGTTAACATATATTCAATCCTTTCCGTATGAACTAATATTATATCAAATTATTTCCATAGGAGCCGTGCATACTGGAGTGTCACATTAACACGACATAAAGGCTAGACCCTTAATGTATTGCCCCGAACCGCAGCTTGATCCATAACATGAGGATATTGAGTTGGTCATAAAATACTTCGTAACCCTTTATAGCTATTTATGAATCCATTTAAGTGAATTTGAACCAACAAATCGTATGGATTTCATTCCGTTTGTTATATTCAAGTACATTTGGTTGTATACATGCTTTGCAAAATTATTGCAATTCATTGTTATCAGAATCTTTATCGGCACCTTTTTTTGTACCGCAAAAGTAGCCAACTTATCTAAACGAGCGAGATAGCCACCTGTTTGTAAAACTATGGAAATCGTCTAAAAGGGATAAAGGGCCTTAAGGATTTTTTTTTTGTAAAAGTGAGTTGGGATGACAGTTTGACACTCGTTACTGCATCTACTGCGGTGTCGCCTCTAAGTGCAAGGCTCATTACTTTTGTGCAACCTTCTCGTCGTCGATAGGGCAATTACTCAGCGTGAGACTTTGAGATGTGACTCAAATAAAATAAAGATTGCGAAAGAGTGATTAGGTTGTCTTAAACGTCTGAACTGGAATTCAGATACATAAAAATTATACGAAAAATAAATGCAAGGAAGGTTTCGAGTTAAAATTTTAATGTAAGCTTTTAAAATCAGTAATGCGTTTTCTAAAACAGTTTAAAACAAAATCCAGATACAGTTTTTTTTTGTTTGGTTTTCCTGATCAGACATTACACGGATTAATTGTATTGCGCGGGTTTGTATACATATCTGAAATATAGACGCATGGCTCAGCCTCACCCACCATGTTAATTTTCTCGCTATTTATTCATTACTGATTTTAAGAGCAAATAGTAAAATTTTAACTCAATAGGTTCCTTAAATTTATTGTTCTGCCACAAATATTTTTAGCAGAAATTCAGGTGTAGTACAGATGTCCATAAAATAATTTCCCAGTTTAAATGGTATAATTTAAACTTTTAATTTAGACCATTTACAACAAATCATACATTCAATTGAAAGTAAAATAACCTAGTTTGTTATACAAATGTTCAATATGCGCACCTTTAATTACACGGCACGCATCCAACCTAAAGCCCAATCCTTCCCACGCGTTATTTACTACGTCCAGAGTAATTAGTAATGGAAGCACTAGTCTCTTCAATCCTGTGTCTCATCTCTTGACAAATGATAAGGTAGCGGCGGAACGTAGACACGATATTTTATAAAGCTCCAAAGGAGAACATTGCATGGCGTTGTGTCAGGTGAACGTGGAGACCAGCGAAAAATAGCTCTGTCGTCTCGGCCATACCAACCACTCCAACGGTCAGGGACTTCGAAGTTCAACCACTCTCATACAAAGAGATTCCAATGGGGAGGGTCTCCATCATGTTGTCAAATAAATTTTACATGTTCACCCTCTACTAATTGGGGAAAGAGTCATTTTTGTTCACCTGCAAGCGAGAAATCAACAAGCAGTATTCGCGCATGCGCTTATCCGAAACGGTTTGAATTACTTTTTAATTGTGACCTTGAACCAACACTCTAAATCGCTTACAGTTGACACTATCAAATTTCATAACTGGGACATCCTTTTATTAACAAGCTGTATAATGGGTCTTTAGCACCGTGTGGAGCTGAACTCGACAGTTGCATTGACAGATGTGCGCAGAAGACAAGAGCAGGCTGGTATCGGTCACTGGTGTGTGCTCCGAGCACCGCTTGGTGATCCTTGGTAAAGGGGGGGGGGGGGGCACCTTAATGAGCTCGCTCGCTCGGCGCCGGCTGCGGCAAATGGGCGGCGACCAACTCACGCATCGCACGTGAGACGCACGTTGCTGCTTCTACTTGTCGGGCACGGACGCAGCAGCCCCTGCCCCCACCACAAAGCAGTAGCGATGCCAAGCCGTCAATCACATCCAGCTCCTCTCGCTCATGAATCGGCAGAGGCATAGGGCCCATGGGCGTAAATACCTGTCTGGATTGGGGGGATTGTTTGGGGGGGGGGGGGGGGGGGGGGTAGGTCATTCCTCCTTGAAATTTAGAAACCCTTCACTGAGGGGGCCCACTTTAGCTAGCAAAATCGGGACTGTGAAACGGGTTTGATAAACGTACACGTCAAAACTATGTTTTATGGAAAACATTGTACTGTTACACTCATACAGAGTATTTTACGTTAATTGTTTTGGTTAATGAGCATCAAAATGGTAATTATGTTTATGGTATAAAATTATTACTGCACTGAAAAAAACTTTTTGTACTTTTACAAGAAAATTTCTTGGAAACCCTGTTGCCAAGAAAATCTCTTGTAGAACTACAAGGTAGAGCTTTGTAACGAAGTACAAAATATGATCTTGTATTTTTACAATGATTTTTCTTGCAAATTCACAAGGCATTGCTTTGTAATTTCCCAAAGCTAAGCTTTGTAATTTCCCAAGACATAGCTTTGTAGTTTCCCAAGAGTTGGCTTTGTAACATACCAAGGCTTAGCTTTGTAACTTCCCAAAAGTTGGCTTTGTAATATACCAAGGTTTTGCTTTGTAATTTCCCAAGGCTTAGCTTTGTAGTTACCCAAGAGTTGGCTCTGTAATATTCCAAGGCTTTGCTTTGTAATTTTCCAAGACCTTGCTTTGTAATTTCTCAAGAGTTGGCTTTGTAATTTTTCAAAGCTTAGCTTTGTACTAATGCAAGATTTGGCTCTGTAATATACCAAGGTTTTGCTTTGCAATTTTCAAGAGTTAGCTTTGTAATGTCCCAAGGCTTAACTTTGTAGTAACCCAAGAGTTGGCTCTGCAAAATTACAAGGTTTTTCTTTGTAAATTCCCAAGGCTTGTCTTTGTAATATTCCAAGGCTTTGCTTTGTAACTATCCAAGACTTTGTTTTGTATTTTCCCAAGACATTTCTTTGTAATTTTCCAAGGCTTTGCTTAGTATTTTCCCAATATGTGTAATTTCCCAATACTTTGCTTTGTAGTTTCCCAAAACTATGCTTTGTATTTTCACTAGACTTTGTTTTGTATTTTCACAAGACTGCTTTGTAGTTTCCCAAGACTATGCTTCGTAATTATACTAGATTTTGCTTTGTATTTTCACAAGACTGCTTTGCAGTTTTACAAGACTTCCCTTTTTGTTCCCAAGGTTTGATTTGCAATTTCTCCTAGCTTCTCCTTGTAATGCCTGGAGGCTTCACAGAAATAAATATATTTGAACTTTTATAATTGTTAGCGTGTTTGCTTTAAGTTTCCCTTGCTGTAGATGATTTGAATTGAGTAGAAATATTAACTAATGGACAAATCCATCCCAAACTGCAATGGCTTCACACAGCTATTGCTCGCCAAACATACAGCAATGACACTAAGAGTTTATGTATCTATAACATAAAATTAAGAAATTTTTTTTTCAACCCTTTCAAGAATATTTTTTGAGACAAAAGATAGCCTATGTCCTTCCCCAGGATATAATTTATTTCCTTGCCAAATTTCATTACAATCCATTGAGCCGTTTAGTCGTGATAAGCTAAGTTATTTTCGCATTTGTAAAGTTAGTGGAATGTTAGAAAGGGTTAATCAAAATATTAATTATAAATTAAATTACACATTAATTAAATTAATATATTGTTATGAATTATTTTGTTTTTTGCACTCCTGTTTTAATTGTATTTGTGGGTATATTTTACCTTGATGGAATCATACAACCTTTTCATCTGAGGTAGAAATTTAACTAATTGTGAAACATGCACCTATTTCAATTAAGTTTATGCCAATGTTTACACAAACACTCATTTATAATAGTTAAAGCAATGATTAGAATAATTTAATAATTTACCCTTATTACAAATGCCTCCATTAATTTTAAAATGTTGGGATACAATGCATCTTTATTTGAAATTAAAGGTAGATAACAAATTTCCTTCTGATACATTAGTTGATACTTAGTTATGTTGAATATTACTCAAATTCCCCAAATTTTTTACCTCTCATCTTATCCCACAGGGATGCTTTCGTTAATATTTAGAGCTAAATACACATGGCATGTCCATTAACAAAAAAAGTTATTCCATTTTATTAGATGTGAATACGGTAATTATAATCACCTTACATAAATTTTATCTTGGTAATGTTGGTTTTTATATTTCACATCATTCAACTTTTTTAAACAATACTAACCCTTTAAGAGGTGATACTTCAGAAAACATTCAATATGTACCGCCCTTTACTTCAAATATCAAAAAAACCCTCATAATTATGCCATTTATTCATGCTCAATTTCTTACATTCAGCTTTATTTGCTATGATGTTAAATCAAAACTTACTCCTTTCACATGCTTTAAACTCGAATACCAGAAAATAAAATAAAAACTTTACATATTTGTTCATCTTCCCTGATCTAGTACGTTTAGAAATTTACATTATTCTCTATAAACTATACCTACCCTTTTCATAGAAGAATCTTGCAAAAGTGAAATTTCTAGTTTTTTTTTATAATATGGTGCCAAAGTAGTATAGGATAGGGCATCCGAGCGCACGGGTTCTGGGTGTGGATTGTGATTGTCGGTCCGCCATATTGGATTGTGACGTCACGGCGGCCATCTTGGACGAGCGTAACGGGACACAGCGTAACGGGACATAACGTAACGGGACAAGTAGATCACGACGGCCATTTTGGATCCGCCATCTTGGATCCGCCATTTTGGATGACGTCATTGTGTTCTAGAAAATTCCGGTGATGTGTTTTCCGCCATTTTGAATGATGACGTCACCGTTGCAATTTTCGTTATGGCCACCATCTTTAACTTTTTTATTATCCGATTTAAACGAAATTTTTTTTAAAATTTTTAAAAAAATTTAAATAATAAAATTTTAATAAATTATTAATAAAAAACATATGTTAACGACACGGAGTTCGGAGTCCTCGGTTCGAACCCGGTGAGGGCGAAAAAAAATAAAAATGGCGAACGATCCTTCCCCCTAGGTGACTGCAGGCAGACTGACTCCCACCACTTTTTTTCAAAGCATATAGATCGTCATCTAGTATGACGTCATGACCGCCATCTTGTCTGCGATGCTGGAAGCCATCATCATTGTATCGTCGGCTAGAGTGTGCTGACGCCATGTTAGTTTAGTTCTTATCCGCTAGAGTGCAGTAATCATTTATTACTGTGACACCCGCCATCTTGAAATTTGGACGCCATCTTGAAAATCCGTAATTATTTAGCTAGAAATTCGGGAAAAGTTCCAAAATTCATTAAATAAATAGCTCATTAATTTAAATATTGATTCGATCCGCTACTGTCCTCGGTTCGATACCCGATCGATGCATTAATGTTTAATTTTATGAAAAAAAAAATAATTTCAATAAACCATGTTCAACCTTCTTAAAGAGACTTTAAATCCTCTACTACCATCATCCTATCAGACATCAAGACCGCCATCTTGAAAATCCGTAATTATTTAGCTAGAAATTCAGTAAAAAGTTCTAAAATTAATTAAATAAATCACTCATTAATTTACATATTGATTCGATCCGCACCTGTCCTCGGTTCGATACCCGATCGATGCATTAATGTTTAATTTTATGAAAAAAATAATAATAATTCCAATAAACCATGTTCAACATTCTTAAAGAGACTTCAAATCATCTACTACCATCATCCTATCAGACATCAAGACCACCATATTGGAAATTCGTAATTGTAATGCTAGAGATTCGGGAAAAAGTTCAAAACTCATTAAATAAATTTGTAATCTATATACTGATTGATTAGATCGACTAAGGTCCTTGACACGATCCTGGACGAAGCTATAATAAATTTAATTAAAATACCAGAAAAGTGTAAGGTTCGAGGAATAAAACACCTAAAAGTCTTTTACAAACATAATATTTATTACACAATTTCTATCCTACTACAGAATCACTTGCGAAAGCCAGCAATCTTATAAAAATTTTGCCCTGCTTAGACGTACAACGACTACTTCTTAGCTCCAAATGGCTCCAAAAGCTCCAACAGCCTCCAAATGCTTAACACAGTTCTAAATGGCTCCAAATGCTCCAAAAGGCCTCCAAATGCTTGACAGCTCCAAATGTTTCCAGCAGCTCCAAATGCTCCAAATGCTTGACAGCTCCAAATGCTTCAAAAGGCTCCAAATGCTCCAAACAGCCTCCAAATAGCTCCAACAGCTCCAACAGCCTCCAAATGCTTGACAGCTCCAAATGTTTCCAGCAGTTCCAAATGCTCCAAATTCTTGACAGCTCCAAATGCTTCAAAAGGCTCCAAATGCTCCAAATGACTTCAAAAGGCTCCAAATGCTCCAACAGCCTCCAATGCATAACACAGCTCCAAATGGCTCCAACAGCCTCCAAATGCTTAACACAGCTCTAATGGCTCCAAATGCTCCAAACGGCCTCCAAATGCTTGACAGCTCCAAATGTCTCCAGCAGCTCCAAATGCTCCAACAGCTCCAAAAAAAGGCTCCAAATGCTCCAACAGCCTCCAAATGCTTAACACAGCTCCAAATGGCTCCAAATGCTTGACCGCTCCAAATGCATAACACAGCTCCAAATGGCTCCAAATGCTCCAAACGGCCTCCAAATGCTTGACAGCTCCAAATGTCTCCAGCAGCTCCAAATGCTCCAACAGCTCCAAAAAAAGGCTCCAAATGCTCCAACAGCCTCCAAATGCTTAACACAGCTCCAAATGGCTCCAAAATGCTTGGCAGCTCCAAATGCTTCAAAAGGCTCCAAATGCTCCAAATGGCTCCAACAGCTCCAAAAGACTCCAAATGCTTCAAAAGGCTCCAATTGCTCCAAGAGCTCCATCTTCAATTGGTTCCAACTGATTCCTATTACTTTTATCGAACTTGACATGATTACTAACATGTCTTTATCAGTATACATTTTGACTGGCAGTGGTAACGTTTTTTACACCTTTAAGTTATAAGTTTTATTTAGAAATCAGATTTCGATAAATGATAGCTTCCATCTGGAAAGAAAATATATTAATTTATCTTCAAGTTTATACACATACATTTAATTTAATCCATTATTGTATGTAGCCAGCTTCCCTCAGTTCTTTGAGTATGAAGGATATTTCTTTAATGTTCGAATAGTTTCCTGCACAAAGCGATCCATGTAGTAGTCGTAGCCTGTTAACCAATATGTTAGGATCTTCCCATGAGGTATAATCAATCTCTTCTGCTGCCTTCATCATCCTTGCATGTTTATAATAAATATTATCTCTGGTGTCTATCGTTTTAACACCAACCACAAGGTCACTTTCGTCATCTTGCCAGTGATTATCACAAGCTTGATCAGGATAATTTATTTTATTACGTCGTTTCCATCGTTTTGGTCTCAAATCACCATCACAGTCTTCGCTCTTGCATGCTTTTGGTGCTTCAGTACAGTACTCAATCATGTCAGCCTCAGATGTGTCACCACAATCTTCAATCATGCCAGCTTCTGATGTGTCACCACAGTCTTCAATCATGTCAGCACCACAAACTTGATCAGGATAATTTATTTTATTACGTCGTTTCCATCGTTTTGGTCTCAGACTGCCATCACAGTCTTCGATCTTGCCTGCTTTAGGTGTTTCAGTACAGTACTCAATCATGTCAGCCTCAGATGTGTCACCACAATCTTCCATCATGCCAGCCTCAGATGATTCATCAAAGTCTTCGACCTTGTAAGCTTCGGGTGGTTCTCCATCTTTCACATTTTCATGGAGACGACTAGATATTGGAGTAAATATATTTTCATTTCTAATGTGGTTACAACTTCCTTCGTTTGTTTTAAATTTTAAATTATTATCTTGATCTAGATCAGTAATTTTAGCATTAGCTTTTTCGCCTTCGTTCCTCTTCCGCGATGTTGTAGCCCAGTCTTCGTTATCTTTATTCATCTTAATTGTACAGGTCTTGTAATGTCTATCCAAGTAATATCTTCTACCAAAGGATTTCTGACACTGACTGCAATGAAATGGTTTTTGACAAGGACCCAAATTACACTCGCTTCTCTCATGTCGTTTAGCATTCTTTCTCAAGGTAAACACCTTGCTACAGTATCTACAGTGATGACGTTTTGATACAGGAACAAATCCCGTTTCAGGATTCATATTAGTTATTGAGACTAATGCCAGATGCAAACTAAGAGTTTTAAATTAGATATATTACTTAAATAGAATTATTTAATTATTTCATCAGCGAGAATTAATTTATCTCATTCAAAGGTACTTGTTGCAAGTAGTTCTGCTTTTCAACAACAGATGTCGCCACATGTTACTTGCAGGTAAATAATATTTAGTTCTTTTATGCGGGATGCGGGATGCTCACTAACGATCGCAAAAGAAGGATGGCTTCGCTAGACTCCAAGGAGAAGGAAGTTCGTCCTTCCTGTTAGTTCCTCTTAGATTTCTCAGAGATTATTATTATTCGACTGAGTAATGATTTTTTTTTTTAAATTTCCACCTGATAAAAATATTACAAGTGCTGATTTATTGGCAGAATTTCAATAATTAAATGCAACATTGAATAAAAAATGACATGACGCATTAAGTAAAAAATTCTTCATGCAGAGATCAATTCCTCATCAGTAACCAGAAGCACTCGGAGAAAACCATCAGATGTCTAGTCAGGAATAATCAGAAGCACCCAGAGAAAACCATCAAAATATTGTCAAGAATAATCAGGAGCACACGGAGAAAACCATCATAATATTGTCAAGAATAAACGGGAGCACACGGAGAAATCCACCATAATATTGACAAGAATAATCAGGAGCACACGGAGAAAACCACCGCAAGTTTTCTTTGATATCATAAAATTTCAGGAAAAAAATAATAAAAAATAAAAATAAATTAATAAAAAATTAAAAAAAAATAAAAAAACAATACATAAAATTCTGGCTTGTACTAGAACTCTATCTTTGTTCAACAATGAGAAGTTCACAAGCTAGCAGAATATATTTATGTATTTTTTTATTTTATTTTTTTTTAATTTTTATTAATTTATTTTAATTTTTTATTATTTTTTTCCTGAAATTTTATGATATCAAAGAAAACTTGCGGTGGTTTTCTCCGTGTGCTCCTGATTATTCTTGTCAATATTATGGTGGATTTCTCCGTGTGCTCCCGTTTATTCTTGACAATATTATGATGGTTTTCTCCGTGTGCTCCTGATTATTCTTGACAATATTTTGATGGTTTTCTCTGGGTGCTTCTGATTATTCCTGACTAGACATCTGATGGTTTTCTCCGAGTGCTTCTGGTTACTGATGAGGAATTGATCTCTGCATGAAGAATTTTTTACTTAATGCGTCATGTCATTTTTTATTCAATGTTGCATTTAATTATTGAAATTCTGCCAATAAATCAGCACTTGTAATATTTTTATCAGGTGGAAATTTAAAAAAAAAATCATTACTCAGTCGAATAATAATAATCTCTGAGAAATCTAAGAGGAACTAACAGGAAGGACGAACTTCCTTCTCCTTGGAGTCTAGCGAAGCCATCCTTCTTTTGCGATCGTTAGTGAGCATCCCGCATCCCGCATAAAAGAACTAAATATTATTTACCTGCAAGTAACATGTGGCGACATCTGTTGTTGAAAAGCAGAACTACTTGCAACAAGTACCTTTGAATGAGATAAATTAATTCTCGCTGATGAAATAATTAAATAATTCTATTTAAGTAATATATCTAATTTAAAACTCTTAGTTTGCATCTGGCATTAGTCTCAATAACTAATATGAATCCTGAAACGGGATTTGTTGCTGTATCAAAACGTCATCACTGTAGATACTGTAGCAAGGTGTTTACCTTGAGAAAGAATGCTAAACGACATGAGAGAAGCGAGTGTAATTTGGGTCCTTGTCAAAAACCATTTCATTGCAGTCAGTGTCAGAAATCCTTTGGTAGAAGATATTACTTGGATAGACATTACAAGACCTGTACAATTAAGATGAATAAAGATAACGAAGACTGGGCTACAACATCGCGGAAGAGGAACGAAGGCGAAAAAGCTAATGCTAAAATTACTGATCTAGATCAAGATAATAATTTAAAATTTAAAACAAACGAAGGAAGTTGTAACCACATTAGAAATGAAAATATATTTACTCCAATATCTAGTCGTCTCCATGAAAATGTGAAAGATGGAGAACCACCCGAAGCTTACAAGGTCGAAGACTTTGATGAATCATCTGAGGCTGGCATGATGGAAGATTGTGGTGACACATCTGAGGCTGACATGATTGAGTACTGTACTGAAACACCTAAAGCAGGCAAGATCGAAGACTGTTATGGCAGTCTGAGACCAAAACGATGGAAACGACGTAATAAAATAAATTATCCTGATCAAGTTTGTGGTGCTGACATGATTGAAGACTGTGGTGACACATCAGAAGCTGGCATGATTGAAGATTGTGGTGACACATCTGAGGCTGACATGATTGAGTACTGTACTGAAGCACCAAAAGCATGCAAGAGCGAAGACTGTGATGGTGGTTTGAGACCAAAACGATGGAAACGACGTAATAAAATAAATTATCCTGATCAAGCTTGTAATAATCACTGGCAAGATGACGAAAGTGACCTTGTGGTTGGTGTTAAAACGATAGACACCAAAGATAATATTTATTATAAACATGCAAGGATGATGAAGGCAGCAGAAGAGATTGATTATACCTCATGGGAAGATCCTAACATATTGGTTAACAGGCTACGACTACTACATGGATCGCTTTGTGCAGGAAACTATTCGAACATTAAAGAAATATCCTTCATACTCAAAGAACTGAGGGAAGCTGGCTACATACAATAATGGATTAAATTAAATGTATGTGTATAAACTTGAAGATAAATTAATATATTTTCTTTTCAGATGGAAGCTATCATTTATCGAAATCTGATTTCTAAATAAAACTTATAACTTAAAGGTGTAAAAAACGTTACCACTGCCAGTCAAAATGAATACTGATAAAGACATGTTAGTAATCATGTCAAGTTCGATAAAAGTAATAGGAATCAGTTGGAACCAATTGAAGATGGAGCTCTTGGAGCAATTGGAGCCTTTTGAAGCATTTGGAGTCTTTTGGAGCTGTTGGAGCCATTTGGAGCATTTGGAGCCTTTTGAAGCATTTGGAGCTGCCAAGCATTTTGGAGCCATTTGGAGCTGTGTTAAGCATTTGGAGGCTGTTGGAGCATTTGGAGCCTTTTTTTGGAGCTGTTGGAGCATTTGGAGCTGCTGGAGACATTTGGAGCTGTCAAGCATTTGGAGGCCGTTTGGAGCATTTGGAGCCATTTGGAGCTGTGTTATGCATTTGGAGCGGTCAAGCATTTGGAGCCATTTGGAGCTGTGTTAAGCATTTGGAGGCTGTTGGAACATTTGGAGCCTTTTTTTGGAGCTGTTGGAGCATTTGGAGCTGCTGGAGACATTTGGAGCTGTCAAGCATTTGGAGGCCGTTTGGAGCATTTGGAGCCATTAGAACTGTGTTAAGCATTTGGAGGCTGTTGGAGCCATTTGGAGCTGTGTTATGCATTGGAGGCTGTTGGAGCATTTTGAGCCTTTTTTTGGAGCTGTTGGAGCATTTGGAGCCTTTTGGAGTCATTTGGAGCATTTGGAGCCTTTTGAAGCATTTGGAGCTGTCAAGAATTTGGAGCATTTGGAACTGCTGGAAACATTTGGAGCTGTCAAGCATTTGGAGGCTGTTGGAGCTGTTGGAGCCATTTGGAGGCTGTTTGGAGCATTTGGAGCCTTTTGAAGCATTTGGAGCTGTCAAGCATTTGGAGCATTTGGAGCTGCTGGAAACATTTGGAGCTGTCAAGCATTTGGAGGCCGTTTGGAGCATTTGGAGCCATTTAGAACTGTGTTAAGCATTTGGAGGCTGTTGGAGCTTTTGGAGCCATTTGGAGCTAAGAAGTAGTCGTTGTACGTCTAAGCAGGGCAAAATTTTTATAAGATTGCTGGCTTTCGCAAGTGATTCTGTAGTAGGATAGAAATTGTGTAATAAATATTATGTTTGTAAAAGACTTTTAGGTGTTTTATTCCTCGAACCTTACACTTTTCTGGTATTTTAATTAAATTTATTATAGCTTCGTCCAGGATCGTGTCAACGACCTTAGTCGATCTAATCAATCAGTATATAGATTACAAATTTATTTAATGAGTTTTGAACTTTTTCCCGAATCTCTAGCATTACAATTACGAATTTCCAATATGGTGGTCTTGATGTCTGATAGGATGATGGTAGTAGATGATTTAAAGTCTCTTTAAGAATGTTGAACATGGTTTATTGGAATTATTATTATTTTTTTCATAAAATTAAACATTAATGCATCGATCGGGTATCGAACCGAGGACAGGTGCGGATCGAATCAATATGTAAATTAATGAGTGATTTATTTAATTAATTTTAGAACTTTTTACTGAATTTCTAGCTAAATAATTACGGATTTTCAAGATGGCGGTCTTGATGTCTGATAGGATGATGGTAGTAGAGGATTTAAAGTCTCTTTAAGAAGGTTGAACATGGTTTATTGAAATTATTATTTTTTTCATAAAATTAAACATTAATGCATCGATCGGGTATCGAACCGAGGACAGGAGCGGATCGAATCAATATTTAAATTAATGAGCTATTTATTTAATGAATTTTGGAACTTTTCCCGAATTTCTAGCTAAATAATTACGGATTTTCAAGATGGCGTCCAAATTTCAAGATGGCGGGTGTCACAGTAATAAATGATTACTGCACTCTAGCGGATAAGAACTAAACTAACATGGCGTCAAAACACTCTCGCCGTCGAAAACAAGATGGTGGTCTCCAGCAACGAAGACAAGATGGCGGACATGACGTCATACTAGGTGACGATATATATGCTTTAAGAAAAGTGGTGGGAGTCAGTCTGCCTGCAGCCACCATTAAGGAAGGAGCCTGTCGCCATTTTTAATTTTTATTTTTTTGCCCTCACTGGGTTCGAACCGAGGACTCCGAACTCCGTGTCGTAAATGTATTTTTTTTTTTAAATATTTTATTAAAGTATTATTATTTAATTTTTTTATAATTTTTAAAAAAAATTTCATTAAAATCGGATAATAAATAAAAAAGTTAAAGATGGCGGCCGTAACGAAAATTGCAACGGTGACGTCATAATCCATGATGACGTCAGAGGCTTATCGTAGGCTGTAGACATGGATGCTTAAGCCTACATATGGACATTTCTAGCAGCTGGGATTTTTAAGGACTAAAAACGGGAAATTTTCCCTCGAAATGGGAATTTTTCTCTCGTAAACGGGAATTTTTGAATTGTGGAATTTTTTGAGATTTTTTGGCGGAATTTTTTTCCACAGAAATGTACATTTTGGCGAATTTTGAGGAATTTTGGGCAATTTTTGCCCAATTTTGGCGAATTTTGAGGGTCAAAGGTCAAGGTCAAACTTGTCCCGTTACGATGTGTCCCGTTACACTCCTCCAAGATGGCCGCCGTGACGTCACAATCCAATATGGCGGACCGACAATCACAATCCACACCCAGAACCCGTGCGCCCGGATGCCCTATCCTATACTACTTGCCAAGTAATTTGAGCCATACTTATCAGGATGCAATTTTAACTTCAAATAATTTTCAATGAATAAAAAATTCAGTATGAGTCTAGATGAAAGTTCTAACTATTTAAATTGAATAAGGGTTGCCTTGTCATTTTAAAACCATACCTGCTTCCTTTTATATTATATAGGGTTAAAATTTTGCAAAAATTGTGTTTGGTAGTTTTAGTATGTTTCTAATAAAACATTTTTATCAAAATGTGTTACCAGTAGTTTTCGATTGCTGCTAGGACGGACTAAAAAAAATTTAATAACTATATTTTTCTCTCTCAATAATGTAAATAACCTTTTACAATAGTTTTGTCATTTTATTCATTTTATTGACATTTTACCTTTACAGTATTATTAGTAGTTAATAGTTTTTTAAATCCAGGTGTGAACCTTATTTCTTAGTTACTATGTACATACACAACTTTTTTACAATTACAGAGTCTTACGAAGAGTCAAAGAATGAGAACAGAAGGAAACAAAACAAAAAATAATTAAAATAAAAAGATTTTTTTTTTAAAATTATAACTGAACATCACTGAACATAACATGTCGAAAACAAACTTATTTACAATAGAAAAATGTATAAATAATATTTACTGTAATGATACAATTTGTTCAGATTTATAAAAACTTTCATGTATACATATTAAATAATGAAATACGTAGGTCGATTAAAATTGTGAAAAGATGCTAAAATAAAGACAAAACAAATTTATTCTGCTTTCAATTTGCAAAATAAATTTAAAACTTTCTGCGCAATCGCACCACCTTCAATTCCGCCCATTAATTGAATGTAAGTTAGAGAGTTTTTTTCCTTTCTTCGGGTATTCCAGGTTGCATGAATAATAAAATGCCAAAAGGCCCGTAATAGCTTCTGTTAAACTTGAAAGTCCTCCGACAAATATTTTTCCCTCTGCCTTGATACTGAAATCTCTTCCACTAACTATGTGGGCAGATGGGTCTTCGCTTTCTTTATTCTGTAACAATCAATCAAAACATTATGCACTTTAAAATTACAAGTAACTCACAAATGTGATCAACCAGAAATATTAATATGGTAGAGGGAATAATTTGTTAAACATAAATCACCTGAATTTAGACATACAAATGGTTCACATAATATTTAAATAAGTTATTACAAAACACAAGCAAATAAATATTGTCTTCAGCATAAAAGGAGTCACATTTTGACTGTTTAACACAACTGACCAATGTTCATATATCATTCTTAGTGAAGAACAGCTGCTTGAGCATGTTATCGAAGAAAAGTGACCATGGCAGATTCTAACATCATCACACGCTACATGTCCATGATTAAGGGGGTGATGTGTATAGAAAGTTGGTAAATGTTTTGCAATGTTTAACAATGTCAAAAAACAAACATGCTGTAATACAATTTTTTATACTGAATGCAATTGACTCTTCTGATATGATTATAAAAGAGCACAAATGACTTGGATTAGAAAAAATGAAATAATTTTGTACCCACTTAATATTAAAACATGACGTCGACCCAGGTGTCTCCCCTGCTCATAAAGCCCGTTATGCTGCGCCAACTCCTGAACCACCCCTGCCCGTGCAGTGTGACATTTTAATTTGTATATATTAAGAACGTACTTTTATATGTAATAATGGGTCATGTATTATTTTATGTATTATTTTTCAGTAATTTTTTGTAATTTTATTATTGTTATATGTCTTTCTAAAGTATTATTGTAATTGGTGTCACCGGGCGACGAAGCCGAGGCTAAACCCGGAATCTCTCCGAGCGCTGCACGTGTCGCGGAGTGCGGAGGAGGACGGGCGGAGAGGCGGAGACGCGGCAGGAGGGGGTGTAGTCATCTGGCGGCTGAGCGAGGCGGTCGTACAGGAGACGAGTGTCGCAGCAAGACGAGAGCCACGGCTGGTGAGATTGGGTCCGGGGGATCGGGAACCGCGCGATCACGTGTGTTACGTTGTCGGTCGCCATTGTAAATAATTTAATTGTGTATAAGTATTTTCTTGTTTCCTTTGAGGCGGGACATTCCGCACATTCAGCGGACACGTGCATGCCGCAACGAACCGGACCTTACGTCGCCGGCGACGGCGTTCCAACTTAATAAGTTTCTCGCGATCATAGGGAAAGGGCAGAGACAGCTCATCAAGCGCATACGAGACCCGGGGGTGCAGTCCGCACTTGGCGCCTGCCCGCCCCAAACACGTGCAGCCGAGCCTCACTCCGCGGAGGGACGGGTGTTGTGCCGCGGATCGCCCATGTACATAGATTGCGAGAAGGGCTCAATAAATACTTGCAGTCAAACTGTCGACACATCATTGTAGCTCGGATAGTGTTAATTTCCCCCGCCACGAGGCCTGAACCCCTCCCTGAGAATACAACGCAACCCGCATCACGGGGGTGATATCCGGGGCTACAAGTGTCACCCAATTTGTGTGGCCAATTTCTTAAGAAATTCATGCTGAACATTTTTACGAACTTTTTATTAAATTCTGAGCGGGCCGGGCAGAGACGCGGCGCGGCAGGGCTGAGCGTGGGAGACGCAGCTGCATGCGGAAGCCGGCGCGGCGAGATAGCAGCGGATCGAGTTGCGACGCGTCCCACGGCGCTGGCGCGTAAAAGAAGCCGGGCGGAGACACCGAGAAGATAGCGACGGGAAGATAGCGGATGTCAACGGGACTGATAGTGACTGGAAGATAGTGTGTACGAGTGGTGCGGATTACCGTGAGACAAGACGAATTGGAGTCGAGAGTGGAAAGGATCCTGCCCGCGCCTGGGAGAGAGACGCCTGAGTCGTCGCTGAGTTCGGTGTGCCGCGACCACGAGACGGAATCCGCACGTTGCTACAAACATGAACGACTTCCAAGAGGCGTAAAATCCTGGGTCGATGCGGACTTTCCAGAACCGGGCGAGAGTTGCGATCAATTTTCAAATTATGGATGTGGCGCGGACTTTCCAGAGCCAAGAAAGAGTTGCGTTCACTTCTCAGATTATGAATGTGGATTTGTTTCGAATACCGGATGTATGGCATGACAATGTGCGGTGCGCGTTCATGCCCCGGCGGGACACCTGATTGGGTGGTTCTGCGAGAGTGCGGCAATCTATGGCACGAGGAGTGTTTACATCTGACCGATCTAGCAGAGGCGTGGATGTTTGGGTTTACGTGTCATCGGTGCCAAGTGAAGCTGTGTGTAGACGCTGCTGCAATCGTCACGACGACCATGAAGGCCGAGTGGTCACACTGCGGACGCAGACACATTGCTCGCAATGTCACTGCTTGAGACGACAATACTCCCGATGCCGCTGCAACTGACGCCTCAGACGCCGCCCCCAACGCTGCCACAGCCACCCGCAACGTTCGTCACCGAGGACGTGCCACAGCCACCCGCAACGTATGTCACCGAGAGCATGCCACAGCCACCCGCAACGTACGTCACCGAGGACGTGCCACAGCCACCCGCAACGTACGTCACCGAGAGCGTGCCACAACCACCCGCAACGTACGTCACCGAGAGCGTGCCACAGCCACCCGCAACGTACGTCACCGAGAGCGTGCCACAACCACCCGCAACGTACGTCACCGAGAGCGTGCCACAACCACCCGCAACGTACATCACCGAGGACGTGCCACAGCCACCCGCAACGTACGTCACCGAGAGCGTGCCACAACCACCCGCAACGTACGTCACCGAGGACGTGCCACAGCCACCCGCAACGTACGTCACCGAGGACGTGCCACAGCCACCCGCAACGTACGTCACCGAGAGTGTGCCACAACCACCCGCAACGTACGTCACCGAGAGCGTGCCACAACCACCCGCAACGTACGTCACCGAGGACGTGCCACAGCCACCCGCAACGTACGTCACCGAGGACGTGCCACAGCCACCCGCAACGTACGTCACCGAGGACGTGCCACAGCCACCCGCAACGTACGTCACCGAGAGCGTGCCACAACCACCCGCAACGTACGTCACCGAGAGCGTGCCACAACCACCCGCAACGTACATCACCAAGGACGTGCCACAGCCACCCGCAACGTACGTCACCGAGAGTGTGCCACAACCACCCGCAACGTACATCACCGAGGACGTGCCACAGCCACCCGCAACGTACGTCACCGAGAGCGTGCCACAACCACCCGCAACGTACGTCACCGAGAGCGTGCCACAACCACCCGCAACGTATGTCACCGAGAGCGTGCCACAGCCACCCGCAACATACGTCACCGAGAGCGTGCCACAACCACCCGCAACGTACATCACCGAGGACGTGCCACAGCCACCCGCAACGTACGTCACCGAGAGCGTGCCACAACCACCCGCAACGTACATCACCGAGAGCGTGTCACAGCCACCCGCAACGTACGTCACCGAGAGCGTGCCACAACCACCCGCAACGTACGTCACCGAGGACGTGCCACAGCCACCCGCAACGTACGTCACCGAGAGCGTGCCACAACCACCCGCAACGTACGTCACCGAGGACGTGCCACATCCACCCTTTTCGTATGTTACATGGTTGAAAGTTATCTTGTCATATTTCCTATATACAGTGCATTGTTCTCCTGTCACATGTTTCAGCTCATTTAGCAACAATGGGTTCATTTGAGAGTTGTGTACAAGTGTGAAATGCTTACTGCTGTTGCTGCTGCTGCTAAAAAAAATCACCCGACAAGTAAAACATCATGGTTACTGCATGCTTTTTAGCTATGTACTGTGGTACATTTTTAAAATTTTTGCACCTGGCCACTAAACTTTTTACGAATGAATGCTTTGCCTCAAAGCGCATGCACCAACAATTTCTGAGAGGACCAAACTTCTCAATCAGCTCTGGATAATGTCGAATAAAATGGTGCTTCATCTTCATTGATTCTTGAGGAAAAACTTGCAATAAAAGTTGATGGTGAGTCTCAATCTGATATCGTAGGTAACCAATCATATCTGAAGATATTACAGGAGCACAAGAAAGCTCTACGATATCTTTCAAAAGCATCAACAATTCCCAGCAAGTAGTACCTTCTGGCACTAAATGGCCAATAATCAATGGAAAAAGTCTAAGCAATGTATGGTGAATGGCTGCATTTCCACCAAGTGATTTTTTGAGATGAAAGGTCTTGGGTATCTTAGAAATCTTGTTTTTCTTGTCTGATGATTCATATGTAAATGATGAAAGAATATTACTGAAAGTGTCATAGGAAAAAAAAATATTTTTCATTAATTATTTAAGCACTAAAGCAATTTCATACGGCACAATACCTTCCAACAGGTCATGCATAATGTCAGGTGGCATACCCTCAACTGTTCTGAAATGTTTCAGCTCAGCTAATGGGCAGTCAGCCTTGATGCCATACAATCTGGCATTCACAATAACACCATTTTCTTCAATCTTCTTTACATGATTCATGTGTGATTCATGGGTTCTCTCAACATCAAATTCTTTAATTTTAATATCTTTCTTCTGTATCAGGCAAAATCTGCATGTTCTTCCTGAACTTGAGCCAAAAGCTATACTAAATCCTCCTAACATATTAGATGACAGATTATCACCTGATACAAATGCAACTGTGCCTTTCATGTTTGCTTGCAAGCTATCAACGTAAATTCCAGTTTCTTCTAAAATTCTCAACTCTTCAATCAGCGGAGACAATATTCCACAACAGCTTTCTGGTAAGCAATTATACATGGTTGTATGGTCTGCAGTACAGATTTATGTTTCGATGAAAGGTTCAAGAGCTGCCAGTAAAAACGTGCAAGTTTATGAACATTTTTGTGAGCCCCTAATGGATTAGAGATTTCAAGTTCATCCAAGTACAAATTAATTTTCAATGTAAGGAGATCAGACAAAAATTCAGATGACTTGCATATAGAACCATCAGAATAATCACTTAATACATCAGTAGGTATGCAGCAGTCTAATATACTGTTCAAAATATCTGCATTTTTAGCATTTTGTGAAGTGCAGCCAAAATAGAAATGTATTGAAATTTACATTTTCTGTAACCTGAAACACCAAGAATGTGTTCGTAATGTGGGAAAAAGTACTGCGAGAAATTTTCTTGAAGGAACTTTTTTCGTCTGTGGGTTGTTGACATTCTGCCATTTCGTTCAAGTGCATATTGTAATGTTGTCTTAGATGATTTAATTTTTTTCAAAATTTCAGTAGCTGATTCATCTCCAACACCAACAGAAGTTAAACCTGATTTTAAAGTTTTTATTGAACTGTGAGAATTTATTTCGAGCAAAAGAAGAATTTCTTCAAACAAGTTTGATATTGAAGCTTCAGTCATGTGAAGTTGTGATTCCATTTTTAGTTGTAATCTAGCAAGATAATTTTCCACATCACAAATGAACTCCTCTTCCACATTTGCAATTTCCTCTTCACTGTTACTAATCAGATTACTACCTTCACACGGCACTGATGCTTCTGCTTTTGTAAAATGCAACATTTAGATCTTTAATATCCCAACCTTCATGTTTGCGAATCAAATTTGTTCTCAAAGAAGAATAATTTCTGAACGATTTGTTGCAACCATTAATTGGGCAATCACTGCTACCGTTATTAATAATGTGTGTGCCACAGTGAGACCGAACAGCCCTTCTGTCAACTCCAATATTTGTGTGGCATTTTGGACATTCCAAATCAAAATTTACTTCTGAGGGTACAATTAAAATGAAGATGCTTCAATACACCAAAACCACTTGCAAATTGTAAAATACATTCTGGGCATCTGAAACTTATTTTTGAGTTTAAACACTGTTTCTAGTCACTGTCCTGAAAACATAAATTACAGAATTACAGCCACATTTGTAATATAAAATTCAGCTTACAATGAATGAGGAACTCATGCTAGACTATACATTACACTATATTACTATTAACTAACAATTAACTGCAAACAAATAAATATCTGTTCGGATGCATCCTCACAGCCATCAACTAATGTTGTATGTGACGGAAAGTTTTGATTATTAAGATGATGTTGTCAATGAATATTTTATTGCTGTTAAATTTTCTTCCGATCCTAATATGACACAATAAGTTTTCCTCCATTTTGCAAAAAAAAAAATTAACTCAAATTTTTTTTGGTTAAATGTTTTTATAAAATTATATGATTTAGTGACCTGGGGTTGCCAAAACTATTAATTTGCTCAACTATATAACCTTTAAACTGTTCATAAAACATTAGAAATTATATTGGCAAAATTATATAAAAATACTGAAAAACATTAACAATAGGTATATTGAAAGTTTGAATAAAAATATATTAAGCCACCTAAATGCTTCATTTGCTTGTTATGAAGTTTTGTTTCTCTCAGTATTGTGCTTTAAATAGTAATATAAAAACAGTACATTGTGTATGAAAATATCTATGTTTACTGAATAAATAAATTGGAAATAGTATGCAGGATATGAGTATATCGAATCTGAGTTCAAGGGACTGCTATAAAACTGAGTTGTATTTATTCTGAAAATATCCACAAATTAGACTAACTTCACTAGCTACTGCTTCATAAAATGATACAACTCAACAATTTTTTTTAATTTACTTAAAAACCAAATTTTTTTACATTTACATACTGTTACGATTTCCCTGCGGGTTCGTAAAGGATAGCCCAATTAATAGATTTTATTTCACACACACAGTTTTATTTATTACCACTACTTGTCACTTACAAATAATCTTCTAAATTGGCAAATAATTAACTACACTTAAAGAAATGCCAATTCCCCAGTCACTCGTTTCACACACCTCGCTGGGCCGCACTTCCGGCGCAACTCTGACCGCAGCACCCCTCGTGGGTCTCCGCCGCGGGACTCCGTCGCCGCACTCCGCCGCCGCCGTCACACCCTTCGCCGAGATCCCACACGACGCCTCACTCGGAACTTCACTCGGCTCCGCCGCGCCCGCGACTCTATCGCCCGGAAACTCCGCCGCGGGAAAACTCCCGACTCCACTGAACTTACTCACTCCCTGCCCTGGAACCTTCGTCCAAGGACTTCGCCACTCTGCCGCACCTGCGGCACTATCGCCCGGAAACTCCGCCGCGGGAGAACTCACTCAGTCACCAACTGACTGACTGACTCGAAGGTCGGCCCAACCTCCTTAAATAGCCCTTAGGTTCCCATCCAGAACAATCGGGCATGTCTCCGAGATATCTCGCGACCTTCGCCGTCGAAATGCCCAGAAACGCGTCGTGAGTCCTCGAAGGACGCGGTGGCTGCTCTAAGAACGCCGATAAAGGCGTCTGAGTCCTTTTATTCCGCAGTGCGGCCTCTTTTAAGTAACCCGATCTGAGGCAGGTGCGCGCTGCGACGGTCAGGATGTCGCGCGATAGTATGACACGAGATACCAGGGAGAGGATGCGGGTGGAAGGGGGCGCAGACAGGCCGAACGAGCGTGGCGACGCCAGCACTGCAGCCAAGCGCGATCGTAACAATACTATAAGAGCCAGCACAAAATATAACTGCCAGAATCATCACCTGAATTCCACTGCATGCACCTCTCAAATATAACGAACTAGACTATCCTGTATGGCCACCTGGCATAGTGAATATTGCAAACTCTGCAACCATAGTGTATCTTTCTGTGAGGCTGAAGCTTAAGAGACTGTTTTGCAGTTCAAGTAGTTTACAGTTTCAACAAGTTTTTAGATTAAGTTAGCTAAATTGTGTAAACTGTCTGTTACATTAGGTTCGCTGGATCTAAAATATTTTATACTTGTATGAGAATTTTGTTAGGGAAGCTACATTTAAAAAAATGTTAAATTGTTTTAATAGTTAGTTAGCAATGACTTACTTTAACTTTAACTAACCTAACCAATGATTTAAACATAATTTAGAGTAGTTTTCATTTAACAAACCTATACCACCTGGTCACATTATTTAATACTATTTATAATGTAGCTAACTTAAACAACTGTTCACACTAGTTTAAAGTATTATAAAAGTAACTTAATCTAACCCACCATTCACAATATCTTAAAGAATATTTAACATAACTGAACCAATCACTTGTTCTATCTGTAAACTACTGGTGATAAACATTCTATTTAAATTACCACAACACTCTTAGATATTGTCTAAAAAAACACATCAATAAACAAATGTAATTTTTTATATTTTTTTTTAAGGTCAATTCTAGATTTTGTACAGTTCTTACTTTGCAGCATTTTCATAAATAAAATAAACCCAGAAAATGTTTTTTGAATGCTAAATACATTTCTTTATTTATCCTGAAAACAGACCCCAAGACCCCGTTACTTTATCGCCTTCCCCACTATCAAGAGTTACAAAACTATTTGTAATATCATAAAATCCCTCAAGAAATTATAAATATAAAATAAAAAACTAAAAAAATTTTATGGTTATTTCAGATATGCCATTCTTGTCCATAATTATCTCTGGAACACCTATATAGCCCAAGCATAGTATCAGAAATGTAAAGCCCCAGCATTTACATAATTGGATCACAATAGAGTAATATATGGAACACCAAAACAATTCAAAATTCTTATTTTTTTTTAATAGTGGAGATTTCCTTAATATAATTTGTAAATGGTGGTTTAAATTACATATTTAGTCCAACAAGTTTGTAAAATATCACGTTAACAGCTTAAAGTGGAATTTCTGTGTGTACATGCCACATCATCATTGTTTATGTGTTTTTTTATCTCTAATGTTACAAGTATTTTTGTAAAAAATAAAAGAATTGAAATAACAATGGTTGTGCAAATGTAACAATAAATTGTTTCAATTTTATGATTTGCAGTTTTTTAATAAGTAATTACATTCAAGCTAAGTAAAATTGTGTTGTGTATGTGGGTTATTAATTAACATTATCCATCTGTGAATGGTCCCCGCCGGTGTCCACGAACATCGAAAACCATGAATAGATGACCCAAACTGACCATTCAAATACACTCACATTTGAAGATTTTTTAAGGTTAGTATGGCTGCATTAAAAAATACTTAAAAACATTGTTGCTATTAGCTACATTAAAAATTCTGTTAAACAATTAACTACAGCTTACAGTGAAATTCATGTCTCTATACTAACCTAACTAACCATTCAGTGTTACTAAGTACATATAATGTAACTATTTTCACGTAGTATACACGTTAACAATTGCTCTGGAACATATAAAGTGAAATTTCTCCCAAAATATAGAGAATTCAGAAACACGCATTTAATGGTAAATACAGTTATATTTTCTTTCAACTCTGGATTATTACAGATAATCAGTATTTTTTTTATATTAACTCTTGATTCTCATATGAAAAATGTATCTTTCTTTTCAATTCACGTATAAGTGCACATATTAAAAGAGACTAACTCAAATCTAACCCAGAGAAATAGTGGAACTTATCTCAGTATATATTTACTTAAAAGACGTAAATTTACTTACCAGCCATCCTTAGGTGTTATGTAGAAACAAACAATTTCATCAATATAAAACGTATCTTCTATTCAAAACCTCGAATAAATGTTCACCACGCTTCTTTCCAATTCTCAACGCTCGCTCATAAGGTAAAACAAACGGAAACGGTAACGGAAATTGGTGTACCAATCTCACAACAAATCCAATATTTGGTGTTCACGAATTCACAATTTTATTTCTTCATCAAAAACAGCCAAAACACCTAAAAAATTAGATATATAAAGGCTGTACTTCACTTTATTTATTAACCTCTTACGTTAAGTGTTTTCGTTCAATTTTGATAGAAATATTTTTAACTGCGATAATCATGTTTGTCATGTTGCTGCTGTGACCTGTTGCGACTGCCAGTATCTACGCTATTATACAAGAGATTATTTTGTAGAGTTACAAGCATCGCTCTTGTAATTTTACAACCAAATGTTTTTACAAGAGACACTATTGTAGTTTTACAAGGGTTTGTGGAAGTACAAACAAATTTCTTGTAAATTTTACAAAAAATTTTTAGAGTGTGTGATATGTAGAAACAAATTTTGCTCTATGGCACCTGATATATCATTGGTAAAAAATAAAAGAAAACGGTTGTTATTCCATGTAATGGAGAGGAGGATAAACAGAAGAAAATAAAAAGTGCGTGTTCTTTTGAAATTGTGATGATTATTTTATAAAAGATATAAATTGTTATAAACTTGGTGTTCCAGACTACATCAATAAGGACCTTTATTACTCACTCAGTGGTCTGAAGTAAGTGGTCTTATGCTCGTTACGTAAGTAGCTAAGCCGGCGCAGAAAATTTGAATAAGTATTCTTCAAACCAATGTAATAAATTTAAATAGTTACTGCTGAAACCAGCACAAAATATTAACAGTATACAACATACAAGCACCATATCCAGAGATCATTTGTGTCGGTTAAAACCCACGTGCAAAACTCTCAGTCACGTCTTACGAATTTCCGCGAGACTCCACCCCCCCCCCCCCCCCATCATCCATGAAAATCCAACAGATTTGCACCCCATGCATAGGATTCAACCATGCAATTTTCGCGAAAAGATTTTTTAACCAAATGTTTTTTAAAACTTTGTATTTGGTTTGCCGTTGTTTAGGTTTATTTCAGATGCATGTCCACTGTCGGCGCATCAATCTTAGCCATCCAGTGAGGAAGCGAACGCGTCCGGCGAAGCAGGGGCATGGCTTTCCTTGCAGGCGACCGCCAAGCACAAGGAAACAATCGCCCGCGCGGTCAAACCTTATTGCAGTCTAATGAGCGAACTGTTTTTTTTTTACTCTGGAAACCACATGCCCCTAATTCAATAACTTCACGGAGATATTGGGTTACAAGCAAGACTTGAAGCACACACATGTTTGGCGTCGATTATTGGACTACAGTCTTTTGGAACGCCCTCTAGAATCCTCAGCCAGTTAATAAGGAGAAGAAGTGAATACGCAATAACATGTAATCGCGCTAAATAATGTGAGCTCACTATCGACCAATGGACAATCTAAAACAAGTCTTGATTGTATATAGGTACGTATGTTTAGTCTAAATTAGAGTGAAATGAGGTTGCGAAATAATCGTGGATGTATGTATCGGTCCACGTTGAAAAGGCTTCAGTCGCTATTCGTTCAATCTGGAGAAAACAATTTCAAGGGGGTATGTGAAAACAAAACGCGTCATATATATATATATTTATATATATAACCTTAATGGCATTATAAGTATTGGCAGGAACTGCCAAATTACCTACATCATTTGGCGACAGTGTAGATTGCAAATGTTTTTAAACACATAACCCTCGCCATTGCATAAAATATTATTAGACACGCCGTGAAATACCTAAAGCCAATTATAAACACATGAATTAATCTTATGGAATTATGTGCTAGCAGCAGAGAAAGTGAAATATGACAGTCACCCGTAAAACGTGAAAATGACTCGTTTACACGAACGATTGTGGATTCTAGCCAGGCACGAAAAATAAAATATAATATGTATAAATAAAAATCTACATGTTTGTTCGTTCGTTAAAAATCTTAAATCTCCATAAGTTATTCACCAATTACTTTGAAATTTTAACACAAAGTTGCATTAGAATACGAGTGAGTTTTTATATACTTATGTTATACCTGAGATGAGTAAAAAAGATAGATAGGTAAAAATAGGTATAAATGATTCTGTTTGTATGTTCGTCTTCTGTTTTGTAAAGATGAAGAAAAAATAGCAAGAAATAAACACACAGAGAGAGATATATAGAGAGGTATAAAAATATAGAGATATAGAAATATAAAGATATATAGACCAATACGAGGGATATAGATATATAGCGAGATGTATATATAGGCAGATCGATCGAGATATATATACTTATATTTATATTTATACATTTAAATAGAAACATAGATACATAGACAAATATAGAAAGATAGCATGTATAGAGAAATTTGAAATTTATAGAGGGACATATATAGAGAGATAAAGTATATATGGTTGTATACGTGTACATACTTCAAACAAAATTAAAATATAATTGAAAGAGACATAGTAACGCTTGCCGAGCATAAACTAGTCATTAATAAGCAATGAACTACCTAGTTATAAAGTTAATGAAAGTGCATACTTGTTCCAAGGGAGGAAGTTGTATACTTCCTAAGGATAATTTTTAGTATAATAAATAACAATAACAATTATAAATGATTTTTTGCAGCGTTGTTACATCATACATTTAACTTTAAAACAATTTTTTTTCTTTTGTTTAATTAATAAAGTGATCAATTGACACCCTTGCATTTAAGAAGTTTCACACAAAATGAAAATAAACTTGCCCTTGAGGTGGCCAACTGGCAGGGCGCACGAGCTCTAAATGCGCGGGAGCGATAAGGACGACACTGACTCGCGCATCACACGCCTCTACGCCTCTACGCGCCAGGCACGGAACTTGAGAGCGTCGATAACGTGCCTGTATGGGACTTGAAGCGGCTATCCATTAGTTATACGGTGGTATACCGAATTTAAAGTTTTTTTTATACATTACAACACTGTGTGTATAATTTTCATTCTAACAACGTCTATGCAAATCACACGTTTTAGCCTTTTCCACTGTCCAAATAGTATATGTCATAGACGAAACTTAGAAACGTAACTTATATTGAAAATTTCAATGGCCATTTCTTAGGCCATTATTCCAAGATACAAAAATAAGGGTTTAAGGGTTTGAATATCCTACACCTGTACCTTAAATTTATTCCTAGTGCACGATAGGACACGGCCAGTCCCTTATTTTTAAGGAACGGATTTCGGTGTCATATCAATTGCCATTCCGTTGCCCAAATTCGGCGCTCATATTTTCGGTGATTTCGTCCAGATGGCGGACCCGTGTCTTGCGCCATTATTTTAAATATATTCAATTTCGTGAACATCGGAGGACGTACCGTACTTATTGGTGTGCCAAATGAAATTTACGGATGCGAAGCTATTATGGAATACATTTTGTACACTTCAATGGTGATAACAAGAAATAGTCGCAACTTCAAATGTACTTGAAAAAAATTAGAAAGGAGGTTCCATTTTTGTGGAATGGTGCTGCTATCTAAAGAATATATATATATATTTTTTTACCCTGGAATGCATTAGAATAAGTTTCTGGCTTCGCAGAGGGCACCGTTTATTAAAACAATTGCCGATATGTTTACCTTATTGGGATTCGGTCTGGACACGTTTTGGAATACGACCCGCGAGTTAGGTTACGGTTGTATTCCATTAGCTGATGGGATAGGTGCTTATTCGATACTTTACTCGAACGTCTTGGAATGCAACCGTTAAATGCTATTTCTTAGTCAGACACCTTTAGTAAATGTTGAACTCTTTGAAAATGGCGCGTTACCACCTGGAATTCTGCACGCCGTTCAGCGGCCATCTTTAATGATACTGAACAACTACAGTTTGCAACGAGATCGATTGATATTAAACCAAGGCAAACGCAGTTAATTATCTCCATTTCTTATGAAGCTAATAAAACTTAATTTGATGATCATTTCAATTTGTTTATTTAGCATCTTATGTGAGTGGGAAAAGTTAGAGGTAATATAGATGTAGATATTTTTGTAACTTCTTCATTGTGTTCAGCACTGAGACTAAGTTGACCGAACATTCGACAAAGTTTCTTTGTGCTTCTGTAAGTAGATAGCGATTCTGTTGGACAAGAAACCACCTAGTTGTAGCTTCCTAAAGCTGCAACTTGACCGTGGGATACCCGCACAGTCGCTGCACAACAGGATGACGTAGAAGCGAAGATGGCGGCCGTGATTGGAGGAGAGCGCCGCGAGGCAGCGCCACAGTCGCCACGAAGCAGAAGTTAGCAGTTCGACAGTTGCTCAAACTCACCTGGGCTCCTCTCTGCCAACTCTGTCTTGCGGGAGTGAGTGAGAAAGAGATAGCATAGAGAGAAACCTGTGGAAGTGGGGCATCCCTTATAGTTGGACAACGATAACTTTCCCCCTTCCCGTTTAACCATATCCAACGCCTTCGCCTGTTTCACTATTATATCAATGTACATGCACTAAACAATTGCACTGTAAACTTATTTATTTTTATACGGAAATTCTATATAAACCAGTCTTGTAAATCTCCAATAATAAAAGCGTTAATCGTAAAAAGCTTCCCCGTGCAAAGTAAATAACTATTGATTTCTGTAAAGAGGTATGTTTTGTAGTCTCCGGCACTAAACGATTAAACATCTACTTACAGTAAAAAGAATCAGTATGTTCCACATAATTTTGCTTAAAATTTTTTATTTTTTATTTTACACGTAGCACTTCATTAAAAGCACACCATGGCAATAATATAAGGTCACAGTTATAAAATTTAATGTTACCAACTGGAAGAGTTGTAACGTGTTGGTTAAAGGTCACAATTAAAAAGTAACTCAGTTTTAGATAAGCGCATGAACGAGTACTGCTTTGTAGATTCTCGCTTGCAGCGCGAAATAATGGCTTTTTCCCCAATTAATAGAGGGTGAACCTGTTAACTTTATTTGGCAAAATAATCAAGCCCCTCCCCATTGGAATCTCTTTGTACGAGAGTGGTTGAACGTCGAAGACCCTGACCGTTGGATTGGTCGTAATGGTCGAGACGACATAGCTCTTTTTCGCTAGCCTCCACGTTCACCTGACATAATGCCATGCGATTTTTTCCATTAAGGCTTTATTAAAGATCGTGACTACGTTCAGCAGCTACCAAATAATTTGCCAGAATTGAGGCACATAATTATTTCCATTACTCCGGACATGTTAACCAAAGTTTGGTAAGAATTGAACTTTAGGTTGGATGTGTATCGTATATTTTAAGGTACACATATTGGACATTTGTGGAAAAAAAAGTTAGTTCACCTTCAATTTGATGTATGATTTGTTGTAAATAGTCTAAATTATACTGTTATAAAATACCATTGAAACTGGGACATTCTTTTATGGACATCCTGTATTTTGACTATTATTTCTAAAATCACTTCCCTGTATCACGAAACAAACAAAGAAGGTAATTTTTTTTCCATCGTTTGTGTGCCACGGTGGTTGAGTAGTCAGATGACTCGCATCACAACCAAGAATTTCCTGTTAACTATACCGATCTTAAAAACTCGGATGTTCCACGAGCGGGAAACGTGACGGACACTGCCGTGAGCCGGGGCTGTCCCGTTCCTCCCGCACCAATGAGAGAGTTCCATCGCTGCTCGCCCCTCGCCCGCTCAATGATACCTTACTGACACGTGCAATCCCTAGCCTAACTGCACTTCTTTAACATGCCTGCCTAGTCAGGGGTGTATGTGTTGGTGAGGCGGGCTGACAAGTGCAACATTCGCAGGTGCTTATAGCAAGGTATCGCCTCTAAGGGCAACGTTGAACTTGCTGGCTTCTCGTCGTGCATGGCGCAACTATGGAATTTGAGAGGTGACCAACAGCATCATATGACGTAGGGGAAAGTCGCCTAAATTGGACCGGCGCCTAAATTGGACCACAGGTCTTAGCACGTTTGTGGAATGAGGTGGCATCTACCGGCGTCAACATGAACTACTTGCCCAAGCGAGACCTTCGTTCCTTTGTGAGCGCTGAAATGGACTCGGGCTCTAGTGTGTGACGGTAAACGTGTTTTCTGTTCAACGAAAGTAAAATTTTATGAGTGTTTCTAAGAGAAAACTACCAACTAAGGTAAGAAATTATTATGATTTTTATACATATTCAACATCGTCACATATTTTCAATTCAATTCAATGCCTAGTATATCAAAATATTGTGCATTAATTTAATTCAGTGATAAAACTTGTAAAAATGGCCGAGTTTCCTAATTTGGACTACTTCAAGTTTCCTAATTTAGACCGGTCCAATTAAAGAAACTTAAAAAAAAAAAAACTCATTCTTATTTTGAAACAACCTTGCTGACATTCATAGAACAGTTTTTTAATTACTCTGGGAAAATATATACTTATTAGTCTAAATGAGTTCCTTTCATAGCAAGAATCTAGAAGCCTTACTACTCGCTCGAAGCAATGGTGTTATACTTTTACAGCTTCCTGCTCATACTACACATCGACTACAACCATTTGACGTAGCCTTCCTCAAGTCCCTACAAACCTACTATGATCAAGCTGTGCAGAAATGGTTGAGAAACCATCCTGGGCTCACTGTCACCATGTTCCAAGTTGCTGGGCTGTTGGGAGAAGCGTACGAACGAGCTGCGGTTATTTCAACAGCTTCAAATGGTTTCAGAAAATCAGGAGTATATCCAGTCGATCGCACAGTGTTTAGTGACCAACATTTTATGGCATCAGATATTTTAAACCAAAGCAATGGACCAGATTCAGTTCCCTCTACTTCGTCTACAGATAGGCCTATTATTGCTCCAGTAGCAAATACGGTTGCACTTAGTGACAAGCACCTGACCCCAGAGAGAACAGCTGTTTTAAAAGTTACGCTGAGTGACATATCGCCTGACCCAGTAGTTGAAAGAAAGAAGGGGAGGGCGAGAAGTGCAGGAATAGCAGGTGAGCTAACAGCAAGCCCGTACAAAAACAGCCTCATCAGTGCCAATGAGAAGCGAGTGCGCCCATCAAAAATGTTGCGCTCTCCTACCCAGTTACAGGAAGTAAAACAGATTAGAAAAAGCCAGGGTGAAAGTACATGGTTCTGCAATTTTTGTGAAGAGGTAAGCATTGAAGACATGATCCAGTGTATGAAATGTAAATCATGGTACATTCAAAATGTGCGGGTGTCAAGAAAGGAGTGAAGAAGTATTTTTGTGGTCAGTGTAAGGACAAAATATAATTTAATACATTCTAGTGTATTTAACAGAAATTGAGAATATAACTTTAAGGGTGTTTTGAAGATAACGTGAAAATAAACAATTTGAGTATTTTAATATTTTTTAAACATTAAGAGTACCACTTGAAAAAGTATTTTGTGAACATTTTGAGATTTGAAAACAATATAGTTCAATTTAATATCTCTTACAGACATAAAAAATATAATTGTATGAGTGGTCCAATTAGAGATACCAGTGGTCCAATTTAAGAAACCGGTTGCCTAAATTGAACCAATTGCAGGGTCTTGGAAAAATATTTTTTTCCCACAAAATTTATAAATGTTTTTTAAACTCTATCTTTATATTATGTTGTAGAAATGTATACTAAATAATAATCAAGTATTATTTTCTTGAAAACACATGTTTGATTCAACAAAATTAAAAAATTATGGAAACTGGTCCAATATAGGAGACTTTCCCCTATATATGGCTGTAAAGGTGTAACGTTAGTCCCTTGCGTGTTTTCAAGAATCTGCACCGTACTCTAAAAACATGCGTTTTATCCGTTTTCAATCTCATAAAAATACAGTTTACAACGGAGTGCGGAAGCAGAAAAAACTCATCCGCCCCTGACATATTCTTAAATGCTTTTTGGGAACAGACGCCTATCGGATATTTTGAATAGTTTTGAATTCGCGAGTTTTCTTCTGAAGCTTTGCACACCGTCATGCATGCCCTGGTCAAAGAGGGCAATGGCTTTTCTTGCAGACGGTGTGAGGAGTCCTACAACGATGACATGGGCAACACTGTAGGGCAAGTCCCTTCATTTCTGCCACGTGCTTGTTAGTGGCTGATATTCTGCAAGGGCTGTGCTAATGATTTCGGTTATCAATTTTCCTGGCAATATTTCCTTCAGCCCGGTGACACGAGTATTCACGTGAAGTAATATCGATGGTTCTTAGGGGAAGAAATAGGAAACGTAAAACACCATCTTGCTTTCAAACTATTTTAGGCCATAATTTATTTTCTTTAGATTATTTATACTCGGCTTTGTTTATTATAGTACTAGCTTTTACCCGCGGCTTCGGTCGCGTTGATATCCTTAAATAAATATCAAAGATCATTGCAAAGAAAATATAATAATATGGTAATTGGTTTTTTTATTGCGTGACTGGGATCATCAGTATTTAAAAATTCTAACATACAATTTAGCTTAAAAAACTGAAAACATACTTTATTGAAATATGTTTCACTATTACAAAAAATAAATCATTTTAAAAAGTTCAAAGTATTAACTTATAATAAATTTAATTTTCTTTTAAAGAGCTTAAATCAGAGTATTATTCTAGGATGCTCCTGTATACTATGTTATAAGTTTTTCTGTCCGGTGCAAACATGTGTATATTTCGGGCATTGGACACACGCGAACAGGCTACATATAAGGTAAGTTAGCCAAATAAGGCTCTCCTTAATTGTAAAATTAAAAAAAAAATAGTATGAAGATAGTAAAAATTATGAATGTTGGACAGCAGCCTTCTTAAACATGTGTGCTTCGATAATACATGATCAGAAGTACCAAAAGTAAGCTAATTGTATGTACCAAAAGACTTTATCCAAAAATGATGCATAGGGCCATATTAGGAACACCTGTTCCGAATAAGGCCCAGCAGCAGTACCAAATAAGGCCCATGTTTAAATAACTGCCAATTGAAGTCAAATAACAATAAAGTGTAATGAAATTATCAATAAATTACAAAGTGCAATGGTGGTAGTCCACATTCAGATAATTTTAATTACATTGTAATATTTTAGAACCTCTATCGATAAATATTAAAATTCCTACAGCTGAACATGTAAATACTAAAAGTTCGCACTCAAATCACAAACCAGAAATTTTAAAGAAAAGTCACAGCTGAAAATGAACATGTAGGTACGCAATATGTCTGTGAAACTAAGTAGCCTTACAAGCACAAACTGGGCAAATGAAATTTGGTATTTTGTCAGCAGTAAGCCCCACACATTCTTCATGAACATAGAGGCTACACTTTACACACAGCCTCATGTCAGCAATCCTGTCCTCTGTGCAAATGAAACAATACCAGGCTTCTTTTCCTTTCTTCTTCGTGTCACTTGATCCAATAGTAAGATGTTTTTGTGTGGCAGGTTCAGAAGGTTTTTTATTTCTTTTAACATTGGAACTTCCTGGGGCAGCATTGCCTGGCTTGTTGTCTTGATTTTGATCATTCTGAGTCTTCATTTTGTCTTCAAATAATGTCTTCGTTACCTCAACAGCTTTGTAGCAAAGCGATTTTTTTTTAGATTTACATTATTCTTTTTCATCACCTCAGGTGTCCGTATGATATCTTTGAATGAAATGTTCAGACTGGGTTATATGCCATCACAGGATACAAGAGAAGAGTCGCTTGAATCACTTGTTCCCGACGATGAGTCTTCTACATACCTTAGTTTGTCAGCTATTTTTCAAGTTTTCTCTTTTACCTGCCCATGCTTGCTCTCTTGTGGGTGAACTGGGGCTGCAGACTGTGATCCTTGTGCTGTTTCATCTGGGTTTTATATTCTGGTAAGTTCTGAAGGAGCGTAAGCACTCTCGAGGATAACAGTAGGGTCAATTGGGAAATGCCAGTTGCAGAAAACCCACTTGCTACATTACTAGGCGTAGCAACTTTGGTCCAAACCTTACTAAATATTTTCCGAAAAATCCTTTTGGTTATTGTGCGGTTTTGAATGTTTGTCTGCTTTGACCAATGTAGTAACACTTCATCATCCCAAAATGTTTCATGAGGACCGAAAACAGATTTATCAAAAGGCTGCAGCTCATGTGTTGTGTTGCTTGTTAAGCAGAATAGTGTGATTCCGTAGGCTTCAGCAGCTTCCACAATGCCTATGTCCAAGTGTGATGATGCACCATCAAAGATAAGCAAAATGTTACCTTGTGGTTTGAATGTCGCAAATTTTTTTGAAAATATTTTTTACAAAATAGTTTTTAATTTAACCTTTTTAGAAGGTTTTTAAAATATTTATTCTACAATAAATAATCGTTTCAGTGTTTTACAAAAAGCTTTAGTGCTGCAACAATGAGATAAAAATTTCAGAAAACAGATGTTCCAAATAAGGCCCGCGGGCCTTATTTGGTTCTCCAAAGTGGGCCTTATTTGGAGTTTGTGGCAAACACACACTTTCTTTAAGTGTTTTACTCACAGTTTAATACACAACAAGAGTTCAGAATATATAACCATACTAACATATTCTGTAAACTACGGGCTTTAAAATGGTATATAGATACTTTGTGTCAGTTACATTACCTTAATGTGAAGTCGTTTTTCACGATTCGTTGAAATTAGTAACCACAGCCACTACGAATTCCTTGCTGGTCTCTAATGCGTGTAAAATGGCCAACAGTTCGCGTCCCAACAAGTAGTACCTGCGCTGACAACTAGATACCAGAGGCTGTCAGCAGCATGTCTCGTCCAGTGAAAACCTCTTTGCTATCCTAGTAAACTCAATGACGGGCCTTATTTGGACCCGGGCCTTATTTGGTCAAGGTACCTTAGTTGGCCATGGGAAAAGCTTGTCTTTTCCAAATACACCCCTGCTACCTGCAATGTTTGGCCTTGCGCTATGTTGATGGTAACAGCAAAACTAAGCCTGACGGGAAACTGAACTCTTTTGAATTGGAACGGTAGATCAGTGGGGATAATTGGAATTCGAGGTATGATATCACTTTACCCTTTACCGACACCTGTTAAAATGGTGGCACCAAGTATATTCTGCCCCAATGTATTATGATCCGAAGCCTTGTTCCATTACATAGTCGAGGAGCATCTAGATTTCGCATAAGTATGAGTTATACATTTAGTTTCATTTTAAGTTTATGTGAGGGTATACCCGAAGTTCAAATGATGATTGTATCTATTGAAAACACTCCTTCATTTCCCCTTGCACCTCTTTTAAAATATAAGTGTTGATTTTATTAACGATATAATTTTTTTTTGGCGCCAATATTGCTTTTGTGCACAACCACTGATCACTATTCAAATTTTGTTGAAAGTCCAGGAAAAATTAGGTAATAAGATCCACATCATTTTATACTAAATTAAAAAATTCCCTTAAAAGTAAAATATTACCTTCAGCATCAACGTCCAAACAACCATCACCGAAGAAAATAAACAGACACCTAACCTCAAAAATTAAAAAAGTTTAAGTATTGCTTGGCGGTGACAGAAAAATAAAATTGAATAGTGAATTGATTACTGGTATTACAGTATTATATTGGTGAATTATTTAATTTACTTATTGAAACGCCAGATAGTGTTAAATTTCATTCAATTTACTCAAACTCTCTGTCGGACGATCATACATACTAATATAATTTTTTTCCCCTTCAAAAAATATTTATATATTTTAATTTTATGAAAAGTGTCCTATGTCCTTTACTATACACTTGAAAATATGAGCACAAAATGTCACGATGATCGGTTGAGTAGTTTCCGCGTGAAAGCGTAACAAACAAACAAACTCACATTCGCATTTATAATATTAGTAAGGATATAGTTGAACAAATGACTGATCATAATAGTGACAAGCTTCTACGAGGGGTTTAACTGGCATTTAATATGTAAATTGTTTTTTGGGAATGTCTTCAACAGTAATAATACAACAATACACACAAAGAAATCGCCTTTGTGAATTTCCTACTGTATGATCACTGCTTAATGAAAGAAAAGAATTTCAATATCCTACTGGAAAAAAGGTGTTCGTGATGTAAAAATGGTTGAAACAAATATGGCATCTTTGGTTTTCATCTATCTTCTTTATTGTGTCGTTGACATGGATTGCATTTGTGACAATCAAAAGTGATGAGACGTATATGTAGCATTATGAAACAACATCAAGGGTTGGGGGTGGCAAGTTTACCTCAATAAATTCCTTCGGTCATGAAAATGTCCGCCATGTTTCGCAGTAGTTGAAAAAATCTGGTTTCGACCCCACCAGGAGTGAAACCCGTATAGCCCTGGTGGAAATATATGGCAGTTATTTTTATTAACGTAGAAACCTCTACAAGTAAAAATAAATTTTCAACTATCACATATACTTTAACATTTTATTAAACAAGTATTTACAGAAATTATTACATAAAAAAAGGGCCACAAATTCTTTATTTCACTAGTTTAGGTAAATTAAAAACGTTAAAATATATTAAATTTTAATTTTTTCATTTACATCTAACTCAAAGCGCGTTATCTGAAATTTTTTTACAAATTATTTTTTAATTGTCGTTACATAACATTCATTAACAACGTATTTTATTATTTCTATGTAACCGCGAACATCACTTATATTTAAAACGTTTAGAGAGCAATTTCTAAAACTAAGTTAATCTCTTTTCGCTAAGATATTAGTATTCTTTTACTCTTTTGCGCTTAAGCTTATGAGCACTAAGTGCTCTAGATCTCATCATATTAAATGAAACACCTAATAAACTTCACCAGAAATGTTGTTTCTAATTTTAGCTATGAAGTTTCTAAACGACTTTTTTTCTAAATAAGTAATTTACCAAAATTATAAATACCTACTTACTTACGAAGTATTAAGCTGGTTATATTATAAAATGAAATAAGATATGTAAATACATAATTGGTCATAACAACAAATTTCTATATTGTAGGCCTATGTATTAAAAAACGTTTTGGCAATGTATGTTAACATGTTTTAAGATATGAAAAGTAAAAGTGTTAGTAGTAATAAATATATCCAAAACTATTAATAAATTCTACATATTTCATAATTTGGAAAATTAACAAAAGTATATAAATTAAAATACTTCATATATAAAGGAATACTGGAACTAATTTAGATTTAAAAATAGTTTAGTATACATTATATACAGATGACTTTAAGTTTACTATGAAAAAGGACCATTAAAGATGACACATTAATTTATAGAGTAAACCTACTCTTTTTATTCTTGGATACAGTACAATATATTTTTTTTCAATAGCCAATACAATTTTAGTAATATGTATATGGATAAAAATGTGCACGCACTCTTAAAAAATATCGATACAAATAGTTTATTTCAATTACTTCTTGTAAAGTTTGCACATACAAGGAACGATATAGAAGTTTAAATTTAAAGAAGATAAATACAATTTTATAATTTCTACTTAAAATCACAGTTTTTATCAGTAAGATATTTAAATTGAATGGCTTTTCTTCTTGGGTTTCATGAAATAAGCTTAGTTACATGTTTCACTGGTTAGTAAGTTTTCAATTTAAAATTTATAAAATTCAAGTGATGAAAACCTTTTTGCCTCAAAATAATTGTAATTAAATTATTTCTGAAAAATTTCAAATGTCCGTTCTTTGTATTGTTACATTTTCGATGCGTATTTTAGTAAAACAATTATTGGTCTAAAAAAATCATCTAAAAGCAGGAAGTGTAAATTTTAAATAGGAGACTCATGACAACACTCACCGTTTATTAACACGGATACATTTACATATATTTTTTTAAATATAAATGTATAGCAATATCGAAAGCGTGACGTTAAAAGCTGTCTGCACTTGTTGCAAATTAAGGAAACAGTCACACACGTTTCAAGAACTCCAGTTACAATTTCAGAACATATGTCATGTTTTAGCATTAGAAAGCGTTTGAGGTTCTCGGTAAATGTTCACACCATTTGAAAGGGAGCTCGCCCCATTTCACAAAGAGCTCACCTCGAATTGACTGGGAGGTCACCCCATTTGACTGAGAGATCACTCCATTTGAGATGAAGCCCGAATCCGCAATGACTCGTTTCGAGTCTCTTGCACGACTCTTAAGTAACGAGGATAAAAAAATGATTGAGCTTAACTCCTTATCAACATCGAGGGAGTACCATTAGAAAACCCTACGGCCACAGCAATGACTGCCACGTTTCCAGTTTGCAAAAAAAAAAAAAAAAAAAAAAAATTTTTTTTTTTAACCCCCGCCGGAATTCGAACCCAGTTCACCAAGATTGGAGGTGAATGATATAAACACTTCTTTTTAATTAACGCGCACGAATTAGTTGAATTTGACGGTCTAATTGACTTTGACATATTTTACGGACGCAATAATACCATTTAAATTGACATGCATGTCTTATTCGGTTCTAGAAAACCTAACACCATTTGCACAGAAAGCCCGCGTTCGTTGAACTGAGTAACGGAGGTTGGCTTCTTAAACCACCCTTGATCCCATGAGAATGAAGTCAAAACCAAGTGTATCATGCAACTGAATTATCTGAAGAGTTGTCTTCGAAGCCCGAAATTGCAATACTATGTGGAGGTGGATCTAAGTATTAGCTCCGTGGATACTCACTTAGCGAGAGACGTGAAGATGGGAGCAGTGGTCAAGATCAAGGGCAGCATCCAACCTTTCCACTCGCCATCAGCCACTCAGATAAACCTTTCAGAAGGGCTTACCACCTAGCTGAAGGATGACTCGATACCATTTCCCGTAATTAACTTTGAGTAGTCTGCACAACGTCAAGTCGGCATGGTTCTCAAGCTCTGTATACCCTGCACTTACCCCGATGTTTGAAAAGAGCAGCTCTTTCGTCGCGATCCAAGACTGCTGAACGTCAAATGAGATTTTGGAGTGTAAGTGGCGCCAGAATAAACTCAAGACTTGAATAGCGTCCTATATTTATAGCAATGCCCTTGCTTTTGTCGCAGGAGGAGTTCCTTCTGGGAAGTTGTAATGATTTCCGTCTCTATGTGTATATTTAAGCGATTTAAAAACGTTAGGAAAATTAATTTAATTAAAATTTGTTATTTTATTGCACTGCAAAATAATATTTGAAAAACATGTACCTAATCTTCTTATGGCTGCGATTATGCATAACTTAAAATTTACAAATACTTAGATAATCTTTGCATAACCGATAAGTTGTGGTTTGGAAATCTAAATATTTTGAAAATATTTTTACATAGTAATTGAAAAAAAAAATAGAGTTTTGTGTATTGTTTATTATATTAAAATTATTGTTAATACTTCTTATTCGCTCACACACTTTAGTACATACAGAATGGACATAGATAAATGTATCTTCTACAAGCACTTGAACTGCCATCTAATTAAGCACGAAGATTTTAACATAATTATATTGTTTTAGTAGTTTTGATTATTTTTGATTCTGTTATGCAAGTAATGTTGGTTAAACCGGTTACGGGGTAAAATTATTCATTTATCCAATATACAACCCTATAATATTTTGAACACATTAGTTACACAGACTCAAACAAATTTAAACAATTACGCCTAATTATCTTTCAGATATAGTTGTGGACCCTTTTCTTTAACGCAGGTAAAAATTATAACTCAAAACTACGAAAAGAACCGACTTGCAATTAATTGAGAATGGCAAGTTTTGCCTAATAAAATTAAAAAAATTGCAATATAAAACCACTTTTTGCTCTTGTGTTTTTTCGTAAATGATATTTCGGCTTAATAGGAAGAAATTTACAAAAATATATATTTGTTAATATCGTAATTAATGTTTAACCATAAGATTTTTCTGTGTTAAATCAGTAACTTCATAAACAAGCAGAACTTGATATAACATAACCATTCTTCATGTTGGTTTTTCTAGCAAGGTCAAAAATATTTACGAATATTTTTAAATTAGTAGATAATATTAATTCCTGAAAAAATAATAATGTAACTTTCTATAAGAGAAAAGATAAAATATGCCAAAATACAGAAATATGCACAAAAGCAATTTAATATTTTGTATATTAGCTTAAAGCTATTTTATCACATTATCAAACATATATTTTGAATTTACCCAATTTTAAGTAAAATGATACTTTGTGTGTTAATATAAAATTTGGACGTCCTATATAATTTTTTATAAAGGATCTGAGATATTTTTTTCGTTTACTTAAAGGAGCACATGTTTCACTCTTATATATATATATATGTATATATGTGTGTGTGTGTGTGTTTGTGACTGTGTTTGTTAGAACCTCCTGATTACCGGTTTTCTGATATCTTTAGATAAGTTAATTTATTTTCCAACTTAAAGAACATTTCATTCATTTATCACTAGCAAACAGCCAATTATTTTGATATTTGAAAAATAAATTATTTTTTTAGGCACTGATCAGTTGTTTAGTGCCAAACACTGGATAGTACTGTGAAAAATAGGGAAGATGGAAGGTGTGTGTCGAGGAACTGTAGCAGTACTTATACCCCTAATGGGGGAGTGAGTGAGAAAACCACTCAGTGCAGACGACAGCAATCGAACTCACATAATTTGGAATTTGATCCACGCACGTGACAGTATTTTTTTAAAATACATTTGGTTCGTCGGCAAAGTTTCAACCACAAGATTTACACACATTTTTTTTATTTTAATGCTTTACTGGCTGTGTTACAGAGTTGGTACAAATTAAAAAAATACAAGTTTACACCCATTACTTTCCCGGTATCCAAACCCAGAAAATCTCGTGCCAAAGGCCAACATGCTTCCAGCTCAGCTATGGAGATCGTCCCCTTAATGAGAAAACAAAAATCATCTCAAGCTGAAGGCTAGAAAATCACGTGGTATTTTCTTATAAAAATAAACAATAATTGTTTTATATTCACTATCAACTTTATTTTTTCTTCTATTAAAACAAACACTACGTTAATTTTTAAAGACCTCGTGATCGTTATTTGATTACTGCGAACATTTTGATTTTTCATTAGAGTTTTGGCATAACACATCTGAACGTTACATCCATGCCATTAAGTTAAACTGAATATAACATTCCATCAGGTCTTTATTTACGAAAATCATATCGAAATCAAAATTATGTTACATCATCACACCATGCTATGACATTTTCCAGAAACTCGGTTCTCCGGTTCAAATAATTTATCAATGGCGCAAGCACCTGTATCATTACCGAATCCTCCTTAACAAATAAAAATTAAAAAATATAAACATTTTAATATGCAGGTTTTAATGCTACAGAATCATATTATTGACGGAGAACAAAAACACACTTATTATAATCACTACAAATTTTGTTACTTCTTTTGGTATCAGAAGAACGCATAAGTGCGCTGGAAACTTTGAAAGGTATTACTGTCTGACTAGCAACTAACACTAAATATGTATGCCTATTCAGTGTAATTATGAAGTTTTAATTTTATATCAATTAGCTTAGCAATTTATAGTAATGCTAAGCGACGAACTAATACCATTATTATGTTGGAAAGCTCTTAGTTTGTAGACTTAATTGCACTCGCGTGAGAATGATTCTTCGACGAATTTTTGCCCACGAATGAACGTTAAGAGACTGGTTTAAAAACTTTCAGCCAATTGGCCAATAAAAACTTTTAATGTATTTATATCTAATTTGCAGTTTATCCTCAATCAGTTAACTGAAAACACACACTTCATGATGTCAAGTACTTCTGAACTTTCTTTTAATTAATTTAGGACTTTCAAGATATAAAAAACACACAAAAGTGTCTTTACTTCTGAATGTACCTACTCCTTATGTTATTTCAGCTGATTGGCCATAATAAGAGTACTCGTCAAAAAAAAATTCTTGTTGTAAAAAATAATAAATAATAAATTGCAGACCTAGTTTTCTAAGCAACAATGAAAAACAATAAGGTCGTTAATACCATACACGAAACTAACAATATTATGCCTAGAGTCTAAGATATCTTAAATACTTAATTTGGATTCAGCATATCTACACAGTAGTTAATCCAGAAACTGGTGAATTAGTAGTCTCGTATTAGGTAAATAATAGTTTTAAAAATAATTTTTCTCGTTGAATATTTCATTTCACCCATTGTAAACCGACAAAAATTTTTTCTTTTATTTTTTATTTTTTTTCCAGATCTGTCCTGAGTCCTCTTGTATATAGTTTACAAATTTTTCCGTCAGCAATGTGGTAGGCAGAAGCTGAACATTACGGAGTTAAGGGTGCCATGCTCAAATTTAGACTTTGAAGTAAAGGACTTAAAAATAAAGGGCTTGATTGGGTAAGTATACACAAACGTATGGTGTAAGGTGACACGCAGCGGTGATATGCTGGACTCGCATCTCAGGGGATCTGGGTTTAGATCCCGGTAGGGCCATCTACATTCAGGATATGTATGCTTGGCTCCTCGAAATCAAGCTAGGAAAATTCTTTGATGGCTCCGTGGCAAATTTATCATAAAATATTTCTGGTCTGTGAGTTTGTAAGGTTACCGTCTATATTGACACCTTTAACTCGACCCTAATTATAAAAAATATATGTAAAATAATATTAGTGTTAAAAATATTAGTATATATTATATTATATATTAGTTTTGTATTATATTTTATTATATTATATCACTATATTATATATTATATTATATATTAGACTAAAATATTAGTATATTATTAAGATTTTTGTTTCTGAGGGAAAAAAGATCTATTAAGATTTTATTTTATTGTAAGTGATTTTTTTTATTTCAAACAAGAATGACCATGAATACGTATAGTTCTAGAATGTAAGACCAGATATTAAATATATTTGAAAGGAGAATTTTATTCACTGCTGGTCCATTTAAAGATATAGTTTTATTGAACTATTTACTATAAAACCTCGATAACCTCAGTTTATGTACACATAGGTACTTAATAAACAGTGCGATTAGTAGGTACCACATAATTAAAAATACTTTTAACATAATTCCTAAATAATTAAGTTTTTATAAGACAACGTTACTTTAAGACCACAAGTTAACATATAGTCAGTGACTATGTTTATGTAGAGACAGGCATTTTTTCTCGATAACCTTATTTAATATATTTTTAAAATTAAAACCAGCATAGTATACCCAAGTTGTGCGGTAACAAGATTTCCCACACAGTAATTCTGTTTATTATTATTTATTTTTATTTAAGAGTAATGAATTATGTCATGTTTATTTTCCACATTTGTATGTTTACAGTTACAGACTATATATATTTTACAAACACTAATTGTTCCAGTACGACGATATAATAGCAGTTGAAGATATTTATTTTCAAACACTAACCTATAATATTGTTTGTTATTGTATTTGTTTTCAGCACAAACTTTTAATACGTTTGTAATATATTTGGGTCAAGTATGTAATAAACTTAATTATTTTGCAGCGTGGGGGTATCCAGTTAAGCATACCACCAGGGTGCATCCATGCGCCACCAAACACTCCTACTGATTATCCTACTCATGCAAGCGAAGTGTATGGGGGCACAAGAAAATCGTGTGTGGGGTCTTTGCTAGAAAAGACAGTTAAGCAGAAAGTGATAAATCATAAATACAAATAAAGAACATGAGTCGCACTCAACAACGTTATAATTTCGCAAACTTAACACATATACATACACTGTCAACGGATTCGATGCCAGCTAGAGGCATGTGCGTAGCAAATACAAATTAGCATACATTTAATGAAGTTTATTCCCTTCACAATGATTTTCACTCCTTATGTCTTTACTGAGTCCTTACTTATGGAAAAAACTAGGGTGAACCTTGTGCCCAATGTACTCTGATTCAACAAACAAACTACTACTGCGTATCTCTTATAATCGTACGAAACAACAAGCAACAAGCAACAAGTTAATATTCTTTCTCTCTCTCCGTTACAAGTTGAATTTCCTAGGCATGCCCTGGATCATGCAGTATAAAACAGTCGCCTCTGACAATGGGGATAGACATTTTCTCAATTTCTGTGCGAAATTATTACTCAGTTACCACACACTATAAGAGAGGAGAGAAACCAATATTCAAGTATACGTGCGTACGCATTACGTTACGGCCCGGAGGCGAGCGAAGACCAAAATCATAGTGAACATTATGTCATTACACACGTGATTCACAAGACGTACGTTGCTGTTAACAACTTTAGGAACTGACTCAATATACATACAGACTATACGAGCGGTCCAAACACGTGTAGGGGCAAGGAATTATGTACTACAAAATAAACCAACACCTAATATAACGTTAATTGTGCACTCCTCGAAAAATACATATTAAATATCTATTACTCATAGAGAGCGTAGTCCCGCGGACAGAAATGCAAGCCCAAGAGAGAAGCGAGGGATCGGTCACATGGTTTGTTACAGCTACAATTTTCAGTGGGTCTCGTCATGATGACATTCACTGCCAAGGCCAGGTAAGCGTAATACAGAGAAGTGCTCAAACAAAATATGCTAGATCACGGGGGGTATGCCTTAACCAAATGGCTCCGGTCGGGGGTACAGCTGGGAGGAAAAGAAAGAGGGCAAAATCGAGGCAAAACGATGCGTAAAGTTACGTCATACGGAGCTGAAAGCTCTTATGAAAAAAAAATACAAAGGCGGCATCGGGCACTTAACGTGCTTACTTCTAAACCAAAAGCAATCAAAGCGTGGTCTGGATGCCGTTGAAATAAGTTAAGAGTCCACTGCCGACAATGCAAGTCGCGCAGCAACTAAAATCAAAACCACATGCAGGAGGAAGTAAGCAAATGCTTCCAGCAGAAAGAAGAACCAAAAGAAAATATTACACAGAAAATAAATTAAGTGAAGGTCAAAGTCAAAAGGGATGGCTACATGAAAATCAAGGCTGGCAAGCATATTTAATATTTACGTTACTCGCACGGCCATCGTGTGCACACACTAACTCCGTCTCCTGAAGAATTTTACCTAGACGAGCTGCCCCTCGACCGGGCCAGAGACGACCTGCTTCCACCAAGAGAGACCCACGAAATAGACAATTAAAAGTTATACGCGCTCATTTATACTATTCGCTAGATGGCGTTGCAGTCGCTACAATTGAGGAGAGGCTAGGGGGAAAGAAAGGGAAGGGGAAATTGGCACCTTGAGGCGGAGAGGGGTTAAGAGGGGAGAAGGAAAGGAAGGCTGCGGCACGGAGATGACGTCACAGAAGCGCGGCGGGCGCTTCAACCCCCACCCCTTACGAAGTCTTCTGCCCTGTGAGCCCGAGCTTAAAGTCGTGTTGAAGTTCAGTGTTTGTGACATGAGCCAACTTCTTGTATCTTGCGAACGCCTTGATTCAGACGATATAGAAATGACTTGAAACTAGCCGGATCGTGCCGCTGGAGGGGGCAGCAACGTGTTCGTTTCAGCGGTGCGACGGGTGGCAGCTCCAACAGGGGACCGCGATCTCCTTGGTGCTGCACAAGTAGAATACAGGCGACTCGCGTCCGACGTGTCGCTGACAGGTCCCCCTCCATTTTTTCTGAAGTGAAAGAGAGAAACGATAAGCGCCGTATCAGGTGACCTATTCTGGCGGTACAAGGTTGCAAGGGGTTCAGGCAGCGCTCGGCGCTTTTCCTCGTCTCAGCCACTCAGCGCTAAGTGGCGGACATCGGAACTCTGCAGCATCCTTCCCGCAGACGTCTTCTGGCGGGCCGAGAATACCTCTAGAGCTGAACCGCGGCGGCGGTGGCGTCCGAACAGCGGAGAGTCTGTCACCAGATCTCCACGCCGTCCAACAGTCTCCTCACCCCGCAGCAGGCAAGGGCTGGCGGCGTAGGGGGCGGAGGGGCAGCGGCAAAGCAGAGACGTAGCAGGCTTCTCGTAGAGTTGTCCGCGCACAGCCCAAGGGAGGGGTAGAAAGGAGGCGCGCGCGCTTGAAGGAAACTGTAATCATCAACTGAACTGCGACTGAACACTGTATCCTGTTACTAACAATTCTACAATCTAATTAGAAAACATACCTAAAGTAGTAATACACACACCAAAAAAAAAAAAAAAAAAAAAAAAACTTAAGTATCTTAAGGTTTCCACTAGCCGCCAAAACGTTGCATTAACTCACTGAATGAAACGCTTTAGCTGTGTTACGTGTGCCTTACGCCACTTACGTTTATTGCTCATTAGCTGTAACTGAACAGTGTTAGCTGCTAAAAACTTAGTAATCAAAAACGGCCCGTCATAGGGCGGCAAAAGTTTGACGTTTAGGCTAGCCGCTAATGAGGGCAAAACGTAAGAGCGGCAGAGCACAACGTCGCCAACAGCGAATGAATGGGCTGCCCTTTTTGCATCATAATTTCGTGCCACGTTTTCCCTAGCCTTAGCTAAATTCTTAGTAACGTCTTCCAAGACACGATCTAACTCTACACTTGACAAACTAGAGTCGACAGGTGGCAACCCCCACTGGTTGAGCAAGGGTAAGGTAAGTTCCCTCCCCAGGAAAGGCACGGAGGGGGGATGCCCTGTAGAACTGTGATGAGCTGCGTTCAAACCAATATTTAAAAGTTCAAGATCGGCGTCCCAGAGAGTCTGGTCGGCGCGGTAGAACGAAGTGAAAATTCCCTTGAGAACCTTGTTGGTTCTCTCACTCATATTTCCCTGTGGAAAATACGGTGAACTGTACACCGGCTTTACAGAAAATTCAAACAAGAAATTTTTGTATAAGTTCGACTGAAAGTATTTAGCGTTGTCTGATACTACAATACACGGCGGGCCTAAGATTTTAAACACCTGTTCCTTAAGAACTTTTACTATGGACGACGCCTTCATGTTTTTAAGGGGGGTTAAAACAACAAATTTAGTAAAAATATCTAGAATTACTAATAAGCATACGTTGCCCTTTTTTGATCGCGTCAGCGGTCCGAAAATATCAATATGCAGAACCTGCCAAGGGGCGACGGGAGCGTCGGCACAGTAAAGCCCTACTTTAGCATTGTGTGGGGGCTTTGATAGCTGACAGTCAATACAGGCGCGTACAAAATCGCGCACGTCTTGACGCATTTCTGGCCAGAAAAAATGTTGGGCAATTTTACGATACGTTTTATCTATTCCCATGTGCCCACCCACAAGTGAGGCATGGAAATATGTGATAATCATACCCTTAAGTTTTTCAGGGACGACAACTTTCTGAGCTCGTCCTGACGGGCCAGCATACACTAACAACCCATCCTTCTCGGCAAAGGGTAAGGCCATTCCACATTGCAAATCGTTCCGGATTCGAATACATGCAGGATCATCCTGCTGGCAGGCTTTCAGGTTTATGAAGGATTCGGGGAAGATTTTGCACACCGAAATAAACTCAACCGCATCCGGGGGGGAAGGGTTATCAATTTCAAAATCATCCGGGTTGAACATTCTAGATAAACTGTCGGCCACAACGTTCTCCGCACCTCTTAGGTGATGGATTACAAATCGGAATTTTGACAACCGCAGTATCCAACGCCCAAGCTTCCCGAGCTGCGAGGGATGATTGCACAGCCAACTTAAGGCCTGGTTGTCTGTATACAGGTCGAACTCTCTACAATCCAAGTAACACTCGAATTTTTCGAGTCCGAAAAGGCACGCAAGGGCCTCCTTCTCATAGGTGCCCAAGCGGCGCTCTGACTCTGAGAGGGTTCGACTTGCGAAAGCAATTGGTCTCAATTTTCCGTTCTCCATGTGTCCGAGGACGGCTCCAAGGGCTACTGAGGAAGCATCAACCTGCAGGGCAAAACGTTTATTGAAGTCGGGGAGAATTAACACGGGGGCGGAACACAAACATTTTCTTAGAGATTGAAAGGCCGTTTCCTGTTCCTCACCCCAAACAAAAGCAGCGTTTTTCTTTCGCAACCGATTCAACGGCGCGCAAATCGTGGCAAAATCTGGGATAAAACGCGCATAATACCCCAGCATGCCGAGAAATTTTTGAATTCCCTTCAAAGTCTTTGGACGCGGAAAAGTAGCCACGGGGGCGACCTTATCCGGATCCATGTGAAGTTTCCCTTCTGAAATTACATAGCCTAAAAATTTTACTGAGTCTTGTGCCAAGGAAATTTTATGTGGATTAACAGTAAGATGCGCGTTTCTCAGACGTGCCAAGACTTGCTTAAGGTGATCAAGATGTTCTGAAAGTGAATTACTATATACAATTATGTCGTCGATATAGTTAAAAACAAATTTGTATTTAAGGTCGCTTAGCACATGGTCCAGAACACGGCTCATGGCTTCGCTCCCGAAACTTACACCCATCGGAATTCTGTTGAATTCGTAGTGGCCAAAAGGGGTTGAAAAGGCAGTGTATTTTCTACAGGCGGGATCAAGCAAGCATTGATGGTAACTGTCGTTGAGGTCGATGATGGAAAATATTTTGGCTTTACCCAAGTGTTGTAAGGCGCTCTCTACCGTCGGTATTGGCCAAACTGGATGAATTACCTTCTTGTTGAGAGGTTTAAAGTTATGCACAAGGCGCCACTCAGAGCCCCCCTTCTTAGCAACCAAAAAAGTAGGGGTGCAAAACTCGGATGTCGAAGGGGTAACGACGCCGGCAGCGAGTAATCTGTCGATAATGGCGCGCATGGCCTGCAGCTTAGGGGGAGAAACCTTCAAATATTTGGCAAAAACGGGCACTTCGTCGGTAACATGAAAACGAAAAGGCAAGATGTCACATCTGCCGATCTTACGTGTTATCACGTCAGGAAACTCCCGCACGAGAGCGGCGATGGCTTGATCGCGCATCGCGTTATCGGAATCATTGCAACTCATAACTATGGGTTCGCGGACCTCATGACGCAAACGAATTTTTACAGCAGGAGCGAAATCAAATTGCAATTCATGGTTGGCGGGACTGAGTCGACAGCGTGATTTGCCCAAAAAATCTAAGCCAAGGATTAGATTCGGCAAAATCCCGGGGACAACGACAAACGGCCAACTCCAGGAAAATCCATGGATTTTAAAATGAATTATAATAGATTTACATGTGCGTATGCCTTGCCCGTTAGCGACAACGATATTCCTTACGGAATCATCCGATACAACTCGTTGTGAAAGTTGAGGGTACAACTGCACTAATGTGATGAAACATTTTTCACTAATAACAGACCGGGTAGCACCGGTATCGACTAAGGCTGGAAATAAATGTTTCTGAATTTTAATTGGGAGGAAATGTAAATGAGTGGGTTCAGAGGATTTTTTGAGTAGCCGACGGATACGACCTCTTTTCCGTCCCGTCCAGATTAGTTTTCCGCACGAGGCTGTCTCTCAGTTCCCGTGCAGTCGCTCCTATAATGTCCCACTGCCTTACACCGAAAACATCTACGTTGATTTATTTCCACCCGCGGAACAGTACACTCATACGTGACGTGTCCAAAGGCGCTACAATTGGCACACCTGCCGGCTCCGCGGCGGGTGTCCAAGGTCACTAGCTGCCGTGACTGGGTCAAGGTCGCGGACCGCGAGCCCACGGGCGCGGTTACCTCAGGCGGTAAACTCATGGCCGCGCGAGCTGCGGCCCGCGCCTCGGGCCCAGGCGTGAAATGGGCCGAACGCTCGCCGCGAGGCAGGCTGTCAAACACACGAGGCGTGGAGGTGTCTGCCACGTCACGGAGTTTCGGGCTACGGGGAGTGAGAACGGGGGGGGCGGACTGCGACGTAAAAATACGTCCGTCAAAACGAGAGTCACTTTTCACCGAGCTGGGGCGCTTTGCCGGGAACTCAGCTTGATACTTAGCAAGAGAAACAAGGCGACTTTCCACTTCGCCCGCCCAAGTCCGTAGGCTTGCGAGCGAGGTGGGAGGAGCGAGCATCGAGCAGTTCTGCCACACCACGGGGGCCAAATTACCCAAAATAAGTTGGACAAACTCCTCTTCCGGGGTACCCAGCTCTAAGGCTCCCGCGTACGCGGTAACCGACGTGACATATTCCATAATGGTTTCATCTGGGTTTTGGAAGCGCCACACTAGCTCCCTCTTACAGGCATCTAGAACCCTAGGCGGACACACTGAACATACCAGTGATTTTTTAAACTTATCAAAGCTCGTACCCTGAGCAATGGCCTCATTTAACAGAGGTACATGGATGTCCGTAACTTTACTTAAGAGTGCTTTCAGAAAAGCCTCAAGTGGAACTAAATTTAATTTATGCAGGCTCTCAGCCTTAATCACAAAATCTAAGATCTGCCTGGGATCACTTCCACCCAGGAACGGGATGGTTTTAAGGGCGGCAAAAAAAAGTTTTACGTTAAAGGAGGACGAGGAAGGACTCACATCAGCTGGGGGCTGCCTGGTCGTGACTTCAGATGCGGCTCCTGCGGATTTACGCAGGTAGTCAACCAAACGCGCCCTCATCTCGGCGACGGTATCGGTGTCCGCCAAGGGCAGACCATTTTCCTCGAGATGCAGCGCCAAATCGGTCTTGTGCAACTGGTAAACCCAGCTCACGGAGACGGCCATGGTGCACCGAAACAAACAATACAAACGGATTTATCACTATAATCTGCCTAAATAGCAGAGTAGCGCAGTTTTGCAGCGTGGGGGTATCCAGTTAAGCATACCACCAGGGTGCATCCATGCGCCACCAAACACTCCTACTGATTATCCTACTCATGCAAGCGAAGTGTATGGGGGCACAAGAAAATCGTGTGTGGGGTCTTTGCTAGAAAAGACAGTTAAGCAGAAAGTGATAAATCATAAATACAAATAAAGAACATGAGTCGCACTCAACAACGTTATAATTTCGCAAACTTAACACATATACATACACTGTCAACGGATTCGATGCCAGCTAGAGGCATGTGCGTAGCAAATACAAATTAGCATACATTTAATGAAGTTTATTCCCTTCACAATGATTTTCACTCCTTATGTCTTTACTGAGTCCTTACTTATGGAAAAAACTAGGGTGAACCTTGTGCCCAATGTACTCTGATTCAACAAACAAACTACTACTGCGTATCTCTTATAATCGTACGAAAAAACAAGCAACAAGCAACAAGTTAATATTCTTTCTCTCTCTCCGTTACAAGTTGAATTTCCTAGGCATGCCCTGGATCATGCAGTATAAAACAGTCGCCTCTGACAATGGGGATAGACATTTTCTCAATTTCTGTGCGAAATTATTACTCAGTTACCACACACTATAAGAGAGGAGAGAAACCAATATTCAAGTATACGTGCGTACGCATTACGTTACGGCCCGGAGGCGAGCGAAGACCAAAATCATAGTGAACATTATGTCATTACACACGTGATTCACAAGACGTACGTTGCTGTTAACAACTTTAGGAACTGACTCAATATACATACAGACTATACGAGCGGTCCAAACACGTGTAGGGGCAAGGAATTATGTACTACAAAATAAACCAACACCTAATATAACGTTAATTGTGCACTCCTCAAAAAAAACATATTAAATATCTATTACTCATAGAGAGCGTAGTCCCGCGGACAGAAATGCAAGCCCAAGAGAGAAGCGAGGGATCGGTTACATGGTTTGTTACAGCTACAATTTTCAGTGGGTCTCGTCATGATGACATTCACTGCCAAGGCCAGGTAAGCGTAATACAGAGAAGTGCTCAAACAAAATATGCTAGATCACGGGGGGTATGCCTTAACCAAATGGCTCCGGTCGGGGGTACAGCTGGGAGGAAAAGAAAGAGGGCAAAATCGAGGCAAAACGATGCGTAAAGTTACGTCATACGGAGCTGAAAGCTCTTATGAAAAAAAAATACAAAGGCGGCATCGGGCACTTAACGTGCTTACTTCTAAACCAAAAGCAATCAAAGCGTGGTCTGGATGCCGTTGAAATAAGTTAAGAGTCCACTGCCGACAATGCAAGTCGCGCAGCAACTAAAATCAAAACCACATGCAGGAGGGAGTAAGCAAATGCTTCCAGCAGAAAGAAGAACCAAAAGAAAATATTACACAGAAAATAAATTAAGTGAAGGTCAAAGTCAAAAGGGATGGCTACATGAAAATCAAGGCTGGCAAGCATATTTAATATTTACGTTACTCGCACGGCCATCGTGTGCACACACTAACTCCGTCTCCTGAAGAATTTTACCTAGACGAGCTGCCCCTCGACCGGGCCAGAGACGACCTGCTTCCACCAAGAGAGACCCACGAAATAGACAATTAAAAGTTATACGCGCTCATTTATACTATTCGCTAGATGGCGTTGCAGTCGCTACAATTGAGGAGAGGCTAGGGGGAAAGAAAGGGAAGGGGAAATTGGCACCTTGAGGCGGAGAGGGGTTAAGAGGGGAGAAGGAAAGGAAGGCTGCGGCACGGAGATGACGTCACAGAAGCGCGGCGGGCGCTTCAACTTTTCTTTTAAATTTAATTATATCTTACCTGGTTCTTTGCCGCGGGTTATTGTCTGAAGGCCATATGTTTTATATGTTCTTCAGCCAATCAGCAGCCGGTTCAGGTCAGGGATATTAATTAAATTCTAATTGTTAGTAAGGGAATGTAAAATATGGCGTCTTCATCGTATGGGTTTTACCAATACGCCACTTATTTTGGTGATTGAACATGAAAGTTTTAACTTCAGTGTTCTTATATATATTTAAAAGAATTCACCAGACGTCACATAGTTTTTGTGAGTATTAATTATGACATCATTTGACAGTTCAGTCACGTATTTAGCAAATACGTTTACGCGTCGTAAGGAACGTGATTTGGAACATCATCCTGGACATTTATACATGTTAATTCATCTAGTCCTTACATGAATTTATAACCAAATAGAAGCATTATATGATTTTGAGTAAATACATTTAAATTGTATAAAACATCAACATTTTCAGTTTGGAAATTAGAATTTGAAAACCAGTGGTCCGATTTAATAGTTTCTCGAAGCCGTGGTAATAATAATTAATTTTCATTGAACCCTCAAATATTATAATAACATTTCTAATTTCTACAACCTACACATTGAATGGAAGCAATAGGATTTAATAATTTTACTAATAAACTCTTGAATTTGTATTTCTGTGCCGACCTTAATTCCTACAATTGATACAGCGAATAATCAAACCACATGTCACGAATTTCAAATTAATTGTAGGCCTATTAATAATTTAACTAACCATTTTATGGACTATTTACTACCTATATGTGTTATGGTAATAAATAATAGTTTATCATAGAAATTACATAAAAAAGTATCCTTGCTAGTCTTCCTACTTCTGTATGTGTAATTGTAAGGTTAATAATTATTTATGTTTATCAACCCATTCATTATTCTAATAGTATTATTAATATTAATATTAATACTAATAAAGACCAGTAACGTTGCAAAGTACTAATATGTTTCCACGCTTATAGTGACAGAGAAGATCGCAATATAGTGTTTAATATAAATGAAAGTAATTTTAAATTGTTCTTCCAAACCCGAAATTATTATTCCACTAGCTGACCCGGCGAACTTCGTACCGCCTTAGCGTAGCAATGATGCACTACTTTATTTTGTATAGCTGACCTATCTTAGGTATGAGTACCTATTCAATTTGAATTTGCCGTATTTCGAGTTCTGCGGCCTAAGCTTGTACGTCTGGTTGGTGGCATTGTTAAAAACGAAAATCCAACTTAAAATAAAAAGCTCTCATACATTTTCTGTATAACCATGTATACCAAATTATAGTATTGTGTAGTCACCAAAAAGTTCTAAAAATCAATATGAAGCTGTGAACTTACCATGATTAACAAACACTTATTAGCAAACAAAAATCTTCTTAGTCTTTAAAACAATTATATGTCAAACGACATAAAGTTACATTAAAAAAGTTCAAAAATGAAAATTCAACTGTAAATTAAAGAAAACGGTTGTATTCTTCTTTATAAGCAAGTATATCACACAAAAACAAACATAGAAAATGTTTACATATTGTATTGATTTGTTTTTCTATTTTTAAACTGCAACACAGTAATAACGAATTATGGCATGACAATGGCCTAGGCAGAATGTACACAGCCAGAATAGCCTGCGCCAGCAGCTCTGTACCGAATGTACCGGTACAATATGTAGTAAAACGTTAATGTTGATAAATATTTCCTAAACGATACAGTTTCTTTACATCCTCTTTTAAGATATTTGCAGCAAACATTCTGTCAATTCTATGTCAAACGTCATAAGGTTACTTTAAAAGTATTTATATTGTACAAAGTGTTGGGTTAGTTTGGAAATAATTTTATATATGGTGGTTCATTATTCTTAAATTTTCTAATTTTCCGTTAAATTTTTTCTTTCATAAGAACCTTCTCGTGACAATAACAAACACAACAAAAAAAGAATTAGTGAAATCGGTTCAGTCATTTACGCGTGATAGCGAGACCAAGGGAAATAGGAATTCATTATTCTTAAATTTTCTAATTTTCCGCACAATTTTCTTAATTTTTTCTTTCATAAGAACCTTCTCCTGACCATAGCAAACACAATAAAAAAAAATTAGTGAAATCGGTCCAGCCGTTCACGCGTGATGCCGTGACCAAGGAAAACGGGTTTCAATTTTATATATATAGATAATTTCATCTGATTCTGACGCACATGGAGTTGCGACAATATTTTATTCAATGGGAACTACGTAAAATGTGTTATAAATTATCTATCATCCATGGAAGTCAAACACAGATCTTTAGAAAGTTTCAAGTTTACAGTACTTAGCCATTATTTAACATTTTCAGTTTGCGTAACGAAACTATACATACCTCATATCAGTATTGTATAGAAAGTATTTTCTAGAAGAACATAGAAAGTAACCAAAACAAATATGAATATAAAAATTTAAACATAATTAGCTAATGTTGAAGGCTATGGTAGTGATTAGATCACGGGACCGACTTTAAGGCGATATTTTCCACAGCCGATTTGAAAATAAATTTAGTTAGTTTGTGATTATGACTGGGCTAAAAATCACAACGAAAGATAACTACCAGTGTGGCATAGCTGAATCCATTTCCTAATTAATATTGAGTCATTCTGATTTAGGTTTTCTTTGGTTTACTGAAATAATTATTGGCAATCCTGGAATGTTTCCTTACTGTAGGGTATTATTCATATATTTTTTTGCAGTATTCCTAATATGTTTTGGTTAATTTTAGCAAAAAATACAGAGGTTCAAATTTTCAAAATGGAAAACCGAAATGTACAAAATTCTGTGAAAATCGGTGTAGTAGGAACAAAAAGTAACAGAAACACAGAGAGAAATGTAATCACATGAGTATATTTTCCTTCTGAATAATAGAGCAAAAAATCGACAAAACTTTTAATTAAATCTCCGTAATAATACTACCCCATAGCAAGGCTACCAAAAAAAACTAACGCCACGGGGACAAACATTTTATCGTGCCTCCTCTCCATTATTTATTACATAACTTTTCGAATCTCAGAATTTAAAAACAAAACTAAATCTGAAGACAGTATATTTTGCCACGGCCATAACTGTAAATGTGATCTGTGCATATCACATAAAATGTAGGTTTTTAATTAATTGCATTAGAAAGAGACTTGTAAATTTCGTAATTCTCTCAGGGTTAAATAAAGCATTAAAAAAAATTTGGTTGTGTGTAAAGTCGGTTTACGGACGATAGTTTAACGTGACAACGTCATAACAAAACAATGATGAAATTATTGATCCAGAAGAAAATGAAATATCATATTTGGCCTGAGGCTGAGCCGTAATAGGTTTTTGCAACCAAACCATTTAGGCATTAAAAATATTATATTCTTTGAGGAAGAAATTTTTTTAAAAATTTTCTATCTTTTGTATGATAAAATCTACCTCTGCATACTTTTATGAATAAAATTGAATCATTTTTATTGAATTATCACTATTTTGTATGGATACAAAGAATGAGTGAAATGAAATATACAATTTAATTAATAAATTTATTTTTATTTGCATTCATTAATTCAAATATATTTATTACTTTTGAAGTGTCGTGCGCGCTGTATTTATTTTTACAAGTACAAAAAAAAAATTCAGCCTAGTCAGCGTTGCTATTCGCACAGCCACGAGGCCATATTGGAAACAATTGTTTCAGATGATATAAATTAATAATATTCCACGCACGATATTTGTTTGACTTTCTTTTAACTAGCATTTTCTCTGTTGGACTCGAAATATTTACACGTTCGTGGGCTCATAACTATAATACGGTGTGTGATTTAGTTGATCAAATAATAACTCATGAAAAATAATTACCAATGTCAAACTAAAGCGTGAAAAGTAAAGAAATTATTTTTTCTGGGCAGAGTATCGTCGTGGCCGAGGCCACTCGCATCTCTTTTGTCGACGCCGGCTGTGCCAGTGGGGCGCAGGCGTCATAAAGCACGACAGAGGCACGTGCACGCGGGCTCACGTTCGTGCCCTCAGCGTGCCGGGAATACAGCGGCCTCAACTCCCCTTCCCCCTGGACCGCTCTTTGGGAGACTCCCGTCGCCGCGTCGCTGCTGCCGGCAGTTCAAACTGCAGCCCCTCCAGACGTCCGGAAGGCATCTTCAACTCCGTCACCCCTCTGTTCCACCGAGAGCTGCAATGTAACAATAAACACGTTCAATTGCGTTTTTGCTTTCGTGCGAAGTTAAACTTAACACGGTGAACCGGCAAAAACACTTTCAGTTAAGTATAGAACGAACCCAATTAAAATATTCAAAACTTTATATATTTAGCTGTAGTAAAAAAATTTAAATATAGAACTTTTATGAAGCAGCGATGAATTTCTCTCTCTTTAAAATACTTTACATCTCAGCTTGTACCAACTCTAAATATAAAACTAATAGAGGATAATTATTATTGAAAGAAAAATAAACCACTTGAATGCTCCTAGTTAAATGTCTGTGAAATCAGGTCTAAAGACAAAACTGAAGTTGCAGCTACTACAGATATTGGCATATTAATAAAGATTGTAGGCTATGTATAAAGTTATGACGGTAGGGGAAAGACCCGGAAAAGTGGAAAAAATTACATTGGTAACACAATGACACGGGACGAAATGACAAAGAACACAAAATAACATCTCTGTGACGTTTTGGATAATGTTTGAAAAAAAAAAAAAGGAAGAAAGGCGAGGGTGAGTTATTGGTTCCGAACATAAAAACTTTCAGCAATATAAAGAGTATCGTTTATCTGCGCAAATAAATAATTATATTTTATCTGCATGTAGGTAGGCCTATGCCTCAAAGCCGATTACTTAGCCTAACAAAGCGTTAAATACGTTTCATTTTATTAGGCCTATTATTACGTTTTTAAACTATATCGAAGGTGCGAGGACTAGCAAAATCAACGTAATATTATCGTACAGATAAATCTCCATGCATATCCAAGCCTTACTCAGAGTTTACATCCAGATTCTCTCCACGAGTCTTGGGTTTGATCTGAACACCCAGGAATGGCTGAAATTGACGAACACTGAGTCAGAAGCCGAGTAATTTGGAGCCCCATTATCATCTTGGAGCTGTCGTCGCCTTAAGCGTCCGTGACTATACGTGTGACATAAAACCGTGTCCAATCAAATCAAAACTATACTTCAGGCCTGCGTATGGTGTTGACTCACAGTTTATGAGGACTTAGAACCAATCAGAAACTCTCTCTAACAACACCCCTGAGAAGAACAGCAAATGAGCAGGTGACATTTGTTCAAACACATTTAGGGAGGCGAAGTTTATTCCAGTAATCACCGAATTCTTAAAATTTTCCAGTTCCTAAAGATATAAATAAAAGTAATCTGAAATGCCCATTTCTTATTGACTCGGGTTGGAATCCCAAACATCCGCGTAATTGAGTAGTCTCGGGTGTTCATTGGCGGCTATCACGCTTCACTTCTTCTCCTTGTCGCAAATGGTTTGGTAAGATAAATGTTAGGTGTTCTTCGTGGACTTATAGTTCTACTAGGCGTGAAAAAAAAATCTTCCAAAGGACAGTGGTCATTCGTATTTCTAACATTTGCAACGCAGACTGCGACAAAATGACAGAGTCAATGACAGCCATGTTGGTACGCGAAAAGGTGCCACAACGACGTCTTCTCAGTGCTCGATGGAGTGACTGTTCGCTCGGCGCGGTCGAGGAAGCGAGCGGCCAGGCGCTCTGGGGGGAGCGAGGCGCCACTTCTCTGCCCTGATTGGTCAGCAGCGGCGCCGAGGCGGCCGAGCCCCTGAGCGGCCCCCCGCCCGGTCGATTACCGCCCGCTCGGCCCCACCGGTCCACAGAACAAGGACGGAGACACAGGAGTGGAACCCTTACAGTTCCCACTGAAACCATGTTTGGCAAAGGCGGCGCTATATTTTGGGTGGACCCATAACTACTAGCAAAAAAAAAAAAAAACTCGCACGGGAGGTTCCTATCCAAAGTGTAAGGTTTATAATGTTGATTTACCTACTCGAACACTAATTGCTTAGCAACAGAGATTTAAATTGTGCGAGAAACTCCTAATGCTGTTTTGTAATAGAAAAAAAAAATGTTCTGTTTAACATTTGTACGAGATGTAAAATTTCTGGAATGCCAAAAAATAAAATATGTGAAATAATTTTCACTGATTTGTTTGTCTGATAACAGCTTATGAATTACTTCTCACAATCAATATAGCTACGTTATTTATATAGTAGGCATGTTAAAGGTACTATATAGCGGGTGAGCCCAAAAATAGGTCTCAGTCTCGACTATTAGTGTTTCTCCCATGCATCGGTCGCGGTGGGCTGCCCACCAGCGAGGATAAATATCTCAGAAAACGTCGAGTGACAAAGACTCCTTTTCCTCGCGCGTACACCTTCGCGTTCGCTCGAAAGCCACGCTGTCAAAACTACACTGGGTTACACTATGCTTTTTCCTTCGCGATGGGACGAGTTAATTAGCGTAATTCGTAAACTGGGAAGCTCGTAGCTGTGATGCGCAGCGTTTTATCGTTCCCCGATAGCATTGCGTTGTGTGGAAGGTCTACTTTTTATTCCCAGCGCTGCGATCCGCCGTGCGCAGGATTGCCAACCTTGACACTCCCTCCAAGGCTACTTGCACAATTTCCTCTTATTTTACTCTCGGAAGTCATTTGAAGTTTTACACTATTATTTAATTAATTGTACACGTTGCAAATGAATAATGTTGGTACTAAACAAGGATGTTAAATTGGTAGAAGATTTGTCAGTAATTGCTGTAATTCGTAAATTGTTAGTATGCTATTATGTCTAATTCCTAGATATAACTAATTATACGCTGTTTAACGTCTAATGATTCAGTGGAAGAGATAGCGTACACGCCTTAACTGCGTCAAACTAAAGTCGGAATAAATAAAATAAAGAACTCCACTCAACTGAGTATGTTTGGGTTGGCATAATTGGTTTAAAACTCCACCAAAACAGCTGTAAATAGCGTTTGCGCACGCAAACGCGCGAATAGAAGGACTGTAGAGTCAGGCTAGGTCACAATGGATGCGTGTTCTGACAAAAATAAATTCGTCAGAACAGCTCAGATTTGTTCGTCAGAACATTTTAGTTTCAGTGCAGGCGTGTCTCATATCAGTTTGATTCTATCCTCCAGCCAAAATGGAACCAATAGACGATGCGCATCTCCTTGAAGGTCCACTATCGAAGTATTTATTAATGCGTGGTGAAAGTTTATAAACTATTTTGTTGGCCCAGTAGGAGAAATTTAATTTTAATATAGTATATTTTAATTAATATAGAAGTTAAAAAAAATTGTAAATTTTAAACTAAATTTTAAAAGTTTAAAGATAAAAAAATATGAATGTGTACCCACATTATAGGTACTACTTTGTCCCACTTCTACCGAAAAAGATCACTGTCAAGGTAATTATTTTCTTGCATATCCAACAGACATTTATTTTCAAATACAAGACTAATTAATTTTTCTACGCCATTTTTAGGACCCATTGATTAACTTCCAACAAGCACGATGACGTCACAACTAAATTCAAAAAAATCAAACTGGTTTCAACGACCTGCCAGTTCTGGCGTGTTAGTGCCCAGTCAGCAGGCAGTGTAAACACCTCCATTTCATTCGCATTGTTTGATTATTCTGGAGAACTCGTCAAAACACGCGTCCACTGTTACGGTAGCCTTAGCGACTATTGTCTCATGTATCTGCGGGGGTTCCGAGTGTCATGGGACCTCGCTGGTCGACGCAGCCGAGCTCAGTGCACTGTGGCTCACAGTGAGACGGTTTCCGTATTCAAAACCCTGGTACGCATGAATAGAAATATGTTGGTTCAGTATAAGTACGTGCTACAGCCACAAAAAAATCACATAAGAAACATATGGTAAAGATAGCAGGATTTCGCAGCCATTCTCTAAAATTTCCTGGCTTGAGGTATCTAGCCGCGTTGAAAGCCATGATTTGAATGAAGTTTCGGTCGACATTGCAATCGCCATCTTCATTGTAGCAGTTAAATATACATGTACATAGGCCCATATAAGATTTGTTAATGCTGTCAGTAAAATTCGCCATCACTCAATTTTATTTTCCATTGTTTACAAAGACGTATTATATGCAAAAAAAATAACCATAGCAGTGTGTTGCAAATGTTAATATTTTGTTATTGTAATACTACAAACCTATTTCTTGGCAACTGGTTTCCCAAATAATATTTTGTATAAGTATAATAAAATTTATGTTAATAAAAGAAAAGTTTTGGTGCTTTAATTACAATGTTTTCCATTTGTTATTTATTTATTAAACTGTTTGTGCCTTTAATAAAAAACTTTTATTACTCAAATCACAGCAAGGCTTGGTTATTTAAAACAAACTGAATATAGAGATCAAACTTTATGTTGATATGATGATATATCATGAATATATTTTGGGTCAAGATCGTCTTTAATCCACGCTAGCTTCTTCTTACTCTTATGATCGGAAGAAATAATTATTTAAAAAACCAAATTATTTAATTTATTTAAAAAACCAAATTATTTAAGGTTGAATCGCAGTCCTTTACTACTGTAGTATATTGTCTCATTGGCCGATTAAAGTGCAGAACGAGATGTTTTACTCGATTAGAACCAATAAGAAAAATTATTGAAAATGTGAATAAATTGTATTAGAGGCTTCTTTTGAACCGTTAAGTTTTCTTCCAGTACACCATCATTCTAACTGCATGTAATCGTAAACTTTTTGAACTTTTCACCTTCAATTTACAAAGAATGCTGGTTATATATTATCTAGGTTTCTTTTTTGAATTACTGTTATCTTCGTATGATTACGGAAGTTGATTTTATTTGCTTTGAACACTATTAAACAATAATAATCTCATTATATTAGCAGAACACTCAATATCTTGTTGAGTCTACAACAAAACCTTCTTTTTTCTTCCGCGTGTATGTTTACGTATCACAGACGTCGGAGTCGGATCCCGGAGTTGTTCTACGTAGATGCAGTTATCTGACATTACGAACTCATTTTTATTTCAGGTTAATTCTTCGCTGCAAATTCTGTAACTTTAATGTAGTTTTGAACAGCGTATCGGCGACTTAACGGTTATTTACATAGTGTTTTAGAGCATGCTGGCTGGGACCTACTCAAAGGACATACGTCGACTACAATACTCCTTTCGATCAGCGTGTTAGCGTATCGTAATGCACGTGGCGAAGCGCTCCCCTTAGAGCGACATCCCATAGACTAATGATGAATGTAAGCCGATTAAAGTTTCTTGCGCAATAGACTTCATTAGCTATTGAATGGCCAACAGAGCTATCGAATTCAGCTGACGTTTCAACGGCTCACATTATAGTTTACGATAGGTATTACAAAAAAACACATGCGTTTAGCTAAGTGTTTGAAAGAAAAGAAGTTATTTTAAGAAGAAAACATTTCACTGAATATTTTTTTAAGACTAAACAAAATTTAACTAAACACAAAAACTGCTTCCAGAGGCTGTAACCTCAAAATCTGCATCTGTGTCCGCCAAGACGCTAGTTTTCTACGGTTCTGTAGGAAAATGAGCAGTTACACGTTGGGACCACAAATTGCTTACTGCGCGCTTAAGGCTGGGTTAACAATTAAAAAAACATAAGCGAGTGCAGAGCAGGCTATGCGGCCAACTGTGCACACGGCCTGTGTACAATTTAAATCTTATTGTTAATTTCAGCCAATGAAGTTTCGCAATGTATCCCAAAATATGTTGCCAATGTTAGTAAGTGACTATATTGTTGCGATTTACCGGGTTCGTAAAGGATAGCCCAATTAATAGATTTTACTACACACTACACAGTTTTATAAATGGCCAATATTTATGTCACTTACAAAAATCTTCTAAAATGGCTAAAAATCAATTGCACTTAAAAATAATGTTGCTTCCCAAGTCACTCATTTCTTAAAATCCACACAACTCGCTGGGCCGCACCTCTGGCGCAACTCTCGCCGCAACACCCCTCGTGGATCTCCACCGCGAGACTTCGCCGCCGCACTCCGCCGTCGCCGACGCACTTGCCTTCGCCGAGGACACACTCGACGCCTCGCTCGTAACTTCTCTCGGAACTCCGCCGCGCCCGCGACACTATCGCCCGGAACTGAACTCTCTGCCCTGGAACCTTCGTCCAGGGACTTCGCCGCTCTATCGCCCGGAAACTCCGCCGCGGGAGAACTCCCGACTCCACTCATTCACTCACTCCCTGCCCTGGAACCCTCGTCCAAGTACTTCGCCACTCTGCCGCAACCGCGCCACTATCGCCCCGGAAACTCCGCCGCGGGAAAGCTCCCGCCTGAACTCTGACTCAGCTCAGACTCAACCTCGGCCGGCGTCCCGGGCACATATGTAGGCCCAGTCACCTTCCAGAACTCCCGAGCGTGGCTGGGGCCAGTCGCGTCATTCCGCGCCGACCCGACGGCAGAAATCTCTCGAAACACGTGCCGGCGGCTCGCGTAACTCCGCAGCTGTCCGGTGTCAGTTACGTGTTAAAGGCAGGGCGCCGCGCGGTGATTGGGGGGAAGGAGGGGGGAAAGCGACAATCCTTGTTATATTCCAGGCGCGCGCGGTGCATCTCATGTTGCGGCAGCCGCCAGCCAGCTCTGCGCCTGCACGTGTCCCAGCCTTGCTCACGTTCGTAGCAATATTAGCTACCAAATTATTATCCCCCGACACCTTACCAACAATTTGTGAGCACAGTTTTTCAAGATATAAATAAATAAGGGTTACATAAAATATTTAGTTACCCATGTTTACCAAGACACAATTTTTTTTTTACAATTTTTGCAAGTGACTTATAAGTAATAACATTATTTAATTTTAAAGCAGGAATTACACCTGTGCATTGTAAAATCTCGACAATTTCTTGTTACAATGTGATTGATAGATATACACAGTTCTCTAGTCCCGCCGTAATGGCTTCCTACTATATTTTCATTGGTTGTTGCGTCTTGCGCCCCTAACAGAAATAAAATATATTCACGACCTGTCTCCCATGCTCACGACCGTCCTATGCGCTTTTTTGAATCCTTAGGTTCGAAAACATGGCCGTCCAGTCTTGTGCTCACGACCTACTGTGATCTCATACGCCATGTTGATAATTTTTATTTTTGTAATTACTTTTATGTTAGAGGGATTTATAAAATTTTAACTCGATGCCTCCATTACATTTGTTGTTCTGCTAAAAGTATTTTCTACAGCTTTTGACTTAATGTAAAATATAATATGTAGGTGTAAAATAACGTGCATGTCTTCGAAATTATTACCAGTTGCACGAATTTATTCAACACATTATAAAACACTAAGAAAACATCTAAATGTGTAATGCAGGGTGAATTCAAGAATCTATACCGGATGTTTTTGTTTTAAAATTTATTCACTCTCCTAAAAATACAGTTTGAATACCAAATACGGAAACAGAACCACCCGTTCCCACTCAGCGTATTCTGAAATGCTTTTCGTGAAAAGACTTCACTTGGATATATTGAGCAGTTTTCAAATCACGTGATTTCTTCTGACGCTCTGCACACCCTATGTGTGCACAGGTAATATATAAATTTGCAGTCTATGCTATATAAAGCTATCCTTATTTACTCTGTGCATATACCGATGGTGGGGAAGCCGCGGTGGTTGAGTGGTCAAATCAATCATCTCTCACTAAGGCGACCCGGGTTATATTCCCGGCGGAAAATAACCTGGAAGTTTCTTCCAGTAGAAAACGTGGCGGACGTAGTCATGTAGTGGGAGTTTTTCTCTGATTACTCCTGTTTCCCCCATCTATTAACTCAGTCAATTCTTCATTCTGATCTTATCACCTTTGAAGTCGATGAGACGTTTAGCAAATTTATTAATTTATTCTTTCTCTAATTCCATGATGGAAGAAAGTAATACTATAGGACATGTGTTGTTAGATATTGATCATGTTTTCGGAGGCCCGAAGGCCAACGCACCCGCCTTCCGCCCCTCCCAAATGTGCGCCCTTTAAGGGTAGATTGGGAGTCTGCTTGCAGATCTGTATAGTCCAGGGCCCCTTCCTACTGAAGCTACCAGATCCAGAAAACATGTCCCCTCCACCACTATGGTACCCGCTGGGCTAGAAGAGTGGCTTCACAGGAACCTGGAGACTGAAATCCTCAGGTGGAGCCACATCCGGGTAAGGGTTCAAGTCAGGTGCTTCCACAGCCCAGCAGAATTAATTGCCATGCGATATATATGTATATGTATATGTGCCATGCGATATATATATAAATATATATATTTTAGATATTGATCAGTGATAAGATAATCAAATCCCACTTCCAAGTTCTTGGTTTTAAACTGAAATACAGTAATTTATTTTTAAATAGTTGAAAAAAATCGCCAGGTTCAGTTTCATTTTAGGTTTGCCATTACCACTCTAGAACATTGTGACGTACAACATGAGGATTGTTCTATAATTATATACATTATTTCTCACTGTTCGCACGTCAGATTCATCATTAAACTGGCAAAATGTATTTCAGAATGTAAACAAACACTCAAAATAATTTTTTAATAATAGATAATACTGTAGCTATAAATAAACTAATGTCTGCAAAACAATCGAATAAGATAGGTCAAACCGTTTATTCGTGTGTTTTATTTACTTTAAATAAGTTAAAAAAGTGGCAAATCAACTGAACTAGAGGCACTCTCCTTAGGGAACTAAGTTAGACAGCCAATTTTCAAAATGTAGTTCTATACACACAACTATATTCCCCTTGGCTGATATCCTGTAATTCTTCGTTGTTCGTCATTCCTGGTGAACTTCAGCTAATTTAGGACTGAAGTTTCAGTACAATTAACACGAAGCCACGAGAACTTCCTCGAGAAAACATCGTGTTTATGCTGTGCCTCGCAGATGTGAGAGTGACGGGGTAGTCGGTAGTCGTGTACGCTAAGGCACAACGTCCATGATGGTAGGTGCCTACCCTCCATTCTGACTGATGATTTACGAACCCCGAGCAAAGTAGAACATATTCAGAGTAAGTTATAAGCTTACGTATTTTTCCCAAGTAATGTTTTATTGCGCATTGGAAGGTGACGTAATACCCAACTTTTGCCCTTATCAAAAAATGGTGATAAATGTCGGTGGTTAAAAAAACCAGGGGAGACGGCTGGCTGTTAAGACATATCGTTCTCAATGTCAAAGGTATAGTAAACAATGTCAGAGCTATCTCGATAGCGATACCACACAGTGTGACTAAGTCTAAAAGACTGAAAAGTCCGAGACAAGTAAGCACATCGATTATATAAACGGCTACTATTGACTGCATAATCCTAGTAAATACGTCTTCCAGGAAATCAGTCTGTCCTGGGGAGTTACTTTTATTTGTACTCGCTAGTGAAACTAGTGCACTAAAAATAAAAGCTAAAAGCAGAAGGTCCTGTCTCATCTCACTGTGTACTGGATACTGACATGAAATCATTAGTTGTAGGTACATCTGTGCCAGTCATAATAAGCGCCATGCTCTTCAAAAGGTTGTTAGTCGTATGTAAATGTAGGTCCGGAGCCTGGAGTCAGAGTGAGATACCAGGTGCTTGTCCGCCATTTTGAATTGTGACATTAGGGTGGCCATTTTGGATAACCACTGACCTTGACATTTCAGCTTAACTCCGGCCGCCATCTGGGATTTCACCATATTTCCCCCCGTCATTTTGGTTTCCACCATCTTGGATTCCGCAATATTCTATTACGCCATACATCACATCCACCATTTTGTTTTCTAGAGACTTCCGCCATCTTGGATTCTAGAAGTTTCGGTCATTTTGAATTATGAGTTCATGGTTGCAATTTTCTTTACAGCCGCCATCTTGAAAATGCGTTGTAAACTATTTTGATATTAATAGTTATAAAAATTATCAAATAGTTCGATAACTTTTGTAAGAGAAAAAAATTTAGAGCACCCGGTTTTGGCTGGGATTTATTTAGTGAAAAAAAAATAATTTTTTTTTCAGGGCTAGAGAGAGAGAGCGAGAGTTATTAGAATACAAAAATGTAACCTTTTAATTCAACAATCGAAAGTACTAGCGGATTGAGGAAGAAAGTAGTTTTTTTTCCGTAATCAGATGTATGCAGTATTTTCGTCTTATTTTGACTATCAAGTGTGAAAAATTTTATTAAGAAATTATAAAAAAAAATGTTTTTAGGTGTAAGTGTATAGAATGGGATGTTTTAATTAATCATGTATATATAATGGTCTTTCTTACTCCTTTCTTAAAATAAGTTGTAGACGTTTATTTTTTTATTGTATAAGATTTCATTAAGAATTACTAAAATACTTCTTCAAGGGATGGAAAATGGGGATGGGGTGCATTTCCGATTTCTCATGTGGATAGTGATATATATTTTCTAAAACAGATGAAGACAGTAGTTTTCCTTTTACTTTATTTTTCAGTTGTGCAAAATTTCATTCAGAAATACCAAAATTATGTTTTATTGGGTGGGAAAAGTAATTGGGTGGGTTTTGCGAAATGTCATGTAGATATTGTTTTTTTTTTTTAAATATAGATGTAGACGGCAATATTATTGTTATTTCAGACGTAAGTTTTAAAAAAAAATTACCAGGAAATACAGTAATTCCACTTTAAATGGGAATAGGAGTTGGTTTTTAGAAATATTATGTATAAAGTTACAGTCTTCTTTTGAAGATAAAATTGTACAAAACATTTTTCAATCTCAAAATAAAACTGTAGATTTGTATAGAAGTCAAACAATTGTGCAAACATACACAAACTCTTCGTTACATCCGTATATATATATATATATATATATATATATATATATATATATATATATATATACATTTTTTCAATAATTAATTTTGATACAATTCATAAGTTTTAATTTTTACTACACGTAGAAATTGTACATGCCTACCTAGTGTAAAATAACTAAACTAACAGAATTAGTTAAGTATTAAACGTTAATCCAAAAACCATTTGTACAAATAAAAAGTAATAAACCTAATGTGATTTTCTTTTACTGTAGTGTTGAAGTGCAATAATCTGTTATGAATAAAAAAATTAAAAATATTCTTCTGTGGCGGGATTCAAACTTGGAATCTTCAAAGTCCTAAACTATGACTTTAACCAATGAGTTAAATATGCCTTATTTTAGGACGATATTGAGTTATCAAAGTTTGTAATCCCAGGATTATCATGTGTTTTAAAATTATCGATTATTTATTTTTGTTGGTATTAAAATTCTTTAAAAGTTTTCCAGAATGATTTGTTTACCAAAAATATTTATTAGGCATACGGATACGCATGGTAAGTCCCCCGTTGCTTACATAAGTGAATATAAACATGTTAATGCCACCATATGTGATAGGCTATCTGGACGATTACGGCTCGTGGGTATAGCAAAAACGCTCACACGTTTTAGACTAAATCATGGTAAACTTCCGTCTATGATGCATGCGTACTTTATTGCATTATATCTAACTTAAACGTGCCTAAAGGAGAAAAACTTCAAAAAAACTCAGTTGTATAGACAATCACATTTTTTTATAAGCATTCCATATTAAAACACCAATTATGCACACGTAGACATATTTAATCCTGAAAACTTTTCAAAAATTGTAGAAGAGAACGTGAATGATTTATAATAGGTGTAGTGTTCGTTAATTTGGTTATAATTTTCTTTCCTTAAAGTCACATCTGTTCATGCGAGGCTAAGTACTTTGTTTCAGAAGAAAAATTCTCAAGTTTAACATCATCTACCTAACTGAAAATCAAACCGTAGACCTATGACATATACATTTTATATCCTGACCGCTGGGCCAAACGTCAGACTTTTATAATAGAGTTTGTGAACAATCATTTTGTCTAAGTGTTTCTGGTATGCGTAATCTTTTCGAATGTTGAATGAAGTAAGTTCCCTTTATGTAGGTTAACAATTATAGTTTAATTTAGTAATTTTCTACGAAAAAATGACTTTATTTAAAACCTTTAGGTTTAAATTGAAAAATATTACTTTCATCGGGTATAATTTTGCTAAGAAGAAAAATGTAGGCATTCGTTGCATTTTCACGAATTATTAAATGGAAATTCAGATAATTTTCTTTATAGTTTCTTAAACGGTATAAAAACTGATTCCATAACTAAAACGCAAACTTCAAGCAGAGCAAATTGTAGTAGAAGTTACTGGGATATAACACTTGTAAGTTTCATTGACCCAACGTTATCATGTTTGGATTTTTAAATACGAGAGAAGAAATGTTTTTTTACATCTCTTATTAAAAAAAATTCTGAAATTTTTTGTTCTAATTACAATGTATCATGGCAAAATTTACAAATAGTTGAACAAAAATTTTACAAATCATTACGTTATTTCTTTAAATCACTGTCATCTATATTATGATATTATAGCATTACCCTATTTTGCATTAAAATGTTGTTTTTCGTTTGTGTGATGTAAGTGACTATGTGATATGTATGATGGATAAGCAAACAGTTTTTTTTTAACAAAACGAACGTGTCCAATAATAGCGCAATTTCATTGCGCTGAGAAGATCTTGCGAAAATGCCAAACTCGCGCTTAGCCAGATTAATATTTGTTTTAGGAAGATTTTCAATCAAATGACTGCGGAAATGTAAGACAAAAGTTGTGTAGAGTTGTGTGATAATTATTACTACTACACTTAGTCTGTACATGAAACCATTACACATACACACACACCGACTGTTTAAGAGGCTTTTCAGCAGCTTTAACAGAGCATTTCGCTAGTTGTTCACGTAATTTCACCGTCACTTGTAATGTTCTTGTAGTGAGGATGACAAACTGTTCGTTGTCTGTTTGAAACTTTCCGACGGAGTTACTTACAACACATCGCCTACATTATATCAGGTGTTTTGGAGGCAGATTTAAACATTCATAGACATAGCTACTTAACAAAATGTAACAAAATTACTTATTTAATATATTTCTTGTAGTTTATGGATGTAGTGATTAATTGCAAAGGTTTCAATGCAGACGAAGTTAAAAAGATATCCTCAACTTAAAAAAAAGTTTTGAGCTGTAAAAAAATTATTAATTGTTTCTTTACACTTTTATGCCCTTGGATACTCAAAAGATCATAGAAGACTTAACCCGAATTATTTTAATGATATACCCTACATACATTTTCAAGTTATTTAGCACATTTCATAAAGTAAAATTTGAAATTTACCACGCGAGTGTATAACAGCGTACAATTTTGTCTACTTTAAATTAACCAACATCTGAAACCAAAATTAATTTTCCCAAGTGGACAAAAAAAATTCCTACTAGATACTATGAATGTACATTGATACCATACGTTGCAATTACAGCTTTGATGATTTAAAATCAATATAAATGCTTTTGAAAATTAACTGGGAGGGATGGTTTGAAAAATAAAAACAGAAGACAAACACAAACAACAATAGAGAAAAGCCAAAAGCTTAGTAGAAAATGCCCGACGATATAACAGTTCAAGCTATTTAAACTTAAAAAATCAAGTAAAAAAAATTATAAATCTATTACTAAAAAAAAACAAGTAATTTTCTCTTACGCCAAAAAATCTATTTAAAACATTTATATTTACTCAGACACGGAAGAAAACAAAGAAATGATTATACAAGACACAACGAGAAAAGGGGGCAAACAAAATAAGTAAAAAATTAGAGCTTTATTGCGTTTTCGTCTGTAACATATAACAAGATCAACGCCGCTGTTTCGAAAGAAATATACAAATACCCCTTCAAAAAACAAACATACAAGGACCAGCAGATAATGATTTTTTTTGGCTCAGATTTAATTTTCCGCTTTGTTATAAAATCACAATTAACAGCAATTTGAGTTTTATCATCAGTCGAAGAGCACAACACTTATCTCGTATGTATTCAATGTACAGTATTATAAGAAAAGTACTAAGCTACAAATGGTTTGTAAAAGCAGGCGTTTGATAATCACAAAAATGGAACATAACTTAACACAATAAAAATTATTACATTTTCTCAATTCATTTATTATACCCTTCTTTAAGATCGACTTTAGTTCTAAACAAGCAAATATGGAAGAAAAGTATGGAAAAAATTAAAACAAATACACACATGAAGAGCGATGGAATTATACTTCACAATTTGAAGTAAAAAAAATTAAAAAAAGTATCCGGAAAATAAATTCCTCTAAGGTCATTCATTGCTTGTTGTTATTGTGGAAGGCTTGGCGTAGAACATCCAAGGTCGCACAAAATTTTACAGTATCTCTGCCTGCTGAGATGGAACACCACAACAAGGTAATAAAAAACGTAGTAAAAACATGTGTAGGTATATATAAAGAAACATAGTCTCATATTACAAGTCATAGTCTACGTAAAAAACGATGAAAAACATTTAAGAAACACACAGAAAATTAGGCCACAATTCTTTTAAAGTTTAGTTTAAAAGTTTTATTCCAGTTTATAATATTTACCGGTTTTCGTGCATTCGAATCTTAATAGTTGTTGTTGCGAATAACAGAATAAAACAGGAAAATTATAATTAATTCGTTATTCGTAATTACAATTACAAAAAGAAAGATAGTAATTTTAACTGAAAATACATTTCGAGCATTCCTATGCAAATGGTACTAAAGAAAAAGCTAAAGAGAGAGAGAGTGAATTAATGAGTTTGGTTTAAGTTCAGTGTGGTTGGAGGTCAGGCTTCTCGTCTCCCGTGAAGGCGATCTGTAGTCGACTTCCAAGGTCAAAAAAGGAGGCCCTCGTAGATGAAAAACTTGGCGGACGTTGGCGTGGGACGATAGTAGTATGTAAATGTATTTCCTAGATCAGGATGCAGGTAGTGGATTGAAGATAGTCGACCGCCATCTTGGATTGTGACGTCACGGCGGCAAAAATTCCTCAAAATTCCTCAAAAATGACTCAAAATGACTCAAAATTTCCCGTTTTCGAGGGAAAAATTCCCGTTTCGAGGAAAAATTAGGATTTCAAAAAACCACAAATGTCTTTTGCCTTAGAAAGAACACCAATTCCTAAAATAGGCTTAAGCATCCTTAACTCAAGCCTCAGTTAAGCCATTTCTAGGAATAAGAATACCATGACCTTTGACCTTGACCCCGGCGGCCATTTTGGATCCGTCATCTTGGATCTGCCATTTTGGATGACGTCATTGTGTGTGTTCTCGAACATTCCGACGTTGTGTTTTCCGACATATTGGATCCTATTAATGCTGCAATTTTTGTTACAGTCGCCATCTTGAAATTTGGACGCCATCTTGAAAATCTTTAATTATTATCCGATTTTAATGAAAAAAATTCCAAAATTCATCAAAAAATTAACTTATTCGAATTCTGATTGATTATATCGATCATCGTCCTCGGTTCGAACCCGGTGAGTGCAAAAAAACTAAAAATGGCGACAGGCTCCTTCCTCAATTGTGGATGCAGGCAGACTGACTCCTACCACTTTTTTTTCAAAGCATATATATCATCACCTAGTATGACGACATGTCCGCCATCTTTTCTCCGTCCGCTGGAGATCACCATCTTATTTTCGTCCGCTAGAGTGTGCTGATACCATGTTAGTATAATTATCTGGTCACCACACCTTACACCTTGACATTAAACATTGACCTTGACCTTGAACTTTGACCTTGACCTTAAAATTTGACCTTGACCTTGAACTTTGACCTTGACCTTGAACTTTGACCTTGACCTTGAACTTTGACCTTGACCTTGAAATTTGACCTTGACCTTGAAATTTGACCCTGACCTTGAAATTTGACCTTGACCTTGAAATTAGACTTTGTCCTTGAAATTTGACTTTGTCCTTGTCGACCATCATGGATCCGAAATTTTATGTTCAGTACAGGCTACCAGGAGCTACCACCTGCTGGAGTACGCCATCTTGTGTGTGTATTTGAATTATAGAGTACATTTCCATCTGGATAATTTTATTCTAACCCGCTACAGTGCAGTAATCATTTATTACGGAGGTGCCCCCCCCCGCCATCTTGAAATTCGGCCGCCATCTTGAAATCATGTAATAATGTAGCTAGAAAAGCGGGAAAAATTCCAAAATTCATTAAATAAATAAATCACTCATTAACTTACATATCGATTCGATCCGCTCCAGTCCTTGGTTCGATCCTCGATCGATGCAATAATGTTTAATTTTATGAAAAAAATTATAATTCCAATAAACCATGTTCAACATTCTTAAAGAGACTTTAAATCATCTACTACCATCATCCTATCAGACATCAAGACCACCATATTGGAAATTCGTAATTGTAATGCTAGAGATTCGGGAAAAAGTTAAAAATTCATTAAATAAATTTGTAATCCATATAATGATTGATTGGATCGACTAATGTCATTGGTTCGATACCTGGCCGATACAAAACAACTTTAATATTTTAAAAAAAAGTACCACTAAAGTGGCAGGTTTGAGAAAATAAAATACACCACAAGTTCCTTTAAAAAAACTTTTATTACATACATACTACACTACTACATGTACAAAAAAATACACAGACAAATTACTAAAGCCTTTTGGATTCCTCGATTCAAACAGTCTTCTTATTGTACGGACTAAGCCTTTTACATGACTTTAAATGTCTATCCGATCCGGTCATCACCGCAGCCAGAGACGGACTGAAGTTCATATCACTTATATAGTCTCATTAGCCGGTACAACACATGAGTCAAATCAATAACCATGTTCATTATAGGTCTCGGAGCATTTTTTATAATGACGATGTAAGCTATCGAGACGTGAAATTAGTTTATTGCACTTATTGCACTGAAATAGTATTCTTTGAACATTATTAGAACAACCGCTTCTTTCATGTCTGCGAGCATTTGAGGTGATAGTAAATGATGCACCACAGTATTTGCACTGATGCGAAGTACGCTCTTCATTAATTGAAGTATTCAATGCTGATGAAACTTCAGCTGATGGTGGAACAGCACATATCGAAGTCTCCTTTAGTGTTGTCAGAGGCGTTGCCAACGGGATCTGCTCCAACATCGTCGGCGCTGACGTCATGGATCCCGTAGTCGATTCTACATCCTCCATCGAGTTCGAAGTTAAAGTCGGTAAAGATGCCATCGAAGTCTCAAGAACAGGCAATTACACGACTTATACACCAGAAGAAACAAACCAGGTGATCCGTACACCGACGACGTCAGTAACAAACTAAGCATCCTGTTGTCTAGAGCTCGCTTATATATACATGCACCGTATGGTACAATACGCTAGTCAAATCAAGAACCATTTACAATAATACTAGAGTCAAAACAACATTAAAAATAGAAGGACCATCAACGAAAAGGCAGCACATTTGGAAGCACCGACAACGAAAAGGCAGCACATTTGGAAGCACCGACAACGAAAAGGCAGCACATTTGGAAGCACCGACAACGAAATGGCAGCACATTTGGAAGCACCGACAACGTAAAGGCAGCACATTTGGAAGCACCGACAACGTAAAGGCAGCACATTTGGAAGCACCGACAACGAAAAGGCAGCACATTTGGAAGCACCGACAACGAAAAGGCAGCACATTTGGAAGCACCGACAACGAAAAGGCAGCACATTTGGAAGCACCGACAACGAAAAGGCAGCACATTTGGAAGCACCGACAACGTAAAGGCAGCACATTTGGAAGCACCGACAACGTAAAGGCAGCACATTTGGAAGCACCATCAACGAAAAGGCAGCACATTTGGAAGCACCGACAACGAAAAGGCAGCACATTTGGAAGCACCGACAACGAAAAGGCAGCACATTTGGAAGCACCGACAACGAAAAGGCAGCACATTTGGAAGCACCGACAACGTAAAGGCAGCACATTTGGAAGCACCGACAACGTAAAGGCAGCACATTTGGAAGCACCGACAACGTAAAGGCAGCACATTTGGAAGCACCGACAACGAAAAGGCAGCACATTTGGAAGCACCGACAACGAAAAGGCAGCACATTTGGAAGCACCGACAACGAAAAGGCAGCACATTTGGAAGCACCGACAACGTAAAGGCAGCACATTTGGAAGCACCGACAACGTAAAGGCAGCACATTTGGAAGCACCGACAACGAAAAGGCAGCACATTTGGAAGCACCGACAACGAAAAGGCAGATTATTTGGAAGCACCGACAACGAAAAGGCAGCACATTTGGAAGCACCGACAACGAAAAGGCAGCACATTTGGAAGCACCGACTACGAAAAGGCAGCACATTTGGAAGCACCGACAACGAAAAGGCAGCACATTTGGAAGCACCGACAACGAAAAGGCAGCACATTTGGAAGCACCGACTACGAAAAGGCAGCACATTTGGAAGCACCGACAACGAAAAGGAAGCACATTTGGAAGCACCGACAACGTAAAGGCAGCACATTTGGAAGCACCGACAACGAAAAGGCAGCACATTTGGAAGCACCGACAACGAAAAGGCAGCACATTTGGAAGCACCGACAACGAAAAGGCAGCACATTTGGAAGCACCGCCAACGAAAAGGCAGCACATTTTGGATGCATCATCGAATAAGGAAGCACATTTGGAAGCTCCATTAACTAAAAAAAAGGCAAAAAGGAAGCACAAGTTACGAGATCTAAGTCTTAGTAAGAAATCATAATACAAGAAATAAAAACATTACATTCTTATAATTTAAATTATTTATTTTATTGCTTTACATTATACAAATGCAAGTAAAACAAGTCAATATTGTATGTAGCCAGCATTCCTCAGTTCCTTGAGTATGAAGGATATTTTTTGATGCACGAATAGTTTCCTGCACAAAGCGAACGATGTAGAAGTCTTAGCCGGTCAACCAATATGTTTGGATCTTTCCATGATGTGTAATCATTCTCTTCTACCACCATCTTCCTTGCACCTTTATAATAAATATTATGATCTCTGGTGTCTTTCGTTTTACCACCAACCTCAGGGTAACTTTCATGTTTGAGATGGTGATCATCACAAGCTTGATCAGATTTATTTAATATATCACGTCGTTTCCATCGTTTCGGTCTCAGGACACCGCCACATTCTTCGATCTTGGCAGCTTTAGGTGCTTCATCATAGTCTATGTCTTTGTCAACAGCCTCAGAGTCACTGTAACAATCACCGTAGAAGGAATCGTCTTCACCCAATTTACCGTAATAATTCGATGTTGATGATGTTGAAGTGTCTTCATCGTCTTCATGCTTCCTTTTTAGGAGTCCATCATTTTTACAAAGTAGGAAAGATCTACTTGAATTTGGCTGGAATATATTCTCACTTTTCACGTTAAGGATTCTTCCATTGTCTTCATTCTTTCGTAAATCATCAACCTTCTTCAATTTAAGTTCTTTGTCGAGATCGGAATAGCCAAGAAAATTATTGTCGTAATGCAGATCACTCTTCCTTAGGCTAGTAGATTCATCGTTGTCCTCTAGCTTGTACGCAGGCTTGGCGCTACAAGTTCTGCCATGTCTTTTTAGGCTCTCTCTCCGCGTAAACGACTTGCTACATCGAACACAACTTATCATATTGCGCAGTGGATTTTTAACACAGTCATTCTTCTCGTGTTGTCTTTTATTCTTTCTCAAGATAAACTCTTTACTGCAAAACTTACACCTATGTTCTTTCGATACAGCGTCAGATCCCAAATCGTAATTCATATTAGTTACTGAGACTAATGCCAGATACCAATTGAATGTTTTAAATTAGATTCAATACTTAAATAGAAATTTTTTCATATTTCATCAGCGAGAATTAATATATCTCATGCAAAAGTACTTTATGCATGTAGTTCTGCTTTTCAACAACAGATGTCGCCACATGTTGCTTGCAGGTAAATAATATTTAGTTATTTTATGCGGGATGCGGGATGCTCACTAACGATCGCAAAAGAAGGATGGCTTCGTTAGACTCCAAGGAAAAGGAAGTTTGTCTTGCATGTTGGTGCTCCACAGATGTCTCATGGCGTAATATTAATTTGACTGAGTAATGATATTTGTTAATTCCACCTGATAAAAATATTGCAAGTTTTGATTTAGTAGCAGAAATTATCGAATTAAATGTAACTCCAAATAAAAATGACATGTCTCATTAGAACAAAAAAAAATCCATGCAGAGAGCGGTTTCTCAGAATAGTCAGAAACACTTGAAGAAACCACAAGAATGATTGCAAGAACACGGGAAAAACCATCAAAATATTGTCAAGAATAATCAGGAGCACACTGAATAAACCACTATAATATTAACAATAATAATCGGAAGCACACGGAGAAAACCATCATAATATTGACCAGATTAATCGGAAGCACACAGAGAAAACCACCACATGTTTTCTTTGATATCATAAAATTACAAGAAAAAATATTTAAAAATAAAAAAAAATTAATAAAAAATTAAAAAAAAAATGCATAAACAGTTTCTGCTAGCTTGTAAACTTATCATTGTTGAGCAAAGATAGAGTTCTTGTACAAGCCAGAAATTTATGCATTTTTTTTTTTAAATTTTTTATTAATTTTTTTTTATTTTTAAATATTTTTTCTTGTAATTTTATGATATCAAAGAAAACATGTGGTGGTTTTCTCTGTGTGCTTCCGATTAATCTGGTCAATATTATGATGGTTTTCTCCGTGTGCTTCCGATTATTATTGTTAATATTATAGTGGTTTATTCAGTGTGCTCCTGATTATTCTTGACAATATTTTGATGGTTTTTCCCGTGTTCTTGCAATCATTCTTGTGGTTTCTTCAAGTGTTTCTGACTATTCTGAGAAACCGCTCTCTGCATGGATTTTTTTTTGTTCTAATGAGACATGTCATTTTTATTTGGAGTTACATTTAATTCGATAATTTCTGCTACTAAATCAAAACTTGCAATATTTTTATCAGGTGGAATTAACAAATATCATTACTCAGTCAAATTAATATTACGCCATGAGACATCTGTGGAGCACCAACATGCAAGACAAACTTCCTTTTCCTTGGAGTCTAACGAAGCCATCCTTCTTTTGCGATCGTTAGTGAGCATCCCGCATCCCGCATAAAATAACTAAATATTATTTACCTGCAAGCAACATGTGGCGACATCTGTTGTTGAAAAGCAGAACTACATGCATAAAGTACTTTTGCATGAGATATATTAATTCTCGCTGATGAAATATGAAAAAATTTCTATTTAAGTATTGAATCTAATTTAAAACATTCAATTGGTATCTGGCATTAGTCTCAGTAACTAATATGAATTACGATTTGGGATCTGACGCTGTATCGAAAGAACATAGGTGTAAGTTTTGCAGTAAAGAGTTTATCTTGAGAAAGAATAAAAGACAACACGAGAAGAATGACTGTGTTAAAAATCCACTGCGCAATATGATAAGTTGTGTTCGATGTAGCAAGTCGTTTACGCGGAGAGAGAGCCTAAAAAGACATGGCAGAACTTGTAGCGCCAAGCCTGCGTACAAGCTAGAGGACAACGATGAATCTACTAGCCTAAGGAAGAGTGATCTGCATTACGACAATAATTTTCTTGGCTATTCCGATCTCGACAAAGAACTTAAATTGAAGAAGGTTGATGATTTACGAAAGAATGAAGACAATGGAAGAATCCTTAACGTGAAAAGTGAGAATATATTCCAGCCGAATTCAAGTAGATCTTTCCTACTTTGTAAAAATGATGGACTCCTAAAAAGGAAGCATGAAGACGATGAAGACACTTCAACATCATCAACATCGAATTTTTACGGTAAATTGGGTGAAGACGATTCCTTCTACGGTGATTGTTACAGTGACTCTGAGGCTGTTGACAAAGACATAGACTATGATGAAGCACCTAAAGCTGCCAAGATCGAAGAATGTGGCGGTGTCCTGAGACCGAAACGATGGAAACGACGTGATATATTAAATAAATCTGATCAAGCTTGTGATGATCACCATCTCAAACATGAAAGTTACCCTGAGGTTGGTGGTAAAACGAAAGACACCAGAGATCATAATATTTATTATAAAGGTGCAAGGAAGATGGTGGTAGAAGAGAATGATTACACATCATGGAAAGATCCAAACATATTGGTTGACCGGCTAAGACTTCTACATCGTTCGCTTTGTGCAGGAAACTATTCGTGCATCAAAAAATATCCTTCATACTCAAGGAACTGAGGAATGCTGGCTACATACAATATTGACTTGTTTTACTTGCATTTGTATAATGTAAAGCAATAAAATAAATAATTTAAATTATAAGAATGTAATGTTTTTATTTCTTGTATTATGATTTCTTACTAAGACTTAGATCTCGTAACTTGTGCTTCCTTTTTGCCTTTTTTTTAGTTGATGGAGCTTCCAAATGTGCTTCCTTATTCGATGATGCATCCAAAATGTGCTGCCTTTTCGTTGGCGGTGCTTCCAAATGTGCTGCCTTTTCGTTGTCGGTGCTTCCAAATGTGCTGCCTTTTCGTTGTCGGTGCTTCCAAATGTGCTGCCTTTTCGTTGTCGGTGCTTCCAAATGTGCTGCCTTTACGTTGTCGGTGCTTCCAAATGTGCTTCCTTTTCGTTGTCGGTGCTTCCAAATGTTCTGCCTTTTCGTAGTCGGTGCTTCCATTTGTGCTGCCTTTTCGTAGTCGGTGCTTCCAAATGTGCTGCCTTTTCGTTGTCGGTGCTTCCAAATGTGCTGCCTTTTCGTTGTCGGTGCTTCCAAATGTGCTGCCTTTTCGTAGTCGGTGCTTCCAAATGTGCTGCCTTTTCGTTGTCGGTGCTTCCAAATGTGCTGCCTTTTCGTTGTCGGTGCTTCCAAATGATCTGCCTTTTCGTTGTCGGTGCTTCCAAATGTGCTGCCTTTTCGTTGTCGGTGCTTCCAAATGTGCTGCCTTTACGTTGTCGGTGCTTCCAAATGTGCTGCCTTTACGTTGTCGGTGCTTCCAAATGTGCTGCCTTTTCGTTGTCGGTGCTTCCAAATGTGCTGCCTTTTCGTTGTCGGTGCTTCCAAATGTGCTGCCTTTACGTTGTCGGTGCTTCCAAATGTGCTGCCTTTACGTTGTCGGTGCTTCCAAATGTGCTGCCTTTTCGTTGTCGGTGCTTCCAAATGTGCTGCCTTTTCGTTGTCGGTGCTTCCAAATGTGCTGCCTTTTCGTTGTCGGTGCTTCCAAATGTGCTGCCTTTTCGTTGATGGTGCTTCCAAATGTGCTGCCTTTACGTTGTCGGTGCTTCCAAATGTGCTGCCTTTACGTTGTCGGTGCTTCCAAATGTGCTGCCTTTTCGTTGTCGCTGCTTCCAAATGTGCTGCCTTTTCGTTGTCGGTGCTTCCAAATGTGCTGCCTTTTCGTTGTCGGTGCTTCCAAATGTGCTGCCTTTACGTTGTCGGTGCTTCCAAATGTGCTGCCTTTACGTTGTCGGTGCTTCCAAATGTGCTGCCATTTCGTTGTCGGTGCTTCCAAATGTGCTGCTTTTTCGTTGTCGGTGCTTCCAAATGTGCTGCCTTTTCGTTGTCGGTGCTTCCAAATGTGCTGCCTTTTCGTTGATGGTCCTTCTATTTTTAATGTTGTTTTGACTCTAGTATTATTGTAAATGGTTCTTGATTTGACTAGCGTATTGTTCCATACGGTGCATGTATATATAAGCGAGCTCTAGACAACAGGATGCTTAGTTTGTTACTGACGTCGTCGGTGTACGGATCACCTAGTTTGTTTCTTCTGCTGCATAAGTCGTGTAATTGCCTGTTCTTGAGACTTCGATGGCATCTTTACCGACTTTAACTTCGAACTCGATGGAGGATGTAGAATCGACTACGGGATCCATGACGTCAGCGCCGACGATGTTGGAGCAGATCCCGTTGGCAACGCCTCTGACAACACTAAAGGAGACTTCGATATGTGCTGTTCCACCATCAGCTGAAGTTTCATCAGCATTGAATACTTCAATTAATGAAGAGCGTACTTCGCATCAGTGCAAATACTGTGGTGCATCATTTACTATCACCTCAAATGCTCGCAGACATGAAAGAAGCGGTTGTTCTAATAATGTTCAAAGAATACTATTTCAGTGCAATAAGTGCAATAAACTAATTTCACGTCTCGATAGCTTACATCGTCATTATAAAAAATGCTCCGAGACCTATAATGAACATGGTTATTGATTTGACTTATGTCTTGTACTGGCTAATAAGACTATATAAGTGATATGAACTTCAGTCCGTCTCTGGCTGCGGTGATGACCGGATCGGATAGACATTTAAAGTCATGTAAAAGGCTTAGTCCGTACAGTAAGAAGACTGTTTGAATCGAGGAATCCAAAAGGCTTTAGTAATTTGTCTGTGTATTTTTTTGTACATGTAGTAGTGTAGTATGTATGTAATAAAAGTTTTTTTAAAGGAACTTGTGGTGTATTTTATTTTCTCAAACCTGCCACTTTAGTGGTACTTTTTTTTAAAATATTAAAGTTGTTTTGTATCGGCCAGGTATCGAACCAAGGACATTAGTCGAGCCAATCAATCATTATATGGATTACAAATTTATTTAATGAATTTTTAACTTTTTCCCGAATCTCTAGCATTACAATTACGAATTTCCAATATGGTGGTCTTGATGTCTGATAGGATGATGGTAGTAGATGATTTAAAGTCTCTTTAAGAATGTTGAACATGGTTTATTGGAATTATTATTTTTTTCATAAAATTAAACATTATTGCATCGATCGAGGATCGAACCAAGGACTGGAGCGGATCGAATCGATATGTAAGTTAATGAGTGATTTATTTATTTAATGAATTTTGGAATTTTTCCCGCTTTTCTAGCTACATTATTACATGATTTCAAGATGGCGGCCGAATTTCAAGATGGCGGTGGGGGGCACCTCCGTAATAAATGATTACTGCACTGTAGCGGGTTAGAATAAAATTATCCAGATGGAAATGTACTCTATAATTCAAATACACACACAAGATGGCGTACTCCAGCAGGTGGTAGCTCCTAGTAGCCTGTACTGAACATAAAATTTCGGATCCATGATGGTCGACAAGGACAAAGTCAAATTTCAAGGACAAAGTCTAATTTCAAGGTCAAGGTCAAATTTCAAGGTCAGGGTCAAATTTCAAGGTCAAGGTCAAATTTCAAGGTCAAGGTCAAAGTTCAAGGTCAAGGTCAAAGTTCAAGGTCAAGGTCAAAGTTCAAGGTCAAGGTTAAAGTTCAAGGTCAAGGTCAAATTTTAAGGTCAAGGTCAAAGTTCAAGGTCAAGGTCAATGTTTAATGTCAAGGTGTAAGGTGTGGTGACCAGATAATTATACTAACATGGTATCAGCACACTCTAGCGGACGAAAATAAGATGGTGATCTCCAGCGGACGGAGAAAAGATGGCGGACATGTCGTCATACTAGGTGATGATATATATGCTTTGAAAAAAAAGTGGTAGGAGTCAGTCTGCCTGCATCCACCATTGAGGAAGGAGCCTGTCGCCATTTTTAGTTGTTTTTGCACTCACCGGGTTCGAACCGAGAACGATGATCGATATAATCAATCAGAATTCGAATAAGTTAATTTTTTGATGAATTTTGGAATTTTTTTCATTAAAATCGGATAATAATTAAAGATTTTCAAGATGGCGTCCAAATTTCAAGATGGCGACTGTAACATAAATTGCAGCATTAATAGGATCCAATATGTCGGAAAACACAACGTCGGAATGTTCGAGAACACACACAATGACGTCATCCAAAATGGCAGATCCAAGATGACGGATCCAAAATGGCCGCCGGGGTCAAGGTCAAAGGTCATGGTATCCTTATTCCTAGAAATGGCTTAACTGAGGCTTGAGTTAAGGATGCTTAAGCCTATTTTAGGAATTGGTGTTCTTTCTAAGGCAAAAGACATTTGTGGTTTTTTGAAATCCTAATTTTTCCTCGAAACAGGAATTTTTCCCTCGAAAACGGGAAATTTTGAGTCATTTTGAGTCATTTCTGAGGAATTTTGAGGAATTTTTGCCGCCGTGACGTCACAATCCAAGATGGCGGTCGACAATCTTCAATCCACTACCTGCATCCTGATCTAGGAAATACATTTACATACTACTGACGATGTATTTTCTCAGGGTTCTCTCGTTTTTCTTTATATATAAATTCCGTCAATACTACTTTATCCTACTAATATTATAAATGCAAAATTTTGTGCGGGTGTGTGTGTGTATCAGTTACTTAACGGCTGAACGGATTTTTATGAAACTTGGTAGGTATGCAGTTACTTTATATCCTGTGTAGGACATAAGAAACATCCCATAAAAAAATTATAGTTTTTGTGGGATTGTCCAAAAACCTAACTCTGCAAAATATAATATAGGCCTATGTATTTAATATACATATGTATCATTATTTTATAATTATACATATTTGTTTTTAGAAATTTACCTATTGCATTGTTTTGTTGCTTTCTTCGGATCCATAGCAACGACTATTGCATTGTTGAAGCCTTCAGTGTCTTCATGGGAACGGGCATTGCATCGTATGATTTTTTTTTATTCGAGCCGCAGCAATGGCTTAACCACGATGAGGGACATATATATCTATCAGTACGAGGTTGTTCTGCCTGAAGACTACCGTAGCGAAGCACGGGTATATCAGCTAGTAATCTTATAGCCCCTCATAGTTTCTAATGACCCGTAAGCCGTAATTAATTCTAACATATTATAATACATAGTCTAAATTGATTCATTCTCTATTTGAAAAAATATAAATCAGTAGTAAACAAATGGGCATCCGGCGCCTGGCTTCTAGTTGTGGAGCGTGGCTCCGTAGATTGTGACGTCACGGCGGTCATATTGGACTCAAAATTCCTCAAAAATGGCTCAAAATGACTCAAAACTCCTTTGGAAAATTTTCTCGTTTTGAGGGAAAATTTTCCGTTTCATTCCTTAAAAATTAAAAAAAATTCTGAATTAAAACATTCTCAAAAGACTTTTGCTTTATAAAGAACCAGAATTCCTAAAGACAGTGAAAAGTCCTAAGAGGAAGCTGCCCCTAAGCCACAAAGGTCATGACATGACCTTGTTCTTGACCAAAAAAAAATTATATTTTTTATTTTCGATAAAAAAATTTCGAAATAAAGGCTTGCTTCAAATGTTTAGTTACTTAATCGATTAGGTCCTCTGTTCGATTCCCGGCGAGAGTAAACAGTAATCTATTAATAATATATTAAAAAAATTCTTAATAAAAATTAAAAAATAACAACAATATTTAAGTCACACCCGCCATATTGCCTTTTGACGTAATCGCTGCAGTTATCGTTACGACCGGCATCTTGAAAATTCGTAATAATTAACCTAGAAATACGGAAAAAATCACAAAATTTTTAAAAAATTAATAAATAAAATTTTAATAAAAATTTTGCCATCTTGAACTAAGACATCGACGTGGCACATTTCGTTACGGTCGCTGTCTTGGATTCTAGAAATGTCTCATGTTTCGTTACGCCCGCCATCTTGGATGTGTTTGTTGTCATCGTTGCACATTTAGTTACTGATGCTATCTTGGATTCTAGAATGTTGCAATTTTCGTTATGGCCGACAGCTTAAAAATCTGTAATTTTATTTGTGCTAAAAAATCGGGAAAATGATCGAATTCATAAAATAATCATAAAAGTTTAAATTTATATGAATTTTAAGTTGTTTCATTTTTGTGCAGCGAATTACAGCAAAATGGATATTACGAAAATATTCTCAGCGTTCAAATATTTATGAATACCAATTTTCACGGGGATCGGTTGAACGGTTTAGAAGTTGACGCGTTGCAGCGCCATTTAGCGAAGGGTTTACAAAAAAAAGGATGCTATGAAAACCTTCTCCATGATAAAAACACTTCCATGTTGCAACTTTCATGGCGATCGGTCAAACTGTGTCGGAGTTTATCAACGTCATACATACATATCAACATCCAGTTTTATATATATATATATATATATATATATATATATAAGTTTGTAATTTGTTTAACTAAATGTAGAAAAAGATTAATTCATAATATCGTGGATTTGGTTATTTTACACAGGCATGTAACACAAATTTTTTACTTACAACACAAATAAATATTATTTGTACAACCAATGTGAATGACTGGGAATATATATAATATATATAAATTTAAAGAAAAAACTTGGGTTCGTTAGTTTACGTGCTTTTTAATGAAAATCTGCATAGTTATTTCGATCTTTCGAGCTTGAAGGAATAGTGCACATTTAACCTTCAAAACAAAGGACTGTAACTGTTTGCATAAGATTTCGAAAAAAAAACATTCCAGCCACGCTTTCTCAATACTTAAAGCGGAATTTTGGAATTTATAGATGACAATTTGTATACACAAAAAGAAATCAATTTACGTTTAATTAAAAAGAGTAAGGAATATCTCTGTCGATATATAGGAGCTCGAAAAATAATATCCTAAATTCCTAAATGCCTAAATTAAAAAAAAAAAGGATTTTGGTAGTTATTGATGAAATTTTGCACATCTGACATTAAAAAAATACGAATATAACTGTCTACATCTGGTTTCGAATTAACTTCTCCCATCGTTCATTCACCAGTAGTTTAAAAATTTAATTAAATTGTTACATTTTCATGCAAATAACTTATTTCTAATAATTATAAGCACATTAGCTTCATAAATCCCAGGAAATGAATTTTATGTCAACTTACACCTATAATTATCTCAATATCCATTGTGTTGTAAAATATATATTTTTTCCAAAATTTATGCAACCAAATTACGATATTTTTTTGCGAATATAAATTTAAAACTATTTATGTGTATTAAATCCTATAAGACTTCTTACACGCACAATATATTTTCCCATTACGCTGTATATTGATGGAAATTTATGACGTAAGATTATTTCGATAATTCTTGTAAAAGGTCCACTATATGCCCAACTTCTCCAAAACTTCCTAAAATAATCATTTAACTCAACCTGCGTATCTCTAGAGAACGGACTGAGGTCGTCGTGTTCATAACTAAACTTTGAAGTGTTTCCTGGCGTGGTGTAACAAACGGCATTTGTGAAATCAACCGGGTGTTTTGGGCCACCACTAGGTCTAGGCCACTGAAGGTCGACACTGCTTATTACCATTCGTAATTTGGCGCGGGAACTCGGCGTGAGAAATGGGCGTATCCTTGAAGCCCGCCGAGCCTCCCACTTCCACGACATCGCTTCAGGGGCCATTAAGCAATCCCCCGCCAGCCACGCAGAAGCCACGGAGCGATCAGAATACCGACAGCCCGGTTTTTAATCCCGCAGTGAACACCCCAGTTTTCATTCTAGTTCGTTCGCAAGGAATCACTCCAAGCAGATGGTGGAACGGTTCCTTGCAAAAGACACACTGTGGCAGGTAACTGTCTCAGAATCATCTTGTGGTGTTACCGTCTCAAATTAAATCTTGGTTGACAAAACGTAAAGCCTAATTGAAATGAAATAAAATAAAATAATACTTTTTCTCGAGGAAAATTTTTCTGTAACTTATATAACTTTTTTTGACGTGACAACGTCTAATAAATCGATGAACGCCGGCTGCACGCATGAAAAAGTGTCCCGTTACACTCATTGTCTTCCGCGGAAACCAGGCACTCGTTAATACATATTTTCCTTTGTTTATCGCGAGGGGCGTTATTATTAATGAATTATAAATAAAATTTCGTACCCGGGGCCAGAATTACATATCATTTTGAGCACTGGAAGACATAAAAATGTAAAATATTCTCGACGAATTTTTATCTCGGCCCCAGCGCACCACGAGCGTCTGGGTTGAAGATTAAAGCCGAAATTCTTTCTTAAACTTACTAATACTTTTTTACTAACTGCAAGGGCATTTTTATTAAATTCTACGTTTAATTTCACGTCGAAAAAACTTCGTCGTAAAATGTATAATTGCGAAAAAGCGTAAAACATTCTCAACGATCTTGAAGTTAGTATAAACATGACGGCCAACCAGCAGCCGACAATATATTTTAAATTTAACGTCTACCACTATAAGAAATAAACATGGTGGACTACATACTTTTTTTAATCTTCCACAACACAAAACAAAATTTTTATAAAAATATACACAACAACTGAAACAGTTATTTCCAATATGGCCTCGTGGCCATGCGGTTAGCATCGCTGACAACCAATCCAAAGGTTGACGGATGGAATCCCAGCCGTCGCTATACCTTCATTTTTGTACTTGTAAAAATAAATACGGCGCGCGCAACACTACAAAAGTAATAAACATATTTGAATTAATGAGTGCAAATAAAAGTAAATTTATCAATTAAATTGTAGATTTCATTTCACTCCTTCTTTGTATCCATACAAAATAGTAATAATTCAATAAAATGATTCAATTTTAATCATTAAAGTATGCAGAGGTAGATTTTATCATACAAAAGATAAAAAAATTAAAAAAAAAATTACTTCCTCAAAGAATAACATATGTTTAATGCCTAAATGATTTGGTTGCAAAAACATATTACGGCTCAGTCTCAGGCCGAATTGGATATTTCTTTTTCTTCTGGATCAACCATTTCATTAATGTTTTGTTATGACGTCACGTTAAACTATCGTCCGTAAACCGACTTTACAGACAACCAATTTTTTTGAAGCGTTTCAAACGCCACAAGCGATTACAAAACTCATGTGACGTAAATATACAGAGAAAGAGAGAGAGAGAGAGAGAGAGAGAGAGAGCGATAAAAGAGCAATTTCTTTTCACCTTCAGGCGGAAATAGCGAGTTATCTCGCTAGCCTTTTACCAACGTATCGTGGCTTTAAATCAGTCAGGGACTTCACCGACTTCTCCGATAGTATTTCAAGGCTATGAACGAGAAGGCAAAAATTAAAATGTAAGTTACGCAACAGACTAAAAAATTTCCACCAACTTTGTGAAGCCAGAAAGCAGTGTCCTGTATTGAACCACACTCGATGCAACACTTTCGTTTCAACAACTTTTTTTCACATAAATTCAAATCGTTTTGTCAAAGTTGAGCAAATGCAAAGTTATTTTTATGCCAACGAAAGTTTTGTTTGACATGTTTATTTACTGTAAAAGTAGGCTTGCGTTGCCAATAGGAGTGTGTAAAAAAAGATTCCTTTAGAACGAAAAGATCACTAGATTATAAATAATATTTTTTTATTAAATATCTAAAATTTTGTAGCCGCAAATAAATACAAATGTCTAAAAAACGAAACACAAAAAATAAACATTTTACTTGCATTAATTTTAATAGTATTGACAAACGCTATATTTATTGAACTAACCACACATATATTGGGATATTTATCTTTGCTATAAAGAACTGTTTTAACAGTGTACATGATCAAAACGAATTCAAACATCATGACATACTCTAAGAGCACATGGATTATAAACATTGCCAAAGGTTGTTCAAGGACAATCATTGGTTCCCCTTCTCGCCAAACAAACTTTACGCCTAAAAAAACCCCTCAACTAAGTGGCTCTACTAATATGATGCATTTTCTTTCAGAGCAACTATACCTACACATAATTGGTTCACATTTAACAAAACCTTCCTGGAAGAAGTTCTTTAATATACTTTTGATACCCTTCTCTCATATATCAAATAAAACTTTGCTATGAGCCTAGCGAATTCCATTCGTGCGTCGATAGCAATTGAAAATGCGAATTACTCACAATTTAATTACGTAACTGATATATTAAATTCTGCTTTAAGTTCATGAATGAAAATAAAACTATTTCAGTAGCCAACCATTCTTTACGTAGAACTTTTAAAACACTTTAGGTCAGGGAACTAATTTTCTTGATATGCTACCAAATTAATTGCGTGTGAATATGGTTATTTTGGCGTTAAAATAAATAGTTGATGCAATCACTTTTTAAATATGTATTAATTTTAACGTGAGTAGTATATAAATGGGGCTCAGGCTACTGGTGCTGGTGCCGGTGCATGGATGTGGATGAGGTCAGTGCCCGACCGATCTCTGACGTCACGGCAGCCATATTCGATGACCTTTACTTTTGAACTTCTAAATTAACCAAATTTTGCCAAAAAGAGTCAAAATTTTCCAAAACTTCGCCAAAATTGACAAATATCTCCAGTTGCAAGAAAACAAATTACCCCGAAAAATCTAAAAAAAATCGGAAATCACAAATAATTCACTTTTCGAGGAAAAAACCATGAAAAATTAGAAAATTGAAATTCTAAATGCCTAAAAAAATGTTGCCTTCAAAATAGCGGGAACTCCCCAAATCGGCTTACATTCCCCGTCGACTAGCCGCCCTAAGCCGCCGAGACCATGACCTAAATCATTAGGATGTCATTGCCGTTATATTGACTTATGACGTAACCGTTGCAATTATATTTACGGACGCCATATTGCATATCCGGAATCATCATAAAATGTTGATAAAATTTTAAAATTGATTAATAATGTATATAGGTATAATGGAAGTTTGAATAAAAAATATTTCACCATATTATCGGTCGCCTTGTCTGCCATATTGATAATAAGTGATTGTTTTCCAAAAAAAAAATCTGGAAAAAATTTTAATTTATAAACAAATATTCAAATACAATTTTAGAAAATTTTGATTATAAATCCCTTTCAGCACTCCTATTATATAGGTTATATATATATGTATATATAATATATAGCCTCGGGTAGATTTCGAAGTACCTATTTATTCTGAAAATATTTTGGGAACTTCTATAAACTTCTGGAAAATTTAAGAACTTAATGTACATAACATATTAATGTTCTCAAATATTACAAAATAATCGATTAAATATTTGCTCATTTTCCATGCCGTAAAAAATATTATTGCGAATAGTTTTAACTCACTGTATCCAGCAATGAATAGTTTAGAACGCAGCATTGAATAGCTTATAGCTAAAGACATTTTTATGCCAAATAAGGTAATAATTTAATTTTTTGACCTTCAAACACTATTTTCATCCTCTGCACTAATAACGTGATCAAATTTGCTTTGCACCAAGGTTTAGTATAATAATAAGATGGTTTAAAGTAAAAACAAACGAATTTGATACCAAGTAAGTTTTGATTTTTTAAATTTCAACCCACGTTTTTACGGTAATAATTCGATTCATAAAAAATTGTTTCAGCCTAAGTTTTATATGAAGTTTAGGATTCATACAATAAATTATAACGGATATGATAGTATATCTAATAAAAAGTAATGTTTATTTTTTTACTTTCAAACCTATTTCCACCCCTTGCAATAATGGTTGTATAAACAAAAAATTATTTTAACAATAGTTTTAGTCAATATTTAGACAGTTAAACAATAACAAGAATGGATTAAAGCGCTAACGATCACGTCAACCGAGGACTATAGCTGAGAATGTTTAATTGTGTTCGATAAGGTGAAGTCGGCCTCAGAGACATTGAAAGAGTTTTTTCGAGTTGGTTTGTAATTCATTATTGCAATTCGGATTTACCCAAATATGAACTTAAGAGGCTCATATTAGTCAAATAAAAAAAAATCCCTTTAAGCATAGCCTACAGGAGTAGGTAGATTTCGGAGTACCTTTTTCGTCTGAAAATATTTTAAAAACTTCAATAAAATTCTCTGACATTTTAAGAATTTAATATTATAAAATGGTCGATTAAACATTTTCTCATTTCCTATGCAGCAAAAACAATATAAATTATTTTCACTCAATGCATTCAGCAATGAATAGCGTATTATGCCAACTAAGGTAATTATACAAATTTTTTTACCTAAAAAAACTATTTTTCATACCTGGAACTAATGACGCAGTCGTTTAAAAATTTGCCTTGCACGAAGGTTTAAGATAATAATAAGATGGTTTCAAATAAATTTTAACAAATTTTATACCAAGAAGTGTTTGATATTTTTTTTAATTTCAACTCCTGTTTTTATGGTAATAATTAGTTTCATCTATAACTGTTTCGGCCAAAGTTTAAGATAAAGTTTAGGACTTACGCAATAAATTAAAACGGATTTGATAGTATACTTTCGAACCTTGTTATTTCCATCACTTGCAGTAATGGTTGGTTCGATAAAAATTAATTTTAACAAATGTTTTACACAAAATTTATAAAGTTAAACAAACATAAGAATGGATTCAATAGCGGTCATTGAAGTGAAGTTTTATTAATTTTCTCATTCCAACCTCAGGTTTTTTCATCCCCTTGCAATAATGATCTGTATTATTTAAAATTGTTTCAGACAAAAGTTTTAAATACAATTTAAAAGATTTTCAAACAATTTTAACGTATTCGATTGTGTCCTATATATTTTTTTACTTCAAACCCTTGTTTTCTACTACCCTTTCAGCAGACATGTTTAGATAATATGAAAACGTTTACAATAAGTTTGAACGGATATTATAATGTACACATTAAGGGAGTTACTTTTTTTTTTGTTTTTCAACTCCTGTTATTTTCTACCCCTTAGAGTAATGGTTGGTCATATAAAAAATAATTTCAGACGAAAGTCTGAGAATATTTTTAGGTCTTCCAATAAAAGGAATAGATATAATAGTGCAAAAAGGTAAAGATTTTATAATTTTTTTTAAATTTCCACCCTCTTTTTAAGACACCTTGCAGCAATGGTTTTTCTTATCAAAACTTGTTTCATTCAAACGTTTTAGATAAAAATTATAAGATTTACAAAATATCCGAACGAATTCGATGTTGTGCCTACGAAGGGCGTTATGATTTTTTTTGTTCTCTAACCTTTGTTTATTCTACCCCTTGCAGGAATGGTTGGTGTAACCAAAATTTATTCATACAATAGATTTTGGTAATGCTCCTACGAGTTATAATACGTTCAAACGGATGTAATATTTTCTATATCAGGAAATTACAGCGACTTTTCTGGTATTCAATAAACCTTCCCCATTTCTACCCCTTTGGTTTGATATTTCTCATTAAAGAACTTGACCGATATTTTCTACTACTAGATTTTATGTACCAGTTTGGAAGTTATTTATGAAAAATTAGGACAGTTATCGTGTCCACAAAATTGTAACACACATACACACACAACACACACACACACACACACACACATATATATATATGTAAACCTTGTGTAGATAGATGGTTTTTGGGTCCATAGGCTATGAAATGAAAAACGATATGAAAAATTTCCGAAAGTCGCATCATGGTAACGGCTACAAAAGGCAGTATTTATTTGAAATCTACCTAAAAGCACTTACATAATGGAGTCTTCGGTTCGAGATCGCTGAGAACAAAATAAATATAAGCGAAAAATAATTCCTCCATGGAAACCACCCATAGACTGACCTCCCACCACTAATGCTAAGGTAGATATTACGCCAGCCAGTATGAAGTCACGTCTGCTATATTGGTTCCGCCATCTTGTTTTAGTCTGCTGGAGGCCACCATATTGGATGTCATTACAGCCACAAGAAATTTTTCGTTTTCTGGAGGCCACCATTTTTATTTTCAGTACTCATCAGGAACACTAGTGTCACGTAGTACACACGTCGTATGCTAGAGGGCGCTTCCACCATATATTCACACATGCAGCAATTAGATTTATAAATAAATAATAAATTATTATTGATTAAGTACAATATGTATAGTGTAATATTCATATACACAAAAACATTCTTTTCCGGTGATGGGGTTCGTACCCAGTCAAAAGTAACCACAACCCATTCAGAGGCTCACACTTTGCTAATGCGCAATTGAAGCACAGCATGAAGTAATAGATTGTTGGTAGCTAATATAGTAATGGCATTTTTCTAACGTATTTTTAAACTTGAGATTAATATTATTAATTAATTTTTAATTTTACACTTCGTATTCGAGAATAGTATTGCTACTAAAAATTATAATTTGGCACACCAGTACGATTGGTGCCCCCCTAAATGTTTACGAATTTGTTTATGCTGAAACATAATGATTACAACTCTTTCAACTTTTTGAATCGTTATATCTCAAAAACGGCGGCTCTTAGGGAAAAAATGTATTTAGACATGTTTTATAGATAATTAAAACTTACCGTTTTGCTGAAAATCGCTAAAAACCCGTTTTTGTGACCTTTTTCCACAAGTAAATTTTTTTCCAAGTGTAGGATCGATGAGGACTTTTTAGATTTCATTTATGATGGTGTTTTAAACAATCCTACAAATGTTCGACTGAGTGCGAATTTTTTTACCCTCGGATGTCTAAATTGACCGGACTATTAGAGTTCTATCAATTTGTTGAAACGTGGTATTGGCTTATGAAACATTTAAGATAATATTTAAGTTACGTACTTTTATTTATACTACACTACTAATTCAGTTCCTTAAAATTGAAACGTCCAGACATTTTGTAGCCTAGTGCTTAGAACTGCTATAAATAAACATCAATTTTACTGCAGGCAGATAAATTCGTTATAGTTGCATTTGTCACAAAATCCCTTAGAATTATAAATGGTTGTCATTTGGAATCGACAGATAGTTAAAGAATATATATAAAAATATATATACATATATATTTCGTGTACTTGCGTGTAAGCGTTTTTGCAGAAAGGGCGTTACGATAGATCATAGACTGCCAGGAAAAATAGTAAAGATCAAGTTTTGACTTACATCTTTTTTCCTTATATAAATTTTAAAATTATGTCTTTTTTAAACAAAACCCAAAGTGAAATTTTTACTGCTGATTTATACAGCAAATAATACACGCGCAGATTCTTACTGTTAGCATAAGGTTGACTAAAATTTTTTACTATTTTTGAGTTATAATATTTTTTCCCGTAGCAGCCTTAATTTATTCAAACGTTCATAGCTACTCTTTAAAAGATTTTATTTTCCACAAATTGCTTCGGTATGCTATGCAACAGCAGCTTAATCAGCGCTGGGATTTGCTACGAAGTTAATTTCCACAATATTTAATCTGGGGGTGGAGTTAAAAGAATGCGATTGCCGATTGGTTAACTCCGCGTTTTGTGGGCTGCATTAACGGACAAAGAGCCATATTGCACTCGCTCCGAATTCAAAGCGCAAATTACACTTATGCCAGTGCACTTACAATTATCTTTATTTAATTTAAATGATGTAACTGTTCTACTGGAATTCGCATAGAAAACCCACAAGAATAAACCAGAAATATAAATACATACACAAAGGATAACAAGCCAATAATAAAATAAAAATAAATAATAAAAAATTTAAAATAAAAAAAGGAAAAATACATAAATATATTCTGCTATCTTTGCTCAACAATGAGAAGTTCACAAGCTAGGAGAATATATATTTATGTATTTTTCCTTTTTTTATTTTAAATTTTTTATTATTTATTTTTAAAATATTTTCTCCCTGTAATTTCATGATATCAAAGAAAACGTGTGGAGGTTTTCTCCGAGTGCTTCTGATTAACCTTGTCATTATTATGATGGTTTTCTCCGTGTGCTCCCGATTATTCTTGTTAATATTTTGATAGTTTTCTCCAAATGCTTCTGATTATTCTTGACAATATTGTGGTGGTTTTCTCCGTGTGCTCCTGATTAAACTTGACAATATTTTGATGGTTTTCTCCAAGTAGTTACGATTATTCCTGGCTAGAAATCTGACGATTTTCTCCGAGTGCTTCTGGTTACAGATGATTACTTGATCTCTCCATGAAGGAATTTTTACCAAATGAGACATGACATTTTATTTGGAGTTACATTTAATTCGAGAATTTCTGCTACTAAATCAGCACTTGCGATATTTTTTTATCAGGTGGAATTAAAAAAATAAACAACCAGTACTCAGTCAAATAATAATATACCATGAGACATCTGAGAAACACTAACTGGAAGAACAAACTTCCTTCTCCTTGATGTCTAACAAGGACCTTCCTTCTTTTGCGATCATTAGTGAGCATCCCGCATACCACATAAAATAAATAATATTTACCTGCAAGCAAAATGTGTCGACATCTGTTGTTAACAAGCAGAACTACTTGCATCCATTTGCTTTGCATTAGATAACTTAACTCTCTCTGATGAAATATTTAAAAAATTATAATTAAAAAATGGTTCCAATTGGAAAACTGACAGTTTGTATCTAACATTAGTCACAGAAGCTACCAGATAATGGTTTGTTATCTGCAGCTGAATCGGAAGGAATACGCTGTAGATACTGTGGCAAGGATTTTGTCATGAGAAGGAATGCTAGACGTCATGAGAGGAATGATTGTGCTAAAAACCCACTACGCAAAATGTTAAGCTGTAATCGGTGTAGCAGGTTGTTAACACGAATTGACAGCTTAAACAGACATGATAGAAGATGTAAAGCCAAGCCTACTTACGGCATAGAGGACATCGATGGATCCACTAGACTAAAGAAGAGTGATCTGCATTAAGGCAATAATTTTCCTTGTCCTGAGCGTGATGGTATTAGCTCACCCGATAGTGACGAAGAACATAAATTGAAGGATGCTGATGGCTTCGGGAAGACTGAAGCTAATGGAAGTATCAACACCGTGAAAAGTGAGAATAAATTCAAGCCTATATTCAGTAGATCCTCCATTCTTTGTAAAAATGATGGACTCCTAAAAAGGAAGCAAGAAGACGACGAAGACACTTCGACATCATCGATATAGAATTCATACGGTAATCTGGGTGAAGAGGATGTCTTCTACAGTGATTGTTACAGTGACTCTGAGGCTGTTGACAAAGGCATAGACTGTGATAAAACACCTAAAGCTAACAAGATCGTAGAATGTGGCGGTGTCCTGAGACCGAAATGATGGAAACGACGTATTATAATAAATAAATCTGATAATGCTTATTATGATCACTGGGACGATTGGATATTAAAAGTATGTATAATAAACAAGCAAGTAAGATGGTGGTAGAAGAGATTGATTACACATAATGCAAAGATCCAAACATATTGGTTGACCGGCTAAGACTTCTACATGGCTCGCTTTGTGCAGGAAACTATTCGTGCATCAAAGAAATATCCTTAATACTCAAAGAACTGAGGAAAGCTGGCTGCATACAATAGTGGCTTCTTTTACTTGTACCTATTTGTGTAATGTTGAGAAATAAATTAAATATTGAAAGTAAAAATTTAATGTTTTTATTTCTTGTATTCTGATTTCCAACGAAGCCTGTGTTTCCGCTACTGTATGTGTGATCATTCCGTTTCCTGTGTGTTCGTTTCGTTTCCTGTGTGTACTGTGTGTACGTTCCGTTTCCTGTGTGTACTGTGTGTACGTTCCGTTTCCTGTGCGTGTACTGTGTGTACGTTCCGTTTCCTGTGTGTACTGTGTGTACGTTCCGTTTCCTGTGTGTACTGTGTGTACGTTCCGTTTCCTGTGTGTACTGTGTGTACATTCCGTTTTTTTCCTGTGTGTACTATTTCTTCATTTCGTTTCCTGTGTGTACTGTGTAATCATTACATTTATTGCGCGTAAATGACATGTATTGCATGTACATTGCGTACATTGCGTGTTGGAGCTGTTGGAGCTTTTGGAGTCGATTAGACTTGTATCCTTGTAGCTTCATAGACATGTAGTTTCGTAGCCATGCGGTCTTTAAGTCATGCAGTCTCGCAGCCATGTATAACTCGTAACCAGCTAGATCCTTTTAGACTCGTAGCCTTGTAGCCTCGTAGTCTCTTAGACTCGTAGCATTGTAGCCCAATATCATTGGAGCTGTTGAAAGAAAAGGCAGTTGGAGCATTTGGAGTTGTTGTAGCTGTTGGAGCTGTTGGAGCATTTGGAGCTGTTGGAGAATTTGGAGCATTTGGAACATTTGGAGCATTTGGAGCTGTTGGAGCTGTTGGAGCTTTTGGAGCATTTGGAGCTGTTGGAGCTAAGAAGTAGTCGTTGCACGTCTATGCAGAACTAAATTGTACGGTTACATGGTACCGCGTACAGCAACATAAGACTACTTATTAATTATTTTATTATCATGTATGTATTTCTTTATTATTCATAATACTATGATGTTGTTTAACTGTTATATAATATATCTGACCTTCAGACTACGGAACTGTCATGCTACAGCTTAGCATTCATAAACATTGAACTAACTATACTACCATCAAACCTATCCTGATTTAATATTTAACTCATTGTTGTAACTTCACTTCTGTTATTTATTGTATTTTTTTGTCGCACCACAGATATTTTATATTTAATAGTATTTCCACTTTGTTTTGATGTGATTAGTAATCACGTACATCAGATTACCTGTTCCTGGCTGCAGTGTTTACAGCCGCAGGCTATCCTGTATAATAGCATGCCGCCGTGGGCGGAAGTGCGTCCGTGAATTATGATGATAGAGGGAAGTAAGAAAAGGCGTCTTTTCGTCTGGGCCTATCCCGACGCCGGCCTTATAGAAATTGATATAATTAACATAATCTTGTAAGATAATATAAATTCAGTGATTGTAAACTAATTTGTGTTTTGGTGACTAATACCGTATTTACAACGGGATCCGGCGGCAAATAGATAAATTATCTGCATATTAGTTAGAGGCTTAGAGCCTAAGCTAAAAGTTGCCATATTTTTGCTGGATAGCGTCACTAGCACGGAATTTTACAAATTAATACTATTGAACACTATAATTATATTCCAATCAACTACAGATATTTCGGACAATTTTGAACATTATTTTATTTTAATTAATTTGAACTTTATTACAGATTTGAATGATTATTTCAGAATGATTTATAGTGAATATTCTACTCAGTGGTCTGAAAGCAGAACTTATGCTAACCCTGAGCACTAGCCGAGGTGATAATATTAATTATTGAAGTAATTTCATAATAATTCTTTAGTGTTTGTATATTTTACTGAAACTGATCGACTTTAAATTACGGAAATTTCAATACATTAACTATTAAACTGTTTCTCGTATAAGTACTTGTGACAAATGATAATTTCAACATAATGAACTTTAGTATAAATCTGTGCCTACGTATCTCCTGCATTTTTAACCAGTCAACCTAATCAGGAAAACCACAATTAACCTGATTAATTCATAATTTTTTTCTCACTAATAATCTGCACAATTTATCACCATTCATAACAATACCATTAAATTCCCACTGTGTGGCAATAGAAGTGTTAATGTTGTTGGGTAATTGTTTGTTTAGAATTAATATGGTTTAGTGTATTTGTTATAGTTGTTTGCATGTCTTTTGTCATTAAACTGTGTGTTGTTTACATTGTAATACCCATTCACTCTACACAATTACAGTTTTTACTCTTATTATTTTAATTCATTTGTTTCCATAGCTAATTCACTACGCCCAACATATATAACGGACACTCACTTAGCATAGCAACGGCGCCCAATAAATTTTAATAACTTTTAATTAGCTATGTTATGTCCATAGGGTAATTTGAAAATTATACGAGAAATAGACACATACAGTCGACAAGTCAGAGGGGTGTTACCACCATCCATATACAAACACAATAATAAATATAGAGAGATAAATAATATAGATATATAAAATGTTTATAAGATTGCTGTCTTTCGCAAGTGATCCTGTAGTAGGATAGAAATTGTGTAATAATTATTATGTTTGTAAAAGAACTTGTGGTGTTTTATTTCTCGAACCTTACACTTTTCTGGTATTTAAATTACATTTCTTTTAGCTTCGTCCAGGATCGTGACAAGGACCTTAGTCGACCTAATTAATCAGTTTATTGTTTGCAAATTTATTTAATGAATTTTGAACTTTTTCCTGTATTTCTAGGTTAATTATTACGATTTTTCTAAGATATTGGTATTGATGGCTTATAGGATAATGGCAGTAGAGGATTTAAAGTCTCTTTAAGAATTTTGAACATGGTTTATTGAAATTATTACTTTTTTTACATAAAATTAAACGTTATTACATCGATCGAGTATCGAACCAAGGACAGGAGAGGATCGAATTAATCTGTAGAATGATTGCCAATTTATTTAATTAATATTGGAATTTTTCCCGCATTTCTAGCTAAATAATTACATAATTTCAAGATGGCGCCCAAATAATCAAGCTGGCAGGCACCTCAGTAATAATAAATGATTACTGCACTCTAGCGTGTTAGTATAAAAATAGCATGATGGTAAGACGAGTACACACACAAGATGGTGTCCTCCAGCAGACGAAAAAAGATGGTGGCAATGACCACTAGCATGTGGTAGCTCCTGGTAGCATGTACTGAATGCATAATGTCGGATCCATGATGGTCGTCAAGGTCAAAGTCGTAGATCAAGGTCAATGTCAAATTTCAAGGTCAAGGTCAAAATTCAGGGTCAAGGTCAAATTTCAATGTCGGCAGTTGAGGACAAAGGTATGGTGACCAGAAAATTATACTAACATGGTATCAGCACACTCTAGCGGACGAAAACAAGATGGTGGTCTCCAGCGGATGATTTCAAGATGGTGGTCGTCACGAAAAGTGCAATGGTGGTTTTAAGGATTTTTATTATTTAATTCGGTTTATTAATTTTTTTAATGATTTTGAAATTTTTTCCCGATTTTCTAACATAAAAATTACGGATTTTCAAGATGGCGGCCAAATGACATCATGCTCACTGGTGATAAATATGCTTTGAAAAAAGTGGTGGGAGTCAGTCTGCCTGCAGCCACTGTGAGGGAAGGATCGGTCGCCATATTTATTTTTTTGCACTCGTCGGGTTCGAACCGAGAACTCCGAGCTCCGTGTCGTAAATGATTGTTTATTTGAATTGTCTATTAGAATTTTATTAATTGTTTTTTTATAAATTTTAATTTTTTTTCATTAAAATCGGATAGTAAATAAAGATTTAAAAGATGGCGACCGTAACGATAATTGCAACTATGACGTCATAATCCAAGATGGCGGACATGGTATCCTTATTCCTATAAATGGCTTACCGGAGGCTTTAGACATGGCTGCTTAAGCCGTTTTTAGGAATTTTAAGTTCTTTCTAGGGCAAAACGACTTTTGAGGATTTTCTAAATCCTAATTTTTGAATTGTGGAATTGTTTGAGATTTTTTGGTGGAATTTTTTTCCAAAAAAATGGAAATTTTGGCGAATTTTTAGGAATTTTGCGCAAATTTTGCCCAATTTTGACAAATTTTGACAAGTTTTGAGGGTCAAATGTCAAGGTCAAGGTCAAAGGTCAAGGTCACAATCATCCAAGATGGCCGCCGTGACGTCATAATTCAACATGGCGGAAAACACCACAGACACCACACCCAGAACCCGTGTTTCCGGACCGGCTATCCTATACTACTCACATTTTCGTTCCAAACAATTTACGGTTTACTCACGTAATTACTCCTGCCAAATGTTGTATCCTGAGACATAAGATGTTAACACTTAAAAATTTATGTAATAATTGCATAGAAATTTAAAAAAAATGTTGAGGCAATAATTTGTCACTTTGGTGTGTGCTCTGTGCTACACGCGACACTAATCGTGGCGGCCAACATTCTATTTCACAATCATTAAATTTTAACATCCACGTAACGAGGTGAATAAGGACAACTGAAAACAGTAAGAAAAACCTAGTTCATTGATGAGAATCCAAAAAACACATATCCTTGAGACCGGCCGAATTTCAAACGGTTTACAAAATAGGCCGATATCATTACAGGTGCACTACGAAATAAGAAAGTTTTTTTATTAAAAGTACATGTTCTTAAAACTAAGCGTAGTCCAGCAGTAAGTATTTTGTAAAGTAAATAAATAAAAAGTCTTAAAACTACAGAAACCCAATACTAAGGTGGTTCATATCAACGCTTTTTATTTAAAATAAACTAATTAAAAGGATATTTGTTAATAAATTGAACTTAAATAGCTTATAAATTTAAAACATTGATAATTAACAAATTGTGTCAAATATTAAAAATGATTAAACAATGTTGACAATATAATTCATAATGATAAGATAAAAAGTATATATTTGTCAAAAAATAATTTTCATGCAAGTTAACTTATGTTATTTAGGTGAATTTATATTTAACAAATATGTTTATGTATTGCGATGTGGGTAGTCAGGTTTATATTAGAAGGTTAGCTACGAATAGTTAAATAATAATAAAAAAAGTGTGTGTTCTTATTTACGCACGATAGAAGTTAAACTTCTTTTTGATTTAAGACAATAAACTATTTTGAAAATATTGTAATAATACTAACGAAATAAATACTTAATATTCAACGTTAATTTAAACATTTGCATAAATCTAATTATTTTATTTAGTAAAATAATTGATCAAAAATTTTATTATAATGAAAATTAATAAATATGCTTAATTTTTAATCTAATTTTTAAATCTAAATTATTTATTACATGTAAATAAATTATACATACGAGAAAATATCACTTATTTTAATACACTTGAAAATAGGCTTGAAAGAGTTTGTAAACACAATTTATATCTCTAATATTCACAAAAAATAAATGCTTTTTATTAAATGGAACAGTTTTCTATATCAATCACTTCATTTCTGAATGCGACCCACACGTAGTTCCATACCCGCCTCTAAAAATCGCTTCCGGAGCAGCTGCGTCAACTATCGAATCATTCGTTTTGCAGAGCCAAAGGTTAAACTTATGGTGAAAAATATTCGATTAAAACGAAAAAGACTTAAAAAAATTACTAAACCCCTGCTTGGACTTGATTTATAACAACGAATTTTGTTAAAATATTGCCCTCCTTGTAAAAAAATTAATTAAAACCTTACTACTATAGATTTTCCACACACATTAAATGACTATAAATTATTTACAATTATTAAAGAATAATTATTGTACTATCATAATTTTTATTTTTAATACCTATGCGAATTCATGAAAGTCATTTGCTAGCAAACGTAAATAATTTATAATTACTTTAAGTAAAATTAAAGGATATAGGGCTTCCTAGTATGAAATAATCAATACGTTGGACTGAACTATGTATATAATAATATTATAGCAATACAAAAACAAATAAAATGTGTTCATATGTATTTTATTAAAGCACAATTTGCATATTCCATTCATTTGTAACTTAAAAGAAGGGGAATAAATTCCATCACTGAGATTTGAACCACGTTCACATAATCATTAACCGCACACTAACCGCATACTAACTGCGCTACGTAAGCTGAAGGAAGATTGTAAGTAAAATATGTATTGTAATTTTTGTAATTCCAGTATTCTTAGGTTTTTAAAACTTTAAATTACTCTTTACTATGCTATTTTAGTTTACCAAATATATTCCAGGAAAGTTCCACTATCATTAAGATTCATTTGACACACCAATATGTTTGGTATGTCTTCTAATTGTTATGATAGTGACTATATTATGGGTTAATGTTCATATCGTAGATCCGTTATCTTCTTGAGAAAATTTCGTTGCATGGTACGCGCGCATCGTAAAAATTCACTCTCATCATTTTTCCTAACACGCCTAAAGAAGTTTTAGTTATTTTTTTTGTATTGGCTAAAATTTTCAAGCCAGCTGGATTTTAGAATTTTACCTGTGCTCCTTAAGAACTAAAGTTATTTTATTTTATTGACATGAGTTACACTATCTACTCATGTCCTGGGAAAGATGGTGCAATGGAGACACCTTAGCCTCATATTAGGGAGGACTCAGGTCCGATTTCCGGCATAGCTGCCCTTGTTAGATTTTGTTTTCCTGAATTTGGGGTGCTTGATTAGCATGTCCCACGGCTTAATCCTCCTACAGTTTTCCTGCTTTGTGTCCACTGTATGTATTCGCTTCTGATGAACTTATTGACTAAATAGAATTAAGTTTTTCTCAATAGAGTTGAATCCAATTCGCGATGTAAACGATTTTAAAATAATTAATTATTAACATATTTTTTGATAAACCGATTAGTTATTTACATAAAAGTATCAAAATAACACAAATAATTTCATTTAAATGTTTAATATTTTTGTGCGGTATTACTATTGTACGACCAGGAAAAATATGTCGTTATATTAACCTTTAAAAACAGCATCCATTAGCGTGGGCTATAGTGTGTGTTACATAACATGTGTCAACTTTGACAGTATTCAAAAGAATATACCACTGGACTACGTACTTTCCTGAAACTGTTATTATGTCAACAGTGTTTTGTAAACAACTTCATGGAATTGTCAGTGCACGTTAACAAACTTTATAATGTAGCTTTGCACGTGACGGTTGGAAATGGGCACTAATGGTACGACTCTTCTGACAGCTGTCAAATTTGAGCCGGGTGAAGGGGCGCTGCACTTATCTGCGGTCACATCAGGCGCGCAGAAGCGCTCACAGAATGTACGGTGTGCAGCAGAGGGGAAGGGGAAACTTGGCAGTGTGGCGCGGCGATCTGTAGCGCACAGCGCATGGTGGCTTGAGGTAGGGCCGTGTCGTGCGGTGGATGGGGAGGGGGAGGGGAGGAGCGGAGCCGACCGACGGAAGGCCGCCGCGACGCAACAAGCCCGCCAGTCGTCGGCGGACTTCGCGCCGAGAAGGAGCGTCGTGTTCGTCGTGTGTGGGCGCCGTGCGCGTGCGCGTTTGCGCGTCTCCTGGTTTAGTTGTCTCGCCGTCCGCGCGGGGCGCCCCCCGGTCTGTGCTCGCGTCTCTCCCCTTCGCTTACCTCGCTGTTGTTTACCTCGCGCCGGAGCTCCGCCACGGCAACCGACGGGAATATTTGAATTGGAAAGGTTCGGAATTTTTTCGCACTCATGTTTACTATGGTTTGAATATGGGAAATTGTAATAACAATGCCTTGCATAAATTAGTTTATAAGTGTACGTTTTAAGTATCTAGTACAATATTTACACTTAAATTTTAGAACAGAAAAACTTAAACATTAATTTTTACTTAGGCCCTACCTTCAACACATGTTTTTAGGTTAAAAATATAATATAAGACTAGAACCTGAATATGCTTTTTGTTATAAACCTGCTAGAAAAAAAGTGATACCATGACGCACACTAAAGACACGCAAGGAAAGCAACTTAGCGTAGTTCATTAAGAAACTCCGAGTTAATTACGGCATAAGCTTTTTTTTTATCGCGCATTGAGTATGACACAACTAAAAACAAAACAAAAATAAACTGAAGTTAATGAACATAGTTTGTACGCACGATCACGCCTCATTATTTACATGGCGAAGCGTTCAGTTATTAAATGTCAGCCTAAACAGTTGAAAGAGAAGGTAGTGTAGATATGACTACAACGGAGCGCGATTATAATTAAAATCCAGAAGAAACACTCTATAACTATCATACTTTTTGTTGACACCGTGTAGATTTTTAGTTACTACGGACTATTTACTAGGTTTTATTAAACAGCAGTTACATTTATTTTATAAATTTTTGGGATCAAACTTTCTTTCACTTTTCAACATAGTCGACTTTATTGATGAAATTAAAAAACATATTCATGATTTTTACGTAGCATAGAAGAGAATTGTACAATCATACTAGTTAAAGAACTTATGAAAATGCCTAAGACAAAGTAGAAATTAATTACATTGGCGTGAGTAATTTTTTTTTTGTTATTCCGATTTTAGGTGTACTTTATCGACTTCAGTAATAAACAAACATATTTATTCGTTTACATTTGGTATTTAAAAACTATTTAGCCAACACAGAGTTCTGCTCAGATCCTCTCTCCAAAACATTAGGAACTGTGTTTGCGCAGAATCAAAGTAATATTTAATTATATGAGCGTGGGCGTTGGACGTAAGGGTTATGTTTAAGTGAGATTCTTTGTTGACGGCAAATAGTTGTTTGTATGGCTCACGCAACTGTGAAACAAAATGATTGATTACCTTCTACAAGGAAATTCTTAAGAAACAAATCATGTTTTTTTTGTAATTATACCAGCAAATTTGTTACAGTTACTCCTGGTTTAACATATCTCTACTTCATAATCAGATAGGCATAAGTAATAATTAAATATTCTTAAAAATAGGTAAAAATACTTCTTGTTTAGTGACAGCTAATGTATTATGATTGATTTTCTTCCATATGAAGAACGTTTTCCAAAACCGACAAGCACATCATAATATTTTAATTGAACTTCTCTTGACTGGCGAGATTATAGCTTTCGATTTAGGATCTTAAAACTTTTGCAAAATCAACAAGCAAAATATTTTCTTGAGTTACGATGTTTTGTTCGTTTAAAAAGAACTATTATGACATTGTCTGCCAAATTTTCACATATTATAGTTTTGCTCTGAAGCACAGTTTCTGGCACCTACTTTTTTTTAAGTAATATATTATGTTCATTTAAAAATTCACCGAACTTCATGAAGAAAACCCGGTACTGTGCTTATTTATTTACAAGAACATATTTTACAATTTTCCAAAGAAACTCTAAGTTTATGAAAAATTTATAAAATCTCTTTGTTAATATATGGAAAAGGTATCATAGTGATGCTATTTACGAAGCAGTAGTTCGAGCTTAACCTCCGAACGTTTTGAGGCCCCATTAGTTTTAAATATTTATTAACAACTTACCTAAAATTACTAAGCTAGCTCCATCAGGGCAAAAATATTATTGCCATTATTCATTTGCATTGTAGGTAAAATTTCACGTGTACAACCATTAACCAATATAATATATTATTTTTTAAACTTTTCCAAAAATTAACGGATATCACTTTATCATCGCCAGTTCTAAAATACCTCCTAAATCATTCTGAATGTCGTAATGAGCTTTTACTTTTGAAATTTTCATCAGTAAAGTGATATATGAGATAATGCAGGATCGTGGGGACATATCCACCACAAAGATTGGAGGTCCCTTCACATTATAAAACAGGTAAAATTTCAAATTTTTGTTTTAGTTTACGTGCATGTTCTTGCCTCAACAGGACTGAGCAAAACGTATTTCGCTGTTGAAGTGCATCCGGCTTGACTCAACGTTAGTTTTATTTAAACCATAAAATTTATGCTGTTTCAGAAAGGGCAGAAACCGCATGAAGAGTGCAATTAGTCAAATAATGAATACGGGAAAGTTTTTGATAACATCTTAGCTCTCGGTGCATGGCATTTATTACGAATATTTCGTGAATGTAAAGGAAGTCTCATGGAACGGAAATGTGTAACCACAGTGAATTCATCTGTGGCGGGTGGTGCAGACTAAGGTTCACAAAGACAACGGGAGGTTTTTTTAATATCAAATGTTTAATAAATTTTAACAAGATGGGCAATAGTTTAATAAAATTCCTTGTCGAAACCCAGGTCCAGAGCCAGTTTTTTTTTGTGATTATTCAAGTATTTTTCGTTTTTATCGGAGCCGATTCATTATATAATTTAAAATTTCGATTTGCAAATCGATAGGTTGACGTAGTTGCTTCGGCAGCGAATCGTAGCGGCTGTTGTGGAAAGTTTGAGTGATTCATATCCACCCTCCTCCCACAGACAAAATGAAACGTTATTGTTGTAACGATTTAATGAATTTAAAAAATGATATTGTAAAGTGCATGCAATGACCCCAACTTTTATTATGGTGGTAAGCACTATCTCTTAACACCAAAAGAAGGAATTTGCAATGATATTTGCATGTCTGAAATAATATGTCTGAAATGGGACCAATGAGTATTGTGGACAGTCTTAACTTTGTTACGTAGTGTTGGCTTGTACTATGAAATTTGCTGGGACCAAACAATTAATGTAATGTTCAGTGTAAAGGTTTACCATATTAATGTTTTTGTTTAATCACTGATACAGCTGTTGGTAATATTTAAGAGGCTCATATTTTTATTGTAAGAATAGCAATATTTCTGTGGTTTTAATTGTCTATGTGCTGTGTTGGTTAATACCATGCTAGCCTTGTTATAGATTACTCCATGTGTGCACATAAATATCACATTGGATTTTTAATGAGTTATTGAGCCAGAAATACACTACCCATTGTAAAAAAAAATTGGTTGTCTGTAAAGTCGGTTTACGGACGATAGTTTAACGTGACGTCATAACAAAACACTGATGAAATGATTGCATACTTTTATGAATAAAATTGAATCATTTCTATTGAATTATAACTATTTTGTATGGATACAAAGAAGAAGTGAAATGAAATCTACAATTTAATTGATAAATTTACTTTTATTTACACTCATTAATTCAAATATGTTTATTACTTTAACGAAGAGATTATTTTAACTATAATCTACATGTTTGCTATTCAACTTCAAGATCGTCGAGAATGTTTCACGCTTTTTCGCAATTACACATTTAACGACGAAGTTTGTTCGTCGTGAAATTAAACGTAGAATTTAATAAAAATGCGCATGTCGTTAATAAAAAAGTATTAGTAAGTTTAAGAAAGAATTTCGTCTTTAATCTCCAACTCAGACGCTCGTGGTGCGCTGGGGCCGAGATTAAAATTCGTCGAGAATATTTTACGTTTTTATGTCTTCCAGTGCTCAAAATGATATGCAATTGTGGCCCCGGGCAAGAAATTTTATTTATAATTCATTAATAATAACGCCCCTCGCGATAAACAAAAGGAAAATATGCATTAACGAGTGCCCGGTTGCCGCGGAAGCGGATAGATAGCGCGATTCGTTCGGTTCGCGTCCGTCACCGTAGATGACAGCACCGTAGGGGAATAATATTATTTCGTTTTTATAATACGATTTTATAACAAATACGCATCCCAAATACACCAAACCTATTTGTAATGTATTACAATATTTTTTAAAAAATTGTGCAAAAGATCCCGGGCGTAATTTGAATTATTATGTGTAACTTTAAAACACCATTGTTCGTACAAAAACGTATATGAAAATTCAACATTACTTTTAAATAACTGTACTGATTGTGCTGAAAATCGGTGGACGATCGTTAATTTACATAATATTAATAATTCAAACGACGAAAACATGATTGAAAAGTTAAATCGATGGTTGTTTCAATCGGGTGGAAGAGAGATAGATGCAGCGCAAGCGTACAATGAGCGTAACGGGACACATAGTAGTGGGACAATGTGCGTTACGGGACACTTTTAGCGTGCGTGCAGCCGGCGTTCATCGATTTATCAGACGTTGTCACGTCAAAAATTGACAGTATTTTAATAAAATTTTCTTTTGAAAATATGGTTTTGAAGCCGGGATTTATTATTTTTTCAGGTCTAATTCGCTTTCATCGGATACATTTCATTATATAGTTTAAAATTTCGGTCGGCAAATCGATAGGTTCGACAGTTGACGTAGCTGTTCCGGCAGCGAATTCTAGAGGCGGTTGCAGATACTACGCTTGATTCGCGTCCAGATATGTTAGTAGAAAACATTACTTGCGTATAATTTTCACACTCGGCATTATTTTAAAGAATGTACGTTAAATTTAGTTTTCGAGTTTCATAAGTGTATTTACAATATGAGAAAACCTGAAGCAATGAGTGACTCGCTCACACACACACACACACATATATATTTGTAAATCAATATTTTATTTTGGCTTGACTTTTCGGTTGTAGTCATAGAGATAATTAGAGAAGAGTGATGAAATTAAAGGGTGATATAATTTAATCTAGTGTTTTTGAGTCATTAAAAAAATTCAGGAAAATTGTCAATACAGAATGATTTTATCGGAATTCGAGCGCGTATGTGCCCGATAGCGAGTAGATTATTCCTATCACTGTACCTGCTTGCTGCATGTATTATTTACAATACGAAGAATTTTTTTTGGGCCTGCTCTTTTCAAAATTTACTTTTTCCGGAATCCAAATGTTTGGCTGCTGACGTTATGACACGTGTTTGTACGAAATAATTCACATATATTCGCGTACCCGGAACTTCAAGGATCACCGTTTGAAAATTATGTATTTGCTTAGTTTGACTCCTCGTGATTTAAGTATTCAATAAAAATTTATTTAAATTCTATCAGGTTCATTGTTTGTATGTAGGTTCGAGCCTTTTTGTGGAAGCATTCGCTAGTTCGAATGAATGCCGTAAGTTACTATCACCTCTTATGCAAGTTTTGATTTTATGATAACATTAATTCATTTTTTCTTTACTGTAAATGTAAAAACCAGTTAAAACAGAATTAGAAATTTTTTTTTCTATAGTATAAAATTTACTCCTTCTGTGTTTGCAAATATATATATTTTTTATCAAATTCGTATTTAAAGCTATTTAATTTATACTATTAACAGCTGTACATATTAGAATATGTGTAGTTTATTTGCATTGTTCGCTGTGAACCACCTGAAAATTTAAATAGAGGGTACATAAAGAGACTTAAATGATTGATAAGGTAGAACAAATTATTTTAAATAAGCGAGAAAACACGTAATAGTTTGTTCTTAATTTTCTTGGTAATTTACTCACAAAAAAGTGATTATATTTCTAAAAATACGAGCTCGTACGTACAATTTTTAAACAAGTTGTTTTCATTGTTGGCATTTTTATTTATGGAATGAAAATATGCTTCAAATGTTTAACTATTTATCTACACTAGACAAAGTTAGGTAATAGTTAATGTTCACATATTCATTAACTTATTTCTTAAAAAGAAAAAAAAAATCAATACCTAGAAACCTTTACCATTGTTATCTCGCAATACTAATAATTATATACTTATCTGATTCACATATCTTATTGTTAAACATATTTCCTTCTGTAATGTATATTTTAAATGTGTGTAGTTGTTTGCATATTATAACACCAGATTGTGTAAATCTTTTACTGTGTAATTTTTATGTACAGACATCTATTAAACTGTGAAATATACTCTAACGTATAAACCTCTTACGTCACTAAATTATTTGTGGTTGCGTGATATTATTATAACTAAACATATTTTTGCTTAGCTTTTAGTAATTTAAATACAAGTAACTTATACATAGGCCTACACGAAGAACAAAAGGTTTTTCCTTCCGTACCACATTTACATGACACTTTAATATGTCCAGCAAACCAAATGATTATTTTAACGCTAATACTTTCCTCATACTTCTTAGTTTTTGACGTAACGAAGTATATCTAGTAATGTGCAGTGTCTTTGAAGCCAAATGAAGACAAACAAAAGTTCACGCAGACACTAATTCTGAATGCCTTGCAATAAAAGATAGCTTGCTTTCATCTTTTGCTTCTCAAGACGGAACTACTAATATTTAATATTGTTAGAATGCAAGTAATGCTTCTTCGTGGGAATGTCATAAGAGCTTAACTCATGTCTGTCAATTATCAGGCATAAACATGTTTCAGTTAGACACGCAAATTTGTTAGCGGATTACCGTACTCTCAGCGTTACAAACAATTTTCATTTTCTGTATTTATTTTCTTAGTGCACCTTACTGCAGTGTCTATGTATTTAGGCAAATAGCAAACTTTGTAATGTATAATACCTTAGCTCTCGGTAAACGGCAGTTGGTAGGAGTAATTTCATGAATTGCACGGAAGTTGCATGGAGCGGAAATGTGTATTCACGGTGTTGCCATCTGTGGCGGATAGCACGAACTAAAGTTCACAAATCAAAAGAAAAACTTCATTGTATTAATTATTTAATGAATTTTAACAAGATGGGTAGCATTTTAATAAAATTCCTTGTCGAAAATCAGATTTACAGCCGGGGTTAGGTGTTTTTAAAAAGTGGTTTTCGCTTTTATCGGAGCATATTTATCAAATAATTAAAATATTTCAGTCTGCAAATGGAATGATTCGATAGTCGACGTACTGCTCCGGCAGCGAATACTAGCGGTGGTTGCGGATACTACGTGTGATTCGCGTACAGAAATTTAGTTGAAAATACAATTGGAGTATATTTATCACGCTTTTTTTTAAAAAAAAAAAAACCCAACAAATTTCGTGTTGAAGTTTCGTATTGAAAGTATATTTGCAACATGAGAAAACATGAATTTGCTCGCTATCTAGTTTATATGTTAAACATCTTTGGCGAATACTAAAAGATTCGCTCCCATGTTTTTTTTTTAATTATTTCAATAAAGTTTGGTTTTTATTTTACTACCTTGATGGAGATTTACAGAAAATAACTGTAATATTATGTTTTTATTTAAGTGTAAATAATCCTTATAATACTACTATTTTTCTTTCATTTGTAAAATTGTACACATTAGTGAATGGAGCTTGACATTGAGGTCGCTAGAGACTATGAAAGGTGATAATAATTTAACGGAGCATTGACGATATAAATGTAAGGGTGAAACGTGAGTACCCCGAGAATACTTACCAATGCACGGCAACGTCAGCTACGTTTCCTACTCGCGAAGGAATCTGCATTAAATCTCTCCGGCAATCCAACCTCAAACATGTTGATAGGTGGGCTTTGGTAGATAAAATGATCTTTTCAAAAATAACATTTCAGTATTATTTAAATTTGTATTTTAAAGTAGCTAGTAACCTGCGGCTTCGCTCCTGCAATATCAGGGTATTTATGATAATTTATCATTAAAACAAAAGTTTAATTCTAAGCATTCTTACTAAAGAAATATAAACAATAAATATTGTAAGGTGTATAAAAGATTTGATTCAAAACAAAAACGTTTAAGAATGATATATTCTAAAGGTCTTATGAGTAAACCTTTTTATATTTAGTATATATGAAGTATCTGATTTCCCGTTTAAGTATGTTGAGGATATATTTAATTTTTTGGAATACTAAATTTAAGTAAAAATGAGAAACACGCAAATATTTCATTTTAACTAAGACTATGCCATCGTTTACATTCACATTTTAATTAGTTTGGTTATAGATACGCTCAAAATTATACAATTATTCCACTTTATTAAATTATGTTTATTATATTTTAATTTTTGAAACAATCGCATATATTGCGAAAACTAACAAGTAAATACAATTCCACGGTGTATTCTACCATGAAAATGAAGCCCAAACACATAAAGTATGATCACCTGATTTAGGCAGTGTTTCTTAACACGAAGAAGAAAGATCCACGAAAGCTTAAAGCTAAAGTTGGATCTACAAGCAAAAAGGTGTCCTCGGGAAATGTGTCTCTCTCTCGTCCACGAATCGGAACCTAGGATAACCTCAAAAATTTGGACCATATTGCGTATTTGTGGTGACCTCTTTGTTGAAGTGATCCAGCCTTCAATGAATCCCGACACGTATTTGGTGAAGAAGATTCTCAAACGAATAAATGGACGATCTTACGTCTAAGTGGTGGGGCTTCACCACCTCGTTAAATAAGAGGGTAGCAAATGCGGAAATCGAGAAACGATAAAGGATCATTTGTACTTGTAGAAGAGTAGAATTTATGCAATTCATTAATTTTTTGTGGAAATGTGTAAGTTTATTTTTTGCCCCCGCGAATACGAAATTGTGGTAAAATGTTATATTAAGGTGATAGTGAATAAAAAAGGTTTTACTAAAATAACCAATTTCGGAGCGATCACGTACTGGACCGAGGACAGTAATGGATTGAATCAATCAATATATTAACAGGTCTTTTTTGTGATGTTTATTTTGACGTGACAACGTCTAATAAATCGATGAAATCCGGCTGCACGCACGAAAAAGTGTCCCACTACGGATGTCCCACTACGGGTGTGTCCTATTTGCTCATTGTACGCATGCGTGGCATCTCTCTTCATGCTCATTGTAGGGCCTACGCATGCGTGGCATCTCTCTTCCACTCGATTGGAACAACCATCGATTTGACTTTTCAATCATATTTTCGTCGTTTGAATTATTAATATTATGTAATTTAACGATCGTCCACCGATTTTCAGCACTATCGGTACGGTTATTTAAAAATAATGTTGAAAATTGAAATACGTTTTGAACCAACAATGGTGTTTTAAAGTTACACATAATAATTCAAATTACACCCGGGATCTTTATCACAATGTTTTAAAAAAATATTGTAACACATTGTAAATAAGTTTGGTGTATTTGGGATGCGTATTTGTTATAAAATCGTGTAAATATTATACCCCTACCGTGAACAAAGTTTTTATAAATATAAATATATATATATACCATTTGAAACTATATTACCCTAGTATGGCCTCGTGGGCGTGTGGTTAGCGTACTTAACTTTTAAACTAACGGTTGTCGGTTCGAAACCTGGCAGCTACGAAATTTTTTTTGTACTTGTAAAAATAAATATGGCGCACGTAACATTTCAAAAGTAATAAATATATTTGAATTAATGAATGCAAATAAAAGTAAATTTATTAATTCAATTGCACATTTCATTTCACTCGTTTGTATCCATACAAAATAGTGATAATTCAATAAAAATGATTCAATTTTATTCATATAAGTATGCAGAGGTAGATTTTATCACGCAAAAGATTGAAAAATTAAAAAAAAATTCTTCCTCAAAGAATATAATATTTTTAATGCCTAAATGGTTTGGTTGCAAAAACCTATTACGGCTCAGTCTCAGGCCGAATATGATATTTCCTTTTCTTCTGGATCAATCATTTCATCAATGTTTTGTTATGACGTTGTCACGTTAAACTATCGTCCGTAAACCGACTTTACAGACAACCAATTTTTTTATATATATTTAGGTTAATAACTACAAATTTTCACTATGGCAGCTGAGATGGCCGAGCAGATGGCAAGTGCTACGACAACTGATGTTCTGGTTATTGACTCAACTGCACTCTAGCGATTAAAAAATTAAACAACACGGTGGCAGCGAACTCTTGCAGCCGAAAAAAATTGGCAGATTCAATATGGTGCCATAACTGCATACTGATTGGCGTTATGTATTTCCCATTGTATTAGTGGTGGGAGTCACCTGGAAGTTGTCACCATGGGGGAAGTACCGGTCGTCGTTTTTAATGAAATGACTCATCGGAATTGAACCGAAAACTTTAATGTTAATGAAGTTTTTTAATTTTTTTTAATAAGAATGATTAAATAGTTATTTTTTTCATTTTTTTTAACTTTTTGATAGTAATTATCGATGATAAATATGACGGACATCACATCATTCAAAATGTCGGGATACAAAATGGCGAAATGTTCTAGAATTAACTATGGCAGAAAGTTCTAGAAAACATTATAGTGGCTGTGATGTAACAATTCATAATGGCAGGATAAAACATGGCGGTAAGTCCTAGACTCTCAGATGGTGGAGGTGACGTATTAATGAAAAACTGTGGAATCCAAAATAGCGGCAGAGGCCAAGGTCATCCATGATGGCGTCTGTGGTCAATGTTTAGGTCAAAATTAAAGTGCAAGTTTATCCAAAGACTTTCACTGTGATGTAACAATCAAAGATAGCGGACACCTGGTTTCATTTCTTCATTCATACTACAGCCGTAGGAGAAACTATTATAAACGATTTGTCTTAAACTACTTGACTTGTCTTGAATGGAAACTCATTGGATGTGAAATATATAAATGGTGAGCTTACTTCGCCTACCGACATGTCTGGAAGTATGCATTCTTAAAAAATGTTCACTATTATCGTGTTGTGAAAAGTAGGTTTTTTCTTGTGTGTAACTGGCCATTTGAACTCGCTAAGAGACAAAATAGTAACGTGCGTATGCGGTATTCCAACTTTAAACTCGAAAAAAAATTTAAAACAAAATCTGATGCGGCTGTTTTCTTCGAATATTTCTTGCAATGGTTATTATTAATTTCAAATAATTTATAGTACTTACGCCATTGTTGGGTTATATTGACTGTCCTGGAAAAAGCTCAGTTGCTGTTTTGATCTAGAAAGCCTTCTGTGTTCGTTCGTGCTGCCGCAGTGTTGTCCAGAATATATGTTAGATTGTAAGTAGTGTGATTTGGTATGTTCGGGCGCAATGTATTTCTTATGAGACTACGATTTTGGTTGTGGCTTTATGGTGGCTTGTCTATCGTTAGGAATCGGCCATCTTGTATGACCTTTAAACTTGACCTTCAAAATTGGCCTAAATTTGCCACAAATGACTCAACATCTGCTAAAAGTTGGCCAAAATTCACCAAAATCCACGAAAATCACGAAAATCTAAAAAAAATAAAAAAACGGAATATTAAAAAATTAAAATTTTAAGGGGGAAATATGCAAAAACTTTAAAAATTTTGGAATACGAATTCCTCAAAAGATTTTTGCTTTAGAAGAAATAATGTCCTAAAAGCTGCTTAAAAGTACTAAAAGAAAGTCACCATAAACCGCTAAAGTCATTAACTTGACAATTAGTATGCTATGTCCACCATTTTGAATTATAACATCATCGTTGTAATTTTCGTTATGGCCGAGATCTTAAAAATCCAAATATTTATGTTATAAAATCGGGAAAAATGCAAAAAAAAAAAATTAATTACTTAAATTTTAATATTAAACATGAGCCTTATTGGAATATGACACCACTCCTGACATCTTAAAAATTCCCAATTTTCATCCAAAAATTTGGGAAAGAGCAATTTAATTTAATAACAAATTAATCATAAAATTATTATTATAAAACGCACTTATATCATGGAGTCTACGTTTCGTGCCCGGCGAGGGAAAAAATAGAAATGGCGTCAGATCCTTCCTACATGGAAGCCACCGGCAGACCGATCTCTCACAACTTATGTCAATGTATATATTATGGCAGCTATTCGTCAGTCCGTCATCTTGTTTTCGTCTGCTGGAGGCTGCCATCTTGGATTGACATTTTTTTTCTGATAGAGGGAATTCCAACATCTACATTAAATTTGCATTCGCTAGAGTGTAGGGATTATTTATTGCCCCTGGACACCAGCCATCATGTAGATTATCTTGGCCGCCATCTTGTAAATACAAATTTATTTAGCTATAAATTTGAGAAAAATTAAAAAAAAAAAATTAAAAAATCTGTAATACTGATTGATTCGATCGATTCCTGTCTTTGGTTCGATACTGGATCAATGCAAAAAAAAAACATTTTATGTAAAAAATATTAATTTAAATATATGTGGTCGAAAGTCTTAAAAGAAGCTAAAACTCCTAATTTATTAGCCTTTAGTAAACTCTTGATAACAAATTGACCACTATTTTGAAAATTCGTAATAATTAACCTAGAAATTCGGAAAAAATATAATAATCATCAAAAAATCGTCTATTAATAAAAAATGACTTCATAGATTTCCTACCTTTGTTTGATCATCGGCCAGTTATAAAAGTAACTAAAGCTTAAAATAAATTTTTATGGAAGACGGAAGACAATGGACATATCAGTACCATGAAAAGTGAGAATATATTCAAGCCCAATTCAGGTAGATCGTCTGTAAAAATGACGAACTCTTAAAAAGGAAACTGGAAGACGACGAAGAAGCTTCAACATCAACGATATTGAATTCTTAGAGTTATCTGGGTGAAGGTGCTGACTTCTAGATGATGGTTACAGTGACTCTGAAGCTGGTGACATGACCCAAGACTGTGATGAAGCACCTAAAGGTGGCAAGATCGAAAGTGGTGATGAAGCCCTGAGACCAAAACCATGGAAACGGCGTGATAAAATTAACTATTCTAATAAAGCTTACGACGAAACTGGGACATTAGTGATCTTAAAAATATTAATAAAAAAAATTGGTTGTCTGTAAAGTCGGTTTACGGACGATAGTTTAACGTGACAACGTCATAACAAAACATTGATGAAATGATTTCATACTTTTATGAATAAAATTGAATAATTTTTATTGAATTATCAATATTTTGTATGGATACAAACGAGTGAAATGAAATCTACAATTTAATTGATAAATTTACTTTTATTTGCACTTATTAATTCAAATATGTTTATTAATTTAACGAAGAGATTATTTTAACTATAACTTTTATACATGTTTGCTATTTAAATTCTTCCAATCTGTGTTATTCTGTTAAGAATAGGACGATGATAGGAAAATCAGGACACGAATGGGAGTATTTCAAGTTTTATGTGCCTCGAAAAAGTCAAATCGATTGTTGTTCCAATCGAGTGGAAGAGAGATAGATGCGGCGCAAGCGTACAATGAGCGTAACGGGACACAGCGCAACGGGAAAATGTGCGTAACGGGACACTTTTTCGTGCGTGCAGCCGGCGTTCATCGATTTATTAGACGTTGTCACGTCAAAAACCATTCATTCAAGCAAGTAGGTACTAATCAAATTCATAAAATGGGTTTAGCACATGTTTGGAATGAGTAATTTAAAGTTATAATACCTCTTCTACATTTATAACTTCCAGGTCAGATGCTTGTTATTGGCAATACTGCCATATTTTGAGAGCATTTAAAACCTCATAACACCACCTCCTTGTTTATGACTCCCTGGTAGAATGGAAATAAAATCGCTGGATTAGTTGCTGGGTTTTTGAACTAGTGCTGCCATCTATTGGCGCACTGGTAACCTAATAACACCTCCTCCTTGTATATAATCGCTGGATTAGTTGCTGGGTTTTTGAACTAGTGCTGCCATCTATTGGCGCACTGGTAACCTCATAACACCACCTACCTTTTTATGACTCCCTGGTAGAATGGAAATAAAATCGCTGGCTAGTTGCTGGGTTTTTGAACTAGTGCTGCCAACTATTGGCGCACTGGTAACCTAATAACACCCCCTCCTTGTTTATGACTCCCTGGTAGAATGGAAATAAAATCGCTGGCTAGTTGCTGGGTTTAGGAACTAGTGCTGCCAACTATTGGCGCACTGGTAACCTAATAACACCCCCTCCTTGTTTATGACTCCCTGGTCGAATGGAAATAAAATTGCCATCTATTGCGGCGCAAGCGTACAATGAGCGTAACGGGACACAGCGTAATGGGACAATGTGCGTAAAGGGACACATTTTCGTGCGTGCAGCCGGCGTACATAAATTTATATGACGTTGTCACGTCAAAAAACATTCCAGGAAGATGATGATAACAGAAAAGAGATTATTATACGTCGTGGAAAGATCGTAACATAGTGGATGGCCACCTGAAACTTTTGGAGGCATCGGTTTGTGGAGGGAATTATTCGCACATAGACGAAGTAGCCTACATACTGATGGAAGCTGGCTAAATTCAATAATCACTTGTTTAACTTGCATGTGTATAATATTGAAAAATTAATCAATTAGTTAGATTTTGAAAAAAAAAAATTGGTTGTCTGTAAAGTCGGTTTACGGACGATAGTTTAAAGTGACAACGTCATAACAAAACATTGATGAAATGATTGATCCAGAAGAAAAGGAAATATATTCGGCCTGAGACTGAGCCGAAATAGGTTTATGCAACCAAAACATTTAGGCATTAAAAATATTATATTCTTTGAGGAATATCTTTTTTTTTAAATTTTTCTATCTTTTGTATGATAAAATCTACCTCTGCATACTTATATGAATAAAATTGAATCATTTTTATTGAATCATCACTATTTAGTATGGATACAAAGGAGTGAAATGAAATGTACAATTTAATTAGTAAATTTACTTTTATTTGCATTCATTATTCAAATATATTTAATACTTTTGAAATGTTACGTGCGCCGTATTTATTTTTACAAGTACAAAAAAAATTTCGCACCTGCCGGGATTCGAACCGACAACCTTACAAATAGAAACTAGCGCCGCTGATCGCTCATGTACGAGGCCAAATTCGATAAAAAATAGTTTAAGATGTTGTATATACACTTATAAAAATTTTGTTCACGGTGGGGGAATAATATTATTTCGTTTTTATAACTCGATTTTATAACAAATACGCATCCCAAATACACCAAACATATTTATAATGTGTTACAATATTTTTTAAAACATTGTGCAAAAGATCCTGGTTGTAATTTGAATTATTATGTGTAACTGTAAAACACCATTGTTGGTTCAAAACGTATTTCAATATTCAAAATTACTTTTAAATAACCGTACCGATTGTGCTGAAAATCGGTGGACGATCATTAAATTACATAATATTAATAATTCAAACGACGAAAATATGATTGAAAAGTCAAATCGATGGTCGTTCCAAACGAGTGGAAGAGAGATGCCACGCATGCGTAGGCCCTACAATGAGCATGAAGAGAGATGCCACGCATGCGTACAATGAGCAAATAGGACACACCCGTAGTGGGACATCCGTAGTGGGACACTTTTTCGTGCGTGCAGCCGGCGTTCATCGATTTATTAGACGTTATCACGTCAAAAATATTGTTTTATTTCTTGTAATCTTATTTTTCGTAATGCCGTTTCCTTTTTTTTTGATTATGCTTCCAAATGTGCTTCCTTTTCGTTAATTTTACCTCCGGTTTGTTGTACTATCCTTTTCATTAATTTTTCTTCCGATTGTGCGTCCTTTTTTATTTTGTTTCCTTCTCGTTGATTGTGCTTCCAACTGTGCACCCTTTTTTTATTGAGCTTCCTTTTCGTTGATTGTGTTTCCGATTGTGTTGCCTTTTCATTGTTTGTGGATCATTAAGTCTGTACTCAGGACTTGATTTTTCTCGTGGTTTGGGGATGTCTGGTCTAAACGCTTGACATTGGACATGGCCTGTTAAAAATATCATCGAAAAATATCTCTTGGTTCGGAAACGCTTAGTCCATACGCCTAACATAAATAATACCTGGTTGGAACATATTCTAAGTATTGAAAAATGAGACTTCATTGGTAGTCACAGCGACATCGTATTTTTTCGCCGGACAGGTAGCCTATCTTGTATAGAGTCGTTTTTTGTAGAGTGAATGGTTAATAAACTCCACGAAAGGTAATGGGAAAGAATTTAAAATTATTTTAAGCTTTAGTTACTCTTATCACTTGCCGAGAATCAAACCAAGGACGAAAATCTGTCTAGTTAATCTTACATTAATAGACAATTTTATGATGATTTTTAGAATTTTTTAATGTTAATTATTGCGAATTTCCAAGATGGTGGCTAATATGTCATTAACAGCTTACTAAAGGCTGGTAAACTAGGAATTTATGCTTATTTGAAGACTTCCACCGCATTTATTGAAATTAATACTGTTTACATAATATATTTTTTTTTGCTTTGATGAAGTATCGAACCAAGGACAGGAATATATCGAATCAATCACTATATTAATTGCAGATTTTGTATATTAATTTTGGACTTTTTCTCGAATTTATAGCTAAACAATTACGAATTTCCAAGATGGTTGCTAAAATGGTTGACATTAGGGGGGGGGGAGGAGTCCTGGCAATACATTATAACTACACTCCAGAGAGAGAAAATTAAACTAACATAATGGTAGCTCCCTTTAGCAGAGGAAAACAATATGACGGATCGAAGATATCAGCCTCCAGCAGACGAAAACAATATAGCGGAAGTGACGACTAGCTGCCGTAATAATTACAGTGGTGAGAGTTCAGTCTGCCGGTGGCTTCCGTGGAGGAAGGATCTTTCACCAGTTTCGAACCGAAGACTCCCTGATGTACCTAAGTGCGTATTTTAGTAAAAATGTAAAAACCTAATTACTTTGTTCCGAAATTTTTGGATGGAAATTACGAATTTTCATGTTGGCGGACGTGATGTAATAATCCAAGATGGCGGAATGTTTTTATAAATTTTTTTTTACTTATTTTTCCGATTTTATAGCATAAAATACGGATTTTCCAGATGGCGGCCGTAACAAAATGGCAACGATGATGTCATAATTCAAAATGGTGGCCATAACATACTAATTGCCAAGGTCATGACCTAAGTGACTTAGGGCGGCTTGCATTTAGGACTCTTAAGAAAAAATTATTTTTCTAAGGCAAAATAATTTTTTGGTTTTCCAATTCCTAATTTTTGGATTTTTTGTGCGTTTTCCCTCTAAAATGGAATTTATTTATTTATTTTAGATTATTGCCGTTATTTTTTTTTAAAAAAACTGGAATTTTGGGCAAATTTAGTCATTTTTGAGTATTTTGGCAAATGTTGAAGGTTAATGTCAAGGTCAAAGGTCATCCATGATGGCCGATTCCCCACGATTAATAAGCTACCACCAAGCTATCACAAAAATCGTAGTTTCATAAGAAATATATTGCACTCGAACATACCAAATCATACTACTATTGTTTTTATTTGTTTATTTCCTGTTATACATTATTCACCCAATCACACTAAGACTAACATGAAATTTAAATTAAGACAAAAAAAAGCTTGTGCGTGAATGCTACTAGTTTCTTGATGCTATTTTCGGTATTTTAACTTTTGAAATCAATAATTCTAATTATTTTGAATGTTCACTGAAGTTTGAGAACCTATTAAGTAAACCCATCGTACTTTGGACTTAACCGAATATGAAGGCCAGTACTAACGCTAAATGCAGTTAACATTCATGATTAAAGGATACAATTGTTTAATAAGTTAATATTGTGTACATTACTATAAAATTACATTTATTTTTTTCTTACATTGGGTGCACATAACAGCCTCTTAAATAATTGCTAAAGCGCTAAGAACTACATTGTAATGCACATTATTTCCTGTATTAAATTTACTTGCGGGATGATTGTTGTTGCGTGTTTTTTTCTTCGTTGACATGTTCCTGGGAATCTTTAAATGTTACATTTAGTTGTTATTTAAATAAAAAGGTTTCTTATCCCTGAAGGCCATTCATATTTTTACACAGAATAATAATATTTGTAAACTCTCACTTAAAACATGCTGTTCGTATTTTTTCTCTGTAAAAAATTATGATTAAGAGACGATGTTTAAACCTTATTAAGAAATCAACATTTTTTTTATGATCTGTTATTAAAAAATTTTCAAATGAATATATGGCGACATTTTAAGTGTGTTCCTTACAGATTTGGATGTGTACTTTATTTTAAAGGCAATATAATATGTTCAGCTCTTGTCTCTTAAAATAGCCCCAAGCAAATAAATTAGACGGTGTTTCGTCGGTGTAACTTAAAGGTAGACATTATGTGGCTTTCGCATGCTTCGCGGGCCACATAGGAACCAGGCGTAGCCAACTTTTAAATAACAACCAGAACGTTGTATCTCATCTGGTTCTGGCGAAGTCTATCGATGTTTTATTTCGTCTGTAAGTTATAATATGTTTTGCGAAGTATTGCTCTCTCTATTAGTTCAAGAAGATATCCGTTAGCGCTAATCTATATATAATAGTGATTTCGTCCAGATATTTTTCTCTGACTTTAAATTAATTAAAAGTTTACTCAGAGGGCACGGATATAGCATACTTAGAATATTCCATTAGTAGATCTATTTTTAAAAGTGCATTACTTTGCTAGTGAAAGAACAAGCAATTGCACTTTTTTTATTTCCAAAGATGCATGTTATCCCTATCTGAAGCACGGAACCATATAAGGTTTTAAGAGTAAAAAATTGGTTTAAAACTGCTTATAATAATAATTAATAGTAAACTTGTTAAGAAAGCGTAATTGTTTGTTATTAACAAAATACGTTTTCATCTTTGTAAATAGGTTCTACTCTACAACAATTCTCTTTAAAATATATTTTACATTTTCGTAAAAATTTTTAAAAATTATATATTATAAAATTCTAATTTTTTTTTACAGAAAACTCCATGAAGGTTTTTTTGGTAATATTGTAGATTAAGCGGCATTATATTTCCTCATGTGAGGTAGTAAAAATGCAAAATATTTGCTCACATTTTATTTTGGCCACATATTTGAAATAATCTTATGCAGTTTGATATTATGAAATACATACAAAGGAACACACCCGCTAACAGATGTGCCATGATAATGGTACTATGTTAATATTTAACTTAAAATTTATTTCTAAATGAGCATTTAGAAATATAAAATGGAGTAGCCGACTTGCAAAATTAGGAGTTGTTGGTAAGCAAACAATAAAAAAAAAAATACGATTCGGACAATAGCTGCCCGAGCCCCGCTTGGCTAAAGCAATCCACCCTACAAAGCTTGCTCGAACGCTACCGATAAATATCGCACGTAAATAAAAGTTACGACCACGAACGAACAAGCAACTACATGGACGGATGGTCGAAACATGCCACTCCATTAGACGTGCTCAATAAAGCCATGTACACGCGACACGGCCATAGCCTGTTCGGTTCCCTGCAGGATTCACAATCTCCCGCACTCCAGCACAGGAAGTGAGTGGGTCACACACCACCAGTATAGGTTTCAGCGAATGGTTATTTCCGATGGCACTTCCTTTAATGATTGGTTACACTCCTATTGCCGAAATAGTGTATACCCCTATGCAAAAAACCGAAAATCTTGTGTACTTTTCATCGCTCGTCATCTATATCTAGGAGCAAGCATTTTTCACGGAAAATTTTTTCAACGCCCACTAGACTGCAACATAGTGTGCCCGCGTCAGTGGTTCCTTCCTTGTAGGTGTCAGTCTGCAATATTTGAACGAACTACTAATGTTATTGGTTTGCTGACAATTCGCATGTACGTGAAAAATATCTCACCTAAACACGAAACACAGATTATGCTACAGTATTTTACTTCAAGATAGTCACGAAATCTTTTTGTAAAAAAATGAGTAACCCTACCTGCAGTTCATTAATGGAGACACGCACAATTTGCGTTAATGTTTGACAACAGACTAGATTGCAAATGTTCGCACACTGAATGACACTTCACTGGAGCGAATGTTATTAGAAACGCCGTAAGAAACTAAAAGAAAATGATGATCAAATATTAAAAAACATCTAACCCATCCATGTACTATCAATAGAGAAAGATAAATGACGCAGTAGCCAATGAACACTTGAAACTTACACAGTTATACAAACTTTGAGTATTATAATCTGGAGCCAGAAAAAAATCCAGGTTCTAATACTTCACGTATTTAAGGTTTTAAGCAGAATTCATATTTCTTAACAAATCTTTGATATGATTCGTACTAATACCTCAGTAGGTAATTATAGTATGTTATGGGGCAGGGGGTGAGAGGTCGGGTTAAGGCGAAAAGATGAACGTTTATTTGTAAAGTGGTTAGGATTTGATAAATATGAAAACAGTTGGATAAAAACTACTGATATTTTATAAATTATAATATTCCACATTTTTATGTATTGTAATATAGTGTAAAAATTGGTTTTAATAAACACATATCTTAAAATGAATAGTTTTTTATTTATTCCTGTACTTCTTGCAAATTTCATGTTGTGCCTCGGCTAGGATGCCCTCGAAGGTACTTAGGAGGTTGGAGCGAGTGGCGACAGGCTCGGGCTATTAGGATGGTGTGAGCAGGGGTGCAGGGGGTAGGTACGTCAGAGGTTGTACGTTACGGGGAAGCGCGCGCTTGGACACGGCTATCAAGGAGGGTTGTGGGGGAGGGGGGGGGGAGGGATAGCATAAATACCGTAGACGGCTGGAAGCACGCATCAGTTTTTGTATGATACTGAAAAATATTAAAAAAAAAAAAACCCGCTATGTCTTTCTGTGAAAGCGACTTCGTGCATGGCTGGTCGAGTGCGGAGGAGGATGAAATAATCACCATTTATAGTGCCGACCCCTCACCCCCTGCCCCAGAACATACTATAATTACCTACTTACCTCAATTAGAGTGAAAACAATCATGGGTATCATCCTTCCAACAACGTTTGAAAAAAAGAATTTCTGTTTCAAAGTATTAAATTTAAAAATGAAACCGTCAGTGCTTAAAGCCTCGCCATCAGTAACATAGCGCATTCGTGGAGGGAAACGGGAGAACCCTGACAAAAATCACGCACAAAAAAAAAAAAAAACACTTTTACAAAAGATTCAGTGGAAACCAGGTGCCAGGAATATATTTTGTCTTACTGCAAAGTAATATATTGTAAATTTGCGTAAAACATAGCTATGATTATTATTGCATTTATGAAATACGTTTTAGAGTGAATCCTGAGTATTTCTTACGAAAATTGGCGCTAATTTGATATTTCAATTGACGTTTAAATTATGAAATATTTCCTTAAACCAATGAAAATATAATCGAATAGCAAATAATTGGAGTTCATATTTCGTTTTATCATACCAATTAACGTGACTCGAATGCTATCCAGGGAATGGTTTACAAATTAATTTAACCAGTGGAGGTACCGGGTCAACACAAATTATAAATACCCGGGTGATAATCTGAACCCAGTATTATTCGCAGTGATACAGTGGTTTTAGTGTAAATTTACTAATTTACAAATATCTATAAGCTTATTGAATATATCTTTTCCATTCACAAAAAAAAAAAAAATTAAATACTCACGTCTGCGGGCGATATCATCGGTATTGAAAACTGATAGCCTTGATAGAAAGTCAGCGATCTTTCCAATTTACCAACACGGTTCCCAAAAGTTATTGACACGAGGAAATAATTAAGATAGCACGGAAAATCTTTAAAAATATACATTCAACTCTCTAACTCATATTGGGTTATCAACAGTACTGCCTTCATAGCTAGACAGTAAATATCAAAAGAAATATTCTGTAAGAGTACTGAGAGAGGTGCCCGAAAGTTTAAATGTTGGTCCAGCATAAAGGAGAACTTATGTTTGAAACCAAGTCTGTCCATCATGATCTCGGTTTTCGACGTATTATTGAAATTTCTCCATTCAAATGCTGTGATGGTGCTTCACAATAGGCAGTTTATTATTTCGTCCATAGGGTTCTTGTCTGGATATGTACATAACCGTCTCCAATGTTTTTGTCAATACCTAATATCATCATTAAAAAAAATTACACAAGAAAATATACTTTATTTTGACTCAAATAGCTTGTGTATAATTAGACAGTTCTGAAAGGTACCACCAATGTTTGACGAATCCTTCTATAATATTGTTTGTAATACATTTGAGTGATTACCTGTGTTCCTCAACAAATATCACGTTGTGCTTTGCAAACGACATTTAGGATACTGGTAGCACTGGTACTACTTTATACAAATGTTTTTTTAGGCGTAGTACATGGCACAGACTAACTATTGGTGCTATATCAAATCTCATGTATAAGTTTTCCTTGTCAACAAAGCTTTAAAATCTATAAAAAAAAAACAATAAAAAAACACATTCTCTCTATCCATCACCCCTTCTCCCACCTTTCCACTCTTAATCCGCTTTATCTCTAAAGCAACAATCCCCTGTATCCACACTAGAGTTTCACGAAACAAGATATTCGCTCCAGTGAAAAACAGCTGTGTGGCAGTGAGTTTCCACGCTGAACAAGGAAACTTGTGCGAAATTAAAGCTACGCTTCAAACGCACATTAAACTCACACTAAGATTGCGGAACAAACCCAAACATTCAAATCACACAAAACGCAAATAAAAATAAAAAATAAACTTGAATAGAGATTATATTAAACGAAACACACAAAAGTAAATTCAGATTTATCGGTTAGTTATTCGCTTTATCTTCTGCTAAAATATGTAACAGTAACATTAACAATGAATGAATTGAAGAATGTTTTGTCTACAGCTTTGCAAAATAGTATGGGATTTTATATTTTCTTTTCATTACTGTTTAAATGTGTTTATTAAGTAACATTAATTTCTTAGGAACCAATTTTTATGTTCTCTTTTTTACAGTGTTCTCACTCATGCATCATTTTGGACATTAGTTTTTACCAACAAATTTGTCCTCTGTTAAACTGTTATTCAATATAAAATGGTAATCTGCACGGGAAAAAAATATATTCTAAAGTTGGTTAAATAACAATTTGTGAAGAATTCGGCACACATAAGAAGGATTTAACTTCTTACATTTACTTTGATTTTTAAAAGTACAAGATAAAATATAAGCAAAGGTAAGCAATCAAAAGATTAATTAAGCTTGGGCGGCTGAAAATTGATAAATAAGTATAAAAACCATTGACTGAAAAATAATAATTAAAAAAAATAATGGAAACCTTATCTTGGTAAATTTCATATCTTCATACTTAATATCTTTTAAATAATTGGTGGTTTCTAACCTTTTAAAATCTATTTTTATTCACATACAACACTAGTAGTATACGAATGGGCGCCCTGGGACACGGGTTAAGGTTGCGTGGTGCTTGGTGCCAACTGCCATCATGTATTGTGATGTCACGGCGGCCATCTTGGATGACCTTGGACTTAAAAATTAGCCAAATTTAGCCAAAAATAGCCAACATTATCCAAAATTTCCATTTTTTTTTGGAAAAAAAATCCAGCCGAAAATCCTCAAAAATTCCACAAATCAAAAATTAGGATTTAGAAAACAACAAAAAAAAATTTTGGTTTAGAAAAAACCAAAATTCCTAAAAACGGCTTAAGCATCCGTGTCTAAAGCCTCCGATAAGCCATTTCTAGGAATTAGGATACCATGACTGCTATTTTGAATTATTACGTCACAATTGCAATTTTCGTTACGGCGGCCAACTTGAAAATCCGTAATTTTTATGTTAGAAAATCGGGAATTTAATTATAAGTTATTAAAAAATAAATCAATCAAATTAACTATAAAAATTTAATAAAAAATTATTAACAAAAATTTTATAAAAAATGTACACTTAAATCATGGAGCTCGGAGTCCTCGCTTCGAACCCAGCGAGGTAAAAAAAAAACGGTGACAGGTGCTTTTCCCACGGATGTCGCCAGAAGACTGACCTCCCACCACTTATGTAAAGGTACATATATCGTCAGCTAGTATGACGTCATGTCCACCATCTTGAAAATCTTTATTTATTATCCGATTTTAATGAAAAAAATTTTAAAATTTAAGAAAAATTAAATAACTAAAATTTGATTTAAAATATATAAAAATCATTGCATGTTTCGTTACTGCAGCCATATTGAAAAACGTTATTTCAATGCTAAAAATTCCTAAAAATTCCAAAAAATTAATTAAAAAATTGCCAACTTCAAACATTTAGTTGGTTAAACGATTTCGGCCCTCGGTTCGATTTCAGGCGAGAGTAAACCAGTTATTTATTATTGTATTTAAAAATTCTAAAAAAAACCTAATAATAATGTCATATGGCACACCCGACATTTGAATTATGTCACCACTGTATCAATTTTAGTTACGGATGCCATCTTGAAAATGAATATTTATTTTCCGATTTTAACGAAACAAGTTCAAAATACATAAAAAAATTAACGTATTAGAATACTGATTGATTAGATCGATTCCCATCCTTGGTTACTAACCAGTAAGAGCAAAAAATAAAAAAAACGACAGATCCTACCTCCACAGAAGCCGCCAAGACTGACATCTCACCACCAATAACAAGGTATATATCGTCAGCTGGTATGACATAATGTACACCATCTTGCCTTCGTCTGCTGGAGACCACCAGCTTGTTTTCGTCTGCTAGAGTGTGCCCATGTCATGTTAGTATGATTTTCAGTTCACCATACCTTTGACCTTGATGTTGGCATTGAAGTTTGACATTTACCTTGAACTTTGACCTTTATCTTAAAATTTGATTTTTACCTAGACGACCATCATGGATCCGACATCTTGTGTTCAGCAAACACTACCAGGAGCCACCACCTGCTAGAGGACATTGCCACCATCTTGTTTTCGTCTGCTGGAGGACACCATATTGTGTGTGTACTCGTCTTATAGTGTACATTACCATCATGCTAGTTTTATTATAACCCACTAGAGAGCAGTAATCATTTATTATTACTGAGGTGCCCGCCATCTTGAAATTTGGACGCCATCTTGGAATAGTGTAATTATTTAGCAACAGATTCAGGAAAAAAATCCAAAAAACATCAACAAATTCACTCATTAAAGCAAAGATTGATTCGAAAAATGGTTCGATCCATTGGCGATTCAAAAAATAATAATTTTATGTAAAAATTCCTCAAAAATGACAGGTTCGAAAATAAAACACCACAAGTTCTTTCACAAAATAAATTTTATTATATAATGTCTATTCTACTACAAAAACACTTGCGAAAGTTAACAATTTCATAATCATTTAGGGCTGCATAAGCGTGAAATCACTAATTCTTAGCTCCAATCGGTTTATACTAGACAGAGTCCAGCCAGAACCTTTACTGACATAGTTCTCTTCGTCATGACAGAGTTCCTCGACAGCGTGTGTAACAGTTTTCTTCACATCGACAGAATTGTAAATTACTGCAGCCGATGTCTTGAATTCACACTTCTTTACTTTCTCATCGAATGGACACGGCTTTTAATATATACAGTCCACACATAAGTTATATTTGAATGGACCGTTTGTGGAATACGTCATCAGTAAGCTGATTGATTATGTCCTGTCTGATATCATCAAGAAAATTATAAATGTCCTTCAACTCACTTAACGTATTTAGATAATAGTAGTCTTTCAACGTTCCACGAAATGCAGACTGCACCAAGTAGAAGCCATTATCGTTCACTTGTAATGCACCGAACACATTCTTAGGTTTATTTTCATGTTCAGACGTCATAGCAATCGGTTGCTGCAAATCGGGTTTCTTGCTTGTACGCTTACGAGTCTTCAATCTAAAGTGAGGAGTCAAAATTTCTGCATGTAGTTCAGCAGTAGGCGCACAGACTTCACCTTTACATATTTTCGCATGATGTCGCAAACTGTCAATTCGAGTAAATATTTATGGCACTCATCACAGCAAATCTTCATGCGAGAAGGATTCTTCTTGCATTTGCTCCGCTCATGTCTTCGTGCATCATGGGAAAATGCGAACGACGTATCACAGTAGCTACAAGGATACCGTGGTGATGAAGACGAGCCTTTCAGACCTGATCCAGATACTGACGTTGCAACTGTTGTACCTTTTCCAGGCATACTCTTATAAACATCAATGCATCGTTGTTGTATAGAAACATTTTCTTTCTGCCGCACAGCGGGACCTTTACATGTCTTAATGTGCGTTTTCATATTATCTATTCTGGCAAACTGCTTATGACATTTCTCACAACCAAACATGTTGCGAGGAGGATTCTTAGTACATTCTCTCTTCTCGTGTCGACGAGCATTGTTGATGTTTGAGAAAATATTTTCGCAGTAACGACATCGATGTTCGTTAGTTGTTGACGTTTCACCATTCATTAAAGTTTCCATCGAGGGCGAAACAGAGTTCGTCAAGGTTTCCTGTACAGCCAGCACTACCGGCATTATAGTCTCTTCTGCTGGTGGTACCACGACTGTTGATTTCTCCTCCAGTTTTGACGTCAGGGTTCCCGTAGTCGATGGTACAACCTCGGCTGAGTTCGACGTTAAAGACGGTAAAGATGCCATCGAGTTCACAAGAACAGGTAATTACGCGACTTATGCACCAGATGAAATTAACTAGGTGAACCTCACACCTTCGACGACAGTTACAAACTGAGCGAACTGCTGTCTAGGACTCGCTTATATACCCGCGACCGATCGATAAATTTAAAACAAGAACCTTCCTACTAATATTATAAACGCGAAAGTTTGTAAGTATGGATGGATGTTTGTTACTCTTTCACGTAAAAACTACTCAATGGATTTGAATGAAATTTGGCCTACAGCTAGCTTAAAACCATGATTTACACATAGACACCATATTAATATGAAATTCCATCCCTAAGGGAGTGAAAAAGTGATAATTTCATTTTATAACAGAAAAAACCATAGGTAATAACCATACAAATATTGAGTGAGTGTCATTTCTCTATGTCTGACACACGATCATACACATAATAAGGTCTGGAAAATTAACATTTTTCTCCTTGGTGAGACCAGTCCGCTTAGTGGAGCTCGCAGCGGCTAGCAAAATAAAGGCGCTAATAACAGTTTTGTTCTTAACTTCGTCAATAGATAGAGTTGTCTTGAATTTTAAACGTACCATCGTTTGATGCTTTTGTCATGTCTTTAATTTTCGTTTGTTTTGCCGTATGTGTTCCTATACCAATTGCGATGATATTTTGGTGATTTGTTATGCGCATGCCCATGAAGGTTACTGTGACGGTATAATTATTTTTCAATAGTTGGAGCACGAATCGTGTCAAAAATTGTGTTTATTTCATTTTATATAGCAGCACTTCGTCTGTTTTTGTTGTATAAGCGCGCATGCATGACACAAATTATTTAAATATAAAAGAGAGACAGAGATAGAGTGTGATATATATATATATATATATATATAGAGAGAGAGAGAGAGATAGAGAGAGAGTGAGGTAGAGACGAAGAGATAAACTGAGATAGAGCGAGGTATAGTGAATTAAATGGTTTAGATAAAGAGATATACCTATAGACGTATAGAGCTATATAGAGACATATATAGAAGATATAGAGATAGCGGGAAGTATATATGTAGATATAAATAGATAAATAGTGATTGAGAGATACATAGATGTATATATATATATATATATATAGATAGAGTTAAATATACCTATATATAGAGATGGATTACCCAGCATTAGCTAGATAATGCAATCTTTTAAATATTAGTAATGTCTTATTTTTCAGCTTTTTTCTGTATTGCTTTATAAAGTCTAAATTACACAAAGACAAGATAAATAACTATAAACTGGCAGAACAACGTCTGTCGGGATCTGAAAGTGATATAAATTAATTTTCACACTTGACATTCAAATTAAGAAGACAATTACTAACTACACCCTGTGTTCAGCCCGGGCAACGCCGGGTATTGTAGCTAGTTTACTATAATACACGAGCCAAAACAACATTAAAAATAGAAGGCCATATGATCGGAAAAATTCGATGCGTTGTGATACGTTCTAGTCTCAGTAATTCGACTTGATGTAGGCTTTTGGACATACGCCATTGCTAAGCAATGGCGTTTGTCCAAAAGGCTACATCAAGTCATACACTCCCATTGCACAAATCTTTCAAAGATAATATCAATGCCCGGTATGGACCCGGTATGCATATTTCTCTGAGGAAGTTGGAATGATAAGCAATGGCGTATGTCCAAAAGCCTACATCAAGTCATACACTCCCATTGCACAAATCTTTCAAAGATAATCTCAGTAATTCGATCTGACCAATATACGCTAGACTCTAAAGCTCCAAAGTTCCAAATGCTCCAATAGCTCCAAAAATAACAATTCGCGCCTTCAGGTCTATCTACATTTGGCTCCAATGCTCCATTTGCCCATCGGGTTCAAGTACTCCAAGAGCTCCAACACGTAATGTTCACGCAATTGACATGCAATGTACACACAGTACACACAGCAAACGGAATGAACGCACAGTACACAAAGGAAACGGAACGAACACGCAATGTTCACGCAATTGACGCGCAATACACGCATTGTACACGTAATGTATGCATTGACCAAACAACACTCACACAGTTAATGAAAACGAAGCACATTTGGAAGCACAATCACAAAAAGGAAGCACATTTAGAAGCACAATCGCTAAAAGGAAGCACATTCAGAAGCACAATCCCAAAAAGGAAGCACATTTGGAAGCACAATCGCAAAAAGGGAGCACATTTGGAAGTACAATCAACTAACGAAGCACAATTGGAAGCACAATAACAAAAAAAGCACATTTGGAAGCACAGTCACAAAAAGAAAGCACATTTAGAAGCACAATCGCAAAAAGGAAGCTCATTTGGAAGCACAATAGGAAGCTCATTGAACAAACAGGAAGCACATCAAACGAAAAGGACGTACATTTTCACGAACATTCAAATCAGTAGGTTGCGTTCGTTAATTTTACATTAGGATAGAATGCCTCCATCAGTCATTGGCTACAACAGTATTTTGGCTCAAATAATCAATGACGTCAAAGTATTCGACTCCAAATAGTCTTAAGCCTAACGCTATTTGACTACAAGGCTACGAGGCTTCGAAGATACATAGCTCCATCTGCTTCAACTACATTATGTTATAAGATTACAAGGCTACTTGGTTACATAGCTTAAAGTCTATGAGGCTCCAAGACATCATGGTTACGTGACTGCGAGCCATGAGGTTACGAGACTATGCGATTGCGAGTCTACAAGGTTACGTGAACGCGAGACTATAGGACTAAGAAGCTTCCAGAACACAAGGTTAAGAGGCTGCGAGGCGACAGGACTACGAAGCTTCCAGGACACGAGGCTACGTGGCTACGAGACTACATGGCTCTAACTGAATACAATAGCACCATTCAGCGGTGAGGGTTAAATTATCTCATGCAATAACCTGTTTAAAGTAGCGTCGATTCTTGTCAACATAGGACACCACATGCTGCTTACAGGTAAATATTATTTAATTATTTTATGTGGGATGCAGGATGCTCACTAACGATCGCAAAAGAAGGATGGCTTCGCTAAGCACCAAGGAGAAGAAAGTTCGCCTTGCTTTTTAGTGATTTTAAGATGTCTCAGAGCTAATTATTATATATGATTGAGTAATGGTATTGTAGTTTGAATTACACCTGATAAAAACATTACAAGTGATTATTTAGTATCAGAAATTCAATTAATTAAATTTAACTCTGAATAAAATGATATGACACATTATGTAAAAAAATCCTTCATGCATAGATCGGTTTCGCAGAAACAACCAGAAGCACTTGGAGAAACCAAAAGAATAATAACCAGGAGCACACAGAGAAAACCATCAAAATATTGACAAGAATAATCGGGAGCACACGGAGAAAACCGACAGACACACACACACACACACATATATATATATATATATATGATATCAAAAAAGTACAGAAAAAATTAAAAAATAATACAAAAATAATAATAAAAATAAAAATAAAAAAATTACAAAAAATTCTGGCTTGTTCCAGAACTCTATCCTTGTTCTACAAATGGAAAGTTCACAAGCTGACAGAAGATACTTTAATTTTGGTAGAGCTGGCTGTACATGAAACCTCGACGAACTCTGTTTCGCCCTCGAAGGAGACTTCAATGAATGGTGAAACGTCAACAACTAACGAACATCGATGTCGTTACTGCGAAAAGATTTTCTTAAACATCAACAATGCTCGTCGACACGAGAAGAGAGAATGTACTAAGAATCCTCCTCGCAACATGTTTGGTTGTGAGAAATGTCATAAGCAGTTTGCCAGAATAGATAATATGAAAACGCACATTAAGACATGTAAAGGTCCTGCTGTGCGGCAGAAAGAAAATGTTTCTATACAACAACGATGCATTGATGTTTATAAGAGTATGCCTGGAAAAGGTACAACAGTTGCAACGTCAGTATCTGGATCAGGTCTGAAAGGCTCGTCTTCATCACCACGGTATCCTTGTAGCTACTGTGATACGTCGTTCGCATTTTCCCATGATGCACGAAGACATGAGCGGAGCAAATGCAAGAAGAATCCTTCTCGCATGAAGATTTGCTGTGATGAGTGCCATAAATATTTACTCGAATTGACAGTTTGCGACATCATGCAAAAATATGTAAAGGTGAAGTCTGTGCGCCTACTGCTGAACTACATGCAGAAATTTTGACTCCTCACTTTAGATTGAAGACTCGTAAGCGTACAAGCAAGAAACCCGATTTGCAGCAACCGATTGCTATGACGTCTGAACATGAAAATAAACCTAAGAATGTGTTCGGTGCATTACAAGTGAACGATAATGGCTTCTACTTGGTGCAGTCTGCATTTCGTGGAACGTTGAAAGACTACTATTATCTAAATACGTTAAGTGAGTTGAAGGACATTTGTAATTTTCTTGATGATATCGGACAGGACATAATCAACCAGCTTACTGATGACGTATTCCACAAACGGTCCATTCAAATATAACTTTTGTTTGGACTGTATATATAGAAGGACAAATCTATTCTATGAGAAAGAAGTGTGCATTCAAGACATCGGCTGCAGTAATTTACAATTCTGACGATGTGAAGAAAACTGTTACACACGCTGTCGAGAAACTCTGTCATGAGGAGGAGAACTATGTCAGTAAAGGTTCTGGCTGGACTCTGTCTAGTATAAACCGATTGGAGCTAAGAATTAGTGATTTCACGCCTATGCAGCCCTAAATGATTATGAAATTGTTAACTTTCGCAAGTGTTTTTGTAGTAGAATAGACTTTAAGTAATAAAATTTATTTTGTGAAAGAACTTGTGGTGTTTTATTTTCGAACCTGTCATTTTTGGGTATTTTTACATAAAATTATTATTTTTTGAATCGCCAATGGATCGAACCATTTTTCGAATCAATCTTTGCTTTAATGAGTGAATTTGTTAATGTTTTTTGAATGTTTTCCCGAATCTGTTGCTAAATAATTACACTATTCCAAGATGGCGTCCAAATTTTAAGATGGTGGGCACCTCAGTAATAATAAATGATTACTGCTCTCTAGTGGGTTATAATAAAACTAGCATGATGGTAATGTACTCTATAAGACGAGTACACACACAAGATGGTGTCCTCCAGCAGACGAAAACAAGATGATGGCAATGTCCTCTAGCAGGTAGTGGCTCCTGGTAGTGTGTACTGAACACAAGATGTCTGATCCATGATGGTCGTCTACGTAAAAATAAAATTTTAAGATAAAAATCAAAGTTCAAGGTCAATGTCAAACTTCAATGCCAACATCAAGGTCAAAGGTATGGTGAATTGAAAATCATAGTAACATGACATGGGCACACTCTAGCAGACGAAAACAAGCTGGTGGTCTCCAGCAGACGAAGGCAAGATGGTGGACATGATCTCATACCAGCTGACGATATATACCTTGTTATTGGTGGTGAGAGGTCAGTCTAGGCGGCTTCTGTGGAGGTAGGATCTGTCGTTTTTTTATTTTTTGCTCTTACTGGTTAGGAACCAAGGATGGGAATCGATCTAATCAATCAGTTTTCTAGTAAGTTAATTTTTTGATGTATTTTGATATTTTTTCGTTAAAATCGTATAATAAATTAAGATTATTCAATATGGCGTCCGTAACAATGATTGATACATTTCTGACATAATTCAAATGTTGGGAGTACCATAAAACGTTTTAATTACTTTTTATTGAGAATTTTTAAAAAAACATGAATAAAATACTTGTTTACTCTCGCCGGAAATCGAACCGAGGACCGAAACGTTTAAATAACTAAACATCTGAAGTAAGCAATTTTTAATTAATTTTTTGGAATTTTTTGGATTTTCTAGAATTGAAATTACTGATTTTCAAGATGGCGTCCGTAAAGAAACTTGCAACGGTTTTTTAAATATTATAAATCAAAATTTAATTATTATTATTTTTTTATAAATTTTAAAATTTTTTCATTAAAATCAGATAATAAATAAAGATTTTCAATATGGCGGACATGACGTCATACTAGCTGACGAGAGATATATCCCTTGAGATAAGTGGTGGGAGGTCAGTCTTCCTGCAGCCTCAGTGGGAGAAGGACCTGTGGGAATTTTTTTTTACCTCGCTGGGTTCAAACCGAGGACTTCGAGCCCCATGACGTAAATGTACATTTTGTAAAAATAATTTTTTATAAAATTTTTATTATTAAATACGATTGATTAATTTGTTTGATAATTTATAAGAAATTTCCCGATTTTGCTACATAAAAATTACGGTTTTTGAAGATGGCGGCCGTAACGAAAATTGCAACGGTGACATAATAATTAAAAAAAGTGGTTATGGCATCCTAATTGTTAGAAATGGCTTATCGGAGTCATTAGACATGGATGCTTTAGCCATTTTCAGGAATTTGAGTTCTTTCTAAAACAATTTTTTTTTTTGAGAATTCCGAATTCCTAATTTTTGAACTGTAGAATTTTTTGAGAATTTTTGGCGTGATTTTTAAAAAAAATGGAAATTTTGGTTAATTTTGGCGATTTTTGGCTAAATTTGGGCTAAATTTGGCTAATTTTGAAGTTCAAAGGTCAAGGTTAATGTTCAAGGTAAAGGTCTTGCAAGATGGCCGCCGTGACGTCACAATCCATGATTGCAGTCGGCACCAAGCACCACACCCTGAACCCGTGTCCCAGGGCGCCCATTCGTATACTACTAACACTCTGACGGCAAACAATTTATTTAATGAACAAACAAATATATAAAACTTATATTTTTTATTTGAATTTACATTTTAATAATCATTTGTTCGTCACACAAACTGGCCATTTTTCGAACAGCTGTGATGAGATACGTAAATCCTAAATCTTGTAAAAATATTAAAATATACTAAATGATAATTTTTAGAAAATTTACCAGTTAATCTTTCATAAAGATGTCACGTTCTTAAAGGTGAAACATTATTAAATTGTGGCACGAATATTATTAGACGCTCTACAGATATTATTATAGTTCTTATTGAAACTCTATAGTAAGCAAATACCTAATATATGCGGCAAATTATTACGTATTGTTTTAAGTCTACCTTGCGAAATAGCGTGCCAAAATAAAACTGCGTAATCTCTACAAATCGTTTGCCATCAATTAAGCAACGAATGTTCATTACAATTTAAATAGTTCTTGGTTGAGACGCTTTAAATAATGGCTGTGTAATTACGTTTCAAATAAACGTATCGGCCAAGCACTGAATGTGACAGATGTTAAAAACAGTTAAAAAAAAGTGTCTTCATGAAAGGCCTATCTCAATAAAAAATATTTAACTTTCCTAATTTATCAAGCAATTTTAAAATTTCACTTCAAATATATGTATTTATTTATATAGCTGAAGTACCCAGCGTTGCCCGGGCTTTAAGCAGAGTAAAAAAAAATATATGGATAATATTTATCTGTCTATCGATTATTTCTCGGTAAGAATTTGAGTTCCGATTTGTTCTTGATTACCTTTTTGACCCTGTTCTTGAAGGTTTTCCACAACATATTTTTAAAAATATTTCACCTATCACGATGTTGGATACAAAAGTGATTAAAGCATTAACAATGAAATGGCTTTGCCAAGAGACGCAGAAGGCATCAGTAAAACAACAGCCGTTACCACGGACACAAAGAAAGTTCGAATCTTAAGTCAGTTGAACTTAATGGCCCCCTTATAGTTCCAGAGATCTCATGATAAAAGTGTCAGTGAGTTGTATTTCACTTTGATGTACACACACACAGTCACACACCTACACACATACACACACATATATATACACTTTCGAAGTTTATATAGCCTGTACAGAGCATTGGTGCCAACATAAATACTTATCGTGCAACAGGTCTTGTGTGCACGCACACTTGTCGCCCCGGCGCCGCGCAGCCTAGAAGTCTTCGCCCACTCATTTGTCTTGGCCTGCATACAGTCCTTTATCTCGGGAATCTTTAAGACACTCAAATACTCTCAACGGCTACTCACTTGCACGAAACAGCACTCACGATTCCACCAAAAATACAGCAGTCCATACGCGTACGAGTCTGACTCGTGAGTCCTGCTCGACCAACTTGGCTTGCGAGCCAAGCTCCGGTGATTTTTTTTCTAACACACAATACGAACATACTTATACTTTGCTTGTATATTTAAGAATTTGAATTGTGTATGTTTTACAATTGGAATAGTTCAATTTGGCATTTAGGTATCTTGAGTTAAAGGTATAAATATTTTTATAAAAAATTAAAATAATAAATTTTTGAATTTGTTAAGTAAGGTGTTAAAACAATATGATATTTGCAAATCAAAATTTGGCAATATTGTATTAAACAAAATTAAAACACCAAAATTAGGGTTAAAGTTTTTTATTTATTGTTTTTTTTTAAATAAAGTACTATTTAAAAATACATAACACTTATGTGGTAAAAAAAAAAAAGAGTGCGTGGAGTCCCTCCGCACGGAAGAAGTGAAACTTCGTAATGTGGAAATGAAAAAAGGAAGGGGTAGAAATTGATTTTTAAGTGAAATCATATTGTTTCTTTAAGGCAAACTTTATTAACATTAGCATTGTAAATGTTGTATTTTCGACGATTTTAACGAAGATAGGAAATGGAGATCGATTGGATGATGTCGAACTTGCACTAGAAATATTGAAAAAATAGAACTCGTTGCTAACGCTCGCACTGGCCTGTACCATGTATACTACGCGCATGCGTTCGAGTGCCACGCATTCACTCTCGCTCTGTCTCTTTCTATTCCCCCTCCCCAGGAGCGTTGAACTTTTAACGCAACAGTGCTTTCATACCCCCTCCATGGTAGCGTTAAACGTTTGATGCAACCTTGTTGGAAGTCGCATTAGAAGTTTCACTTCAAAAATTATAAAAAAAAATGAATGCTCTCTTTGGATAGATATGCGGAACATTTTTTTTTATCTAGCTGCAACGTGATTGTACTTTATTTAAATTTATCTGTGATTTTCAGGCTGGATTTCATAATATTTCCACAGTCATGACAACTTACAAAGTTATTCCTAGTGATACCGTTCAATAAAGTTTAATTTTTAAAACTAGAAATTTTCTAATTTTTTTAAGTAAAACTTTATTAGAAAGAAGGATTAACACTTCGTTACAAATAGTACTTACATTTTCTTATTACATTACATGTTTACATCAGGACATTATTTTGTTGTGGATTAGAGCCCTACGTAAATTATTGTAAATTCACTTGCTTTCAGGCAAATTAAAATATTGCATAACATTTTGATATTAAAATTTCATAAATAAAACATTAAATTAAAAATAATAAAATAATTGCTTTTGGATTTAATATAGGCTAGGTTTATTTGAAAAAAAAAATAATACCTTGAAGTTTTAATAATTGGTTTGTATAACAAACTTTTCCTTATGAGGTTAATGTCGAAACTTATCATTAAGATAGTAGTTGCAAAATTTTAACGACAATGCAAATATTCATGTTAAACAAGAATTTTGTTTGCATTACAACATAAAAGTATCATATTTCAACAAATAATTAGCATTGGAAAATAAATATTGTAGTTAAGTCAAGATATGAATTAGTTTTGAATAAATAAAAAAATAAGAAAAAAATATAAAAAAATCGAGTATGACGACACTTATCAACTAGCAAGTTCGCGTGTTTGGTCATTAACTATGTTAGGTCAACAACGTTTCTTGAAGGAAGAGTTCACTCTTCTATGCATCGCTGAGCGTGGCACCGTATCCACTACAAGCCTTTCTTAACCCACCTGCGTCCATCACATTTATTTTTCAAGCTCGTCGAGTCCTGCGAGACGCACAGCTTACACTAGCGCAGCGCGCAGCTGGCGGCAGACGATGGCGTCGGTGTACAACCCATCAATTTCGTCCCTGGCCCCAGCTCGGAAATTCACGCAGGTTTTTAATATAGGTGCGGGCAGACTGAAGTGAATATGGAAATAAATTATGCACGGCGTTCCTGACAAAGCCACGATGTACACCACCGTATTCTGGTTGGTTTTACCGCGAGAGGCAAACCGCGTTCGTGAGAGGGAGGGAGCTTTAAGGTAGAGGGTCGTGAGAAGAACATCACCTCAACCTTACTCTGTGCTGGAACTGAAAACCACTCGGTACTATTACAATCTCACCTTCCTGAATTATATTAATTTTCTAGTAGACTGATAACACCCTTTAATAAAGGGGTTAAACAGTTTTTAGATCATAACCAACCGTGTGTGTGTCTTTATATCCAAATATATAGACATTCCTAAAATAAATTACACTATCTGTGCTTTGAATTAAGACTAAATATCAAGTAGATGCTTTAGAACAAGGCCATGTATTTTTCGCGAAATAAACTGATCGCTCATTATACTGAAATAAGGAATGCCCGCTCCATCGATTGTTTTCCTTTAATTGGCAGCCGTCTGCAAGAGAAGACAATTGCCATTTTTGGCCGGGCCATTCAGGACGCGTTTGTTCCCGCACTGGATGGCTGTGACTGGTGTGCTGACGGAATACATGTGCCTGGAAGAAACCCAGGCAATCGCGAAACACAAACAGTACTACAATGTTTTAAACACACAGATTGTTGGTTCTCGTTACTCCAACTGCAACAAGTGGCCTCGTCCCCGACGATTATTGGATGGTGGAGTTAATTAAGATATTAAAAAATTTAAGAATCAAACATCTGCCACCAAATATTAATCGGTACCCCACCCAAAACAGCTGTGTCAAGAAAAACAAATAAAAGCCAAGTATGTAGCTACAGTAATAAAGGCAAAACGCAGACGTGTTATTATTAGAGCTGCAATGAAAACCAAACCTAAAGATAAAATTATTTATATAGCATATGAATGCGAAAAAGTATTAACTCAGTTTACGTTCTAAAATATAACTGGAAATTAACTGGATGTTTATAATAAACTTAAAAACTACGGACATAACATATAAAACTATTACAATGTTGAAAGTCCATGATGGTTATTAAAATAATAAAGTTTTTTTAACAGTCTTTAAAATTTGGTGGTGCAACGCCCTACGTAAAAGTAACGGCGTGTTTAAGTTTCCTTTTACTTCAGTTTGGCTGAGGGTGACTCAAATACGAAATAATTTCCAAAAATCTATCTTCAGACAGTTTTGTAACGTCGGAGTTGCTTCTGCAACATCATCAGTTAATATTGTGATATTGTGCGTGCGCGCAATCAGTTTAATTGGGCGTGACGTAGCATAACGTAGTTGTTCAACACTGAAGTTTTCTGCAACGTTTAACTGCCATAAATGCATTACGTACCTTTTACTAGAAAAACCTAAAATTAATAGCGATGTCTGTACACCAAATATCACCAGTTTACACGCCTGAACTGAGCACAGTAGATAAAGCACGTAAGCTAAAGTTCGTGTGCACGAAAAACAGTACTTCTAGTGGCGTTTGCTGCATAAGTTTAAAAGCTGTTGTGGCCGTGGATAATAAATTGCCATTAAAAAAATTTCAGTTCGCAAACTGACAAAAGTTTCATACTGACTCGCGGTTAAAGACGTTTCGCCGGGGAGGCCAAATAAGTCATTAGCAATACTCGTTATCTTGTTCGATGCTGAAGAAACGTGCACTATCAACTGAGTACCATGAGCCGGAATCGCAAGCTCAGTTTAGAAACGGGCGTTGGAAGTTTGCAGTCCTTATCCACTTCGCGCGCCGACCGGCAGCCAAACACGTACGATTCCATTCAAACCCACGTCGCGAATCTTTTGCTCCTGCGGCGCTGCGCTACCCATGGCGTCACTGTCTCACGTCGCGCACCCAGTGGCGGCCTGTGAAACAGCCAATTATTAACGGTAAATAAAACAGAAGTTAGTAGTATATGAATGTAGGTCCGGCGACAGGAGTCGGAGTGTGGAGGCGGAGATGGTCTCTGCTGATTTGGAATCTACATCTACGATATCGTCATTGTGGCCATATTGGAAGACCTTGACCTTTGACCTTGAACTTATAATTTGTTAAAAATTGGCAAAAAGAACTCAAATTTGGCCAAATATTGCCAAAAATGATTCAATAATAGTCCAAATTCACCCAAATTTCCAGTTTTTAGAAAATAATTCCTCCAAAAAATCTCAAAATAATTAGAAAATTAAAAAATTCAATTTTCGAAAAAAAAAAACCATTAAAATTAAAAAAAATTCGAAATTTCTCAAAATATTTTTCTTTAGAAAAAAAAAAAAGAAAATTCCCCAAAGCACCTTAAATTCCCCAGCGAATAGCCACCCTATGACACCGAGGTCATGATTTCGGCCATTAGGATGTCAAGGTAGCCATTTTAAATTGTGTAGTCACTGTTTTAATTATCGCTACAGTCAAAAAATACAGTATTTTTGAGTGAACGTGATTTTTCGTTTCTCATTAATTTTTCGGTTTTAGTATCCTATGCATGTAACATAATAATTTTTTTCAAATGTTGTGTTTTATAAGTTAGTGGGGTGATTGAAAATAATTAGGTAGGCACAACTCACCATGCAACACAATGCTTGGAACTGAACCGGTAAAACACTAAAAGGCGCTTCCCAGCGAACGACATAAACTCGCAGTTCGCACAAACGTCGTTATTTCTGTGGATCTCCAAACGAGATGGATGAATACACGAATTAAGAGGAGGATGACTTGAATTACACGAACAGGCTTACGAACGGCAATGCAGCTGAAGCAAAGAGATTGTACCAAAGACAGTTTACAACCATCCTGCGTCACATCTGGTAGTCGCAATTTTCAACAATTTTTGTGGTGTGGGAATTGCGTAGTTATAAGTTGTTGAAGTTCACAAAAACATTGTTTTTCAGTCATTACGTTTCTTTCTTTTTTTAAATTTCCATAAAAAGGGTAACATATCTCTCTAGTGCTTCACCGGTTGAATTCCGAGCATATATTGTATGTTTATTTGTGTTGTCTTGTCATGTTGTCACCCCCGAACGGGTATACCATGAATTTAGAAACATATTTAAATGGTGGACCAACGATACTAATAAAATTAGTCTGTTCGATTAAATTAGGTGCCACCAACACTTTTTACGACATAAATTTCACAGTATCTTGAGCGGAATTTGTTACACGCCCAGAAAACCCATGAGGGCCGGTGTATATTCCCCAGAAGGGGCGGCACCAGACTTGGCATTGCCCCATAATGGCGAGGGAAGTGGGTATGCCACTTCATTGCGGCACGGAGGTGTTTGGGAAGAGGCTATGACGAGAGGCTGAGGAAACCTATCCCAGCATCGTCACCATCACTACCCACTTAACACATTCAGCAACCAACATTACTTGCTGGCTAAGCCTCTTCAGCGAGTAATGATGGCGCCTATCAGAGCCTTTTACATCTCTGTGACTCCTCAGACCACAACACCCAGAGCCCGTGATCGGACCGAGGACCTATCCGACCTCTGCTAGCTATCCAGTCTAGTGCCGGAGCAGATGCGCTGTTCACCCGTCTGCTCGTTTTGGAGTGGGAACTCCTGGGACTTGCTGTTTAGCACACATCTGACTAAATTTTTCATGGGACTTGGGGTTTTTCCGACCTGTTATCCCGTAAGCTAACGGCGTAACTGTCCCAATCCGGACCACAGGATCACCTCGGGAATTGGTGAGCCGAAGGATCAGACCTTTAGATATCCCACTGTCTACTGCACCGCGGGGTTTACAGCTTTTATGGCCCAGTCGCAGTCAATTTCCAGAGCAGAAACCCCGCCCAAAGCCGGCCTTTGTCATCATGTCTTTTGGATCTTCACATTGATCCAAGACCTTTTGGACCACGGCCTGAGAGTCTGGCAGTGCTGACCCCCTGCAGAGAGGACATTTGCACCTCACAAGATACCTCTTTCCTGTCAAGGGACAAGGACTCTTCGGCAGAGTTCACTTTGGTAAACACCCTTGGTATCACGAGTATATATCTTGTTGCATTGGTGCGGACTTTCCGTGGTCCTGTTGGATTATGCCTCGGATACTAGAGCCAGCAAGAGCTCTGACACCTCGAACAACAAGTACCTTATATCGCAGGAGTCAGTACCACTCCCAAACTCTGCCCGACGGTGCCGTCATGTCGCGAAGCTTTATACTAGTCAGATGTTACAAAACATTGTTCTCTTAAACCGATGTCAACCTGACGTAGGCCAGTCAGAGAGTTCGGTCCTCTGGAAGCTCCACTCACTCGCTACTCGACGACTCTACCAGCCAATCATGAAACAGTTTTATTTTATTATATATTTGGAACGTTTATCAAACTACGAATAACGTTTACAATTTTGCAGGCCGTGATATTGTAAGATGCGAAATAAATCAACTATAAGAAAAAGTGAATTTATTTTTAACTCAGATTTAACTATGATGCCACAATAATTTAATTACTAATGACATTATATCTGCGGAACAATGCGTCGCAGTTTATATGTGAAACAAGACGAATGGACAATTCCGAACGATATGTTATTTTTTTTTAATTGTGGGTATTTATATGTTGTGATAACTGAGAAAAAAGAACTTTTAAATTATTTGAAAAGTGCAGAACGGGAATTGCTTTCATCAGAAAGTGACAGATGGTGTTAACGGGTGAATTGAAAGTTTAAAAAATGAGATAGTTAAAAATACTCCTAAAGTATTATTTACTTCTTTATTCACTCGTAAAATAGCTACTATTTCAAAAATTTCGAACCGGTATCTTAACTAACAGTCTTCAAAAAATACTGAAAACTTACGAAAAGTTCTACCATCGATAAAAAGGTACGCGTAAGGGTACTTCAAATGCGTTACGCATATGCAAAAAGGAATAACACCAGCCGGAAATGACAAAACAGATGTCACAAAAGAAATATAAATATGCGATATGACACCTAAAACTTATTTGTCGCAAATAAAACATTATTTAATTGGAATGTTTTATAATCTTACCTATGTGTTCAACACGCAGTTATACAGTGCGGCTGACAGGTCAAATTGGCAAAGTAGTAAAACACTAGATGCGTGTTACAGAGTTCGCAGGATTGAACCTGGTCAGGAATTTCTGATTTAAGGTTTCCATTGTTTCCATTTAATCACACAAAACATGTTTACGAATGTTCGTAAAAAATATGTATCGATAATTTTTTTATCATTGCTAATGCCACTTGCATTTACTTGCAAACTTTAGATATATTTGCAAATTTGCAATTAACATTTCACAGCTTACTTGTTCACAAATATCAGAAGTAATTTACAAATGGTTTTAATTTAGATGACGAGCAAACAGCTAATCAATACCAATGAGATTTGATAACGTTAAATCAGCCTCAAATTGTCACCTGTCAAGTGCACGCTACAACACGCACTCTGCTTTGAGCTCACGCCGCTGGGCTTCCTATCGCACGTACTGGTGATGATGCATGTTCGCACACAGCAGAAACATTTTCTCTGTTAATTCATGGGGGACACTGGTAGATTGTTCGCCTGGAATCTAGGAATTGTCAGCCATATACCAGCGGCTGGTTTCAGGCAAAGTGTGATCATTACTAACCTCGAATTTAGTATAATCATATTAGATATTAGTACAAATAAATACTTAAATAGTCAACACATTCAAGATAAAACAATCTATTTAAAATCTTACTTTAAGATAATTTTCAAGTTCTATTAAATATTCCAAAAAAACTTACTTTAAAAACCGTAGGCAAAGTATTGTATTATTGTTGATAATGACTGATAAAAATTAAGTCTGTAAGATTTTCGTAGTTTGTAACTTTTAAGTTAACACACTAACGTATAAGAGAAAACTTGCGTGCTAAATATTTTGTTTGCGTTCGTTCAAAGAACTTCAGTTGTTCGCAGGATCATTACAGATGGAATTATTTAAGAGATTTCTTGCAGTAAGGAAATATTTTTAATAATAGCCTATTTTTATTTTCTAACATGGATATAAATAAAAAAAGATACATTTATTTACTTAAATGTGTTAACAGTTAAGACTATTTTAAAACCATGAAAGATTTACGACAATTTTTATGGTAAACATATAATATAAATTTTTTGCTATACTATCTCAGTATTGGGTTTCTCATACTTTCTACCTAATGTCAGTTATACTCAGATTATATCTACAAATTTAATGTAAAAACCATACACACATATTTTACAAATAAGGTCTGCAAGGTTGTATACTGGCTGACACTTCAGTACATTAAATAGTGAACCTTAGTTCAGCCCACAAGATTACAATTTACGTTCTAATATTAATAATCATTAGTGGGAATTAGCTCCCTCATTAATAATTATTCATGGTACCTATTAGGGTTACCTGATTAGTTTCTATTCTACTTAAGTGTAAAAGTTTGTGATTTTATTTACAGAATATTGCACATAAAATGAATTTATTGTATATATATTATTTTATTCAACTTATTAGTACAAGCACGTGCAAAAAAATTAATTACTTCAAAATTCGCGTTTATTATATTTACTCTTTATTGTGATTCTTGGAGATCAAAATTACCCTGAAGTGTTTCTAAAGATGCTTGTAATTAATGCTTTTTTTATATATTGGTATTTTTTACATATTTTAATGCTGTTATATTTACTGAAATACTATTTATAAAATGCCGTGTCACTGTGAATGCGAACATTTTTCTGGGTTGTTTCTCTTATCACTTTTTTCAATGCGCCAAAATCTGAGCTAGAGCTATAACTCGAGTATGAACAATGTTGTCAAACATTGTTGTTAAAAATGTATTACATCCTCCTTACTCTAGCCAAAACTGTTTCCAACCTTTCTGGAACGATAGGACGGAATACACAATACTGATTTGAAATTTAAATCACCACTAAATTCACGAAGAAAACAACATGCGTGAAGAAACCGCTGTGACAGCGTAGTAAACATGGTGAGCTATCGCGGTCATTCTCAGAATAAATTTTGCGTGTGGGTTGTAGACAAGTCGCAGTTACGAGGTGAGCTGACGTTTCGGCTAGTACAGCTGCCATCTTCAGCCTAGGAACTGAGAAATTTCAAACTGTAGTACCGAAATAATACTTTCGTCAGTCGTGAAGCAACCAAACCGCAAGTCAAGAAACCAACTTTTCCTCCCGTTGAATAAAGTACGAATAAGTTGTAATGGTCACCCTTTACCCTCCTATGTGAATCATAAAATTAAACGAGAATTTACATTTTATGCAAATGTGTATGTGTTCACAAATTATTAGGGCATTCATCAGGAAATCAACACCTTACTGGAATGACAGAAAAATTAAATTATCGTATTTAGTGTATTAGGTGCCAAACCTATTTGTATAATAAATCCAAGACACTTAAATCTTCCAAAGTACGACAACCTAGTTCGTAATGTTAACCAGATAAAGTACCTGTTCTTAGCGGTATTATTTTTCACTGCATAGATTAAAAAATTATGTTAAATCACGCAATAAATAATTAATATTAATCTCGTGTTTCAACTTCAAGTGTATGTATTTACGTGTATATATTTATAGGTAACTATAAGCTCATACGTGTTACAAAAAAGCAAAAAAACATTTAATGAACACTACATGTTTCTTGAAAATGTCCACAAAAAAATTTTTTTGAGAAAAATAAAGTGGCAATTTTTAATGTTTTCAACACTACGAATCTTAAAATGTTATTTAATAGTATCCATGAAAATAGATCAATTAAAAATGTTTTTAATTATATATGATAAAGATTTTCTTTGTCAAATAAATTATATTAAGTGAATGATTAAAACGCAAGTTTACGAAAAATAATTTTATTAGTTTAAAATTATATCCACCAGGTGACTCATGATTATTATTTTAATGACAGTTAGAATTTAATTATATTTTCAGAGAATTTTAGGTTTGGTACTCTATCCCGTACCTTAACTTACATGTTGTAACTTTGTTTTACTATTGACTAATTATGAAAAATAATTGTCATCTAATTAGCTTAAGTATTACTTATGTTATTAAGTATCGCACACGTTTGGGACAGACATATTTTTCAAGGTAAATTTTTTTACGTGTTTTGATTTAAAAAACAACTGGTATATAATTTTCATGAAAGTTAATTATACTTTACATAAATATGTGTGGTAGAAATTTTAATAAAACCTCTCTAAAAATACTCATTTATAATTGCTGTGCCAAATTAGCACATCCATTTATGAAAAATACGCTCTTAAAAATAATACCGAAATTAAATCTACGATTTTCTAATATCTAATAAAATTTGAAATGTTAAGAGATCGGACATGGTTTAAAAAATATGGCACATATATACTATCATATACGGAAGCATTGAACGTAGTTATTTACCTATAATGAAAGTTGCAGAATAATTTTAAAGTTGGGCTGCACAAAGCTGAACTCTCAGTAAGCAATTGTGGTGAAGCACGTCTCGAAATGCAGGCGCGTGTCCCAACAACATGTTTGAATGCTACCGTTGCGCTTGCACTTATCCTCAAATATACATCGCTCAGGTCCTCCCCTTCCCATATCCATGCCCACGACCGACACCAAGAGCTCCCAGCTCACACTGGAAATTTCAATTCCGACGAAATTCCACCCGAATCGCAAACACGGAACTTGTACGTGCCACGCATGTGGAGCCGAGACTTTTAAACCCTTCTGCGTCGCTAGTACCCGAGAACCCGCTCAGTGGGGCAAGAGAGCTTCAAGTCTGGCATAAATTCACATACAATTTATTCAGATTCGCACGTAGCTATTTATATCTTAAGAAAAGTATTTTTACTTAAAGAAAAGTAACGCAATGATATTGAAGTATTTCTTTACTATTATTACATTTAGGAAAACAAGTTCGAAACAGATAGACCTATTAATTTAATACAGTTTTATTTATTACTAATATTACCACTATTAATTAAATGAAATCATTTAAAATATATGTCTACAAATTAATCACTCTTCCGTTCAGTCCACAGCTCATTCTTCCCACTGGAGCTTGGCTCGACAGTGGCTCTCCCTACCGCTCGCTTATTACCTCACACACTACCTCGCACCCGTCACTCTACTGTCATACACAACACAGTCCGCAAGTACCAGTCTCCGCAGACGAGACCCATCGATTGTCGTCCGTGTTCGCACACAAAGGGGTTACTCGCCCTCCTCAATATACTGCCTCGGAGGCTGGCAATGCCATATTTACCCCTCAGCACCTCTTCTGGAATGGTCTCGCACTCCTTTGACGTGTCGTATCATTAGGAATGACTTAACGCCCGAAGCTTCCAGAACAATGGCGTCCTAGTGACGCCACTTCACGTGATAGCCTCCGGGAGCCCTCAGAATCCTCTAAATGGATGGAGGGCTCACTACTGGTGGAACGGTGTAGCGAGGAACGTAGTTAATCTGAAAAGGCATTCGTCTCGTCAATAAGCCGCGCCCCAACTGGTGGCCAACAAGTTGGCTGACCACTAGGAAGCACACTGGCCTGCCTCCAGTATGCTCGTAACACTGCTCCCTCCTTAAACCTGTTCGTCTCTAACAGGTAACACATTTCTTGAGGAGTATTTTCTCGATAATTCCAATCATACCACTTTCATTCGTCCCATCTTTCCTCGTTCCCAATCTGGAACACATCATGCAGCCATTTTCACATTTTATAAGAACCTTAACATATCATTAAAGTAAAGGGCTAGAGTGGTGGGTTGTACAGCCACACCAAATCGTTTTCCTTATATCAGTCGAGTTAGCCTTCAGGTCATATATTGACTTTATTCTGTTAGTTGCTAACCCAAGGTTTTACGAACTTGATCGCCCCTACCGATGATTGTCATAATCTTCTCAGCTTCTTCTTGCTTTGCCAAAGGCAGTCGCCTCAGGGTCTGCCATATTGGCTCTCCGTTACCTGTGTTAATGCGATGGTAGACTAAGGTTTAATATTGCGATGTCTGTATCGCACAGTGAAAACACAATGTTTTTTTATGTATAAAAACAGTAACTTCTTCGGCTTCTTCAGGGGCCAAAGTTCTTCTGAGATAGCTTTAATAACTGCTCTAGTTCAGAGCTTAGTGGTGGCAGAGTATACTTGCGTGGTGGAGGAAATTCACGCTGGGTTACCCAAAGAACTGAGTCACAGTTAGCTATTGATTCACCATGCTTCAAAACCTTCATTTTTGAATCGAGGTTGGCCATCCTTACTGGCACAATCTCACCAACCTTGGTAATGCTTCGGTCGACGAGGATTCTCTCCAGTCCTATTGTCAAATCTAGATCGATGATATAGGTCATGTTGCCCATAGGGTCTCCTTGCATTCGGGGCTACTATAATATTTTTATTATTGGCCGGAGTTGAAACAGTTATGTCGACTACTACCTACATTAAGGTCACACCTAACTTTTGGGGGTTATTTGCTATAAATGACCTTACATGTTGAGAACAATACCATATCGATTCATGATGTCCATACCCAAGGTTACTTGATCAGTAACAATAAATGTTCACAAAAATTCGAAGTCGCTCTCTTTCCCGTCAGATCCAACTGTCTATCCACAGGTGATCTGTCTCCAGTTGTTGTTTCAGTTTGTATGGGAGTGGTGTATTTCTCAGCTGTACCATTTTAATGATGTCTATAAAAGCTATAGTTGTTGATACTCCAGTGTATATAGTAAGTACGCACTGTATGATGCAAACCTATCCATTAAGTAATAGGCTGTGGTTTCCTCTACGAAGTAAAGATATGGGAAACACCCTAGGGGCTCTGATGTCCCGAAAAGCTGGCGAGTGCCCCTTCCCACCAGCTTCTGTCGGTACTGTTTTTCTTCTTCCTGTGAGGTTTTCTTGCATGTCAGGCAGTCCCACTAAGTATGCTCTCGTTCTTGGCAGGCAAAGCATCGTGGGTCCTCCTGAACTGGGAGCCCTGATCGTTATTCAGCAGCTTCTTCAGAACCCTGAGAATATGCCTCTCGTTGGTGGAGGCATTAGTATTTACCTCGCTGTCTGGTTCTAATCTTTGTCTTCTTGCCATGATGATGGTGTTCCAAGATGCATTTCACGCCAATTATACCTTTAGGGCATAAACCAGGGCATCGCAACTCTCCTAGTGGCGCCCCAGGCGAAGGGTTTGCTGGACCTCAGCACCCTTGAGTCCATCTATAAATGAGCTAGTAGCTAGCTGCTATCAGAACTCTGCAGGAGCCTCTGGGTAGGCAAGGTGCACAAGCCTCTCGTTGTCAGCCTTGAACTCCTGAGGAATTCTGAGGATTGCTGTTGATTTATCTTCAATGCAGTTCTGTACATCTCACCCATGTATCGGACCCCATACCTCAGCTCAAGGGCTTTTACTAATACAGCATAGTTCTTATGGTCCAGAACTGGCATGGTATGCAGTATTTTGAAGAGAGATCCTCGCAGGGCCTAGACGAGTGCTGTAGTTTTTTCTTCCTCGCTCCAACCATTCACTTCTGCAGCTGCCTCGAACTTTCGCCTGTATACTGCCCATGAAGACTGACATCGAAGATGGGTGGCTGTTGGCAGTGCCTTACACCCCGAATTCTCCGGAGAAACTCTTTCGGTTCATATCTGCTGTAGATTCCTTAATAATTCGTCGGTATTCTTCAGTTACAGTTGCTATACACTGTTAGGTAGTCTGCTGAAGCAACATGCCATTAATGTTCGGTTATATGTTGCTCTAAACACTGCAACTTACCTTTTAAGTTGAATACTAGATTCTTACATCCTCTTCTTCATTTCCTATTGAGAGGCCACTAGTTCACTCCACGTGTCATCTTGTGCCTTTTTCATTTCTTGTTTCACTCTTCAAGACATTTTTTTTACCTCTTCTTGGCTGTTTCTTATGACAAAGCAATTATCAAAAATCCGATACCTTCAAATGAATAATGTATACAGCTCTTATTCAGTAAAGCAAGTAGGCAATAAGGAAAGGAAAATTTTTTGAGATAACAATAACGCTCTTAAAGAAAGAAAAAATTATAAAATCGGAATTCTTGAGATGAAAACAAATATCGAATCTCAGAAAATGAACTTATTTGAGGTAACTAAATATATATATATATATAAGGCGCAGAACAAGTACTATTAGAGTAATTGAAAATCAATATTTAAACACATTAACATAAAACAATTGCGAGTTGCGTATGATAAATAAGATTTAGCCGAATTAATGTGGTTCTAGAATATACATACTCAGTGGTTGTGATCGTAGATTCTTTTTGCTCATACGATATGTATCATTGGTTCAGTACCAAACTCCATCGTGACTCAATTAAGGAGTGTAAAGTTGGATATCGCGTCATTTCAAGCTCGGTATTATTTGGAGGTTACGTGACTTTAAGCAGCATTATAACCGTATAGTTTAACACCAATAAACTTTACCCCTACTTTCTCACTTTGATGATTAAATTACTTAATGAATAAATTTAATCAACATTAAAACTCAATTTCAAAGTTGTGAAGGCTAGTGTGTATGGCAATAATAAATACCGGGGTAACTACAAAAATTTTTCGACGTGGGAACTTATTTCGATAAATGCAAATATATTTGTATACTTATTCCTATGTGTTTAACGACAGTTGACCATATTATTTCTAAGCAATGGTAGAGTAATTTGCGTGTTAATACAATATAAATATACCCATATAAAGAGCCTAGGAATTCAAATATTGGATATAATATTAATAACACAAGTAAACTCATTTCAGTTGAGTGTAAAATAATTATAAGGTAACACAACGTAAGTATAATAAAGTTCAACTATAATGCTTAACTCAATTCTTCGTCTAGGCTTTACATGTGTAACTCTCAAGATGCTGCTCAGAAAAATTTAGTGTTGTAACAATAGGTTTGATGTAAGGTATATTCTTTTTGGTATTGTGTTTTTTAAAAAACCTTTACTTTAAATAATATTGTATAAAAATTGATAATGATCTGAATTATAATTCACTACTAAATGTGCTTGTATAGGCCAATTATTTAAATTAAACTATGCCAAAATGTTTTAAATGTATATACGATTAATATTTGTAGTGGTGGTTTCTTTTTTGGCTGAAAAAAACTGTCTGTAAATGAGGACTATTCGCTTGAGTCATCATCTTAATCTTAACAAAACGTTTACATCACATTTTTGTAATGATTATTTTGTGAAATTTTTTATCAAAACTTTTGATTTATTAATAATCACTTCTTTCCACAAAGGGATTTTAAATACACATGTTAGTTTTTACGTACTGTGGATTAATTTATCGTCCAGGTTTAATAAAATGTAAGTGCAACAATACATAAATTTTACTACAGCTACTGTAGTAAAACAGTGTACTTATTGTGCGACAGTCAGTGACATATTCCTCAGTTTGGCAAACGTTACTACCATAGAGCTGGATAGCTAGAATCTCTGCGAGATAAAGTGCATGTTCAATTTAATTTGCCTGCGAAGCTTGTTTGGACGGAGGAAGAGAGTACATGGAAGTTTGGAGAGGGGTTACCTTAATGGTGCATGTGGAATGAAGCCAATATGAAAATAGTTCTGCCCTCTCGTTACTTCACGCAAACACACGACAGCCATTCCTGGAGGTCACTCCAGTTTCAGGAACGTTGTGTCATTTAATATTACATCACGGGCTTCCAGTACTTAACATGTATGTTCAGAATCTCAAGCATGCCTCCACAACCATTTCTCTTCAAAGTAATATAAGTATTAATTTATTCTAATTTTTGTACAGTGGTTATATATAAATTAAGAATTTCATATTTTCTTTCTATCTACTGCTTTAATTTTTTTTGCCTTTTTCAACGAATTTTTTTTCTCTCGTAAATATTTACTAACAATGTCATACATAAAACGAATAAAATATAAAATCTGAAAGTTGTTTGTATGAAGGGAGAGAAATAATTTATCTTGATATAAAACTCGCATAGAATAATCTGTCGCAATTACGATCACGAAGTAAACTGGAGTCCAGAAAATTGCAGGTGATAACTGAAGCCAATAAACTTTCATTGGCGCCTCTGTGATTTTATCGATGGAAAAACTGCAGGAAAGTTTAATGCAATTGGTATTCAAGATTCACTGAAAGTTAATATTTAAGTTTTCAAATACAGAAGTTTGAAACATGTTTAAATATTTCAATGAAATTTGCTAACATAACTTACAATTTATTGTGTCAAATCAATTTATCAATACATTTTCCTTAGTTCATAATGTATAACAGTTGGATTAATAATATATTTTTAAAGAAAAATTTATTTTTCTAAATTCCCAAATTCTGATAAATTATAAATTTGATAGTGTCCTTACTCCTTATACCTATCAACATTAATATACTTTATTATAATAGATACAAGCTAAACGCACAAGGCTTCACTCTCGCAAAATTTCTGAATATGGCTGATATGTTACCATTTAAGAAGAGTAGCCTATGTTATTCATTATAAAAGATTTAACCAAAGAAAAAGACACAATATTATAATCAGCCACCGATAATTTATTACTAAATTACATCATATAAAAATATTGACAGTATAAATGACTGAGCTCTTTTATTTTTAAAACTAGTTTACATATATATGTCAAATTTATAACTCTAATTTTTGTGTCTTCGGAGATATATTTTGCCTGCATATAATCCCATCGGCCTTATTTTTACGTCATGGGGAGCAAAGAAAAACTGAAGTGATACACGTGCCTATTTAAATTTAAATAAGAATGTATTTTTGTACTTTTATACTTTTTTATTTTCGCTACGTGCGCAGGATAATTAAAATCAACCGGCACACAATTTTACCTCATTACGAATTTATTACTTTCAGATTTTTGAAACAAACGGAAAAAAGGTAAAAATTTATTAATGAAGTATATTTGTTGATAAGTAGATATGCTTAGTATAAATGAAACAAAACTCACCACCATTTCAACCCTTTTAGCTTTTCCCGTATAAAATTATTTAAAAATGTACTAATTTAAATTTTCGACTTACATTGCGCCGGAAGTACGTACAACTTCAGTACTACAGATTCATCCTGTTTTTACCACCACAGGTGTAAAAACCCAACCTTTTTAGAGTAAACTTATACTTTTATTAAATTTTATTTTCATGCGAACTATATTACATAACTATTTTAAGTATAATCCATAAACATTTTCTCTCTAAAACAATACTCACAGCGTTTACAACTTAAGAGGTAACATTGTGGAAACTAATTAATACGTTAAGATAAATTTTTATATCAAAATTTAATACTAAATATACTTATTTGATAATAAATTTTATAAGATACGTAGTTTTTTTCAATAATTAAAGCATAGGTATCTCCTTCCCATACAATAAGGGGAATAAACTCGGTTAAGTGGTTAAAGGAATTATTTTAATGTGTACTTTTGTAAATCATTCTAAATTCTTTACCTTCAAATTGATTATCTTCAAAGATATCATTTTTATAACATAACAAACTATATCTTTTTAAACACTTTTTTCATAAAAGAGAAAATTAAAAAGAACACACTACATAACTCATTATGTAGGTTATTCTTGTGCAGGTTCTTACTTCGCGCTTGATTTTGTGGATTCATAATTACTATAAAAACAAACTCACACACCTTTCACCCCTATTGTAATCTAATAATGAAATAAATGTGACCGAGTCTTTCAGTACTCGCCAGAGATGTTTAAACATCTAATCTCAGTAACAATAAAATCACATGTTCTCACGTTGCAAATAAAATTCTTATACGAAACTGGGATACGAAATTTAACGTAGAATTCTTTAATATAATGCCAAGCGTGATTAATATACGAACAATTTTAGTATGCACCAGAAATTCATTAACAAATAAGCGTGCATTACGCAACGGAAATTATTTAACAGGTTGAAAGTCCAATACTTATGAATGTATAGAAACTGCTATAGCCACGAGCCGAAGTAGTCAAGATGGCGGACACACGTGTGGCCACATGCACCCATATTTATTATTTTTCGTGAGTACCAAATGATTTACTAAGCGTATTGGTGTTCCTATGTAAACTTTATGGCAGTGAAACAATGTATGTATATTGGTAGTCAGAAATATGTAAATCCTTCCTACAAACAAAACCTAGCCTTTTTTTAACTAATTATACATTTAATATTTAACATTAACAATTTTATCGCAAAATTCTTTTATTCAAAATGGCGTCAAAAATATGTAGCATAACGATTTCCTGAGTCTCTACAGTATGAAGAAAGCTGCGCTATCTCTGCATTTCAATGTTAATAAGGATTGTCAAAATTGTAATGGGTACTTTTAAAATTTTTCATTATTCATTTTTATTACTAAAAATTGTAATATAATTTAATATAATATTGTTGAAATAGTATTTTTTTATTACCTATACGTGGTTTAAATTCTGCGATGTTCACGAAGGCAATATATATAGTTGTATAAGTTGGGTCCGCAATCTTTACGAGATTTCTGAGACTGCACACATTACCGTTGCAATTGAGTTCCGTTCTGTTCACGGAATTACTCATACTAAATGCCGTTTACCGATAGCTAAGATGTTTACACATCAGAAAGTAAAAAACACATTACGTAACTCATTATGTAAATAGCTTGTGCACAGTTTTATCACCCCCTGGCTTGATTTTATTCGGGGTTATTATTTCTAACTATACGGCTTTTTACCCTCTTTTGAGTCGAATATTAAAAAAAAATGTGTTAGAATGTCCAATGCAATAAAATATATACATTATAATTTTCTTAGGAGTTATTTTTTTAAGATAAAACAAATCTTGCAAACTTTTAATCAACTAGAATGTATGAATATGGGGGAGGTGGACAAAATACACAGATGTTCTTATATGGTCATCATTGTTATTTTTCAAACTTAAGTTTCAGTTGGTTAGTAATATGAATTTTTCTTTTCACAACCCAGCTTTTAAACCTCTTATGGGTGAAATCACGCAATTAATCATGAATTTGACGAATTTTAAATTATTACTCTTGCAGTTAATAAAATTAAAAATAATTTATTTGTAGATTTTTTCATAATTATATAAATGGTTTAAATCCATTGATGATGTATGAAGGCATTAGATTAATTTGAGGTTATTTTTCTATATTTTGTTGTATTGTGCATAAAAGTTTTTGATAGTTTAGGTAATAGTTTAATTCTATTAAATATAATGGAAGTAATATTAATTAAATTTTTATTACATCAAAATAATCTTTTTATCAAGCATTCCATTGCTAACTATTAATCGTTTAAGAGTCTTATTAATATTTAAATTTTTAAATTTATTTATAAAAGTTTTTTATGTCTAAGTTTCTCTTTAGATACCAATATATAAGTTTACTTTCAGTTTTACTATTTTTGTTTCACTTATCCGGTTTTTACGTCGTGCTGTATAAATTTCGGGGATTATAGTTTTTTTTATAAAACAAAACCCCCCTCCCCAGCTTGTATACCCTTATGAATGAAGCCAGAATAATAAAAACACGTCCTAAACTTATATGCAAGTAGTTTAATCTTAGTTTTATACCTATAGTTTCAGTATATTCGAAAATATGATTTTTCTTCATAAAAAAAACTTTCCACTTTTATAACTCTTTCGTATGGAATTTCGTAAAATAGTAAAAAAAAAAAAGTCCTTTCGGTATTTTTATAATTAAAACCCAATATCGTTTCTCAGGCCTGATTGACATAGGACACATAATTTATATAAAAAAACATTTTTACCAATTATTCATCCCCGTGGAGGTGGAATTCTCTAATTATATATAAAATTAGGCCTAAGTAAGCTAGCTAAAACATGTTTTCACAAATAAGTTCATATAAATCCATAAAGTAGACTTTGATTTATGCTAGAACAAACAATCAGATAAAACATATTAAATTTGTTTTCAGTTCTTAAATATGTTCACAGCCGTTTTGAATGTATTTTTCCTTCGTTATTTTATCTAAACTTCAGATTATTTACCTGAAACTGTTTTACTTATAATATAGGACATTGAATGATTGAAGTATTTTAAATGTAATTTTATAATTTGTTGTATTTACAGAAGTGGGATTTCCGCGCTATTTTTTGGTGCCAGAAAAGAATACCCAAACGTTATCGTATTGGAACAATTCTCATGTGTTATTGGCTGCTGCTACACTCCACTTTCCATTCAGCTCGCAGATGGTTGTGTAAGATGATTTTTTTAGGTGTTTATGATTGGCTCATAGTGGTCCTTGAAGACGTGAAATATTAATCTTTATTCCAGTTACAAGGTCACCCAGTGTGCTAGCTTTTGTGGTCTAGAATGCCACTGAATATTAACGTGAAATTGGCAGAACTCTAATAAAAGCTTATATTTTATCTATTTTTTTAATTAAAAAAGATGTCTGTGTATTATTTCTAACCCTAACACAATATATTTTTTTTAGAATAAAAGGTACACAATTAGTTTTTTACCTATTTTGATATGTTCTAAAATGTATTCTGTAAAAAAACAGCATTTAAAGGAAAGTCAATTGTACAATTAAGAAGGAAACCGTTTAGAAATTATTTGCCAAATATTTTTAACTTAATTTTAACAAGAAAATTAATATATAATTGATATATTTTTCCTATGAAAAGACATAATTTCATAATTTTACTCTTAGCATGTGTATTGTTGGAGAATTGCAAAACATGGTTGTTCAACTAAACAATTATTTTTATAATAATCTAAATAAATTTAGTGTACAATTAATGATGGTTATTGTTTGCAAATTTATAAAAGTTTTTTCCCCTATCTGTTTTGCAACGAATTTATTTGTAGAAATTCTAAAAACCAATTACAGTTTTGAAAGTAAGTACTTAATTTTATTTTAATTAAGCTGCAGTGTTTTTTCTTTTTTTAAATTATTCCATGAATGCTTACTAAGCCCGTTGTGCCAGGGAGCTAATTGAGAGACGACTGACGCTAAGGATTTGAATAAATTGCTTGGTTAATTACTTGAATGGCACTCTCCACGGTCTTCTCCGTACTTGAGTTGTTGTCTGTTCATTGGCTTCTATAGTTGTGAGTTGCGCGAGAGTCGAACATTATTCGGCACTTTTTAAGTAGCGTTTTTTTTTTAATTGAAGAAGAGTTCGCCGCGTGAACTGTTGGTCAGTTGAAGATGGTGCAAACGGGGACAATAATTGTTTGAATTTAAGCCCGTCGTGGAATGATTCTACAAATTTCACAAGTCTCTCTTTATAGCGCTCGCAATAGGTCAAACGGCGATGGCTAATCAGAAAATAGTTTTTTGTACTACTATTAAAAAACATTATTTGTAAACCAGTAGATTGTAATACTACTAGAATAAAAATATTGTAAAATTGTACAATACGTGTCTACGGTTATTTTTGAATATATGACATTCGTTTTCTGAAACAATACTGAGTATTTCTGGTTGTGCTTACGTAAATTGGCGCATAATTTTGAATTTCATTGTTGTTTGACACAAGCGAGAATGTTATAAACCGTGTAAGAGATAATCAAATAATTTACAATTTCACATAACTTTATTTATTATGCTTATTAATGTTCCCAGTTAATACTTGGAAGCTAGTGAGCGAACAGTTTACAAATTACATCGACTAAAGTATGTTCTAAAGTAAAGTAATACATGCCCAGTATTACTGAAAACATATTTTATGACGATACAGTTATTCTCACGTAAATTTTCAAAATTACAAATAATTGCAATAATAATTTTTTTTTAAATTTATTTACAAAAAAATTACAATGTAGTGTAAAGTGACCAAATGCAAGTTAAGCCGCGTCCAGACATGTATAATATTGTTACGATTTACCGCGGGTTCGTAAAGGATAGCCCAATTAAAGATTTTTATCACACAAAAAGTTTAATTTATTGACACTACTTGTGTCACAAATAATATAAAATGGCCAATAATCAATTGCACTTAAAAATAATGTTGCTCCCCCAGTCACTCGTTTTCACACACCGCACATCTCACTGGGCTGCACCTCTGGCGCAACTCTCGCCGCACTCCGCCGCCGCCGACACTTGCCTTCGCCGAGGATCCGCTCGACGCCTTGCTTGGAACTTCGCTCGGGACTCCGCCGCGCCCGCGACACTATCGCCCGGAACTGAAATCTCTGCCCGGGAACCTTCGTCCAAGACTTTGCCACTCTGCCGCACCCGCGACACTATCGGCCCGGAAGCTCCGCCGTGGGAAAGCTCCCGCCTGAACTCTCTCTCTCTGAACTCCACTGACCCTCTCCTGACTCCTGACCGGCGTCCTCGGGCATATATATTGGCCCCGGCGCAATTCCAGAACTCACGAGAGCGGCCGGGGCCAGTCGCGTCATACCGTGCCGGCACGACAGTAGAAATCTCTCGAAACACGTGTCGGTGGCTCGCATAACTCCCAGCTGTCCAGTGTCAGTTACATGTCAAAGGCAGGGCGCCGCGCGGGGAGTGATGGGAAGAAGGGGGGAAAGCGACAATCCTTGTTATCTTCCAGGCGCGCGCAGTGCATCTCATGTTGCGGCAGTCGCCAGCCAGCTCTGCACCTGCACGTGTCCCGGCCTTGCTCACATTCGTAACAATATCATTATATCAAATTCATGATCGGCCTGTAAGAAATAAAATTCTGTATCAAGTGTGGGTATCAGCAATTGATTCAATGATCGGATAGGACATAATGCGGCCAGGAGTAGGCCTTTCGCAGTCACATCAAAGGGAAGACACATGATACAGTTACAGACAGAGTGGACGATTTGTTTCCTGATAGTTTGTGTCATCGCTACAAGAGCTACGCAGCCGCAGAACAATTCCAGTAGTTTACTTCTGCACTTCCCACATTTACGTGAGTCATTAAGTACAGAAACAGTTCCACATATGAAAATTTAAGGAGCTTTGGTATAATTATTTTAGTGCTAGCTCCGGCGATGGCCTTGTATCTCCCGAACTTCAGTTGGCTGCCGCCAGCTACATTTCCATACATCACGCATTAAGATGTAAAACGAGAAGATCTTAAAGAAGGTGGATCAAAAAGGTTTTTGTCGACAGATATAGTCATGGGGGTTCAATTTGAAATGAGGGCACTTCGTTGATGTGTGAGTAGTTTCCTCTTCGAACCGATGCCACCAACAGTCTCAGGCGATCAACCAATATGTTAGGATCTTCCCATGACATAATCAATCTCTTTTGCTATCGTCATCTTCCTGGAATGTATGGTATTAATATTTTTAAGATCACTATCGCCCCAGTGTTCATCGTAAGCTTAATAAGAATAATTTATTTTATCACGCTGTTACCAAAGTTTTGGTGTCAGGGCTTCATCAAAACTATCGATCTTGTCAGCATTAGGTGCTTCATCACAGTCTTTGGTTTGTTACTAGTCTAAGAGTCACTGTCGCCATCATAATAGAAGTCAGCGTATTCACCCAGATTACTGTAGGAATTCGAAATCGTTGACATAGAAGCTTCTTCATTGTCTTCAAACTTCCTTTTTAAGAGTCCATCATTTTTACAAAGTATGGAGGATCTTTGAGAATTTGACTTGAATGTATTCTCACTTTTCATATTAAGTATACTTCCATTGTCTTCATTCTTCCATAAATCACCAACGTCCTTCAATTTAAGTTCTTTGTCGAGATCGGAAGAGCTATGAACATAATCTCGTTCAAGACAAGGAAATTTTTGACGTACTGCAGAACACCCTTCTTTAGAAAAGTAGCTCCATCGTTGTCCTCTAATTTGTAAGCAGACTTGGCGTTACAAGTTCTGTCGTGTCTATTTAAGCTCTCTCTTTGTGTAAAAGATTTGCAAAGAACGTAACTTATCATTTTGTGTAGTAGAATTTTAACACAGTTATTCTTTATGAAGATAAATTCCTTGCTGCGAAAACTAGTGGGTGGCAAACTGAACACACGCTTAGATGATACAGATACGTGATACGTTTCGAGTTGCTTTGTTATTGACTATTTGTACTATGATCGCGTATCAAATACCAGCGTAACCGGTACGCTGATCTGATGGATGTTATGGGTAGAGACCCGTGAATTTCGCGGATTCAATGACCTCCAGGATAGACTCAAATATCCTCTACACACTCGGGAAAATGCCAACTGTTCATTGGCTGTTGACTTGTGAGTCGTCTCGACTGGGCAGCCTGTGATTCGACATTTCTATGAGTGAGGGTCTCTAATTGGCCCTCAGTCCTCCAGATTAACAGAGAACCAATGACAGAAGCAGCACTAAGGTATAATTATTTGAATTTTAGCATAGCACGAAATGAATCCGCGAAATTCACGGGTCTCTAGTTATGGGTAATGCTAGAAGAAGTAAACGCTTTCCAGGGTTATCTTAGTTTTCTGGGTAAAGTTTGAATAATAACTGAACTAAATTGGAATTCAGCTTTTATCCGTGTACAACTAGGTCTACCCATTGCTAACTGGGTAATGTCAGAAAAACCAAATATTTAATAAATTAAGTTCATTTGTATCTTAACTAACCTATTTTAAACCTAACATAATAAACCTAACCTATCCTAACCTTACCTTACTTGATAAAAATGACGGAACACCTAACACTACAAAGCCAGCCTTGGGTAGACTTAGGTGTACACAGGTAATCGCCAGATTCATATTTATGTTAGTGATTGTTCAGTCTTTACTCTACCACCTTGGATAACTAAGTTGACTCAGGTAAACCTAGGTTTACTTCTTCTCCTGGCGTTACCTGTAGCGTGGACACGCCTTCAGAGACTGCTCTCGACGGCGCACTCCTGCAGCACCGCCGCGACAGCACGGACGGACACTGAACCCACGACCCGACAATCACCAGCATGCGATGTGGCGTGCGGTCAAGTGCGGAGCTGCGTGCCCGCGGCTGTGACGTCAGTCCGGCGAGAGTACTAGCTCGGCCCCAACCCCACACTGCACCTAGACTTCGTTGCTTGCATAGCGTTCTTTAGGTTGATGACCACAAATGTTTAATAAGGCCGACAATACCAGAGGATTGACACCACTGAACTCTAGCGGATATTTAATAAACCAACAAGGTCGCAGCACACTCTAGCAGATGAATGGTGGCATCCAGAGTGCCTGCCATTATATCACAATGGCAGAAATAATGTATGCCATGGTAGTAGTAGTGACAGTCAAACGCCTGGTTCATAGTATAGAAAAAATATTTCTATGGTTTTTTAATTTTACTCTTTGGGAATTGAACCAGGGACTCCGAAATAAATTGTGCGGTTACGGTTGTTTAAGTATTTGAATAAATGTTTTATAATATTAAAAAAATAGAAGTTTTTATAAAATATGGTCTTTACCGGACACGATAACGTACAAATACTTGTGCATATTTATTTCTAAAAAAAATTGAAGAATATTTTAAAAAAAAATATCTTTTCGAATTTTTTTGTAATATGGAATTGGGGTTGTAAAATTATATTATATGTATCATATTTCACCTAAGGTGAATTTAATTGTCAGATTTCAAGGTTTAGGTCGTAGATCAAGGTGAAGATCACCGGAATCTAAGATGGCCACCCCGGGTTTCAGTCATGGACTCCATCCACTATCCACATTCTTTATCCTGTCCGACTCTCAGACACACTACTAGACGAATATTAGTTTTCAAGGAATGTTTCTTAAATCAGGCAACCAATTAAATGTAAATTTAGAGAAAGAGATTTTATGGGAATTTTGATAGAGGACTACCTTAGAATTTATTTATATTTATTTGGGTAAAAAAATGGAAAGATTTAATTAGGAGATTTTTGAAACATTATCCGGTTTAAAATATTTGCTTTTTCACAATATCAATTTATGAAAGCTTATTTGACAATATTTGATATATTGAAGTTTTAAAAAGCACTTTTAAATTTGAAATTGTGTTAATTAACTGAAGGAAATGATCATGCACTTATAATTTAGTTTTTAAGAAGATCATTCTATAAGTCAGTAGTGTAGAATATTATAATATAAAAATCAAACTTTTTTTTGATATCACGCTCTTTCTAAAACAGTAATTATAATTTCTTAAAAACTATTGGGGTGCTTCATTGAAGTATTCACAAACAAAAGAAGCCTTTTTTTCAATTAAAATAACACTATCCTAGAGATTATCCTCACCTACGATTGGCTTTCATGTGGACTACCCTGTTTGATACTCATCGTTTTTATCTTTGCCTTTTTGAACGTTTTCACGCAGACACGACTACAATACATGCGCAGAATCCGTTTTCAGTTTAAAATTTGAGTTCTCTTGGTTGTAACTACCGAAGTAGCTCGCCGATAATCGTGATTTATAGCTTTATTGTCCTAAATATTAGCCATTTACATCGTTGAATATTATGAAAGATATGTAAAAATATTTCACAATTAATTTGAAACCAATTCGAATTTCATTGAATACGGCTAACAATTCTTGTCACAGCATTCTACGTTCGTCGTACAGTTTTTTTTACATAGGTCATGAATTTTGTGTACATCATAACAATACTAAACTAGTTTTATTTGAATTTTTTTTAAACTCATGGTTGTTCCACTAATATATTCATACTGTTCCTAGTAGTAGTGTTTTAAATCCATCCATCTGCTTTACCAACCACACATTGCTCTATTGAACTGGTTCAGTGGTATACATTTAGTTTGTCTTTCACGCTTGTCGACGCAGCGGTTCAGTTTTCGTTTCGAATATTGCATTAATTTGAGCATTGAATATTTATGGGTTCAATTACGAGGCTGTTTGCGTCAGTTGTGTTGGGCATAAATAAAAATTCATACTTATTTCAAAATTATATACGAAAAACTCCCATAAATTACATGATTAAGTGCAAAATAGTTCACGAAAAAATGTTTTTTAATATATTGTATCAGTTTGACACCCCATTATTCTTGTGAAAATATTTTTTCTTTTTTTTAATTTTAACATCATCTGAGATAATAATTTTTTTACGTTTTAGCAATTATCTTAATATATCTACAATTATTTAATGATATTTTTCAACAGCACTGCGGTTATTGGGATAAAAATTACTTTTATGCTATAAAATTGATTTTTTCCAAAAAAAAAATACCACAAAGGTTCTTAGAAAATAGTGTAGTAGTATTATATATCTTTAATAAAGCTGCAGAAACAGAGAAAATTAACTTTTTGTGAATGACAATGACCTAATTATATGTGTTTATCAACCTACTGGCTGACTTGATTCTATCAAGAGTTGGACAATTAATCTAAAAATTTTCCCTCCTAATTGTGTAATTGCGTTCGTGAATTATAATGTGGTTCACACTTTCACAGAATTTTTTTAAATGTTATTTTAGTTACAGGCTAGAAATTGAAACACTTTACGTTTGAGAGGTATTTTCATTTTGACGTGGGTAATTTGACGCGCCCCGAAAGACAAGAAAAACAAAAATTAAATAACAAATTTAATATGGTCTAATCATGTACAATCCGTCCAGAAGCTAAGATGTGGCAGTAGCCAATGCACACAAGAAATTGACTGGTTTGTGTAGGTGTGTGGGATCCAGCCCAGTTCCAAAAGATAACACGAAATTTGCAGGTCTCCAGTAATATACAGAGTGTCCATAAAATAATGACCCAGTTTCAATGGTGTATAAAATTAAATCAAAACTATTTACAAAAAAATATATATCATACTGAAGGTAAACTAACCTATTTTTTCTTACAGATGTTCAAAATGTGCACCTTGTTTGAACGGCACACATACCACCTAAAGTATAATTCTCCCCACACTTTGGTTATCAAGTCCGGAGTAAAGGAAGCAATAGCCTCTTCAATTCTATGTCTCAGCTCTGGCAAATTTTTAGGTAGTGGCGGACAAGATCTATTATAAAGCCCTAAAGGAAAATAATTGCTTGGCTTTATGTCCGGTGCATGTGGAGGCCAGCGAACAAGAGTTCTGTCGTCTCGACCATTACGACGAATACAACGGTCACGGACTCCAACGTTCAACCACACTCGTACAAAGAGATTCTAATGGGGAACGCACGTTTAACTGAAATTACAGATTCACTCTTAGCAAACTGCAGAACACAAAATGCTTTACGCTCAGGAATCACCATTTTGCGTAGGTGGCGCTGCAAGCGAGAAAACAATAAATCAGTATTCGCGCATAAGCTTATCTAAAAATGTTTGTGTTACTCTTTAATCGTGACCATGAATCAACACTCTACAACGCTTATAGGTCATACTATTAAAATGAATAGTTGTAAAATTCTTTTATGGACATACTGTATAACACGTAATTTCCATATCTCCGGTACTATATAATTTACTCTTAGAATGGTGTACTTAGGGGGGAAAGGAACTGGCCACTATACCCCATTTAAAACCTGACTTAGTGCGCCTTCTCGGGGCTGATGTTTGAGTTTATAGTATGTTTTGAGCTGTCCGCTGAGACTTGATTCAATGCTACTGTCGTAACTCAGGAATCTCTAAATTCCATTCATGTAACTCTTAAAAAAAAAAGGATAAACACAAGCGGCGAGTCTGTGGCCAACCTGACCGGTCAAGCTGGCTGACACAGAGAGTGGAGCCCGTTTGCCTTGTGTGTGTTGAATTATTCTAGGACGTGCGTACGAGCAGGACAAGCCAGCTGCCTAACAGCTTCACTGTAAAAATATTTTGTAAATTTATATATCCAGTGTTAGTATATTTTTACATATGTCATGTTATTTGAAAAAAAAATTACATAAAGTTTGTGTATTTTTAAACATTTATTAATAAAGTTACTTCTACATCTCGTAATTTAATTTAACACAAAATGTAGGTAGATATTTAAAGAATCCAACAGTGATGTACAAATACACAGTTGCCGTGTAAATTAACCATTATTTCTCATATTTTTACACCCAAGATGTCCTTATAAAATTTCACTAACATAAAGTATAAAAACACGTTATGTTGTGATAATAATACACCAACGGGGTTTGTGTGATTTGACACAAAAATTATTAATTAAAGAAAAACTATAAGCTAGTGTTTACGTACTTTCATTTGTGCTTATCAGGCAAAATTAGTTAAAAATTACCACAAAATCGTGTAATTTTGCTCGAATTATTCTAAAATTTCAAAATTGGTGTAAAAATAATTAGTTGACGTGTAAATTTACGAATTTTTCTAAAAGTTTAACACCTACACTGAAAAAATATTTCTTAAAAAACATATAAAAACGTTAAGTAATTTTTCATGATAATATTGCAGTTTGTATAATTTAACACAAATGTTTCTGGGTTAACAAATTTTGCTTCAGGCTTTGGTAAAAACACAAAAATGTAAATATTTTAACTGAATAACTTATGTTTAAATAACACATTTTGATATGTATGTTAAATTACCCATACAACAAGTGATAAATTAATCAATGTCCTATTTTTAGTCAGTACACTGTAGTTGTATATACACATGACTTTAGAAAATACATAAAATTTGTCACATAATATTTATAACGACCAATAAACAACAAAAAAAATTTAATATTCATACTATTGAAAGCCCATTTAATTTACATTAAGTTAGGAAAGTCGTACACCCATTTTTTCGTGATCGTTATTGTGCACGATAGTAGTCAGGTAAAATTAATGCTCAACTAATAATTGGAAGTTTGTGGTTTTGATTCACTGATAGAGTAATAATTATTAAGGAATAAATAACTTATCTTTTAAATGTGATAAAATTAAAATTAAATAATAATAAGCTACAAAAAGTAGAATATTTTTGAAATTAGTGTAAATTTATATGTTCAGTGAAAGTGTAAATTAGTAAATGTTGCAGTAAAATTAACTGACAGTTATGGTTAATTTATAAATGCATACACTTATAAATTGATATAACACACTCTATAAATACACAATGGAAATTTATTTTTTCACTAAAGGCATGGGCAACAGAGTTTCCCCCAATGTTAGTGTTATTTTACACCTTCATATGTTGGTGTATTTCTACTATAGTGTTTAATTAATTAAAATACATCGATACGTGTAAGTGTAAAATTACACTAACATTGATGGAAACTCTGCTGTCACATATATTTTGTGTAAACTTACCCTTGGGAATAAGTCGCCACGAAGAGCCGCCGATACTATTTATGTGAGACACATCAGAGTGTAATGGTTGACACCCCCTGTGTCACACCACCATAAGTTAGACACCCGTCTGGGAACAGCCTTCTTCAAATTATTATTTTGCGCGCTGCTCCAATAAACGAGTGCCCCAAAATTCTTAAGTAAATTATTCAAAGACCTTTTGGAACAGGAAGAGAACAGAGTAATAGTTTTTAAAACGAAAAACACGTAATTACTTGCAATGCCAACAACTTTAATGGGACTACTTGCGCATGAACATGGCAGGCAATTTAATTGAAAACAAAATCTCAAAAAGATTACAATAATGCCTATAACCTTTTGCCCTATAGTGCTACAGAGGCTTTTAATAGAGCCACGTTTTAGTATATACCAATAAATTATTACTGTAGTAAAATCTAACATTGATGACAAGCAGCTCCAAATATATATATATGTATATAAATAATGAATTACAATTCTTTTTAAATAAAAGTTAATAAAAATAAATGTCCCTCTAAAATGTCTTAATTACACCCGGGTGATTTTTAATTTACGACGCTTCACGGCAAGCATGATACAAGGTTCGTTAAAAATGGGTACCACGATGGAACATACACTCGCAGTTGTGATCAGGGTCTTTTGGCAGAAGTTATTATTCGGATTATTCACTCTTATTTTGGCGAAGTCTAAATCAACGCCCCGGGGTTACAGGGGCCAAAGTTCGGAGCCGGAATCACTTACTTGGATGAACGATGTACGTCGAATCACACCCCGGACCTCCTGGCCCGGAGTTTAGTGGGCTGTAATTTAGCAGAGGTGCTAAATGCTTCATATTAACTCGGCATTCAACGGAAAATGTAGCGTGAACTCTTCTTCTTCTTGTCAGCACCCGTGACAACGTAAGTATTTCCCAATGCTCAATACACGTCAGCTGATTTTATTTAAAAAAGTATTCGCGAGTCCGCGCCGGCCCAATACCACGAGCCATCATCGCGCCAGTTACGCCCGAAGCGCATACGCGTCACCCAGCGATCAGCTGACGACTCACGCACAGCTCATTCTGTCCCCCTTTGACGTATTTCCCCCACCACCTTATAGCCTCGGAACAGTCCATTTGCATGCTCACAGCGGGGAAGCGTCGCACACAGTATTTTAATTAAAAGTCCAAAGCGTTATTATTAAATATTAAGAAACTAAACCATTAATGTTAAAAATAACATGATATAAAAACATATTTAAAAATAAGATTTACAAAACTAATAACAAACCAATACTTTCTTTTAAAAAAAAGGAAAGGGGCAAATACTAAAACAAAAATTACGTAACAGCCATAATTCAAAATTAATTAAAATAAATATAAAATCAAGTGGCCATGCCGCCTATGGCCACAAATCTCCCCGGCCAAAAAAAAGAATCTAAAAATTGTAACTAAAATACATAATCTTACAGCTACCTAAGTTCCACATAAGTCTTGAACACTTAAAGCAACAAATAATAAGGCAAGTATGAAAATTAGAGTTCGAAAGGGGAGTATTAGGAATAGTCTCAAAAGTCTCAAAGCACATTTAGTATGCTTCACAAGATAGAACAACACGTAATTAGAACACACTCGTGGAACAGGTACAACTATGCATTTAAAAAGGCTGGTCGCGCTCGTAAAAATGCACAATTGCAACAATTCCTCTACGCTTTTACAAAATTCTAGCAATTCCATGGGACCACCCTTCTGCAAAAAAGGCAAAGAATCAATCTCTTTAATTAATTGGTTAGCTTCTACTTGGCTCACCACATCCCTTTCTTCTGTGCAAACAGGCTCAATATTATCGCGTCCCCCATCTGAATTTTCTTTTATCATTTCTATTAATTTAAGTCGTAGTATCTCTACGTCATCATCGTCTTCGACCACTACTCCTGCCGCTTCTAAGTTAGCCATAATTCCGCCCCGCTCAAGTTCATATACCCAATTTACCGCCATGCTCAAACACAAAATAGTCGCAAATACTATTAGAAATCTGCTCTTCCCAGCAGAGTGGCGCACTTTGTAATGGTTGACACCCCCTGTGTCACACCACCACAAGTTAGACACCCGTCTGGGAACAGCCTTCTTCAAATTATTATTTTGCGCGCTGCTCCAATAAACGAGTGCCCCAAAATTCTTAAGTAAATTATTCAAAGACCTTTTGGAAAAGGAAGAGAACAGAGTAATAGTATTTAAAACGAAAAACACGTAATTACTTGCAATGCCAACAACTTTAATGGGACTACTTGCGCATGAACATGGCAGGCAATTTAATTGAAAACAAAATCACAAAAAGATTGCAATAATGCCTATAACCTTTTGCCCTATAGTGCTACAGAGGCTTTTAATAGAGCCACGTTTTAGTATATACCAATAAATTATTACCGTAGTAAAATCTAACATTGATGACAAGCAGCTCCAAATATATATATGTATATAAATAATGAATTACAATTTTTTTTAAATAAAAGTTAATAAAAATAAATGTCCCTCTAAAATGTCTTAATTACACCCGGGTGATTTTTAATTTACGACGCTTCGCAGCAAGCATGATACAAGGTTCGTTAAAAATGGGTACCACGATGAAACATACACTCGCAGTTGTGATCAGGGTCTTTTGGCAGAAGTTATTATTCGGATTATTCACTCTTATTTTTGCGAAGTCTTAATCAACGCCCCGGGGTTACAGGGGCAAAGTTCGAAGCCGGAATCACTTACTTGGATGAACGATGTACGTCGAATCACACCCCGGACCTCCTGGCCCGGAGTTTAGCGGGCTGTAATTTAGCAGAGGTGCTAAATGCTTCATATTAACTCAGCATTCAACGGAAAATGTAGCGTGAACTCTTCTTCTTCTTGTCAGCACCCGTGACAACGTAAGTATTTCCCAATGCTCAATACACGTCAGCTGATTTTATTTAAAAAAGTATTCGCGAGTCCGCGCCGGCCCAATACCACGAGCCATCATCGCACCAGTTACGCCCGAAGCGCATACGCGTCACCCGGCGATCAGCTGACGACTCACGCACAGCTCATTCTGTCCCCCTTTGACGTATTTCCCTCACCACCTTATAGCCTCGGAACAGTCCATTTGCATGCTCACAGCGGGGAAGCGTCGCACACAGTATTTTAATTAAAAGTCCAAAGCGTTATTATTAAATATTAAGAAACTAAACCATTAATGTTAAAAATAACATAATATAAAAACATATTTAAAAATAAGATTTACAAAACTAATAACAAACCAATACTTTCTTTTAAAAATAAGGAAAGGGGCAAATACTAAAACTAAAATTACGTAACAGCCATAATTCAAAATTAATTAAAATAAATATAAAATCAAGTGGCCATGCCGCCTATGGCCACAAGAGGATGTTATGCTAGTCATGGTATTAGAATTAACCACATACAAATAAGTTCACTTCGGTAAAAGTAAAAATAACTTTCAGTCTCTTTGTGAATATGTTCCGTGACATTCAGCATGTTATTAATGCCAACATTTCTTCATCTCATACTTAGCTATCTTAGTATCTGCACTTAATTGCCAGCATGTGGAGAGAAAATACAAATACTGAAGTCATTCTAATATTTGAGTGCTGATTAAAAAAAAACAGTTAAAATAAACCAGCTGCTTTTGAGCTTGTACGAAGAGGATAAAATTACTTTTTTTATTGTGCACACATAAATTAAAATCAAGACATTTTTACATACTTAAGGAATTAATTTAGAACTATATATAATAAATGTGGACCAATTTGTTTTTATTTTCGCTTCTGCATCTTAAAATTATATTCATTTGTATGTATTTATATGCAACAACACGCAAAATCAAATCTGAATCTAGGTGGTATATCTTGGGCACCGTTATGTACCAAAAGCTTAAATAAGCAGACCCTGAACCAGCCGAGCGGTAGGCCTACCTAACTCCTCACGGATCATGCGTCAAGCCAGGAACTGTAGGCACGAAACATCACCCATTCGGCTCGCCACATCACACATTAAGGCCCCGATCACGCTCTAACACGACTCTTCAACACCACCGAGTGTCGTCCTCGTCAGGTACATACTTGTCCCGAACATATTCCGAACGAACCTGAAGGCAGACTATTAGAATAGTACAGAAGACGTATTAGTGGTACATTGAGCTATTAAAGTGGCTTTTTATCCGTCTAAACATTCCCAATATTAGCTTTTATTTGCAGTAAACAATTGTTACCTTAATTTCTGCGCTAATTTCTGGTAAAGCTGTAATTTTTACATATCCCAAAGACACCCGCATTTTTCCCAACATTGACGTAGCTCCGCACACAGACTTGAGACATAAACAATTGAAACCTTAAACAAATTTGAAGTGTCTGAAGGAATTGCTCCCCCTTTTGGTTTGTTAACCCAGCCCTCTTAGCATTAGCCCTACCGGCCTGGGGCTCCAATGGGCGAGGATACGGAATAAGCCGTATTCGCGAATCGGGAAAGATTTTAGAGCTTCAGCTATGGTTAGAGTCTACGGCTACCCATCCCAGCAAAGTCACCACCTCGGCCCCCTGCCTCACTAAGCTAACCAGACAGTTGGTTGTTCTTTGCCCTTTGATCTTCTCAGCAATGCTGGCGCCTACTTCGACCTACCACATTACACTGGGACCCCTCAAAACACCCAGTGAACCCGTGGTCTGGTGAAGACCTATCCAACCTCTCCTAACTATCCGGGCTAGTACCGGAGTGGTATCGTCGTTCACAACATCGATTTCTCTAAGGGCTAGGGAACCCTCAGAGTCTGCTCCAAGCGATTGAAGCCATAGAGGAAATCTCAACGGGGATCCTTTCACTTTTACGGATTTTCCCGTTCTACTGCCAACTTCAGTGTATTTAATGGGCATAGACTGTTCGCCAACAGCCAGCCGACCTGCCGTGTATCGGAGCCACTCCACTGGATCACCTCGTGTCCTAGGATGATCCTCCGACCCACCGTACCTCGGCCCTATGGGCTTACAGCCGATCAAGGCCCGGACATGTCCGGACTCCTCCGACGGTGACCATGAAAGCCGTAGCTAGAATTAACCACCTGGGCTGTGTAAAGGAGCAGGATGGACTCGGAGTTGCCTCGGTACTTCCCCCGACCGCTGGGCAGAGCTCAGACGGTTTACAGCACTTTAGGCCCGGGTTCCCTCATTCACACCAAGGCGTGCTTAGTCCTTAACATTACCATGGAACTTACCACATTCACTATGAGGGCCTTTGGGGCCCAGACATCAGGGCTCGGCAGTTGAATCCCCCAGACAGATTTCAATCACATCTGCTGTTGTCTGCAGATTCAGCCCATTCACCATTTCTGGTCCCAGCCCGGAAATTGAGTATGCCGTGAGGCTGGGTTACGCCCGACAGAGACCTCTTTAGTTAGAGATGCAGCTTTGACCAGAGATCGAGGAAACCCTTCTCAGCATAGCCACCACCACTACTCCCAGACAGCCGTGCCACGAGGAGACAGGATTGCCATTGGTGCGGAGAGGCTGTATATTCGCTTCCATGTGCCCATTCTGTGAACCTGTTTCATTTAAGCAATTGAATTATTTAACAACGCGCAGATTACAGAAGCCAGCAGACTGGTGTGATTGGCGAAGAAGGCGGAGCCGACAACACTGCTCACGCCACACAGTTCTCGCTACACAACAGCTCTGCACACAATCCAGCCGCAGGGTCCACCAATGGCTGTCGTGTCAGAGCGTGTGCAGTAGCCATGTTGCAGGACAGCCATGTTCACCTGTTCCTAAATTTCTTCAAAAAAATTAACGTCATAGTGATCCGCATCTCCAACATTTGCTGTTCCAGCGAAGTGCTACTTTTGCACGCACACCGAGATGACAAAGCGGAAATGTGAGCAGCCAAGCTGGAGATAGCTCGTTTTTCTGTATGATACACACTGGAAATTCAGCGTGCCAAAAGGACGTGAACTCTTTTTTATGATTAAATTAGAGTTAAATTTCTAAATATACTATAAAAAACTGTGTATCTTGCTATACCAGATATTTCAACCCCGGGTAGCTATGATATCTGCCAAAAAGGTAGCGTTAATTTTTTTATTTAAAACAAGGCAACATCACAAGTCCGTTTAACGTCAAAGAGATGCCACCATAGGAAAGATTTATTTTTACTTTTTTTTTGTTATTTCTCGTGTACGAAGTAATATAAAAGGGTACAAACATTGAGTTCAATGAAATTCCGCAAAGGAAATATTCGCAGTAAAAGCGAACAAAAAAGCAATCACTATAGAATTTTATTTAGTTTGATATCGGGAAGTCATTTAAACTGTAACACAGAATAAATAAACAGGGTTTCGAGCCCGTTGTCTCTCAAATACGATTTCAACATTTAGTCACCGAGCAACCATCCTAGGTACAGCAAAGAGGAAACACGTCTACTGTAGCCTACTGCGTTGGCTGAAAATGCATGCCCCTACCTATCTACCATTTTACTTTTAAATTTTGATTTATTTTTGGAATTGTAGGTAACTGAAGTTAATAGTGATTGTTTACTACATGTAGTTTTGGTTGTGAAATCACCAGCGTTAAGAATTGAACTCATGTCTGTGAAAGACTGCAACAGTTGTAAAACTGACAATATACACTATATTATGGAACGTGCAAATTTCTTAATGTATGGTATTAGCCTACAAGAAGACAAAATAACATACATATAATAAAAAATACTGTAATGGTATAAAAACGTTTGAAACCAATATGGCGTCGTTTGGTTCATGTCCCGTCTCTCGAAGTTCTGTCATGTCTCGTTTCTGCTGTGTGACTGGCGCACGAAGGAGCGTGTCACAACTCACAGGCTCCCGAAGTACTTACCATATCCGAAACACGTATGTACCAGTCTCTGCCACAATTCCGGCCGAATTCGTGCCGAGAATTCGTAATGCGATATGAAAGATCACGACTTCCGCGGGACCGTCGATAAAAAAAACCTCACTGCCTATGAAAATCCACCAAGGTCGCCTGAAGCCAAGCGAAATAAGAATGCACACAAACCTATCCCATCTTCTAATCCTTAAGGTGGGGTCTCACATGCAATGTTTATTTTCGTTTTGTCGTTGCTTTTAAGTTGGCTATAGACGATCAAACTTTTTGATCAAAACGTGGCGTCAATAGATTAAGTCGAACATGACTGACAGTCCAGGAACCCGTTTGTCACTTGAGAAGCTCTACCTTCCATACAAACACTCCACTAAGAATTAGTTTTGATCAAAAGATTTAATAATTTATTGGCCAGTTGATTGAAGCTCGCGTCAATCGATTGACTAATATTTTTATCAAATTATTGACTGTTTATGGCCTACTTTAGTTGAGGGCTATTTCTATAAATTTATTACTCCACCTCTCTTGAATTTTTTAGTTTCACAAATATTTTCAAGAGGTAATTACTAAGTGTGATAAAATTGATGTTAAAAGACGCACAAAAGATCACAATTGTAAACACTTGCACGAATTTTTACAGCCATTATCTAATACATATTAAATAGCTATCTGTTAAAATTATTTGTGACAGAACAACAAATGCAAGATAGGTATAGTGTTAAATTAACATAAATAGCCCATAATAAATTTATTTACAATAAAATGAATAAAGAAATACATAGTGTAAGAGTCTCCACCTTAAGACTTTGTCTCATGCGCAATGTTCAATATATAAAAAACTTTTTTCACCACAATATCAAAGATCATACGTTTGTTTGGCCACACATTTTGTCAAGCAATATCAATTGGCATGAGTGCAATCTAATAGTTGGAGCCAGGATAATTTTGCGGATTCATTGGTTATCAAACTATACTTTCAGAATATATACATCTGGTTGACGTTGATGATTCGATTACAGGGCTCTTGACAAGCCATTGACCCTGAGCCAGTTGTAAACCAGGAGAATAAGTGTTTATTAATTGAAGCTTTACCCCTGTTATCGACCACTTAAATGTATAAAACTGCTTTATTATAAACAGGGAAGCTGAGTCTAGCCAGGAGAGCAATGAGCCCTCCAGATGATCGTTGGATTTAATAAAAGTGGTAAAAATAGTCGTGCAAGTCGTCATAACGTAACATGCGCATTATTTTTACAGCTCATAGATAATTTTTAGTATGTTGCTTAAACAAAATCAAAAAAAAAAACATTTCATGCAAGAGAACTGTCGTGGTAAATTTACAGAAATGGCATTTAGAACTAAGAAGGCTAGTTTCTTAGATCAAATCATCAACCTGCTGTGTGAAATGGAGCCTTAACGCAGACTTGATGTTATAGTCCATAAAATGTACTTGTGGAAGTATTTTCAGCGAAAAATGCCGTTTAACTTTAATAACGTTTGACTCATGATAAATGAAAACTTAAGTTGCGCTGAAAACCTTAAATCTCTAACAACCCTGAGAACAGCCACATTAATGATAAGCTTGTTAAAATCTAAACCTCAAGCTAGCTCAAAATCCGTCTAAATTGCCAAGAAATTAACCCTTGCAGAATTTATTGGGTGCCGAGAAAATATAGAATATTTCTGTCGATGATTTATTACTGAAATAATGTCTCTCGGACAGCCGTTACTGGTTTTTACAGTTTTTATTATAATTAACAGAAAATTGACACTAGCACAGTGGCCGTTATCTTCCGACTAAAAGACTGTTTCAGGTTATTGGCCTACACAAACATCACAAAAAAAGGTTCATTTATTCAAGAAAACAATTCATACCGTCAAATGGTACCAAAATTACCGATAAAAAATGTTATTTATCACTGCTGTTCCATCCCGTGGTTTCACACGAACTCACGGTGCGAGACAAGGACCAGCATACTTGGAACTCATGTTTACCTCGTTACGGGCTCAACACCTACAAATGCAGTCAACGAATTCTAAATAACTTGTCCTAAAATGTTTATAAATCGGCGATTTGTTACGCGCATGCCCATGAAGGTTACTGAATAACAATTTTTCAATAGTTGGAGCACGAATAGTGACAAAAAAATGTGTTTATTTCATTTTATATAGCGGCAATTCGTCTGTTTTTGTTGTATAAGTGCGCACGCATGACACAATTTATTTAAATATAAAAGAGAGACATATGTATATATAGAGAGAGAGACGGAGAGATAAGTTGAGATAGAGCGAGGTATAGAGAATGAAATGGGTTAGATAAAGATATATACCTACATATAAATGTATAGAGCTATATAGAGACTTATATATAGAAGATATAGAGATAGTGGGAAGTATATATGTAGATATAAAGAGATAAATAGAGATATAGAGATACATAGGTGTATATATATGTAGATAGAAATAAATATATATAGAGAGATGGATAGATGATTTGTAGAGAGACGGAATTTTCGCGCATTCATTTAGTCGCAAGCTAGAATGCAAACCTCCACACTGTCGCACTGTGTTCATGATTGGACCGCAGTTATCTGGACACGCCCCTCTACGACCGTGAGCCAACGATGTCCTGCTAGGAGAGAAATAAGCGAATCAGGTAGTGCCAAATAACAAGGATAAAAATGTTCTAGCTAAGAAACCAACCAATGGGAAAGTAAACATGGGTCGAGCACACCTATAACTTTGAATTCTATCCTGAGGCCAGAGGAATATGCGAAATTTCCGGTACTCTAATGATGTGTATATGTGCAACTGCTTCAAACATATTACAAGACAAAACTGAATGAGGCATTGCAATGCAGGCCGAGCATTAGCTAGATAATGGAATCTTTTCAATATTAGTAATCTCTTATTTTTCAGCTTTTTTCTATATTGCTTTTAAAGTCTAATTTACATACTGACCAGGTAAATAACTATAAACTGGCAGAACAACGTCTGTCGGGATCTGAAAGTGATATAAATTAATTTTCACACTTGACATTCAAATTAAGAAGACAATTACTAACTAAACACTGTGTTCAGCCCGGGCAACGCCGGGTATTGCAGCTAGTCAACAATAAGAAAGGTTTCAAATACTTTACATGTAATCATGCATAAGTGTCCACCCCCTGATTACATTGTGTGTGAAACCGTTTTTTTTTTTTACCTAATTGTGGCGCCATATTGGTTAGACACCCAAAACTTTGGCTGAAGGATTGTGTTTGCAATTTTGGAAACAGTTTTAATTTATATATTTTAAAATAATGGTGACTGTTAATAACGATGGAGATTCTAATTAATTTTTACCATCTGTCATCAGACGTGGTCAACCACCATTTCCGCAATGTCTTAGGCCTAACAATATAGCGACGAAAAGGTTAGAAAGGGAGTTCTGCTACGTCACATCATGCTGTCTCCTGACAATTTCTAACTCTGAGGTTAGTCTTCAGAACAAACCCATGTTTTATTATTTTTAATTATAGAAGTTTTTTTAATAGCTTTAGAAGAACCTTATTAGGAATAATCGTAAAAAATGCCACCGTTAAGTGAGTGTAATTAAATGAAGAGCTGAAAATATCATCAAGGATTACGAGTTAAAACTCATATTGACCAAAAAAAGAGTAGATTGCAGATATTCGCGGTCAATGTTTCGTACTATATTTTAGCTTTAAAAGTTGAGACGCATCGAACTTGTAGATTGTACTTGCAGAGCGACACGTCTTGAAGCTCGGACCTGACCAGTGAGAGAGAAGTGAGTGGCGCATCTGAATACCAAATAATTTTTACTTCAAATCTCTTCCCAGATTTCGAATGTACTTAGCTCTCGGCATACGGCATCTGGTAGGAGTAATTTCGTGAATGCGACAGAAGTAGCATGAAAAGAGAATGTGTAACCACGGTGCTGCCATCTGTGGCAGACCGCGTGAGCAAAATTTTACAAAGCCGATAAAAGATCTTTATAGTATTGTTGTGATCGGGGGTTCGTAAAGGATAGCCCAATTAAAGATTTTATTACACACACGGTTTTATTGATAGCCACTACTTATGACACTTACAATTAATCTTATAAAATTGCCAAATAATCAATTGCACTTAAAAATGTTGCTTCACCAGTCACTCGTTTTTTACAATCCACACACCTCGCTGGGCCGCACCTCTGGCGCAACTCTCGCCGTAGTGCCCCTCGTGAATCTCAGCCGCGGGACTCCATCACCGCACTCCGCCGCCGCCGATGCACTTGCCTTCGCCGAGATACCACTGGACGCCTCGCTCAGAACTTCGCTTGGAACTCCGCCGCGCCCGCGACACTATAACTCGGAACTGAACTCTTCGCCCTGGAACCTTCGTCCAGGGACTTCGCCACTCTATCGCCCGGAAACTCCGCCGCGGGAAAACTCCCTATTCCACTGATCTCACTCACTCCCTGTCCTGGAACCTTCGTCCAAGGACTTCGCCACTCTGCCGCACCCGCGGCACTATTGCCCTAGAAGCTGCGCTGCGGGAAGGCTCCCGCCTGAACTCTCTCTCCAACTCTGACTCTCTCTTCTAGAGGCCGCCGTCCTCGTTTTATACATCAGCCGCATTTTCCAGATCTCGCGAGCACGGCTGGGGCCAGTCGCGTCATTCCGCGCCGACCCGACGGCAGAAATTTCTCGAAACACGTATCGGCGGCTCGCGTAACTCCGCAGCTGTCCGGTGTCAGTTACGTGTTAAAGTCAGGGCGCCGCGCGGGGAGTGAGGGCTGGAGAGAGGAGAAGCGGCGACCCAGGTGCGCACTGAACATCTCATGTTACGGCGGCATGTGATGCAGCCCAGCTAGCTCTGCACCTGCGCGTGACGTGGCCTTGCTCACGTTCGTAACAAAATTAACTGTTGAATAAATTTTAACAATATGGGCAGTATTGTAATAAAATTCCTGGTGAAAATCGGATCCAGAAATTAGGATTAGTTTTTTCAAGTCTTTTACGTTTATATCGGAGACAAAAAAAAACCTATCCATTATACAGTTTAACCTTTCGCTCTGCAAATCGAATGATTCTATAGTCGACGAAGCTGCTCCGGCAACGAATTATGGTGGCAGTTGCGGAAACTACGTGCGATTCGCGTTAAGAATTGTCTTAGTTGAAAACAAAAATTTCGTGTATTTTAATCACGATCGGCACTGTTTTAAAGAATTCTATGTTTGATCTCGGGTTCAGAGATTTGGTATTTGTAATAATTTTATTCGCAACCTGAGGACTGATGAACTTTCTTGTTTCCGAGGTTAGAGCACTATATTCTTGTCCCGTGAAAGAAACTGCCACGCCCCAGAGCCGCGAGGCATCCCACAAACCCGAGTACCGGATACCGCACTGCACAATCACAGCGAGCAAGGACAAGAGAAGGTATGGCAAGGCTGTAACACTCCGCTATACGGAGCGAGTCTGAATCTGACCGAACAACATAGGTTGCAGTTTCATAAAGAAAAAAACATAAGTCAAAATCATATGCATGACTTATGATTCAAAGTGCTTTCTAAGGCTGGCATACGTATTTTCGTTTGCGGCCGAACCACAATTTTTTATTCTAAACTAGCTTTTACACCGCGTAGTTACGAAGTATTACTAAAATCTTACAATTGAAAGAAAAAAAATGTGATTTATTCGAAACATTTTTACTAAATAAATAGACACAATAAACTGTGATGTGCATAAACGATTTATTTCATAGCAAAAACGTTTAAGAATTATGTTTTTTAAGTGGTTATGCGAGCCCTTTTTCATTTTTATAAAAAATTATATTTATATCTGAGTTTAAAATTTTTGTTTTAAGGTGTTTGAGGATATATTTTACCTCCTCTTTATTTAATGAGGTAAACAATTTAAAAAAATGTTAAACACGCAGCTATTTCATTTCAACTAAGTTTACACTAAGATGTTCAATTACTAATGTTAAAGCTATGCTTAGAAAAATTAAAAAATTTCACCAGGTTACAAATACGTATCCTTATATAAATATTTGATACAATATCATCTTTATTTTAAATGTAGAGAAAAGATATTACATTTCTTAGCCAACGTATTAGTTGATTCTTAGTTTGCTTAGCTGGAAAAATGAGAGCATTTATGTAGTCCATTCTCTGATAAATACCATCATTTTCCCAGCCCCTACTCAGTCGCACCTGTGCTCTCGTACCATGTGCGTCTCTGCCTGAGGACGGGAGCAGATAGCAGTTCCCGAAACGTCACTTGTTTCTGTTTTGGAAAACTGTTGTGTTTGTTTCGTCTTTTCGTTTTGTCGTGTTTTTGTCTCGTTTCAACTGTTGTGCTGAATTTTTTTGGGTTCAATATTTTTGTGCTTTCATCATTTGTGGTTTTTTTTCGTTATCTTCTGTTTTGGAAAACTATTGTGTTTGTTTCATCTTTTCGTTTTGTCGTGTTTTTGTCTCGTTTCAACTGTTGTGCTGATTTTTTTTGGTTCAATATTTTTGTGCTGACATAATTTGTGGAGGTATTTTCGTTCTCTTAGTCCATTTTTCTTTGTTTTTCTTTGTTTTATTTTTTTATCAATATTCCTGTTATGGAATATTATGTGGTGTTTATCCTGTTGACAACAGCAATTTTTTGCTTAATTTGTGTTTTTGTCTTTTGGGTATTTTTTGTTTTTCTTCCACAGACATACATGTGCTTAGCAATGGCGTATGTCTAAAAGCTTACTTCAATTTACGCTTATTTAAATTCGAAGATATAATTATTATTTTTAAAAACAGATTTACCCCATTCCCATTACTTAGGGGTTGAATTTCGCCAAATATAAAAAAAATGTGGTTAGTAGTTTTCGTATGTTTAATATTGGTACCTCATATAATTCAGTACGCTTGATTTCATTCGAAGATATAATTATCATTAATCTTAAAAGCATACTTCCTCTTTTTCACCTTTTATGATTTGAACTTAAAAAAAATGTAACAATTGTAGTTGTTAGTATTTAAAATGTTTATAATTGGTACTAAATATAGTTTATTACACAAATTACTCACCCCATTTGGAATTTCGCAAAATATATTTTTTTTTAGTTTTAGTATGTTTATTATTGGTACCAATATATTTTATTATGCCTAATCTTAAAAACATACCCCTATTTAACCCCTAAGGGTTGAGTTTCGCAAAATATAAAATTATTGTTTTTAGTTTCAGTTTGTTTATTATTTGTACCCAATATCATTTATTATGTTCAATTAAATTAGGATATATTATTATTCATCTTTAATATTTTCTTAGCCCTCTTTCACCCATATGGGGTTGTATTTCAGAAAATGGAAAAAAAATTAATGGAATATTTTGTATTTTAATGATGGGTACCAAAAATATTTTCTTTAGCTTGATTAGTTTAAGAGATATAATTACTTATGTCAAAATTATATTTACCCATTTTCACCCCCTTACGTGTGGAATTATTTAATTATACAAAATAAAGCATTTAAGTTAGCCAAAGACCTTTTTAACAAAAAAGTTAGCACTATACATCAAGTAATTTTCGATTTATGTTCGAAGAAATCGACAAACAGTCAAAAATTTTAATAGCTGTATTTTTGGTGTTCTCAGTAATGCAATAGCCATTTGCAATAATTTTTTTCCATAAATTAATCTAAATTACTTACTTTTTGCCTTGAAGAGTTTTATTATTAGTATAAATAATAGAGAAAGTATTTAAGAATAAAACTGTGAATATCTAAATTATGTTTAATTGAATTAAATTCGACAACCAAAGCGGCTTTTGTCGCTGTAGCAAAACTATTTCATTATAACTATTTCATTACATGCCACAAAAATATCTGTAAAATAAATTAACTATTTAAACGGTATAATGTTGTTACAGTGACAACATTCGCGGTGGTAGTATAACTACGTTAAATTAAACTTATTCCAGACGCTTAGTGTTCTATATTAAATAATTACTCTGTTAGTTAAATTGAAGTAATTTTTTTAACCCCAACATTCAGTACATAAATCAGCCTTGGAAAAGACACTAGACCGTAAGACGTAAAGATATTTCCAAATTATTTTTTCTCGTAATGGAACCGGAGTCTTAGTTTGTCCGTCGAATTCAGACTCATCCTTTATATTCAAAAGCTACAGAATTCGATACTTTAAAAATAATTATTTTGCAATTCAGTTGTTTAATAATTATGATGCTGGTCAGTTATTTGGGACTTAGCTTTCAAGTATATGTATTGAAACAAGATTAAACCAAAGGTCAGGGGTTAAGGTCACACGATTTATAACAAGAAAACTAAAGTAAGGAAATATTTCCTTGGAAATACTGATTCTGAGATAAAAAAAATTTAAGAAATGGCAGATTATGACAGCCAATTTATTTTCTATTAAATAACTGTTGAATTTTCTGGTTGCAATGGCATTTCGGAACTTAAACCAATCGTACGTATGTCCGAAACACTGGAGTGGCGTTGTTGTTCTGAAGACGTATCCCGTTTGGAATAACGAAACGTTTTCTCATACAAAAAAATTCTGTACTTTTACAAAATATTGCTTTGGAAATTAGTTGCTAAGATATAGTTTGTAATACAACAAAAAATATATTGTAACTTTGTGCAACACATGGCCATTGTTATTTTTGCATGTATGAAATATGTTTTTCGAGATAAAAAGGAGTTTTTTTTTGCAAAAGATAGGCGCATAACTTAATATTTAATTAATGTTTCATTCACACATTATTTTTTTAAAACAATGAAATAAATAATCGAATATATTTGATGAAGTATGTTGTATCATGCTAATTACGTGAGCAGTTAATACTGCAAAACTATTCAGAGAAAGGTTTTCAATTAACTTTAATTCTTGGAGTAACTGAACCACACAAGCATAATTGCCCGCGTAAGAATTCAAACTCAGTACTACCGCGAGCACTAATTTTTAGTGATACGATTGATTTCATCTAAATAAAAATCATGTCATTTTACATGAATATTTTTTTCCCATTTACAAAGAAAAATATTACAGTGTACGAACCGTACGCAAAGCCTCGCGAATTTACCGACCTCCTTAATACGTTCATATTTTGCTCTGAATGTTTTCCTATACCAATTTTTTAAAGAAAAATAATTATTTGTGTTTATTTGTGTACGTTACAGATTCCAGTGAAGGAAAATAAGAAAAATTTACCTTTAAACAAAATATATTTCCAATGAATGTCAACTAGCTTAATGCTTAAATTAATATTTAAAAACAGAATATTAGTAGCGAGTTTTACAGTGCCATTGTAAACTCCAGTTAACGATACAAGCAGTGCAAGATTGCACTGGCATCGTTGGAGAACTATTTGGACGCTCCACGAAACTTGAAAGCACGGACAGAATCTACTTGTTGCAGGCCTCATCAAACTTCAAATTTCAGTCACACGATATTTGTGATCTGGTGTATGTTATGCCAAACAAATTACTTTTTTTACATTTAGTAGCTTGCAGCACTGCCTAACTACACCGCGAATGAACTGTTTTACCACAACTCGTAGAAGTGAGTATTTTAAGAAGCCTTCTATAAAAGAAATGTATAGTGCTTTAAGTACAAAACGTACAAAATAATTCCATTGAGTGGCCAGATTCTAGCTCGAAACTAACCAAACGTTTTCTGTAAGCTGATCCAAATTCAAAACTTTTTACATAGATACTCAAAAAATTTAAATTCCTTCATTACTAACAAAAATAAACAACTATTCTATAAAAATTATCGAACAAAACTTTTTTCAATTTTCATTTACATTGCTGTAAGATGTATGGTACATTTTAGTACCATAACTGAAATAATGGTTATAGTACACGTACCAATAAATGGCACGTTTAACAACGACGGGAATAAGGACACTAACAGTAGAGCAGCGGCGGAATGTCTGGGACAAGTTTTTGCCCCGTTTGACCGTAAGGGGAAGGCTGAAGGTGGAGGGGGGAGAGGGGCAGCGGGAGTATCGAGAACAAACCCAGTAGTCGACGGCAACATTCACCACGATCTCCACTCCCGCTAATCTGGTTAGCTCCCGTCGGTAATCGATAACTCCTGGCCAATCACCGAACAAAGCCGTCTAGAAAGCAGTAGGTAATGTAACTGGAAAGATTTTTCCGAGACTTTTATAAATATTAATAAGCAATAACAGCAATTACAGGGTTCCAAGGAGATGTTTACTTAGTTGCTTAGTTATAATTAGTTATAATTTGGTTAGGAATAAGAACAAAAAAAATGGCGGCCAGACCGACGCGACGGTGGTGCTAGCCAGTGCTCGGTCGCCTCCGGCCACGCTACTCAACGTTGTCATGCAGCAGCAGCGCGCCGAGAGAACACGTCATCGGAGGAACATGAACATTGTTCGCAGAAAGACAAGATATGCGTAGGGGCCATGCACATTTCGCGAAAATATTTCGAGACTAGCTGAAATTTAAAACACTGTAGCATCGTCTGTGTGTGTCGTGATTGGGTGATTTTCTAGCAGGTACATGTTCAGTGCTACAACACCGATCACAGTAATTTATTGCGGAAACAAACGCGTGCTGAGTGGCTCGGTGAAATAAGGCAACGACTTATCTTGCAGACGGCCACCAATCACAAGGAATAAACCGCTGCTGCGGGTATACCTTGTTGCAGTCTAATCGCCTCCAACTGCCTGCCCCTAGATATGCGCGTGCTCACTTAAACGTAAATATTTACTTATTTTTGTAAATTGAACTGAAAAAAAAAATCATATCAAATATCACATACCAGCAAATATATACATTTAAATGAAAGCAAGTGTATCGCTACAAAAATAAATGCTCACAGTAATGATGGGTCCGGATTCTTCCCGGGGCATTTAAATTCGAATATCTCAAATTGTTAAATTTGTTTGTAAACCGTTACCTGAATAACTTTCCAGTATTAACTGCGCAAATAAATAAACATAATATAAATAAATAAAGTTCAATAAGGAATCTTTAGTTATTATTTTCCAGATTTAAAATATTCTTGCGTGATAAAATGACAATTAGAATTTAAAAAAAAATCCCAATCGGCACAGCCTACAGGCGCAGATAGAATTCGAAGTACATATTTATTCCGGAAAGATTTTATAAAATTCTATAAACTTCTGGAACATTTTAAGAACCTAATGTACATAACATATTTATGTTCTCCAATATTACAAAATGATTTATTAAATATTCGCTCATTTTACATGCAGTGAAAATATACGAATATTTCTAACGCAATGTATTCAGCGTTGAATAGTTTATAACGCAACATTGAATAGCTTAGAAGGAATTTCATATGATATGCCAAATAAGGTAAATATTTAATTATTCAAACATATTTTTCATCCCTTGCAATATAACTTAGTCGTATAAAATTTTTCTTTGCACCAACCATTAAGATAAAATTAAAATGGTTTAAAATGAATTCAAAGGAATTTGATATAAAGCAAGTTTTCAATTATTATAAATTTCAACCAATGTTTTTACAGTATGAATTTGTTTAATCAAAAATTGTTTCAGCCAAAGTTTTAGATGAGTTTTAGGATTAATACAATAAATTATAACGGATATGATAGTAAACCTAATAAAAAACAAAAATTTATTTTTTATTTTCAAACCTTGTTATTTTCACCCCTTGCAGTAATGGTTGTGTAAACTAAAATTTATGTTAACAATAGTTTTAGCCAATATTTAAACCGTTAAACAAAAATAAGAATGGATTTGATAGTGTACCGGGTAGGGAAGTTGCTTTATTCTCTCATTCCAACCTCAGGGTTTTTTAACCACTTGCAATAATGGTCTGTATTTTTTAAAATTGTTTCAGACAAAAGTTTTAGATAAAAATTATAAGATTTACAAACATTTTGAACGGATTCGATTGTGTGTTTACTAAGTGAGTTATTAATTTATTTTGTCCTTCAACTCTTGTTTTTTCCAACCTTTGTAGTTATGATTGGTCGCATAAAAGTATATTTCAGAACAAAGTTTTAGATAATACTAGCTGCAGTACCCGGCTTTGCCCGGGCTGAACACCGGATGATATATTGTCCGCGAGTTACAGCAAAATGGATAGCGATATGTCCAGTGTGGTGGACATTAAGAAATGACACATAATTACTCTTTGTGTATCTGTGACCTATGGTTTTCTGTTTACCCATGGCGATCGGTTGAAAGGTTTAGAAGTTGATGCGCTACAGCGCCATCTAGCGGCGAGTTACAAAAAAAATTGTTAGCATAAAAACCTTCTCCATGATAAAAACACTTCGATGTGCCAATTTTCATGGCGATCGGTCAAACGGTGTAAGAGTTTATCGACGACATACATGCCAACATCCAATTTATATATATTCTTCTATTTCGAAATTTTGGGGCTTTCACTTTTGCGGAAAGTGGATGTTCAGGACCTGGAATGGTTTGGAACACTGCATCTCGAAAGAATAGATATTTGAAATTCTTGAAATTGTCGAAATTTTGGGGCTTTGTTCCCAGAGGGGGGCGGGGGGTTCGAGGACCCTGAATGGCTCGAAAACACTTAAAATCTAAAGAGATAGATTTTTCAAATTGTTTAAACTTTCCAAATTTTGGAACTTTAACCACCTGGGGGGGGGGGGGGGGGGGGGGGTGTTGACGTTGAGGACCCCGAATGGCTTGGAAACACTCCAAATCGAAAGAGATATAAAGGAATATAAGAATGTAGGCATTTACTGTACTCCTATCTACCATAATAACAATATTGACAAATAGAAAGCTTATTACCTACCTATTAATAATTATCTAAATAAATTAATAAATAACTCTATGTTTAAGAATTTACGTACAAACATAATATTAAACTTCAAACTATACACACCAAAAAAACAACTAAGAATGTTTGTGAAACTATATTTATTTGTCATAATGTTTAAAACATTTGTAGGATTTCTTTATATGTAAAACTGTGGTGGCAATATTCCGCTTATCCAAAGGAGTATAGAAATTAATAGAGACATCGCTCCCTGTACACACCACAAATCTTTGAATTAAGTATAAAAAAAAACATAGTCCAAAATGAAACAAAAAGTTTAAATAACAACTAATTTGACAAAAAAATTATACAACTGCAATGACAATGTTAACATCCACCTGAAATTTAATAGAAGTAGGTAGGTAAGAATATATATATAATAAATTAATGAAATTAAAACATACATAAATAAAATTATCTCACACTCAACCAAACATAATGTTTAATATGAAATAAAGGAATATGGCAATTACACGTAACTATTCTAATTAATAAAAAAAATCAACTTTCCTGAAATAGTTAAATTCAAATTTTTCAACAATATATTACATAATTGATAAATAGTTCTGGTCTTCGGTCTCAGCTGCCCTAAGACTCTTGACGCTCAGCAGATAAATTATAAACACTAAACCAAACTCCTTGCAAATAAGTAGATACTGTAAAAAATATAACAATATTGACAAATAGAAAATATTAGTAGGCCCTACCTACCTATGAATAAATTTCGAAGAAACTTATAAGTTTAAGAATTTATGTACCTACATAATATTAAACTTGAAACTATCCATACAATAAAAACCTAAGAATGTTAGTGAAACTATTTTTTTTTATTTTTCATAATACCTAAAATACGTATGTTTCCAAAATGAAACAAAGTATAAATAATGACCAATTTGACAAAAAAAAATTGTACAACTCGAATGACATTGAAAACATACACGTGAAATTTAAAAAAAATTATGAGTGCCCTTGGTAGGGTGGAAAAATATATATATAAGAAATTAAATTTAAAAAATGGGTGCGTGTACTTAGGTACGCACATGTGAAGTTATACTTCTTTGGCATCATTAAAAAATAGTTTTTAATTGCATGCAAAAATATTGCGTGGAGTCCCTCCGCGTGTAAAAAGTGAAACTTCGTAATGTGTAAATGAAAATAGGAAGGGGTAGAAATTGATTTTTAGTGAAATCATATTGTATCAAATCAAACTAAAAAAATTAAGGAAATAAATTTGTAACGATTCATAGATTGATCTTCAGAGAGAGAGAGAGAGAGAGAGAGAGAGAGAGAGAGAGAGACCTATTGAATGTCTATAAAACTAACTTATTTATGAGAGCAGATTTTCATGAAATATATCATGAAATCATTCAACGATAAAACCTGTTTATTTAATTAAGCGGACGGGTTCACCCCAAGGAGAAAATAACGCAGCGAGACCTCGTGGACATAGAGAAATGACACACACTCACTATTTATGTGTCTATGAAACATGATTTTTTTCTGCAATTAAAATTGTTATATACAAAAACGGCATTGAAAATTGAAACAAATATGGCGACACTACAAACTGTCAAGAGCTTTTTTTTCTTACTCTCTACTTAGTTCCTTACAATAGCAAAACGTAACTTAATGGCTTGAAAGCTATTGCTCGGCAGACATAGAGGAATGACACTAACAGTTTGTATATCTATGACACACATTACATTTTTTAGTTTTTTTCTTAACTCAGAATCGAGATAAAATATCCAATTGTGAATCTAAACCATCCTCGAATCCCCGTTAACTCACACAAAAAATTTCATCAAAATCGGTCCAGCCGTCTAGGAGGAGTTCAGTGACATACACACGCACACAAGAAATATATATATAAAGATTTATACGGCTTACAAACAATATAAACAGATTTAATAGTTTGGATACTAAGAGAGTTAAGAAATGTTTTGTCTTTCAACCCCTGTTATTTTCCACCCGTTGCAGAAAATTTTAGTAATATAAAAATAAATTTTGGACGAAAGTTATACATAATAATTTAAGGTTTTATAATAAAACAGAACGGATTCAACAGTGTACATGCTACATAAATTATGTATATTTTTAATAATTCTACCCCCTTATTTTTTCAACTCCAACAATGTTACGTCTTTTCAAAAATTGTTTCAGATTAAAGTTTTAGATAAAAATTAAAAGATTTACAAACAATCAGAACGGATTTGATAGTGAACCTACTAAGAGAGTGATAATATTTTTAATTCTAAGCCTTATTTTTTAAAATCTTGCAGCAATGGTTCGTCCAATCAAAAATTATTTCAGAAAAAAAGTTTAAAATAAAAATGTTGAGATCAAACAAAACATTTGTACGAATTTGATGTTGTGCCTACGAAGGGAATTATGATTTTCTTTTGTCCTCTAACTCTTGTTTTTTTTTTCAATCCCTTGCAGTTATGGTTAGTTGTTTAAAAATCATATTCACACAAAAGATTTTGGCATTACTCTCACGAGTTATAATGTTTCCAACATATGTGGTACTTTCCATTCCTACAGTTATCGTATCCACAAAATTGTTATATATATACATATATATAAATATATATATACACACACTTGTGAGTCGTTGGTTTTAGGGTCTATGGACTATGAAAAGAAAAACTATATAAATCTTTTCCGAAAGTTGCACCATTTTAACGGTTGCAATAGGTAGTATTTCTTTAAAATATTCCTGAAATTATTCCCCCACTTTTCGTTAGCGGGACAGAGTTAATCATTATTGTTCACTAAAATTTATTTTAGACATGCAAAAATAACCATAGCAAAGTGTTGTAAATTTTTACATTATTTTCTTCTTCTGAAATAAACTATTTACAGACGAGTGGTTTCCAACAAAATCTTTTGTAAATGTACCACTTTTTTTTTGTGTACACGTTTGGCTGAACAGCGAGTATTCCTCTAGCGATGTCATATGCGCTCACAGATGTGGCTCTGGTGACGAGATACAATACTCGCTTATCGAAATCCGATGACGGAGCGCTGCTCTGGACGCTATCGCATGTCGAAAGCAGCGAACGTTTCGATGACGATTTCAGTGTCATTTATGTTAACTCTCTGTACTTTCGAGTGGTCTTTAGATCTCTTTGCACAATGCGTATGCGAAATAATTTTCATGTTCTCCGAAAAGTACCGTAGGCTATATCAGATAGTTTAAAGGACCTATTGCATTTAATTTTTTTATAACGTCATACAAATTCCTGCACGGAAAAAGCATAAATATAATTTTTTTTTCACTAACATGTAAATATTTATGAATAGCCATTCTAAGGTTTTAGGTAGATGTCGGAGAAATACTACCTATTGTAGCCGTTACCATGGTCCGACTTCCAAAAAAATTTTATATTGTTTTTCTTTTCATGGTACATAGTCCTCAATCCATCGTCAACTCAAAAGTTTATATATATATATAAACTTTTGAATTTATATATATATTTATATCACAATTTTGTAGACTCTTTAACTGCCGTTATTTTTCACAAATCACTTCCAAACTGATAAATAAAATCTAATTGTGGAAAATCACGGTCGAGTTCGTTTATGGGCAATTTCAGACAAAACGTGTAGAAATGAGGTTTTTTTTAAAAAAAACTTAGAAATCACTCAAACTCCCCTAATATAGAAAATATCACATCAGTTGAACGTATTATAACTCGTAGGAGTAATACCAAAATCTTTTCTCAAAAAACATTTTTGATACGACCAACCATAATTGCAAGGAGTGGAAAAAAACAGGGGTTGGAGGACAAAAAAAATCTTAGCTCTGTTCGTAGGTACACCATTTAATTCGTTCAAAGTAGTAGTATACAAATTATGTCCGAGCCCTGGCTTCTGGCTGTGGTGCTTGGTGCCGATCGAAATCTTGTATTGTGACTTCACGGCGGCCATTTTGGATGACCTTGATCTTGACCCCAGTGGTCATCTTGGTTCCACCATTTTGAATTCCGCCATTTCGTTTTCCGTATTCATTGTTACAGATGACAATGAAATTATCCCTACATTTACAAGTTAAGCGCAGCACTTCTACGTTATGGAACTAAACGTACGATGCCAATTCTTAAATTATTGTTTCTATATTTTTGAATTTTAAAAAAAGTAAGGTTAATCGTAGGAAAGTCATAAAGTTAATATATTTTTAACAATGAACGGTTTCAGTTTTGAAGTTAATGATCTCTAATATCGTAATACAAACGGTTGTAAAAATGTGTTTTTATAAATCTTTATTATATTTTTTTAACTTTAAAATAAATTGATTATGCTACAACATATTACATATAACGGTAAAAACTTCAAATATCCGATACTGTTAAGATCTTAATCAAACGGTAACCTGTTTCATGCTTAGGCCCTATGTCTTATGAGTTACGAAAGGATTTGGTCGGGTGCTAATCACAATCAATGTGAAATCCTCGTTAAATGCGTGTTACATATCAACCATGAATTAAAAGCAATCCAAAGCTTAGATAATCTCTAAAGTTTACATGCCCAACCCTCGTCAAGACTATAGGTTATATAAATACCAAAAATGTAGTATAGTTAATCGAAACAATATATAATTATATTGGTAATACCTTACCACACAGCCGTTCTGTTCAGTTTTGAGTGATAATAGCTTCAGAAAATCATTTTTTTTTTATGATTTGTGAGTTTAGATGTAAAAGTGTCGCTGTATTTATTAAAAAAATTTTAGTTACTGTCTATTATGATTCTTTGATTGAGATGAAATATTTACACAAATGATTTCAGTAAAATAAAAAATACTGTGTAATTTTAAATTTTTAGTTATATGCTATACATATGATATATATTAAATATATATATTAAAGATTCATATTTAACTACCAATAATAAATAAAATATGTTATTACTAATAAAAAGGAACAAGGAGAGACAATATCAGTTAATTGCAAATCTCAAAATTATATATATACATATATACGTGTGTGTGTTTGTTTTCAGCTCATTTAGAAAATATATTGGTCTCATGTTGCTTGATTATTTTTGAAACGATATACAAAATTGAATAATGATTGATGTATCTTTTATTGTCAACAGGTTATTAATTGAATCATAGATCTGGATTGCCATCCAAATCGGATGACTGAAGATCCAATTCAAAGAACATAATGACCTCCAAGTTTGGCGCAAGAAACCTTAAAATGTTCGTGGAGGAAAGACACTTTAAATGAAAGAACAAATGTTTTATTGCCAAAATTACAGAAAAATATCAAAAAATTAATTTAAATTTTTTTTGCAATCATATTACAGATGGCTTGAGATATTGGTAGTATTATTAATATGTTAATAAAAAAATATCATACATTTTTCATATTTTAAATGAAGACTTAAGTAGAAACTGAACGAAGTTTATATGTGTTTTTCGTGATAGTACACTAAAGTTAAACAAAGCAAGAGATGCATTATGTGCGGGAGTTACTTAAATGGTTTTGAAAATCCAATAAAAAGTAAATTTCAAAATTAAAAATTAAATTTTAGTGTGGGTGTTGAGTGGTGGCGTTGAAGAAGATAAATACAGTATTATTATTTCCTGACGAGCACGTCGAGTGAAAGTCCCTTCAGATATAAATAGACAGAGTTCCTGCTTAGCGGGCAAACCGGTAGCCGCCGGTCGCCAGCAGGTCCGAGCAAGTCGCAGCATGTTGGGACCTGTCCGCGCGTGTCCGAACCTGCTCCGGGCCATGCTGCTGCTGGCGGTCCCGGCGGTCGGCGCCAACTCGTCGCGCGCGTGGCGCGTGCTGCCCATCGAGGACTGCGGCGGCAACGCGACCAACTCCTCGGGCGAAGGGGTTTCGTGCCTGGAGCACGCGCCCTCCCTCACGTCCTCCTCCGCGACCAAGGCCGCGGTGCTGGCGGTGCTGGCGTTTCTGTCGCTCGTCGGCAACGCGTGGACCATCTGGAGCATCCAGCGGGAGGGTCGCGCGGTGGCCAGGCGCCACGTGGGCGCGGTGTACGCACTCATCCTGCACCTCTCGGTCGCCGACCTGCTGGTGTCGGTGTGCTGCCTGGGCGGCGAGGCGGCCTGGAGCTACACCGTGCAGTGGCTGGCGGGAGACGCCGCCTGCAAGCTCTTCAAGTTCCTGCAGATGTTCAGCCTGTACCTCAGCACCTTCGTGCTGGTGCTGATCGGTGTGGACCGGTTCGTCGTCGTGCGCTACCCCATGAAGTCGCTCGGCACATCGGGCCGGCTCAACAAGGCCATCGTCTTCTCCTGGGCGCTCAGCTTCCTGCTCAGCACCCCACAGGTAAGACATCTGTGGCATGTAATCTCTTATACTCGATAGTCTGTGCTCACTTTTCAAACTATTTCATCGCATCTCTATTAAAAACTTCATTTAAATTTTGCAAAGAAAATTGGTTACAACTATCCATTCTTTGTAAATTTACAGATATATTGGTATATTTTTGAGGATCTAGGTACTCAGTTTAATTACTTCCTTTGGGTATCTCAATAATGATCATCTATGTGTTTTAACAAAACCTTCAAAAACTGGTTTTATCTACAACAGAAACACTTATTTTCTTTCCACGTGTGTAGCCTAGCATAGTTTCTACAAATACCAAATTATTAGGTGACACGAATAAACTTTAGTTTATTTAATATGCTTTCTTTGTAGAAAAGTATGTAAATTTTCTGTAGTATTTAAGTGAAGCTTTTAACTAGGTGCATGCTCGTTTTTAATTAAACTTTTATTTAATGCATGTTTTTCTTTGTAAACACTAGTTAAAATGTAAGTAAACAATGGCGTTTTAGCGTAACTTTACTTCACTAATTTTATTTAATTTATGAAAGAATATTTCCCATACATTCCAGAAGGTAGAGTTTTAATATTTTGCTAAGGTTGGCTAGAATTTTCTCGTAATGAGCACAGATATGGCGACTTGACATACCCACCCTCTGACGTCACAGCGTCACTTGACACACGAGGATATGAAAGTAACCGTGGGGCACAAAACAGTTGCTGCCTAATGCCGCATATGGCCGCAAGGAAGCATTTAATATTTTTAATGTCAAACTTTTAAATAATAGGTACAATGTGGTGTAATAACTCATTATAAGAGTTTATATTTTACGCTTGAAACAGCATTTCATACATTTTAGAAACATCGAAAGTTTTAAATATAGAAAATTTAAGTGTCCAGAGACGACCGCCCAAGAGCAATTCTCAGCGTACATGTGCGTGTGCTCAAAACACTTCATCGCTGCAGATTGCATTAGAGTTGACTGCGGTGTTAAATTTTTAAAGAAGAATACAGTGCCAAGTACTTTTACGTTCACATCGCCTTGGAAACTAAGCCCTTCCACACAGAAAACGTCGTTGCAAATCAAGTGTAAGTAGGCCTAGAACATGAAAAGTGCTCATGTCCTAGAATGTTTTTACTAAACAAAAACGCTTTCCTGTTTTTTTTTTTTTTTTTTTTTTTTTACAAATTGTTAACATTTATATCAATAAAAATTAAACACTGCAAGTAAAAAAAAAGTTTTTATAGGACAGCATAAAGGGCCTGACACAACTCGATAGTCGGTAACAGAAAAAATAAGTGTAACGAATCAGTTTGTAAGGTTTGTGCGGATTCATTTTTCAAGATCCTAAAATTATACAGTGCATAAGCTGAATAAAAACACAGATAAATCGTGAAAATTGTACACGTCAAACACCTGTAGCAGGGTGTATAATTATTAATAATGGAGGGTAGTGGTTTAAGCGTAACCATAGAGCTATGTCTGAAAATGATATATCTGACTTTAATATAACTACATTAATTATTGTTTTCTTTTTCGGTCTTTTTCTAGTTTTAAATGTTTTTACCTCACTATTTCCCTGGACCTTATTGCCCTTCCAACTATTAAGCATTTCAGAATCCAGTAGGAATTTCAAAAGACATTTTTTTTTGGGGGGGGGGGAAGTGGTTATTAAAGAACATTAGAAATACTCAAATATACCCTTTTATCATGAAAAGACTGCGATTTTTTTTTTTCAATTATCTAATCAAATATACGAATGCCTGCAAATGCATAATGGACCGGGGGTAAATATTTGTATTTTTTTTAGTAACATTTACTTCCCAGTAAATAAAATTAGAGCAAGCACCATTTTTGAGCCATCAGAATTTATCTCTATAGTAGTGAATAAGGAGTTGCTATATTCAATGTTATGGGAGTTAAAATTACATTGAAATAACCATATAGTTTTTCAAGCCATTATAAACAAATTTAGGCTTTAATAACACTATGCAACATGCTTTTTATGATAATCTGATCTTAGGTGTTTCTAAATATATTTTTTGCGCTGATTCCAGATCTGCAATCCATTTTTTCCTATGCTCCAATGCCTTTCTGGTCTGAAAAAGGCAGCAGCTCTAGTGGAGATCCTCTCAGGGCCAAGACAAGTGCCGTAGCCTTTTCTTATTCACCCCAACCATTTACTTCTGTAGCTGCCTCGAACTATCTTCTGTACACTGTCCACGAAGATTGACCATCAAAGGTGGGTGGCTTGAATTTTGAGTGGCTGTTGGATGTTCCCTCCCCCTTAACATTCTCGGAGTAACTCTTCTGGCTTGCAGCAGCTGTATCTTCCTTAATCATCCACCGGCACTCCTTGGTTACAGCTGCTACATGCTGTTCGGTGGTCTGCTCGAGCTGAGCATGCTGTTGTGCCATCAGTTCTACATGTTCAACTAGCTGTTGCTCCTGTCTGGCAAGTTGTTCTTGTTGCGCAAGATGCTGCTTGAAACACTATACTTTACTCTGGAACTGGATGGTTGTTTCGACGATCTCTTCATTTCTTCTTAGTTTTTCTTGATGTACTATATATCTGTCTTTATTGCATTCATCTCTTATTGGAAATTATTCATTTCATTCTTAATATCTTCTTGTCAGTTCTTAATTTCATTCTTTATCGCTTATTGGCGGTTTTTATTTTAAATCTTCATATCTTCTTGGCAGTTCTTCATCTCATTCTTCATCTCTTTTTGGCTTTTGTCACTTTTATTCTTCATATATTTTTGCCTCTTTTTATATATATTTTTTAACTTGACTAGGAAAACCATTACATACTTAAGATGTCGGCATCCATCTTTCTTGACCACAAACACTTCCAGTCTGTCACTATCACTATTGTCCTACGATCTACTGTGTAATTTGACCTACGAGCTAACCTAAACTTCTACTGAAAACTAACACCAACTTTACTTCAACTGCACTCAAAATAAATACAGTTCCTGGCCCTAATTTTAATACTAAAAATACTAATTCTATTATTTTTCCTAATTTTCTATTAACAATTCAAAAATTATTTAGTTATTGCTTTCCCACTTATGACACCCAAATGTTACGACCTAAGTGGGAAAAACAGGGGTTCGTAAGAGATAGCCCAATAAGGTTTTATTAGTTTTTTAATTACTATTATAAACATTACTAATGAATAATTGTACTTTAAAACGTCCAACCACCATTCACTGGCACTTAAAAATGTTTATACACAGTCTCGCACCACTCAGTCGCACTCTGTCGATCCAGTCGATCCGCGTCGCGCCACTCTCGATGGGGTCTCTCACCCTCTTGGCAGATGTCGCACTTCTCCGAACTCTCGGAACTTGCTCGGAACTCTCGCGGAAGCCAGCGTCGCTGCGTATACAACTGTGGCACCATCGTTGAACCGACGGGAGTGGCCGCGACGAGTCCCGTCATCTTGGGCCAACCCGACGCCCGAAAAGTCCAGAAAGGCGACGTTTATTCACGTCACTCCTCGCGATGGCCTCTGTAAGCCCGGGATTCCCTGGCTGCTAAAAGTGGCAATAGCCCGAGGCGGAACGATGCTTGGGGAGGGGCGCGGAGAGGGGTATAGCGAGGACCTGTGTAATCCAGCCAGGCACGAGTGGCATGTCTTACGTCAATGGACGGCGCGTGACTTCAGTGGCCGTGCGGGGCCGCCAGCCAGCTCCGAACCCGCAGTCTTGTCTCTCGCGTTCTTAACAAAATAAATACAGACAGTGAAGCAAAACATTACATTTCGGAACAATTTGGGGCAGTTTTTAATATTTATTGTTTTAGCTTTTGCGAGAAAAAACAATTCAAACACCAATCTTCTAAAAACATGTGACGCTGTAGCAACGTAGTTAAGATTATATATATCGTTTCCAATGACCTTTCTGTTAACAAGACGTTAAAGAGAGAGAGAAAGAGAGAGAGAGAGAGAGAGAGAGATGATGTATTGGGCAGCAAGCTTCGCCGCGCCAGTGCGAGGCAGGAGTGTGAAATGAAAACGGCAACAGCGAGATAGATGACATTTGGCAAATGCGCTCGACTGGCTGAGTCACGGACCTTGGATAATCCTTCGCAGGCTTCGCTCTGGATGGGTAGAGAAATGTAGGCTTTATAAGTAAGGCATTGTTTATTTCGCGAAAAGATTCGAGATCAGTTTTATGTTAAAACACGGTAGAATCGTCTGTGTTTCGTATTTGGTTCAGTTTCTTTCAGTTCCATTACCGCTGTCGGCACATCTACTGCAGCCATTCTGTGCGGAAAGCAAACGCGTCCTTGAATGGCGTGGCCAAATAAGGCAATGGCTTCTCTCGCAGACGATCGCCAATTACAGCGAAGATACCTTTGGCGCGAGTAAAACATTTTGTAGCGTAAAGAGTTTAAGTTTTTTTTTCGCGAAAAACACATGCCCCTAAAGTATACGCCATATAAGAACATAAACTGATTGGTAGACATAATATTTACTGATGTGGGCTTAGAATCCACGAACGTTTGCGTAACCGAGTCAGTCTTAGGTGTACATTGGTCGCTGAAATATTCAAATTTCTCTCCTGGTCGCAAATGATCCGGTAAGAGGATTTGAAGATATTTATCAGTCGTTGGCTTCTGGTCCTTCAAGGAGTGTCAAATAACCTATGCCTCAGTAATAGGGGTCATTCTGTGTACCTAGTAACATTTAAAGTCGAGGCTGTCGCCAAGTGTTAACGGGAAATTTTCAGGTCCGTACTTAACAACATATTTAATTACTGTTTCCAGCTTTCACAGCAACACGATGGGTGTTTTTTTATTGCCTATTGTAAATTGTTATAAAGCTCACTTTCAAACCAGGGTAAAGGAAGCAGAACAAGTCGCGGGTTTGAAGCCAGAGTTCTAGCTTCGTCCACTCGAGGTTTCGCAGAACATAAAAATGTCAGGAGTCAGCCAGATGACTCCAAATAGTGTTATGCTTTGCGTCTGTGAGGAGGGTGAACTTAATCAACAGGCCAAATTTAACTATCCTTGATATTTAATTCCAAGCCGATAGATAGAGCACGTTTCATAACAAATAAACGCGCTGTATAAAATACGCCTCTTTCCTTATCACAACATATCTGAAACAGCCACAAAAATTCGTTAATCCAGGAGCAAGAAAATGTCATAAGAAGCGTGCGCAATAAATAACAAGCAGTTAACATGAGTGTATTGCCATTACAATTACTTTCTGCTATCTGTTCCACGGAACTTTACCTCAATATAAGACGTTTAGAAGCTCGCTGTACCTACAAGCTTGTTTCTCGTATGCTAAGCATGCTAATTGTGAACATCAAAATTAGCATTTGACAAAATCTCAATGCAAGGCCACTGAATATCGAACATTTAATCTGTGGCTACCATTAACCTTAGTTTATTAACTAGAGTTTGTACGACATTACACGTAATAAAGTTAACACCCATGGCATGACTAGAAAAAAATAGTTACTTACAAATAAATTACATAAAGTAATGACAAATTTTAGTCATTTAATTTACCACGGACCCTGTGCAAACGTAATCCGAGTACTAGACAACGACTAAAATAACTCAACAGATGAAGCAAAGGCTTCTTAATTCATGGGGCAATGCTAACAACACGTAAATTGAGCAAACCCAAAAATGGCCTTAAAGAAATGAAGCGAATGGGAGTCAACCAGGGTCTTAACGCCCTAGCGTTCCAGACAGCCACGCGGACAGCCCACAGAACAAAGCTCACGTTATGCCGGGCAGACTTGGCAAAGTCAACATAAGTGTGAGCCAAAACACAAAACTCGTCTCCAAAGGCAATCATGCTCATAACCGGAGCACGTGAAACAAGGCAAAGTCAACGTGGCACGACTAAACGAAAGAGCAGTTAAACCAACTGCACTTCGCCGTTGTGCTACAAGTTAAACTTTATGTGAATTCAGATGGTATGCTGCACGTTGCCAGGACGAGATCTACTCAGCTTAAAATCGACACGGTGCGGTGGTCAGGCGCGGAGGGGAAACAGTTACCCTGCCAAACTAAAAGGAGGGGATAAAGAGGGGAAGTGTCTCTCGGCCAGACGAAGCTCGCTGAGGCCAGGCGGGCGATTCAAATCTGCAGGCCGTTGTTTCATGTTCATTCAAGAAATTTGAAAAAAAAAATTAAATGCAAAGTATTAACTTTGTAAAGTAAGTAAATATTCAATTTATCGCTGAAAATGGATTTAAATAACCACCTTATTTTTAAGACTTAAAAAGAATTCATACCTAAGAATCAAATAAAAGAGTGATTTTCATTGCTAGATATTAAAAATAACCATAAAAATTACTTAAGAAAAATTTAAATATAAGTAGGTATTAATTTAAGATATAATGAAATATTTTGCTCTTTAGCCAGTTAGTCAATATCACTGATCTAAAACACAAGATTAAAAGAACAACAATTTTTAATAAATATTTAGTGTAGGCTACATAAAATCAAGGAGTTTTTTGTATCCATCATTTTTTCAACAGGCGTCTTAGACGCCTTACAACTCCCTTATGTTATATACTTCACGAGGAATTCTTATGAACGTGAATAAAAATTAAATTTAAGTATATAAAAAAAATAATTCGTAAAGTGATACCGCCGGAAACATTATTTTACGCAATTGCAATTACTACTCTAGCCTCATCCATATGTCCTCCGCGAACTGAAGTTGAAACGTTACTCGTCCTAAGCTTACTTGGGTCGACTCCGGGGAAGGAATTAATAACGCGGCCGAGTCTGTGACTATAAAGATTGCTTCTTGACGACAAACGGAAGGTGTAGAACTTGAAAGTTACAAAATTTAAGTCATTGTGACTTGAGCTGTTCGTGTTAATCGTGTGTCGTAATATTTATAGTTTGTTTAAAATGGTTTTACGTCGCATGGTTAAGCATAGCGGATTAAGGCAACTGCACCACTTCGATACCGTCTAGGTGTTCATAAACGTGTGTCATATTATTTGTGAGTCGGGATCTAACCCACGACCTTTTCCACATGAGGGTGAACAGTTACCGCCACTAAGGACTTACAGTAATACCAGATTTCTTGATACCTATGTGTTTATGCGCAGAAGTGATGGAAACCATGAAATTTTTATTGCATTTACTTACAATCGATCAGGTGTAAGAACAATAAGTTTATTGGTTATTATTAGTTCATATATTGCAAAATGTTGGTTGGTAAAAACGAAATAAAATGAAATCTTTTAATGTCCAGTGTAAAACTGCGACAGGTTATTTACAAGTTATATCGTAGGTCCACATGTTAAAGTTAATTTTTCAAACTATCAACTGAATTGTGTGCGTTTAGTTGAACAGAAAAAGTTTTATTTTTAAAATATGAATCACCTTTTGTTTTTATTCAATACTGCACTCGTTATAAACAGGACACTAATACGTTAATATGTGTAAGCTTAATTTAACAAATAATTAAACGCCTATGCACCACTATCGCTGAAAACGGTTTTACACAAATAATACGCGTTAAACTACTGAAACATTTTAAGATCTAGTGTGAACTATTCATTAAAAAAATTAATTCAATCAATCTTGTGGAACAAGGAACACCTGCAAATAAAAAAAAATAGTTTCCTTTAAGATAAAATACCGGTTACAGCCATGTTACGTCAGGTGTCCCAACCTTTCTTGAAGTAATTTATTGTCTTTAATAGTAGCTTTGACTGCTGTATAAATCACCAAACATCTTAATATCTTAATAAATGTACATGTAAAATACAGAAAACGTTTTAATGTGTTGATATTTATGATGATTTTCTAAATTGCACAATTTTCTACACATCAAACTATTACTTTATTATACACTGTAGTTTTAATTAAAGAGAAAAGAAACAAAACTTTTTAATAAACCTAATTGCCATCATTCGTTAAATTATATATGAATGAAATAATTTAAATACACATAAAGACGCAAAAATGTAATTGTGCAATGTTATTGCCTCTGCTATGAGAACCTACTAGAAATGCAAATATACTTATTTAGTATTTTTATATCAACGTTCGGTTCATTGCGAAGAAAATTACTTTAAAATTTCCTCGTGCGTTGTAATGCATGTAAATTTCGCCTCATTATCACTGCGTAGAACCTGTGGGTGAGTAATTGCAGAAGTACTCCATTTTCCATCTGAACACGATTAATAATCTTAACAGGCATGTACCCAAGGTATAGTCAAATTATTTACTTTACATTAATTTATATTTAAATAAAATGCATGTTATTTTTACAATTCGCAGTGATTTATTTATTTTTATCTGACGTGCGGGCAGCAAATAAATTCCGCGATTTCCTCGCTAATAACGGAAACTGGCATGCCAATAATGAGCAAGAATCTTTACCTTAGGTTTTACCTTAGAAAGGTTAAAAGTCTATATGAAATCCTTTAAACGCAGCAAAGAACACATGGAAATATTTGTGATACGATTTCAGAAACTATTTATTGTTACTTGTAGAGCCTGAGGAAAAAAAATAGTTTCTAAATATTCGGCTTTTTGAGCGAAAGTCAGTAGCTTACTGCTTCTCGGCATGACAAAAAGTCGGAGTAATACATTTTTTTGAAGACGTGTTTTCAACTCAGAAACCGGTCAAAAATAAAGTGCCGCATTACAACCAGCAGGTTATTTCATTAAATAAGCTGAGAAATTTTTTCAATTAAATCCCTAGCCAAAGATTTACCATACTTTATAGTAGGGAGAAGATTTAAAAAATAAATAAATAAAAAACAAACTGGCGAGGAATTTTCTTTTAGTCTTCGCTCTTACCTCAAATTTATATTATAAAATTTGATTTGTGTTCAGCTATGGGTTAACTCCAATTTTTCTTAAATACAAATATATAATTCGATTGTTTAAAAGAGTAAATCGCAGATTAGATCTTTTAAATCCGAGGTATTTATTTAATTAAAGATAGGATCTTAACTGCCGGGGATAAAATAGAATTTGAGAAAAATCTGGAATTGTAGGTTTTTGAAAAAAAAGAAGGAAAAATATTATATTCTTTTTAAATAGCCAACACGTTAAAATTTTTAGAAGTCAACTTTTTTATCTAGTATGTTTGATTACGTACTAATTACAAATTCTAAATTCACTATAGCTGGTAGCATATATAAATATTTCCTTGATAGATTATGTAGGGATAAATTGTGTACCTAATCTTGGTCAACTACACATGTACTAGTATATGTGTATATATATACATGCACTAGTATATGTATATATATATATTAATTTCAAAAATATTTTCCCTCGAATATCAAATATTTCAAATAAAAAATAGTAAATGGTAATAGAATATTTAGGAATTTTATTGGCATTTTCACATTTGTGATAGAACTTAAGCACAAGCTATTGGACGTTAAATCACTGATATCACCACTTTCAATTGATCAATTTATTAACAATTATATAATTTACAAATTTAATTTTCTTACTATTGAAAGTACTATTGTCTAATACTAATTTATTTAGCAGTTCAGTACTGATATGCTGTTGGCGTGGTGGCCCACTGCCCAAGTTTTTTTTTTGTGGGGGGTGGGGTGGGGGGGGGGGGGGGAGAGCAAAATGACCTGAATGACCTGAGAGCCGAATGTTGGCTAGTCGTAAGAAAAAAAAATCAAATACAGCAAATATACAACTGTTTTTTAAGTGCGATTCTGAAATATCGATTTTCTCCTATGGTTTTTGCCACGTACCGTGTCTAATCTAAAAATTCAACTGTTCTCGTAATAAGCACTATTAGTCAACGTAAAACTATGCCAATGTTGTTTTATTAACAATAGTTTGCAACAAACTTCATCTGATTCTCAGTGTTCCGTATAAAAACATCATGTTATGATTTACAAGTGACATTTGGGAAATGAGTGGCTCCGGTTAAACTTCTAGGAAGAGTAAAATGTCAAAAACTAACACGACATTGACTATAATAGTGGTCTTCGAACTGCGTCCCATCGGGTGATATTTTGCGTTTAAAGGAGAATGTTTCAGCGAACATTATTTCTGCTTAAAATCTCCTCAAGTTCAAGATGAACCGCGTCCGATAGCTCTTTAGTGACTTTTCATTCCCTATAGAATGCTTTTGTAACTCTGCTGGCGTACTTTCTGTGTACCCCTACCCAGAGAGCAGTAAGGACTGCTACGAGAGCCAACATTTCTTTTTTTTTATTCTCTCAGTTGGTAGTTGCAGAGGGAGACGTGGCCGGGGGCCAGGCCGAGCTTAGGGAATACACAGATGGAGCTTAAGGTCCGATTCTGGGCGAGGGGGGTGAGGCCAAAAATGGGAGGGTGATTTCAGTGTACTAAACGTACCAAAATGGCGGCCATTTGTTTACAAATGTATCAGTAGCTGTATTGAAGGCTAAATGGGAACAAAATATAAATTCATATAATTACATTTGTACTATGAATATTAGTTATATATATATATAAACATATCAACCATTAATATTTCAACCTAATTTTCTTCCGAACAGCCTAAATACAGACGTTAATAAAAGCATGCTAGGAGAGATGAAACAAATATAAACAAACGTCAGCTATATTGGTGTGTGAAAATAAGAAGGAAAAAAAGGGGGCGGGAAGGCTTCGCGTCTGACGGCTCATGCTCCGCCTGGAGATGTAGCGGCCGGGCGCGGAGGCAAACAGCCACGCTCGGGGTCAAGGTGGACCGCGGAGCGCCCGGCCTTTATCGCGATGGCCGCGGACACATGCCCGCCGGCACGAGCGCAGTGTTGTCACACCTGCCCGTGTGGGGAAAACAACACGTGCAAGTTCGGCCACATCTCATTCTCCTCTGAAATATCCCGCAGCATGTTTATTCATCAAGACAATCTGGAAAAAAAATAACACCCCTTCTGACACTGGGAATTAAACGATCTCTGTGCTTTCCTCTAATTCAGACAGATTTTTTTAAAAAATATATACTGTTGTTGTATCGTGTAGGACAGATGGTTAAAAAAATTCGTATGTAGGCCTACATATTTATAACGATTTTTATTTATATTCTCTAGGGTTTTATTTAAATTAACTTTAAACACTTGTGAAGTGTCTCATCATTTATTCACTCAAAACGAAAAAAAAGGATCGTTTTCCCAATTGTAATTTATTTTCCATGATATTATCACGGAATGTGACTAAACTTACGATCTGGCAACACTGAAGCGAGGCCGCAATGTCTATAGCGAACTCCACAGGGGCATTTATCTACACCTTTAACATTATCTATCTTAGCACTGAAAATACTTGTCGAAAATATTAAGGATTAAAAAAACCTTGCTTCTCTTGAATTTTCTTTTTTTATGATTTACATTTCTCTAAGGCCACAAATATTTATGGTGTCGGGACTTTAAATCTCATTGTGTCAACAATTTATAAATATTGCTTTTAGATAACATACACCAGCAACACGTGTTTACAATAGTAAAGATTGGATGAAACCCGATATGTCATTTCCGTTGCAAACGTTAAAGAATCAGATACGATACACTCATTTTTAAATATTTCTTGTCCATAAACTAATTTTTTCCAATATGCTTTATTAAGTTACTAGCTGCAGTACCCGGCTTTGCCCGGGCTGATCACCGGGTGATATATTGTCCGCGAGTTACAGCAAAATGGATAGCGATATGTCCAGTGTGTTGGACATTAAGAAATGTCACATAATTACTGTTTGTGTATCTGTGACTTATGATTTTCTGTTTACCCATGGCGATCGGTTGAAAGGTTTAGAAGTTTATGCGCTACAGCGCCATCTAGCGGCGAGTTACAAAAAAAATGGATAGCATAAAAACCTTCTTCATGATAAAAACATTCAATATGCCAACTTTCATGGCGATCGGTCAACGGTGTAAGAGTTTATCGACGTCATACATGCCAACATCCAATTATATATATTCTTATATTTCGAAATTTTGGAGCTTTCACTTTTGCGGAAAGTGGATGTTCAGGACCTCGAATGGTTTAAAACACTCCATCTCGAAAGAAATGATATTTGAAATTCCTGAAATTTTCGAGATTTTGGGGCTTTGTCCCCAGAGGGGGAGGGGTGATTTTGAGAACTCTGAATGGCAGGGAAACACTAAAAATCGAAAGAGAATGATTTTTGAAATTTTCTAAATTTTTGGGCTTTGTCCCCCGAGAAGGGGGGAGGGGATTATGTTGAGGACCCCGAATGGCTCGTAAACACTCCAAATCGAAAGAGAATAGGCTTTAGAAATTTTGGAAAAAATTTTTATTATTGGGTCTTTGACTCCTTGTGGGGGGAGGGTAGTTTGAGGACCCCGAATGGCTCGGAAACACTCCAAATAGTAAAAAGGTATACTTAAATTTAAGAAATTTTTGAAAGTTTTAGTAATTTTGGGGTTTTGCACTCCCCCCCTCCCTCAAAATTGAGTGGGAAGTCGACTTTGGGTAAAAGTTCCACCATGCCCCAGACACTTTAGTTCGTAATGACTTAATTTTAATACAATTTCCTCTAATTTTTCGAAATTTTGTGGCTTTCACTGTTGTGGAAGGGGATGGGGTGGAGGTTAAGGACCTGGAATGTTTCGGAACACTCCATCTCGAAAGAAGTGATATTTGAAATTCCTAAAATTATCGAAATTTTGGGGATTTTTCCCAGAGGGGGGCGGGGGATTCGAGGACCCTGAATGGCTCGAAAACACTTAAAATCGAAAGAGAAAGATTTTTAAAAATTTTTAAACTTTCGAAATTTTGGGGCTTTAACCACTTGGGGGGGGGGGGGGGGGGGGCGAATGGGACGGAAACACTCCAAATCGAAAGAGATATAAAGGAATATAAGAATGTAGGCATTTACTGTACTCCTATCTACCATAATAACAATATTGACAAATAGAAAAACTTATTACTTACCCATGAATAATGATTTTTTTCTGCAATTTAAATTGTAATATAAAAAACGGTATTGAAAATTGAAACGAATATGGTGACACTACAAACTGTCAAGATCTTTATATTTTTCTTACTCTCTACTTAGTTCCTTACAATAGAAAAACGTAACGTAATGGCTTGAAAGCTATTGCTCGGCAGGCATAGAGGAATGACACTAACAGTTTGTATATCTATGACACACATTACATAAAATTAAAATATATTTTTCTAACCCGTTCAAAGATTATTTTTTTAGACAAAAGATAGCCTATGTCCATCCCCAGGATATAATCTATCTCTTTGCCATATTTCATTTCGATCCGTTCAGCCGTTCAGCCGGGAAAAGGTAACAAACAGACATACAGACAGACAGACATACAGAGTTACTTTCGCATTTATAATATTAGTATTGATTCACAAAATATAACAGTAGTGGTAGGAAATAATATGCAACATAATAAAATCTCTGTTAAGTTGTTAGATTGGGTATGAGCTAAAATTCCAGAGTTTTTAATACCGCATCCCGGGAAACCCGTGACGTGCGTAAAAACCACGGGATCCACAAAGCTGCGAGACCGGTTTCAAGTCAAACCCGTATCGTGATCAACTCAACACGTCGAGTTATGAAACACGTCATTATCACCGTTACGTGGAGCGCGTCACTTGACCCCAGGAAGAAAAAAAATAGTCCTACAAGTTACCTGTAATAAGTTGTGTGACCTAATTACATCATAATAGTAGCACCACCATAATTTTACTCGATTTTACAGTTGAAAAACGTTAAATAAATTTCTCACAGAAGGTCGTTCAATCCCGCCATTAAGTTTATCGACCTTAATGTCCACAAACCGTTAAAACAATTAACCAAAATGACGTAATTCCTCATACGCAGTGGATTACGTTATACTAAATAAGCGTATTAAGTAATGTGTACTGTAACTGTATTCTATAAATTCTAATTTACAAAATTTACAAATAAAATTTTTAACTTAGATTTATTACAACATTTTTTATGTGGTTAGAAAATTTAAATTTTCATTCATACAATCATACAATCCTGAACTGTAAACAATTCTGCGAATTAAATGTCATTAAAATTTAAATTAAGGTTATTACGTGCAAAAAAAAGTGAAAGCTTTTCGGTGAAAATATGGTCGATCTGCCACAACTGATTATGTAAGCTATTTGTGCTTATGAACGCTAAACAACGTTATTTCCCACAATTTTCTTTTACTTAAGGCAAAACATTAAAAACAAGTTTTACACACATTTCTTACACCACAAAAATATGAATTTAAATAAATATATTTACACATACATATATTTAACGTACTGGATACACCAGTAATTAAATAATATTGAAATCTCATTTTAAAAGTTTTTATTGAATCACATTGTTTATAAAGTTATTTATAACTTATGTGTGCTTGTTTTGTATTATTTTTTTTTTTGGGGGGGGGGGGGGGGAATCAGCAGAATCACATGTGGTTAACATTAAAAATTAAAAACCAATACCAAACATGTTAGAATGTTGTGTCCTGATTATTGATTTGTATATTGTATGTTATTTGTGGCATAAAAAACACACAAAATACACATGTGCAATGATTCAATCTATTTTGGTTTGTTATATAACAGGATCATAAACATCTAAACCTTAGCTATATCTTTAAAACCACTGCTCTAAATGAATTAAATTAAGAAGGATAAAATATAAATTATAATTTTTAAGCCTTCGTTTTTCAATTTCTTCAGTAGTAGTATAAAACTTTCCTGTAGATGTGGCATGAGACGGAATAGATAGGTCAAAACTGATAACACACGTTACTTCAGCACTACCTGTTCTTTTGTTTACAGATGCTAATTTGACTTCTCCAGCATGAATATCATTATAGTCTTGACTAGTGATTCAACTTGACACAGATGTATAAAGTAGAACACGTATGTTCTCTTGTTCAGGTACCGGTAATCTGAAAAGGAAAAAAAAAAAAAACGAACTATAAATCTAACCCAAATATCAAAACAAACATAGTCTGACAATCTCACAGCCTTATGTATAATTCATTGATCATAAAATGCAGTGGGCATGGACAGTGGACGCTAATCACGCAGCTGACGGGTAAGGGACGAGGGAACGCAGCCTTGGACGTACATATTTAATGGCTAAGGACTTCACACTCTCCCCCCCCCCCCCCCCCCGAGATTTCCGGCGTAAGAGTTTGAATTTAAAAAAAAATTGTCCATCCATGGTTCATCGATTGATAACATTGTTTCGTTTACTAAGAAAAAAAAAACAAAGCTCGGAAACAGACAGGGGTTAAAAACATTAACGCACCTTTACATTTAAACATTTTCAATTATATAAAAAAAATCACAATATTGCTCTAAGTACTGTTACACTTTGAAGTAGATTCCCCTTCCTTCCACAGCAACCCGCGGGCAGCCTACACATAATGTACAAACTATGGCACTCTTACAATAACATTTACGGTGAAGTGAATCTAACACGAACTTTACTTCTCTGCAAACTACCGCACAAACTCTAAATTATCATACTGAGCTCCGAATATATAAAACTCACTTGGGATCAGTCACGAAAACAAATTGAAACACAAAGGAAAATTTTTATAAAAACACATATCCAATAGTTGTAACACTCAGGTGCTCTCAAATAAATATCTGAACTCTAAAACTGTCATTACGGTCAACTATTTACTACTGACTCATGGTAAAGTTACTGAGTTCGCAAAATACTCGTTTCAACTGTGAAGCGCAGCTAAGTATTCAATAAAGTTAGTCTTGAACAACCAGGTACGACTGCTTCCTTCACTCGCCTCAGTTCTCAGTAAGCAGCGAGTCTGCCCCTCGCCCAGAGACCGAAGCTTCTGCAGGAAAAGTTCCCGCTAGTTTTATGACTCGCCTGGCTGAAAGTGTGAGGAATCGCTACTCGCTCCGGCTGCTCGCTAGTTACCCGCCCCAGCAGCTGGTCGCAGTGCTTCTTGTCGCTCGTTCCCCGCCCCAGCAGCTGGTCGCAGTGCTTCTTGTCGCTCGTTCCATGCCCCAGCGGCTGGTCGCTGTGCTTCTTGTCGCTCGTTCCCCGCCCCAGCAGCTGGTCGCAGTGCTTCTTGTCGCTCGTTCCCCGCCCCAGCAGCTGGTCGCAGTGCTTCTTGTCGCTCGTTCCATGCCCCAGCAGCTGGTCGCAGTGCTTCTTGTCGCTCGTTCCCCGCCCCAGCAGCTGGTCGCTGTGCTTCTTGTCGCTCGTTCCCCGCCCCAGCAGCTGGTCGCAGTGCTTCTTGACGCTCGTTCCCCACCCCAGCAGCTGGTCGCAGTGCTTCTTGTCGCTCGTTCCCCGCCCCTGCAGCTGGTCGCAGTGCTTCTTGTCGCTCGTTCCCCGCCCCAGCAGCTGGTCGCAGTGATTCTTGTCGCTCGTTCCATGCCCCAGCAGCTGGTCGCAGTGCTTCTTGTCGCTGGTTCCCCGCCCCAGCAGCTGGTCGCAGTGCTTCTTGTCGCTGGTTCCCCGCCCCAGCAGCTGGTCGCAGTGCTTCTTGTCGCTCGTTCCCCGCCCCAGCAGCTGGTCGCTGTGCTTGTTGTCGCTCGTTCCATGCCCCAGAAGCTGGTCGCAGTGCTTCTTGTCGCTGGTTCCCCGCCCCTGCAGCTGGTCGCTGTGCTTCTTGTCGCTCGTTCCCCGCCCCAGCAGCTGGTCGCTGTGCTTCTTGTCGCTCGTTCCCCGCCCCAGCAGCTGGTCGCTGTGCTTCTTGTCGCTCGTTCCATGCCCCAGCAGCTGGTCGCTGTGCTTCTTGTCGCTCGTTCCATGCCCCAGCAGCTGGTCGCTGTGCTTCTTGTCTTTCGTTCCATGCCCCAGCAGCTGGTCGCTGTACTTCTTGTCACTCGTTCCCCGCTCCAGCAGCTGGTCGCTGTGCTTCTTGTCGCTCTTTCCATGCCCCAGCAGCTGGTCGCAGTGCTTCTTGTCGCTGGTTCCCCGCCCCTGCAGCTGGTCGCTGTGCTTCTTGTCGCTCGTTCCCCGCCCCAGCAGCTGGTCGCAGTGCTTCTTGTCGCTCGTTCCCCGCCCCAGCAGCTGGTCGCAGTGCTTCTTGTCGCTCGTTCCATGCCCCAGCAGCTGGTCGCTGTGCTTCTTGTCGCTCGTTCCCCGCCCCAGCAGCTGGTCGCAGTGCTTCTTGTCGCTCGTTCCCCGTCCCAGCAGCTGGTCGCAGTGCTTCTTGTCGCTCGTTCCCCGCCCCAGCAGCTGGTCGCTGTGCTTCTTGTCGCGCGTTCCCCGCCCCTGCAGCTGGTCGCTGTGCTTCTTGTCGCTCGTTCCCCGCCCCAGCATCTGGTCGCAGTGCTTCTTGTCGCTCGTTCCCCGCCCCAGCAGCTGGTCGCAGTGCTTCTTGTCGCTCGTTCCCCGCCCCAGCAGCTGGTCGCAGTGCTTCTTGTCGCTCGTTCCCCGCCCCAGCAGCTGGTCGCTGTGCTTCTTGTCGCTCGTTCCCCGCCCCAGCAGCTGGTCACCATTCTTTTTGTCGCTCGTCTGCTCAAGTACTCACAACTGACGCCCAAGTTTATTATCTCCTACTGTGGAAGCTTAGGCTATTATTTTCATGTGAGACATATATTTTTTGTTTAGAAAGACTGAACGAGAAAATTCAATCGCCTTTACAACTCCAACATAATTATGTTCAAAGATAACATTTTCAAAAATTTTAATTGTTTCTTTGTAGACCAAATTTTTAAAATAATATTTTGTTTTATCATTTTCTTTTTTTCAGTTGTTCATTTCACATAAGTTGGTGCTGCGAAGTCTTGAAGTTTTCCAATAGACGTGTCAATGTGTGTACCCAGACCACCACCTTCATTCACTTCTATAACTTTGTATTTGATGGCTTTATCAGTTTTGAACTTGTCGGTGTGTTTCTTCTTACAACGCTCCAACTGCTTATCGTTTCGGTGCACCGTGTTACACACAAGTTCCAAGCTTTTATATAAGAACGGCTTTTTTTAATTTATGAGACATTTAAATTAAATCATAGTCCGTTCCAGAACATTATAAAACGACACGACTGGCGAAACAAATATGTCGGATGTCGGCCTACTGATTGCACTGTGAATGACTGTTTTACAGTATTTAGAGGGGGAGAGAGAGAAATAGAGAGAGAGTCAGATGAGAAGCGGTAAGACCTAAGAGATCAAGCAATAGAGAGGAGGCGCCCTAATTATGAACATGTGAAGCATGTGCCACGACCCCATTGATACCAAAAACGTTGACAATGTCGCTTATTTTAGTAGTAAATAATATATATGGATGGAGGTGTGTTATTGTTTTTTCAAATACGTAAAACAGCCACGTTAAATAGTTGGATTATTTTTTATCTTATTTTTCAAGTTAAAATATAGTGTATTAATATTTTAACCCATTTAATTGGTAAGGTTTGTGATGAATGTGAGCCGAAGATTGACTCCACATTTTAAGAATACGTGATTTTGTTAGTATGTATTGTATCTCAATTAAATATTTTACAGTTTTGATGAAACTTTAAATAGACAGTGGATACGAACGGCCCAGAGCAAAACCGGGAAACCCACATTAGTCAGCAGATTGTGTTCTCTTCATTTTGAACCTGACGTAATTGACAGAAGTATGAAGCAAGTCAGATTAGAGTTGAATGCAGTTCGAATGGTTTCTCCTATTTTTACAGGATACTCGCAGCCTTTTAGATTTTTTCTGGAGAATTTTACTTCAACGCAGTGTGACATATGCTGAAACTGGCGAGCACGACTTTATGAAAGCTTTTGGACATACACCAATGCTATGCGGCGAGCACATTATTGTCACTTGAGTGATACGCGATACCGAAAGGAATAAGTACTTGAAAAAATACTCATAGCTTGTAGTAATGCACGTTTTTCACTCCTTAATTTTACCTTTTGCGTTATCGTTTTCTTAAAAATCTCAGGCAAATCATTGCAGTGCATCAAATCCTGTTGAAACTCTTCACTTTGGTAAATAAGGTAGAGATAGGTAGGTACCACCGAAATAAAAAAAATTATAAAAATTTCAAAATGTTTTATTTTAACTTCCTAACATTATTTCTGATCATCCAAATGACAATGAAATATTGTTGGTGGTTTACATAGTATAACTGTTCAACTAGTCAATTTTTTAGGTTAGCTACATTTGAAATAGTGTTAAATCAGGTGAACGGTTAGTTACGATAGTTCAGCTTCATTAAAAAACTTTTAAATCATGTGGAATATCGATTAGTTTAGGTCAGCTACATTAAACATAATTTTGAAACATGTGAACTGTTCATTAGGTTAGGTTAGCTAAATTAAAAATACTTCAAAATCGTGTAGACAGTTGGTTTTAAAATTTTATTTTATTTTTCTGTGGTGTCCTTCTACTCCATATTTACCTTCACTTTCTCTACTTTCCAATAAGCTTTCAGACATTGAACACATATTCATTTCAACAGTAATCATAACTACTGTTTGAAATACTGAAAATAAAATCAGTTGCCATTTTAGTACAATTATTGAGTGTCATACTGGTTAAAAGTTTAAACTAAGCGAAACCTTGAGGATATAAATTTAGTAATCCTAAATATAAATAGCCAATCCCCCCGAGCAAAGAATCCATCATTCACAAACCTCTTTCATGTGCAAGGTGTAGGTTTAGTTTGCGGATACAGAATAGTGCTAAGCCCGAGAGTCTGGTGTTGTACTATAACCTAACAATGGTTTTTGGAATGTACAATTTTTTTGTAAAGAGTACATAAATCAATATGCTTCTGTTTTGCCAAACATCTGCATATATTCCACCCCAGCTCAGTATGCCGTAGGACGCAAACGTAATTTTATGTTAATTTTAAAATGTCATAATGCTAACAACTGAGTTAACATTAATAATTCTTGGAAAGCTCTCGATTTTTATTTACAATTTTGGAAACCTTACATGATTAAACAAAATAATTTATTTAATAGTGATGTTTGAGTGGTAAAAAAAACACTAATTAAAAAGTACTTTATTCTGTAAAAAAAAAAAAGGCCAATACCGCTCCTCACATTGTGCTCCAAAATACGCCTCACGTCAGTATAATGAAATAAATAAACCACAGGAAAATTTAAAGCATCTTCATTGAAGTGTAAGTGATTTAATTTTTTACCGTAAATTACAGAATAAACAACGTAAATGTATTCCAGTTAGTCCAAAAACCATGTCGTGGCTAATCGAAACACGCAGTGCCAATACAGTGTTCAGGGTCTGAATGCGGGCGGGGCACGGCTTGACGAATGCTTGTACTCCTCCTCCCTGTTCCTTGGAAGGGATGATAATCCATACGACTGGGTTGCATCACATGAACGCAACCAAAGCAATAGCATTTTCCGCTGGGTAAATGATTCTCAATGACTACACCACAGATCAGCGGTTCGCCCCCTTTTTTTTATTTTCCGGCCAGGGAACCATAAGATCGAATTTTCTTTTCTTTTGGCGGAACCCTAACTCCTACAAAGAAAGTTATTTAACAATAATTGTGCCTGCTTGATGTGACATTTATCCTGATTCACAGAACCTCTGTGACCCTGCCACGGAACCCCATGGTCCCGCGGAAAACCTTTTGGGAACCGCTGCCTTAGACATTCAATGGTTAACATTCATTATAACCTTCCAATGCCAATACGTATCTACATTAATGCCAACTATAAAAAATGTAGATTTTGTTTATTATCATTTTATTATTAATCCCCCCTAATTAATTCTCATTGGCGCAACTTGTGCCATTTATCCTCCCCTGCACTTCCTCACACTTTGTGTGCCCCAAAAGACTAAAGATATTTTATTTTAACGTTTCACGCAATGAAGAATTTTGGTTAATACGATTTCTTCGACCTAGACAGTTGCAGTTTTGCACTGTTAACCAATAAATTAAATTACAGTTTAGAAAAAATTAAAAACACGATTTTATAATTAATTCAACTACAACATAAAAAAAATTCTTAATATAAGAATAAAATGATTAACTAGAAAATAAATGTAACTGTGGTAAAATCGTGGGGTGCTTTGTACTACATTTTGACACTAATTCTGCATTTCGGAATAGAACTAGTAAGAAATTATAACAATTCATATCGAGCACCCCGCGCTTTTACCACAATGACATTAATTTTCTCGTTAATCATTTTATTCTTATATTAATAATTATTTTTTACTTTTATAGTTTGATTAACTATAAACGCATGTTTTTTTTTAGTTTTTTAAACTATAATTTATTTTGTCTGCCTGCATTTACTGTTATTGTTAAAACTATGTCATCGTTGTTAACACACGGTGTTGGTCTGTGCTGTTTTTATTATTTTCTTGACCAAATTCCTCCCACGGAATTCTTGTTTTGTTTGATATTTGAGTCTGAACGTGTGCGACTGTGCTGTCATTTTTTTGTCCATAATACCAGTTCAGGTTCAGCGTTGGGTTTATCATTTTGACATAAGCTGATTTAGGCTTGTTTTCTGAGGGTTGGTGTTTTTTAATTTTATTTCTTGTTTTGAATTCTTGAATTGTTTCTTCGAAAAAAAGTGACAAACGGCAACGGCGTAATTACAAGAAATAATTGTATTAAATCAGACCAGACGCCAGATATGTCTATTTAACCCAGTGTTTCGCGTGCTTTTTTCTTTTAGTCTTGTTTGTTTGTGTGTGTAGCATTCGGCAATTTCGCAGGCTCCGCTCCTTCCACGTCTAGCCGCGAGGACATTATTTCCTTCAGGCGGGTTGGATTCCACGCTTGTTCTCTCTTCCACCGCCGAGGTCACATTCCACGGAAGCAAACTGTCTCCCCACCACTCTCCAGACATGAAACCTGCGCTCTCGTCGTGTCTTACAGAGACAGCACAGTGTTGACTCTCAACTGTAGCAACGCACGCTGTGTCCTTCTGTATGTAACTTACAACTTACTTGACGTAACAAGTTACCGCGGTAGCTTGTAACATGACACTTCTTCACGTCATTACGCGCGCGCACTCACGGTAACTTGAGAGCCGACACGAGTAAATAATTCATTTTTAATGAGGTGTATGAGTAGCCTTGTAAGCTCTATTGTTTAATTTTCACACAGAAGTTTCATTACGTCAGCAGAAACCATAATTTATACTACCAAAAACTACGCCATATAGCTTTAATGACAATCTGTTTAGAATTTTGTTTAAAATAAAACTCTATAACTTTCGTTGAATTGTTTTGAAAAAAGATACATAAATTATAATATCATAACAGCTTATTAATGATGAAAAAAACTTACGAATTCATCCATAATTTAGTGCTCTCAATGTGAATACAAAACTTAGTAATTTTTGTTAACATATTCGAAACAACGTTACAAAATTGACATGTAGTTATACACAAAATAATTGAACCTTCATATTGCACACACAGTTTTTAACTTAGAATCTTTTGTGCACCCTAAGACCTAAAAAATTCCTTATCGCCGAGTTCACAAAAAGCGTATTTTCAAAACGACATATTTTACAGGAGATGCATTGTCTGTATTGTTTTGTTTTCACCTAGTATGGAGTATTTGTACAACATAAATATGACTTTTAATGTGTAAGTGAAATTTTCATCGATTATTTTCATTAGCAATTAAAATATTGCAGATATACAGTTAGTACGTGACTGCAATAAAATACCCTCTATAATGTACTAGTTGTAGTTAAAAAAAACATACACATGTAATTAAATATGTGTGTATACACGTACGTATGCATGTATGTATTCTGTATATATGCATGATTGTATGCTTATATATATTTGTATATTTGTATACATTGTTACGAACATACTGAAGGCGGAAGCGCGAGGCAAGCCACTGGCTGCTAGCGGTCAGCTGGTAAGTCTCTCCCCCCCCCCCCCTCGCCAAGGTTAAGGAAGGGGGAAGGGTTTGCGTGGCCCATTGAAACGGTTCATTCCTTTTTGGATTAGCGGGTTTTCTTTACCTTTCTCCCCTACACACACCTTCATCAGTACTTTGTCATCGATCCCTCAGACTCTCTGGAGTTATGTGCAAGCGTGAAGGAGCGTAATAACTAGGACGTCATTGTTCTGAGAGCTTTGGGTGTCAAGTTGACCTTGATGATGCGATACTTCAAAGGAGTGCAAGACCATTCCAGAAGGTGGCTGAGGGGTATAAAAACGGTGGTGCCAGCTTCCAAGGGAGTGAAGTGAAGAGGGTGAGTGACTCCTCGACAAGCGATAAGAGTACCACGAGCGACGGGCTTCGTGAGTTAGTAGTACGAGGGACAGAGGTGCGAGGTTAAGAGACGGGCAGTAGTGAGAGACGGTCGAGCCAAGCTCCAGTGGGGAGAGTAAACTGTATACTTAATGAGAGAGTGATTAATATGTGGACACACATTTCAGCGTTGTAATTTAATTAATAGTGTAGACAGTATTAATAAAAAAAAATCTTTTTAGCTAATTGAGCTATCCTTTTCAAACCTGTTTTCCCATCAGGTGACAGTATGTATGCATGTATATATGCATATATGTATATATTTATGGAAATCAGCCCGAAGACTGGTGTGACCCCACAAAGCGCTGGAACCAGTCCACGCTGATTCAAGCCCCCTGGCGTCGCTGTGACAGTAACAGTGTCAGAACCTGATATGAACGCACAATGCACTCCAGGTACCGACACAGCGCCAGGAAGGCGTATTAAGCCAGGTGTCGGCTGGGAGGAAGACGGGCTAGTTTCCTTCCTGCTCCGTAGTCGAAGCCGCCATTCAGCGGTACACTTCATAAAGCATCATCAGCGGTGTTATTTGGGGAGGACACGTACCCTTGCTAGAAGACCATAGAATACACTACCTAAAATAACTCAATTCGAAAACATTTTGCGTGTAAGCGAAACGGTTATAGGTTAAATGAGCTGTTTTAGATGAAAATAACCAGGAAATCGCGTCCGGAAGGAAGCCTGAAGAAATTATTGATATCTTTGCTAGGAAACACAAAAGAAAACTTTCCTTAAACTTCGTTTGAGGAAAAAAAAAACACCAATAAAGTGCCAAATACATTTTTTATCTTCAACATGTGGGTATTATGTTCGTAAGAAGTACTTACTGCGACCTGCGAGAAGCATATAATTAATTATGTTATTTAAAAAACAGGGAGACCATAAATGAATTGGCAAATAATGTTTCCTTGGATTAAAAATATAGTAATTATTCTATTACATCATAATTTTTTTACATTGTATTTAGTCATCATATACTCTACTGGGTACATAATGACAATGGTCGGTGTTTTATACTTTATAGTATTTAAGTACATTAGACATTGTGTTGTGGTAATTATTTGTAAAATTGTTAACTGAAACCAATTATATATTTTAAAATATTACATCTACAAGCTGTATATCAAATGTCATCGTTCCAAAATTTCTGAAATAGCACCATTTTGAATCTTTAAACAAACATTTAACCGGGGAAGGCCAGAAACCTGCCCGCTTCAAGCTTTGGGTGCTAGTAAACAAATTTGCTGGTCCCCCCCCCCCCCCCTCGCAAAGAATACAAAAATGTGGATCTGTCCCTGACCTGGAGTACACAAACATTTTTGGCTAAAAAAAAAAACAAGTGTGCGAGTATTAAATAACTCGCCAGTGATGTGTAACAAATAACTGCGATAATGAGCAGAATTCCGGTCACATTGAGTAGAGTTACGAGCAATTTTTTTGGTCCCACTCCTCTAGTCAATATTTCCTCACAGTTACGATGCTCGTATTCTCGCATATTTTCTGCTCTTTATTTACCCATCCCTGTAATTTAAAAAACCTAAAAAATCGTTTTGCTTCATGAAATTATTATTGTACATTACTGTAAACAGGTAGGTAGATATACACATTAATAATAATAGGTTTGAAATAATTAGGTAATAAATTCATCAGATGTTAAATAAAAATATCCTTACATATGTCTACTGCTTTTGTGTAGACAACCACAAATTTATTTATGTTGCTCAAAAATAGCGATTGTCTCTCTGACAGCAAAGAGGGTCTCAGATTTTGTTAATCTCACAAACATAATATTGGCAGTTCCAAATCGGGTATCAATGCTTAGCTACCGACTAAACTTATTACTGTACAGGATGTATGCTGGGTAAAATTTTTTTATCAACTGCCTGTAATAAAATCTTTGTTTCGATAGTACAATCGTTAAAGCACAACACTCTAGTTATATTCACGTAATATAGTTTGCTCCAGCTAGAAGAGATCAGTGGTGAACTACGAAACACTATTGCTAGACCACTGAGTGTGAGAGTTCTTGCAGTTTAAAATTTGATTTATTATTAAAATAATTCACTTGTGATTAAACGAGATTGGAATTTGTCTTTTTTTTTTTTGTAATTCAACTCAATTCAAATACTCAAATAGTTTTTGAATAGTGCTTTTGGCCTCTATCGACGATCTTTCATCATGCTAGTAATGTACATAGGACATGGAGACTACTGTGAAAATTTTCTTTCTTTTTCATATTAAACTTCTGATTACCATACTGTTTAAGTATTGCCCTATCCCACTGAACAATAGCATTTTGTACTCTGAATAAAGCACCAGATAGTTGCTGGATGCTACTAAAAACAGCTTCTACCAAATTATTTGTAGCATGTTCTTCCCGATTGCATCTTCTGGCAGTGGACGCCAAACTTAGAACACTGTTTAACAGATAAAAGAGTTTGATTATTACTTATGTTTGAACGGCAGGCGCCTATTGGTGCGCTGCTACGCTGACGTCATGTCGCCAGACTCAGCAGCGCACAAATCAGACGTCAACGATACCAAACTAATGAAGAAAGGTCACTGATTTTAAATATAAACACACTGATAGCATTACTGTTCATACTAAAATAGTAATTAATAAGTTCTTAGATAGTTGCAACTAATACTTAGCGGGGTCTAGCTACTGACGTTCATATCGACCACTCGGAGACAAATTTGATGTTGTGTACAATTGTATTATTTCAAGGCCACAATGTTCCAAGAGGAAAAAAATTTATTAAATAAGCAAATCATAAAATTGTTTAAATGAAAATATTTGTGCCAACATTCCGGCACATTACATAGAAAAATTAGGACTCACTGAAAAAAAAAAAGCAAGTCATTCAGTATTCGCCAATGATGTGGAAACATCTACCCTTGGTAATGAGCAAAATCATGTCGTCTCATGTTGCAAACTTATGATAAGAAACTCTGACAAGAATTTTAACGTAGAATTCTTTAAAATAATGCCAAACGTGATAAATATATACAAAAATGTTTTTCAACTAGTAAAGACTTGATGCAATTCACGCATAGTTTCCGCACCTACCACTGGAATTCGCTGCCAGAGCAGCTACGTCAACCATCAATTCATTCCATTTCCAGAGCTCAGATAAGAGCGAAAAATACTTGAAAAAATACTAAACCCTGGCTTTGGACCTGATTTTCGACTATTAATTTTATTAATAACTGCCCATCTTGTTAAAATTCATTAAAGTGTTAATACTTAAATTTTTACCTTTATCTCTATGAACTTTGGTTCCCTCCATCCACCACAGATGGCAGCACTGTGGTGACACATTTCCGTTCAATGCGACTTCCGTCGCATTCACGAATTCAGTCCTACCAAATACCGTTTACCAAGAGCTAAGATGTTGAATCATCTAAAATTGGAACATAGAACCAATTACGAACCCCAAATAAATGAGTTTCTCGATTTGAGGTAAACATTTTGAGCTGTGCATCGAGTTATCCAGGCTGGAACCTGTACTAGTCCCGACTCCTCAACTCTTGGAAACCAGCAAGTGGTCCGTTTACTTTAATTGAACATAAAGCTAGTCGTGAACTTAAAACAGAATAATATTGCTGTTGGGGGGGGGGGGGGGGGAGCTTTTCTCGTCGATTTACGTGAGCAGACGTACTGGAGTGGGCGTGAGAAACAATTCAGTAACTCGTCGGCTAATCTCACGGCCCGTCCTCGAGAGCAAATCACGCCGCGCCGCGCGACCAAACATGCCATGCGTTCCTGTCCACCGAGCTGCGTGGAGGAGCGGGGGAGGGGAAACCATTCGACAGGCCAACTCGGAGGGAATTAATGATAATAACCCGTTGCTGAAAGGCTCAAACCAATTAGCGTGCCGCAATCTGATTTACAACAATTCATGCATTCGCCAGAAATTCTAGTGGTCAGGTATCGGCATTACCTACGATATTGATACAACGGGTATAAAATATTAAAGAAGTGTAAACAAAGAAAATCACTTCTTGTATCGGCACTTGTTGCTTGGTCTCATATGCCATTTTGGTTATTTAATTCTTTTATTCGTTACTATTATTTTAAGGTCTTTCCTACGAATTATTATCGATTGCTGACTCTCATTTTATGATTATTTTCAAATTTTCTCTACAGATATTTACTGATTCTCATGCAATAGTCTCATACAGATATGTTGTGTCAACTTTAAAATAAAGTTTAGTAAAAATCTGATGAGAAATTCGGTGCCATAGCAACAAATACGTGAATAATATTTTAGGAGAACCAATATAATAATGCATTAGAAAATAAAATAACCAAATCAGCGTGTGAGACCGAGCCGGAAATGAATCTTCTGCTAGGTTACTCCTTTTGAAAGCCGTTACGGTGTTTCAGTATAATCATATCACTCGACTCACGTCAAGGCGTTCCTTGTTCAATTCCCGGTGGGGTTCAACAAGGATTTTTCGCATGTGGGAAACGTAGCGGACGTTGACACGAGGCGGCGGGCACGCCTGTTTCCCTCACCAGTGCGTTTCCTCGATGCTTTGTCTCGGCATGTTTATTGGTGTCGACGTTTTGACCCGTTACCCTCGGCCTTCATGCAAACCTCTACGATACGAAATTCATAAATACATGGTCTATATAAAGGTCACTATCATTCCCAGTTATTTTCCAATTAAAAAATTAATTACTTGTTGGTTTACATATATTTGTAATGTTAGGAGGCATCAAAGGCAATTAATATTAATCATATCACTGGCCAGAAACCTTCCAATAATAACATTATCGTAGCGCTGTTTTGCTTGCTAGAACAAATCACATAAACACATCCACGGTCGTACCATCACTAGAAACCTTAAAAACATTTTGCGTTATCTTTTTTTGTCAGTATAGATTGCTCACGTAGGTTCACTGATTGGTCCGTGTAATTGGAGAATAGGTTATTTGACACGCCTTTAATGACTACAAGCCAATGACAACCACCTAAAAACCATCTTATCAAATCATTTGCGACCAGGAGATAAAGTGAAATGAGGCATCAGCCATTGAACAAATGAAACTGACTCGATTACCCAAACTGTTGTGGAATTAAATCTGACCCCACACTTTGCAGGTATTGAGTCGTGACATTATTGCAAAAAAAATGTGTTTGAGAGTGGCAAGTTTTTCGGTTTATGTAGAATATTGCTTAAATAAACATCATCAAGACGTTTAGTTCTCCTTCTTCCATACATGTTAAAGTTTTTGCGATAAGGAAGTACAAGAAAATCAGGACATTTGTAATTACTACGTGAAAGTTTTCATACTTTTTGTAAGTATTCTTGATTATAATTGAAAGTTGACTGTGCTTTGTTAGAAAAAAAAATTCAAAGTTGCCATTTTAATTAATACAAGTAATTGACATATGTGGTTTCTGCAATAAACACAACTACCCAAACAACCATTTTAGTTATATTTATTAAAAATGAAATTAAAACTCACAAAACATATAAATCGATAATATAAAATAAATGTGTTGTGTGTTTCAGGAATACAAGAAATATTACACTAAATAACTAAAATGTTGAAATTATATAATATTATAACAAAAAATTTACATCTTGACAGAGTTTCTTCAGTTTAGTTTATGTCACTAATGTGCTGGCCATTTTTACAAATCAATCCCTTTCGGCACAGCCTGCAGGCGTAAGCACCCATTTCTTCTAGAAATATTTTGGAAATTCTATATACCCCTGGAAAATTTTAAAAACTTAATGTAGCCTATATACATCCTATATGTTCACCAATATTAAAAAAATATATATATTTAACATTTTCTCATATTCCATTCAGCGAAAATATTTTGAATGTTTTTAACTTCATGCATCCAGCATTGAATGTCCTAACGAATTTCATATTATTCCTACTAAGGTAGTTATGCAAATATATTTTTGATGGTCAAAAACTATTTTTCATCCCTCGCACTAATATGTGGTAATGTAATTTTTTTGGACAAATGTTTAAGGTAACTTTAAGATGGTTACCAATAAATTCCGATGATTTTCATACTAAGTAAGTTTTTATTTTTTTAATATATATCCCTGTTTTTATGGTAATAATCTGTTTAATCAAAAATTGTTTCACCCAAAGGTTTTTTATAAAGATTAGGAGTTTTACAAAACTAATTATAGATTTGAAATTATATCTATTAAAAAAGTAATGTTATTTTGTCTTTCTACTCTTGTTATTTCCATCCGTTGCAGTAATGGTTTGTATTATAAAATTTTGTTTCAGGCAAAAGTTTTAAATATAAGATTTACCAAATATCCGAACGAATTCGATGTTGTGCCTACGAAGGGAGTTGTGATTTTTTTCCCTCTAACCCTTGTTTATTCTACCCTTTGTATTAATTGTTGGTTGTATAAATAAATATTTCAGACAAAAATTTTTGATAATAATTTAAGGTTTTACAATAAAAAAGAACAGATTTGACAAAATGAAAAACAGACAAACCCAACGATTATACAAAACAGATTATATGGACAACACAACGATAAAACAGGGAACACAGACGTACCCAGCGATGAAACTAAAATAAATAAATATGTATATTGTGTACAACACGGCGACGACGGTACAGGCGAACACAGAAGGCTTCCTTAGACACAACAGTTGCGAAGTTTTGGGAACTGAGATCTGTTCCCATCAGACACAAACAAATAACCAGGGTTTATATATATACTTCGGAGGAATAATACTGCATGTCACAAAAACCATAGTTTCCATGAGAGCAGTTTAAAGAATTTTAAGTAGTTCCTTATTTATTTACTATAGGGTAGACCGGGGGAAATCGGGTCAATTTTTTTGAAATTCCTGAATAAGTATAAAACCAATATTAATTTACCATAAAATAATCTACAGTAATGTCAGTCATACATTTATGTACATATTTACATACAAACATTAGCCAATCTTCCTTATGAATTGACATTAAACTTGATAAAAAGAAAATGAAATGTTTTGAGCCGATTTGGACAGAAGTGGGGTAAATCGGATCACAAGTGGGGCAAATCGGGTCAACAGATTTTCTTTACTGTTTTGACAGACACATTCCGCATACAAACTGTTTACACTGAAAAGCATTGACACAGCGCTCATGGTACCACATTTTGCAAGACTGGCACTGAATCCAATCTCCAGCAGTGCAGCTTTTGATGTCTTTGTATGCAATTTTGCACATGTTGCAGAGAACATCTTCCTCATCATCCTGGCCCTCTTCCGAAATTTCCAACTCGGATGTGTTTTTAGTTTTTGTTCGCTTCTTCGTCTTCAGAGGTTCAATTTTGCTTTGCTTTGAACTTAATTTAACACCTGCATCTTGCTTTTCAATTTCCTGGATTCCAACAATGTGCGATTCTCTTTTGACAGTAACCTTAGAGAAGCAACAGTTTTTCGTTCACCTATATTCTCTTTGGTGTTAATTTTTCCGGTGTTGGTAACAGGCCTCTCACTTCTCCTGTGGTGCTCCTTCCACTTACACATTTGGCAGTGAACTCGTGATTCTATATTTACATGGATAATATTTTCATTATTTTAACATGTCCTAAACTTAAATATTATTATAAGTACTTACTAATTTTAACTAAAGTTGAAGTCATGTGCCTTAAATTCATTTTTTCCACTTATTTAGAATAAGCCTTAACTTAAAAATTGAGAAAGAAGAATAAAGTGCTTCACAATATATAGCAAATATATGAAGCAACCCGATTTCCCCACTGTATGCAGTGACTCATTTTACCCCAACGGCAGCGACCCGAGTTACCCCATTTCACACTTTAAAAAAAGAAAAATATTATAAATTCTGTCAAACATATTATAGAGTTTCAGTAATGCAGAAGAATGTTAATTGGGTACATATTTTCGTACTCCATTACTTAAACTACAATACTATTTCGAAATGCGAACGTAAAGGCTTACGTAACACAAAATAAAACTTACATTGTTAAGAATTTTCCACTTCAGGACTGCACAGGTTCGGGTTCATGTCGCACAGACTACCAGAATGTTGTCACAGGCGATATTCGCCTTGTAGTGGACGGTTGTATAGAAAGATAGCAGCACTCTTCGGTAGGTTCCGTAGACTCCAGTTCATTCTTTCGCCGCAAGATAGCAGATCTTGTTATGATGACCCGGTTTACCCCGTGACCCGATTTCCCCCGGTCTACCCTAGTATATTCCACGCTAAACGTGTGAATTTTTTACATATCGTAGATCGTAAAATAATTGTCAAATTTATGGTTAAAAGTTCAATTTGCTCTAAAGTGGACATCGTGTCTAATGCCTCCAAGGTACAGATATGTGTTCGATTGCCTTTTACTTTTGTATGTGTACTCATCTTTCTTGTCCATTCCTATCGTTACTCTATGATATATACGTATTAAAACCAGAATTGGCAAACGTCCATAAAAATGTTTAAAACCAATGTTCCCCATTAAAATGATTATTAAAATTACTGGTAAATTCTACATCTTACACTCTCCAGGTTTGTTTCGGTAAAAAACTCTATTAGCCCTGTTATAGTCATGACAAGATGGTGCGTGGATTACGTGCCGAGAATTGGACACAGGTGAATTTACAATTTAGTTTTGGTATTCTACATTTCACAGAAGAATTAATTCCATCTCTATCAAAATGTGAATAAAAATGTAATTCCTTGTGCAAGTTAGTAACTAGGAAGTGTTGTTAAATATATCCCCTTTCATTATCAAGTAATAAGTATAAGTTGAATTGTTGCTTCAATTCTTTTTTGAATCTGTGTGTTTTTTTATTAGTTATAAGTATCATGCAATCTGTCTATTTTTTGTAGCCTACCTATTAATTATTTTACTTGTTCAATCAAAAATTATACGGGGAAAAATTAATTGGACGTAGTTACTAAGTACCCAATTTATGATTTCTCAAGTACAAAGGTTAGACCCATAATAATATACAGACAGCCCTCCATTATTCTGAAATTTTGTAGTAATTATACAGTTTTCGGAGCATATAATAATAATAATATTTTTTTTAAACAGCTAAAGCTTTGCAGACAAACACAAAGCAAGATTTCATTTCTCGTTTTATTGTATTATATATTCACATTCAAGAAAATACAATCACCTCATGTTTGCTAAACTTAAGGTCCAAAAAACTTCAGTATAAACATCAATTGTTAATTCGGTACTAAGTAGGTATTTATAAATGAAGAATTTACTGTTGAGAGATATGAAATAACAATGGAAGTTTTATTTTGATTTTGAACATTAATTTAGATATTAGAATAACAATTTTACGTTTTGCGATTAATAGGAGAGTTACGATAATTTTTGTTGGTGTTAGTACTCCAACAAACATATGTAATATCATCCCTATCCCTGTTATGCGCTCTAGTAAGTAAATCTTAAAATGTTAATTTTTAATGTAACACAGATACCCGAAATGCACGGATGAATACAAAATAAAATCAAAACCGACAATTTTCGACATTTTATTCGCCAATAACCAGTATAATAGTAAATAATCGGGAGTGTTACTGCCTCCCACATATGAGCCTAAAAACTCCCGCAGGAGAAGGTGACTGTCGCTTGAGCGCGTGAGGTGTCGGAGCCGTTCCCGGCGATAGTATCAGAGACATGATCCAACTGGACTGCATCAGCAGTAGGGACAGAAATTTCATCGGGTGTCAGCACTGCCGGGCCCACGGGCCTTGGGTCCCAAAGGCCTGCAGATCAACGTGAGGTGTGCAAGGCGAAATGGCAGAGGCCGGACTGGGCGGCGGCTTCTGTCCTGGCGAGTTCCACGATCGGGTCGTAAAAGCTGTAAGCTCCGGGGAGCAGTCGGTGGGACATCTGAGAGGCTGGTCCTGCGGGTCTCCAGATGAATCCCCGTGTGTGCGGACAGGGACAGTTGCCCCGTGGACTCACTAGGATAACAGGCCGGAGAAGCCCCGAGTTCCAGGAAATATCTAAGCAGAAGTGCGAGACGACCAATCGATAACCCCAACCAGGTGCTCTGGATGTTGTGAGCCGTGTGGCGTTGGGATTCGCTCTTGCACTCGGATCCAGGTTTTCGGCCGCGGTCGGCTGGTCTGGTGAAGTTGAGTGGTCGCTCGGAGTTTTACGTGCAAGCCCTAGGATTCCACAAGTCGAAACGGGTGAATGTGTGAGCAGCGTTTAATCTGCTCCAGCACTAGAGTGGAGACCTAGTACATGGAGGCTTGGAGAAGTACGTCAGTCGGATCACGGCCTATCTGTAAGAACCGATCGGTATACCGGTGGGGGGGTTACAGCAGTGAGAGGTTCAGATAGGTGCTAGATGGTAACTTGCTTTGGGGCTTGCCAGTGAGGATGCCGCTGGTTTGCTGAAAGGTGATGCTGTGGTGGTGCCGATGCTGGGATGGGTTTCTTAGTCTCTCGACATAGCCTTCTCCAACGCTTCTGAGCCGCGATGGAACGGCGTAGCCGTTACCCTCGCCAAATGGGGACGAACCTTATTACGTCGGATTCTGCCTCTCACGGGAAGTACATGCAGGGCGGCAAGGTTTTAGGAACTTGTATGTCAATAATCAGGAATGGGTCAGATCACAATTTTCCCGAATACGAATCTCGAATTCAAATCCTAGAGGGTACCTCGAATATACCCCTGGAATCCGAATCTATGTGTCAAGAGTAAAAATATATTTTTTTAACCTTGGTGTCAGAACAATTAAATAATTGATTCACAAATACATTTCTAGAATAAATGCATATTGTAATTTTATTTACATAATACTTGTATAAAGTACAATATCATGGGGAATAGTAACTGTATTGGTATGAAGAAAATAAATTTGACTTAGTAAACTTCACAAATTTTTATTGTTAAATATTTAATTTACTTTTTTTTCTTAAATATTTTTTTCCAATATTTTCCCATCGAATATCGAATGCTTAGAATACTAACGATTTGATCGTATTTGAGAATTTGAGATTTAATATTTACATATCCCTATCAATAAGTTATTATTTCAGTGGCCAAAGTCCAAATTTTACTTATTGTAAAGTACTATATTATTGTGGTTTTGGTAATGCTAGAGAGATAAAAAAAAATTCAAGTATCTTTATTGCTGTAGCGGCCGGCGTTTAAGTCAAAGGTTACAGTATTAAAATACCTTAATTTAAATTTTTTATGGCTCACGTTTTTAAGATGTTTGGCACTCAGCCATTCAAAGCTCCCGCTTGCCTAACGTAAACAAATACATTTTTATAACCTTTGACGCTTAGAGTTAGCGAGAGCGAGAGAGAGAGAGAGAGAGAGAGAGAGAGAGAGAGAGAGAGAGAGAGAGAGAGAGAGAAGAGTGAGTGGAAAGATAAAGCATACATTCAGAACTCACATAATACAGCTTATATGTTCGAACCGCTCTATAAATATGATTTTTATTGGATTTTATAAAGTAATATTTTAATTATAAGAACAGTAAACTAAAATTTTTGTGAGCAAAAGCTTTAAAAAATCTAAAAATAATACTTTTCACGTGATGTTGATGCAGATTATTATAATTTTTATTATCTTCTTGCACGCGTTACGAATTTAACTTGAAGGCCGAAAAGACCATAGCAAAGCAGCTGTTTCAAAAAAAACAAAATACGTTATTTAAATGATTATTGCAATTGGGAGGACTAGATGTTGAAATCTTTAAATGATTTAAATGATAAATTATACCCTTATATTCTGAATGATTAAAACCAGGGGAAGAGCCCGTACAACGTACAACGCTTCAAGGAAATCGCCATGCGAACACCACTCATAGAATACCTAGTGTCACAATGGCACTCCCATCTTCCTAGGTATTATGTGAAACGAACACAATAGTAAGTCGTAAAAAGGTTAGTTATTCACGTGTGAAAAGCACAACCACACTAAAGAACAAAATTGTTTGTATTAATGTACAGTAAATGGTTATGTAATGTAATGTAAAACCTATGACACGATTGTTTTCAATCATCGCAACAAAACTAACATGCGATTAAAGAATAGGGTCCAAATTTAACTGAACCATATTTAGATATTATAACATCCCACGCACCAATGAAGATTACAATCCATTTAATCAATCCATATACATATTTCATTCTTTTTTTATAAAATTAACTTTTTTAACAATCAAAACATTGTCACGCGTTCTCATTGTCATGATTTGTGAACTATCCAAAACCTGTTGCAAGCCTCAAAAAAGCGGGGGGGGGGGGGGGGGGGGGGTGAATGTGAGTCTTAGTACTTGCCAGTGATGTGTAAACATCTAACCTCGGTAACGAAAAATTCATGTGTTATCATACTGCTAATGTTGCAAATAAACTTTTAATACTATAAGCGGTCACGAAATTTAATACAGAAGTCTTTAAAATATGGTAGTGTGTCATAAATATATTTATAAATAAAATATTCATTTTTCAAATAACAAAAGTTTTGGACGCAAACCACACACGTACATTCTTGCGCCCGCCGCTAGAATTCGCTGCCTTAATTACAAACGTTGCTTGCCACTACCATACGCTGAAAGCTATATGAAACAACCGGAAATTTTAAATTATTAGAAACGTCTCTGATAAAAGCGAAAAAGACTTGAAAAAATCCTAAACTCCCGCTTGTTACCTGATTTTTGACAAGGAAGTTTATTAAAATACTGTCCATCTTTATACAATTCACTAAACAGTTAATATTTTAAAGATTCCGCACACGTCTCGAGTTATTTTTCTATGGCATAACTAAAATTTATACCCGAAACCTGTAAAAAAACACATGTTGTAACACTAAGTATATGTTTGTATATGTATTGTACAAGTAAATATATATAACGAATAGTATAATTTTATGTAAGTTTATTTTCTTAAACGATTGAAATCAATCGTTAAAAACTTCCTACAAACAAACAGTATTGAGCGTTTTTAACATTATTATATAATGGTATTATATTATAATTTTTGTTAAAAAAGTAAAAAAAAAAAGAAAGTATTACAGGAATCAGATTTGAATTGACAAGCGCACGCTCTGCCACTGTGCTACTAAAACTATTGGGAATTGAGAGGTAAAATATTTATTATAATCATTTTAATGACAGTTTTCTGACGTATTTTAAAACGTTAAATTACTTTGTACTATGCCTTTTTCAGTTTACAAAATATATTCCAGGGTAATTTTACTATTATAAAGTTATATATGACACACTATACGGGCTTATGTTGCTAGACGCGGGTACGTCATGTTGTTAGCAAATTTCCGTTCCTCAACTTCCGTTCTATTTTCACGAAATTACTCCTACTAAATGCCGTATACCGAGATCTAAGATGTTGACTCATAATGTTTTTTGTACATTTAGAAAATTAACCAAGATCTCTCTAGGCTGTTAATTCTACAATCTGAGATATATAATTTAAAATGTCATACTAGGATTAAATATAAATAGGTAATGTGGTGGTGTAAAGATAAAGAATTATTCTTAAATTCTTAGTTATAAGTTACAAAAATTGTTTAATATAATGCAGATATTGAACCTGCACGATGCACAAATGTTAGTAGGTTTTTACTAGGCTAATAAAGAATAAGTTGTATTATATTTGCCTAATATATGCAGGTATTAGAAAAATGGGAGCGCCTGTATCCTTCTCGGTGGATTCAGACGTTACCCAAAAGCATCTGGATGTCTCTAAATGATATGAGAGTATTATTTTCCAGCATTTGGAAAAAAAAAAGGGGGGGGGGGGTTGCTCCTCATCATAGGAGGGTTCGGAGGGTGGCGAAAACTTCGGGCATACGTCAGTTTCTATATAGCCTACAAAGTATTTTTCGTAATCCAACAATTTCACAAACCACGCACAAAAAAAAATGCAATTAATATATTGTTATATATATAGTTTCCTATGCAGACTGTGGAAAGTATTCCATGTCCAATTTTGACCTATGGGGATTGCTCTTATGTAGGAGGGCTTCCACAAATCTGTAATAAATTTTAAACTATGGACACTTTCGAATGAGGTGAGGGGGAGCGATTCACTCCCCCCTTTCCATTTCACTAGGACGTATTCAAATTACGAGCGAAATTTCATTTGATGAGTAATAAGATTTCCCCACAGTATGTGCTCATAACCTTGTGATGAAAATATGTTTCTTTAAAAATAATTAACATAATTTTTTTTTTCATATATATTTGGAAACAACATTCACCATTTTTAAAAAGCAAACTTTTTTCTATCAATTAAAAGCAAAACATATGATTTATGTATTTGTATTTATATTCCTAGACTTACTCTTTGAGATGAGCTTACTCAAGACGTAATAGTCTCACCTCAGTCACAGCTTAGACACAAGTACTTAAATCTAGCGTTTTTATCGTTATTAGCATGAAGAGAAGATGATAATTTTATGCAAATGATAAAAAAATTATAAATTTTAATTTTATATGTATATTTTAATCTTCTACAGTTTATTTACTAGAGACGTCTCACAATATACAGAACAGTGATATTAAGTAATCAGCATGGCCTAGTGTAAGGAATCATTTGAACATTTCCCTAAAGTGATTTTAGGATACCACATGATAAAACCAGGATCCTAATGGCGTACTGGGATTCCTAATCGGGTTTACTGGAAAAACGATTCAACTGATTCGCCACAGTTTCACTTCAACTCACTAAACAATGTTTGCGCAAACAGGCTCAGGAAGAAAGTTGCTCCGATATTACAGCAGGTCATGTCTACACCACTTGGTTGCCTACTCCATGCTCATAAATTAGTCATTTTAGACGGTGGGTTCAAATTATTTTTCAAACCTTGAAGGTAGTAAAAAATATTGTAGAAGGCGATATAGAAAACTCAGGCGTGTTAACATGGGCGAAGCATGATGCGCGCTGCGTTCCTAGCGGCATGAGCCGTAAGCATTTACATCAAATTCATATTTGTGTACGTTTAAATGGATGACTTAGACCATGGAGGTAAGAAGTAATGCCTCCATGACATGGACACGATTTTTAAATAAAAATAAATATAGTTTAAAAAACTAAAGAAACATGCTTTTAAAGATTATCAAACTAAAAAGTAAAAAATAATTTTAAAATTAAATTTATGACAATAGTATATAAGCAATACTAGTATAAATGAGAAAAAAGCTTGAGGCGCTTTGTGCCATATTTTTTGAATATTAAGCGCCCCATGCTTTTTTCTCATTTATACTAGTATTGCTTATATACTATTGTCATAAATTTAATTTTAAAATTATTTTTTACTTTTTAGTTTGATAATCTTTAAAAGCATGTTTCTTTAGTTTTTTAAACTATATTTATTTTTAACTTTTTAGTTTGATATTCTTTAAAAGCATGTTTTTTTAGTTTTTTAAACTATATTTATTTTTAACTTTTTGATTGATATTCTTTAAAAGCATGTTTTTTTAGTTTTTTAAACTATATTTATGTATAATTATCATAGGGAAATGAGTTATCGACACTACCTATTACCATCTGAGATAACTATTTGGAGTTGCAACGTCACAAAGAAATGGTAAAGTCTCTACGAATCATTTGCAGTTAGATGTATGGATATAATATTAGAATTTACCGGGGAAAAAAAAAAAAAACATTTTTTTTTTCGGCATGGCCGGGAGTTGAACCCACGATCTTTGAATCCGAAACCTGACGTCACAGAAGTCGCGCGCCTTAGACCGCTCGGCTAACGAACGTAATGAAATGGGTGGGACATTTTACTGTGATGAGTCACTCACTCTTAGTCGAAAGAGTTACAGACGGACAGACAAACATACAGGTGAAGCTAATATAAAGCATGTAAAAAAACTTGTTCTTGTACTGAAAATAATGCTATTACGTGCATTTCATATTACTCCAAAGTTCTGTAAATTATTCATGCTCCAAAATTGTATACATGAAAAATAGCAATTTAATTGGATAAAAAAACTTTAAAATCTTGTTCTAACAACATTGTTTATAACGCTAGATACAGCTCATGACGCCAGGATCACCGAGCATCGCTTGTCTCGTGGATTTTCTAAGACCTTCCTATAATAACCTACTACAATATTTGGTAGTAGTTTATGGAGTGAAAATATATTTTGAATTAAATTTGTTAGCAAATCCCGACTTAGTTGTATAAAAAGTTTTTAAAAAATTTTAAGGGAATTTTCTGAGATGAATTGTTAAAAAGCCATGGTTATGTGGGTATTGTTAAACAAAGATTTGAAACCCAGAGACGAATTTGGTTAAGGTTCATATCTTATGAAATGTTTGACTCTTTATATGGGAAAATAGGATATGTTGTTTTTATCATTTTAACTTCAAATTTTACTATTATTATTCAATTATTGAACACACCCACTCCATAATTTCTAACCTCCATGGGTCAGAACAATCTTTGCCAAATTAGCGTGTCGCCCTAGCAGGCACGCACCGTCAAAGACCCAGTTCATGGAGAAAAAAACGCTGATAAGCTAAAGATTGGAGTAATGGAGGACTCCACCTTCTGAAAACAGCGACGGCGTGGTAACTTTGACATGAGAACGTGATGGCGCACAGTTTATCTTCTTCGCTCTACAGATTACACATTCCGTGAGGCGAGATGAAATTACGTCAAGTCACGCCAATGCCCACGGGACGTACCAGAGTCGTAACTGTCTAGCGGGTTTGTTACTAAAAACCCTGTCAGTCCAGCATCTCTAGATTTACAAGAGTAAATCACAGGGTGTTGGGTCGACGAGCGCTCTCATCTGTCCAGGGACAAGATTACTGAATTCTTTCTTCTAGGATATTATTGTGAAGTGCCGGATTCCGTTGCCTAATTTTCGAAACAGAATCATCCTTACACAAAATTGTTGCTCATGAGATTAGCCTTGAGTATAAAATTATTCTTACTTCAATTATATGTTTGTAAACACAGTGACCGCAGACGTCCAGGCACTTTGTCAAAGAAAAGTTTTGGGTAATAAGACTGACTTGAAACATTTTTATGGACAAACGCAATTGCTTGTTTTCACTGTTATCATAAAGAAACCACAATAACGACAAGAAATATGAGTACACGAACCGCAGCAAAGGCGTTTGACTATAAAAATCAATATTCTACATTGTAAGACTCTATCAAAGAAATTTATAAGTTTGTTTCCTAAATGTATAATAATATTTAAGCCACGTGTAACACTTTAATATTAAAAGAGTGTAGTATACAATAGTTCCTCCTGCGCCTGGCTTCATGGCAGAGGTGCGTGAGGTCCCGACCGTCATACTGGAGTATGACATCATGGCGGCGATGATGTATGACATGGCCCTTGAACTTTGACCCTGACCTTGAACGCATCCCTGTTGCGAGAATGTACACGCTCTGGTTCCTGCAATCCAAATGATCCTACCTCCAGTCGTGAGTCTTAATGATTAACTGATTCAGTGTCTGTAAAAACCATGACGAATGTATAGCACATAGGATGAAAATATCTGAACTATTAAGACTACATTACTAAAACAACCTGTTATACCTAACGAGTACTAAAGGCTACAATATGCGTAGACAAATAATCTATGAATAGTAGGGACAGAACTTAAGACAAAATTATGAATATTCACATATCATATTCAACATTGATCGAATCACTTTTCTAAAACTAGTCTCAATTGCTCGTATTCAAATTGCTCCAATTAGATTTAATTGCTCCTATTTCATTTGGCTACAACTAGCGACAATAGCTCTTCCTTCTTCAATTTCTGTTATTGCATTTTTCTCTAACTAGTTTCAGTTGTTTCTATTGCGTTTAGCTCCAACTAGCATCAATTATTCCTTGTTTTGGCTCCAATTGGTTACAAAATTTTCCAACTGCTCAAATTGCTCCAACTAGCTACAATGGATACATATGCTCCTATTGCTCCAACTGATCTAAAAAGCTCAAAATGCTCTAATTACTCCTTCTGAATACAATGTTTCCAACTGCTGAAAATTTAAAAAAAAACCAATTATTTTATAACTTGTCCAATTGTATACAGGTCATTCATTGTTCTAGACCCGTAACTCATAGTTCATTAAGTCTAGGCCACTTTTTTGGTGAAAATAAATGTTGGACATTTTGCAAAAAGCAAGTAGAAGTTTAAACGGGTGCGGAATATATTAGGATCTTCCCATTACGTGTAATAAATCGCTTTTGCTACTGTCATCTTCATTAAATGTTTATTTTTTTAGTATTTTTAAAATCTTTATAGTCTTCTGTTTCAACATCTACGTGGTGCCGAGGTCACGACGGCGCAACGGACGTGACGCGATGCGACAGAAAATATCGCGTTCTTGTGAAAATGCACTTTCATCTCTACTGACAAAAATAAAAGGTTACCATATAAAATGCTAAAAATTATCAGGCCACCAGACAAAAAAAAAACAAGAGGATTAATACCACATGCTTTCAGATTTTATTTTTGTGTTCAACGTTCCCTCCAGAAGAGAACACGTCGATATCAGGTTCCGCAATGAATTGCGACTCATCGGAGAACAGAGAGGATATACATTCGGCGTGGCCCCCCATCCTCGATGCTACTCCGCCCAAGTTGTACGGACTGTTTGGTTAGCGGGACACTCGCCATGGGCCTAAGTGCACGGAGGCCACTTGCAGGTAGACGATTACGGACAGTCTGAGATGACACTACTGTGTCCGGTTGCTATTTTCAAGGCATTTTGCAGTAGCAATGCATTATTCCCCCCTGTTACTTTGGGTAGTTAGCATACGCTGCTTGTGATGCTGAAAACACCTTTAATATGATACACTAATTCTTTTTGTTTGACCCTCTTATTATTTTGGTCCGATACCTTTAAAAATTGTCTAATCTTATTATTTTGTCTGGTGTATAAAATGTTTCTGGCCATTAAATTTCTGTCACACAGTTCTACGACGTGCCTAATTGATTACAGTTTTTTTTTCCTGTGGAGAAACATTTTAAACCAAAATCTTCGTTTTTAAGTAAAATATTATTGTGAATGAACACATTCAAAAGATTTCACGGATAAATTTAGAAATGAAAATCTTTCGAAATATACGGATAGTAAATATCCAAAGCGCTGCCAACGCAGAGTATACTTTTGGTTAAGGTCTGGAAATAGAAAATCCTTATTTAGATCGTCAGTCCTGACCGATAGTTTTGTCGCATTGACGTCACTGATAATTCGCAAGTGATTGGTTAGGATGTAATTATTCTCGCGTTCTCGTACATCGCGTCCATCCACTCGCGCTGTTGTGATTACTCCTTCTGTAATGAATTCGCAAACTACGTTTCCATTGACTGGTCGGCATTGCGTTGACGTGTCTTGGATTGCAATCGAACCTCGCCCAAGTGTGTGCGTGTTTAACTTTTAGGGCTGAAGCTAGGTTAATAGGATACGTAATATATTTTATTTTATTTTATTTTAGGAGTCGGTAAACCATTTTTACATCCAATCTGAATCACAGGGTACCATAGGCACGGAGTTAACGTTTGTAACACATGTAATATATACCAACGTGTATAACATATGTAACGTTTATAACGAATATTGGTCAATGGCGCGGGGTTACAATAAAATATTTTGCAGTCGGTTATAGATGGCAGCAGCAGCGCATGATTTCGTATACTTTTCAGTACTTTTTTTTTACATTTACGTACTTTCTCATACAATTGCCTACTTTCCATAATTTCACACATGTAAACTCTCAACTCTGAGGTTTGATCTGGCGTTATCTTTAAAATTTTTACAATTTGTACGGACATTTGTAATATTTTCGATAGCATCATCACTTTATTTAATTCTTTGATTCCTTTGAAGGCAGAGGCAGACATAAGTAAATAAAAGTCTATTTCAAAGCCTGTTTTAAATACTAAAGTATCCCAAAAATCCAAAAAGTTTGATTGCCAACGCATATGGCAGCCACGCAACCACGTTATTTTATCATACATTCCGTTGGAATGTAGTTAGACCCAAGCGATATCTTTGGAAAGTCTTAGCGTGTTGTATTTCAACTCAAAGAGCTTCAGCCGATCAGAGAGCGCTTCGACGCATGAAACGCGCATTGAATGCGTTCCACGAACGTCGTCGTAGGTTGCGTTTATCACAGATATTCTTCGATGAACAGGCAGATTGTTTACCTTTCCTCCACACACCAGCAATTTAGAAATTCTGTGTGAAAATGATTGCTGTCGAAATTGAAACAGTGTTGTGCTGTAAGACTTAATTGAGTTGTTAAGTGTCGTAATTTCGTTCCATTTGTAAGTGATACTTTCCGTGAGACAATGTATGACAGCGTTTTATCTCGGGCAAGTCTTTAGCGATAAGGAAGCCAAGCTTCACTTTATTTTTCCTGTCCAACCTAACAGTCCCGGACATATCCTAAATTAATCGCATACTCATGCAGTTTCGCGCTTGCTTGTGCAGCTACGTATTCGGGAAAAAAACACAATGTTGTCACTGCCCTGTAAAACAAGAATAATTTAAATGTTTGCTGACTTTACATTACCAATCGCTAATTTAAGACACGATGATCGAGACGTGCGAAAAACCTACCATTCCGAAAAAAAAAAAAAACATTAAAAACCTTTCATGGCCATAGTTTTAGTAACTAAACAATGATTTTAATTATGTAACAAACATAACAAAAAAAAACCGAGGAAAAATTCATTGTCAGTTGCCAGCGTCGGACGCAATGCATCGCATCGCATAGTATCGCATTGCTAAGCATAATTTTAAAATATTATTTTTTACCATACCATCTTCTGCAGATTCAGCGAAGGAATGCGCTTTCTCGCTGATGAAGAATTATTTTTTTTTATTTACAAAAAATGGTTACTTTGCTTCAAGTGTTTACATTTGCTTATCTCTGGAGCTTCCTTGGTTGAAACATTACCTAACGACACGATGGTGCTTGACCTGTATAGTTACCATGAGTTCTTCTACTATTTTCTACCTTGGACTTCGTATCGAAGAACTGCGCGGCAGACGTTGAACCATCGCTATCGCTGAGCACTTGTTCGTATCGCAGTGAAGCACTCAGCGTCTATCAGCCACCACGAGCCGTGTGGCCCCTCTGGACTGCTGTTAGTGGTTTCCCCAGTTGAACACGCCATTTGGTTTTAAGTTTGGAAGGAAATGTTTTTAATGTACTATCAGGTGCCCGCTATCTCTGAATACAAGAGTGGTTATCGGTGTGTATCCAAACTGTATTCTGGCAGTACAATGTGTATTTTTTTGTAAATGGCGCAGAGATATTAATGTAAAATTATATATATTTCTTAACTTGTACATTCACATGAAAACAATTGTATCACTTCAAAATCGTATTCACCGTTATACTGGGTTCAGATTCTTACTGGGGCATTTTGATTTGTATTGTTCCAGTACCTCCAATAGTTAAAGTTATTTGTTATTCGTTCCATGAATAGCTTTACAATATTAACTGCGCACATATATAAGCATAATCAAATAAGGTCAAATTATTGAATTATTGTTCATTTGTTTCAAGACATTAAATGATAATGCTTAAATAACACATCATTAAAAATATAATTATGCGCCGATTTCCGTAAGAAAAATTAGTATTATCTCCGAAAACATTTTCATATATGCAAAAAACAACCATAGCCTTATGTTGTTTAAAGTTACAATAACTATCTTGTAGTATTACAAACATTTTCTTGGTAACTGGTTTCCAAAGGAAGCTTTTACAAAAGTATAGAAAATTATTTTCTGTGTAGTGATTTCACTATAAATTATGATTTTTACCTGTCACATTTACTTCTCAGTCCAACTTGAAATACAATTTCCATAGCTCCAAACCTTATTAAAGATACACTGAAAATATACCAAAGTGAGAATAGTTTCTACTTAAAATGAACATGACGTATACAAAACAGTGTTTTTAATCATTATTAAGCTGATAGATACTTAATATAATAAAATGATATAGTAAAATAATATAATGCATATGTATAATTTTTTGCTTATTTAAAAAAATTAAAATCAGAGTATTGAAATATCTTGACAAATTAACTAGGCCTAAGTGTAAAATTTGTTAGACATTATGAAGAAAAAGAAGTTCTATGAAAATACTTTTTAATTTTCTAAAATAATTATTCTTAAACAATAAGTCAAACTTTTTTTTTGTACTTTATAACCCTTCACAAAAAAAACTGTTTAATACAATGTTAGAAAATGTACAACGACTTTTATAAAGAAATAATTAAAATACTCCTGGAAAGGAGTTTCTAAAATACTTCCTCGTAAAATCCAGTATTATTCATTGTGAATGGTGTCATAATCACGGGTTATGTAAGAATTTTCAAGAATTAGCAAAATCGTCGTAAGAACACAATTCATTAATCCCACACTCGTATTAATTTTGGTGTATAAAGATAATATGTAAGATATGTTTTCAGTTTTTATAAATTTAGACACTCAATCCTCACGTTCAAAGCTATTAGCTATTTATTTACATATTATTAAGTAATTCTTATTTTGAGTTAAGTTTTCAATGAGTGGACTCACCAAGGCCTAAAACAACCACTGGCATATTTCTATCGGCGGAGATTGCAATATTAAACTACAAAACCAAATGAAATTACTTTAATCAGTAGCATGAGCTGCTAGCATATTGTGATTAAAGGAAAAATAAAAACCGAAAGGTATCATGAGACAGCTTTCCTGGCCAAACTATTTTCTTTCAATTAATATAAAATTTGGGATTCATTTAATACACAATGTTAAATGGAATTAATTAGCTGCTATAGTTGTTTTACCATGTGATTTCATTGGAGGTTTGTAAATGACTTCATTTATAATAATAATTTGAGAAGATAATTATTATTTTTTGTTTTTTCGTAAATATGTTAATATTTGATCTAAGGACTAAACGAAAGGAAATATCCAACATTGAATACTAAAAATTTGTTTGGTATGAAAACGGTTGAAACCAATGTGGATTTTTTTGAATCTGTCTTTTCTCCGTAAGTAAAATGTCATAAACTTATGTTTTGACAAATATACAGGGTTGGATTTTAAGAAACTATGAAAACCCGTCGCTACACGATACTTTCAAGGCTGTCATTGCCGATGATGACTTGTGATAACCTCGAAATACGGAGAAAAATACTTTGAACAATTATTTTTGATACGGAAATGACACACGCGTGATACATAAAATAAAAATTAGTTTTAAGTTGCACAAATAAAAAAAACACTGTTGAAAATAATATTATAATACTATAAATGCGAAAGCTGTATGTGAAAATGTTTGTCTGTTTGTCCTTCTTTCAAGCAGCAACGCAGCAACGGATCGATATCATTTTTTCATATAGATATTTTATGGGCCGCAGAGTGACAAAGACTACACGCACTTATGAAATTCCATTCCTAAGGAAGTGAAACTGGAATAAATTCAGTTCTATAATAGAAAATCATAGGAGGTAATTCATAGACACACAAACAGTGAGTTTGTGTCATTTCTCAATGTCCGTCAAACGGTCATATAGTAAGGTCTGGCAACTTCCTATCCTTCTCCTTGGCAAAACCCGTCCACTTAGTGAAGCTTTCGGCTGCTAGCGAACTAACGGTGCTTATAAGAATTAATTTTAGAACTTCGTCAATAGTTGGCTACGTCTTTAATTTGTAACTCGTTATCATTTGGTGCGTCAGTCACGTCTTTCCTAGGGGTTACCTGCCTTCCCACAAAACGAAGCTGAAGATTGTCCTCCCCATTTTGCTGATGCAGAACTATGATGCACCGAGATTGTGCAATCAATGGGACCTTAAAATCAAAATTTCACTTTTTTCAAGTGTATGTCCTATAACCTTTAACTCGGTAGGGATGTTCCTTATATTATAATGTGTTAGCCTGTAAACGCCCGATATTTAAGCTAGTGACCATATATTTACGAAGAATCATAGATTCAAAGCATCCCGCAATTTCAGTAAATATAGATACAGATGAATATGTTCGTAATGTACCGGTATTTTGATTTAATACGTTAAACATTAACTCGCAATAAATTTCTTGGGGCGTGATGAACCATCAAAAACTAGTCATGTCTACGGCAAAACAAGCGTTCTTCCTTTCAAGTGCATGCTTACCCTGTTTGCGACGGTACATTGAACTAAGAAGTTTCAATACGAATTAGTTTCTACGAAGATCCAACCATTTGGAACTATGAAGAACGCTTAGTTTATTTCAACAAAATTCTTCCTTAAAAATTATGTAAATTTACAGTGTTTTCTAACTGTATAAATATAAAGTACTTCACTTACTGTCTACTAAAGAGCGAAACAAGTTGAATTCTTAATTTTCCAAAAGTATATTTCTTAAGAATTTCACAATTTTTTTCATAATGTTTTTGAAGGTAATCTTTTCTACAGCCGGCAAAGAAATATTAGAATCACATTCCTATAACGGGTGTGTAGGTTTCGGAGTTAACTTTTGTAACGTATGCAACGAATATTGCTCGATGGCACGGAGTTAAAAAGTGGTTTTGAACTATCGAAACGTCTTTATAGCAGGTTACAGATGTAAAAAAATTCATTGTTTCGTATACTGTTACACCTCGTCAGTCTCTCCTGAAGACTGGGCGTAACTAGTGGATCTTTTGGTTTTAAAAGGCAAAATAATGATTTCGTCCAGACATTAGTTCCTCTGTTTTATTTTACTTTTGATTATTTTCCATTGTATAATATAAGTATATAATATAAGTTGATTAGCAAAAAACATATACAACATGGACTTAAGATCACATTATTAAAAGAATGGGCCGACCCTTATTAGACAATTATATACATGATTAAAACAATTTAAATAAAGTTCGTGACAATAAACATGTTAAAGAGTCGTAGGAAACTTCTGGCTGTTTGATCTGAGAAACGTCGTGTTTGGAAGCTAGTCCGAAAAGGTTTTAAAAACTGAAGGGCTGGTGGTTTGAAGATTGCTGGACGAAGTGGAACAGCTGACAGGACGTCAGAGGGGCTTAGTCATCCGGTCCGTGGAGACTGATCTGGTCCTTGGAAAGTGCCTGTTACTTGGTCCCTGTCTGTGAACAGATCCGAAACACATATGTTCAGGACTGATTCACGGAAAGTTAGCAAAATAGGCAGAAAAAGCCTTCTATTCACGATGATGGTCGGGGAGTATAGGTAGTAGAAACTCACCAAACAGGGCGATGTCTTCCAGGATCTGCTTGGGCGTTGAGCACACGGACACGCCGCGGATGATTCATGATTTAAAAAAAAATGTTTATGATGACTACCACATGACTACTTCTACGAGCTAGACCAATACGGACTGACTAACGCCAAAACACTACCGTTGTAGGAATCATCCCTTGTCTAGTTAATCACATCTTAAAAGAAAAACGGCGAGGCGTCCCGATGATGTAGATGCGGAGCAGTCAGTCCCGAATCGCGGCGAGCAGTAAGTTTCGGGCGGTAGAGACTCGTAATTAAAAAGCGACGTTAAAGAAAGAAAGGGGGGAGGCTTCGGCTTTCAGACTGAAAGGTTACGAAGATTACCGATATGCTTGTCGAGAAAAGCAGACTTCGATATCTCGAAGTTGATGGTACTGCCCGATGTCAGCGCGACCTACTGAGGTGTGGCTGAACCGAATAAAGATCGACTTGCGCGAGGCCACTTCTAGCAGCATGGGGCTTATGGAGCGGACTAGGCCAGCTCTCTGGTGGCCTGGGAAGGAACTACTGCGTACTGGTTACTGCGGGAGAAGCCAGAGGGAAGGCGTTCAGCGGGCGTTCAAACTCCCAGAGGAAGTGATTCGCTTAACTACCGCCAGGTGGCATAAGCATGTACTTTTGGGACTAGTGTGGTGGCCTTGGGGCCATGTCGACCCTGGCCGGGGTTTGTGGCCGGTTATCGCTCTGGGCTAGTGTTCCCAGGAAATCTTGGAGAGGTGGGGGGTGTGGGAACTGCTGATGACAGTGGGAAAGTGGCTTCTCTGAGCCCGGAGGTGTGACTGAACGTTGGCGAAGATGATTCGCGATCATGTCAAGAAGTTCTCGCGTCAGGCGAGGTCTTGGAAGTGGCCTGCCCTAAGAGCTTGCAAGGCATAGCAGTTCTCGTCACGGATCGGAGGCGAATTACAGGCGACGTTCGTGCGCCAAGGCGGGGACAAAACGATACTGAGTCTGACTGGCAAAAACTCGGCAAAAATCGTATCTAGGGCTGGGAAAACTTGGGGAGACAGGTCTGACAAAGGTTGAATGGGAGTGTACAGGAGGAGGAACAAGTTTAAGTTCTTGCAGCAAAGAATGACAGGTGACATAATTTAATTTAAAAAAATTCAAATTGAAAATTGTGTCAAAAATACTAGTTGGCAGCACAATATTATCCAATAATTTTGTAAAACGTTTACATACACTCTCACACTTGTGAATTTTTTGCATACCTTCGCATATTTTTATATACGGTCTGACGATAAAATAATGTCCCAGTTATAAATTTTAATGTATCAACTGTACGTGTTATAGTTTTTTGATTCAATGTCACAATTAAAGAGTAACTGAAACAGTTTACGAGAGTGGTTGAACTTCGAGATCCTTGAACGTTCGATTGGTCGTAATGGTGGAGACAACAGAGCTCTTTCTCGCTCGCCTTCACGTTCAAATGTCATCATACCATGCGATTTTTTTCCTTCGTGGCTTTGTGAATATCTTAACTACGTTCCGCCGCTACCTAATGATTTGTCAGATTTGAAACACAGAATAGAGGAGTCTATGGCTTCCAATACTCCGGACTTGTTAACCAAAGTATGGAAAGAATTGGACTTTATGTTGGACGTATGCTGTATAACTAAATGTGCACATATTGAAATCTTTTTAATATTCTAAACTATACTGTTATAACATACCACTGACACTGGGACATTCTTTTATGGACATCCTGTACTTTGCCATACTTTCGCATAATTGACCTACCGTTTGCATACTTTTGCGAACGCTAAAAGGTTTCTGCAAGGAGAGCAGGAATGTCACGATAACGTGCAGAAGTCGTCTCGCCACTCCTAACCAAACACTGCTGTTCCTGTGGCTAGACGCCTCGCCCCGCAGTCAGCAGCTCTGCGCGGCTGAGCTGGGGTTCGATTCCCGCGGGCTGACCACGAGCAGTGATCGCCTCGCTCCGCCGAGACGCAGACAGCATCGTGTGGTCGCGAACCAACACGCGGTGTGTCTGTGTTCCATTGTAATCCTCTGAACTCGGGAGCCACGGTATGAATCGATTTCGTGAAAGGGCTAGCAACCAATGAATAGCTAAAGTGTGCTTCGAATAAACCATTTCGTCCGTTGAACATGGATTTTTTTTCTTCTTCTTACCAATACCTTAAATATTATATCTATTCCATTACTTTCTTATTTTAAGAAGTAAAAACTTTTGCTGATTTTTATTTTATAAATATTTAAAATAAAAGATGCACTACAAAATTTTGTGTTTTCAATGTTGCCAGTCGTGAGCATTGCCATTGCAAGCATGAAACCGCAGATTAAAAAAATAAGATCTCTGCGGTAGCAATTCCTAATCTGGATTATATTTTTACATTAAATTGAAGTTTTAAAATTCAAAACTTTTAAAAGAAAATCGTACCTCTACAATTTTACGCTATTTTACACTTGTACGAGTTAAATTACATCGCTATTATTTTTTTGTTTTGCTTCATACCACCAAGTGATACAAACATGGAATACCTATAACGTAGCACTGGTGTGATAAAAAAACATCCGAAATGTGTGTTCATACTGAACAGTTACGGTCGACTTCATCACTCGTTTGAGTTCCACGAATAATTTTTTGTTCGTGGTCTCGTTGCTTTTTCCTGCGGTGGTATCCACGACCTTCGTTGATTACCGTGTATTATGTCGTAAAATGTGTGTCCGTAATGAGCTTGCTGATCCTTCCCTTTCTCGCTCCTGGGTTGATACTGACCTCCCCTTTCCCTACCTCCCTTGGGTGATGGGGTCACCGCTGGTTCAGTGGCCAGGTCAACCGGCCCTAATCAAGGTGATTCGGGGTCAAATCCCGGCGAAGACCAACCCGGATATCTCGCAATTGGGAAACAATCAAACCTAAGAATCACATGACTCCATTCTCAGGACACGGTAGTGCAAGTTCGTTTTTTTTTCTCCTTGGTTAGTTTCTCCCTTTATGTTAGTCCTTAATAAGCACTTATACAACTTAAAATTTTAATTACATTTATAGGGTATGTGGTTAGAAGTTTAATTCGGTAATTCTGAAGAAAAGCCACCAATCTTGAAACTATAAAAAAATTCTACATTTTAGTATTCCAATATTAAGGTTTGGTGTAAACACAACAAATTGGTTATATGTATCTTGGAAATGGTCGGTTAGGTTACGTTAGTTACATTAAAAATTATTATTATTTTTTTTACGGTGGATGGTCAGATAGGCTAGGTAAACTCCTTTTGAAATACTTTAAAGGAATAAATCGTTAAATATGTTAGAATAGCGACATTAGAAATAAGATTAAAATAATTTTAATAATTTATAAGGAATTTAATTTTTAAAATGTAGCTAGGTTATTTAACGTAACTAATTGCCCTTGTTGAAGTCAAACTTCTTTTAGCGCGATGCGAGTTGAATTTGAAGACCAAATTTTTATGCAACGTTTTCGTGAAACATAGTTGTGAAACGATTTTTTTCTAGCCTAAATTAATCTAAGTGTGCGCGGGAGGGGTCCATGTTAGGGGAGGGCCTAAATGTGTCTCAGGCTGTAAGCCTATACACTCTACCGTGCGGGGTTTTAACGATGCAGAACAAGGGCGCGTGCATCATGTGCTAATTGGGGTTTATTGACCAGTCATGGCTGCGATTGGCGCCATGGATGAAACCCCTTATTTTGCATAGCCTAAAAGCTAACTAATGTGACCCAGGTAAAACCTGCATAGACACAGGAAAAATCCTGGGCCGGATCATGCGGGGATTAATTAATCATGCATTAATGCAAGCAAGAGAGCTACTGGACAAGAGGGAAAAAGGTCCATGTAAGAAGAGTTGTACGGGGCAGTAAGAATCAACCATGCAGTGGTTGGGAGCTTGAGTCTTGCAGCCCGCATTTATTTGTTGGGCACACCTGGGTTGTACGTCAGCCCAACCCAGCTGCCCAGGCAGCCGGCTGTAAAAAAGAAATGAGCAGCTGTAAATATTCCCTTCCCCTAGCGCCGGAGTCGCGGCCAGACCAGCAGAACAGCCTCGGTTCTAGTAATATTCACAGCGGCAGAAGACGGCAAGGCAAGCCCTGCAAGCGGGTACACCCACTGACTCGCCGGCAGCTAAGGCCTGGCTCTATGGCCGAGAGCCAAGTGCTCTCTGCGGTGGGCAGACGAGCCAGTAAACCGGCTCGAACTGCGGGCGCACGGGGTGCCAGGCAGCCTGGCGATGCTTCATCTTAATCTTCCTTCTAAACCACACACCGTATTACAATTACGAGCCCACAAGCGTGTAAATATGTTAATTCCAAATAAGAATATTTTAGTTAAAAAAATGGTTTTAACAAATCCCGTGCGTGAAATATTAATTGTTTTTTATTATTTTAACTTTGTGGCAATATAGTTGTAATGTGAAGAATTTCTGTAAGGTAGGTCCGTACCGTTTAGTTTCAGTGTCACGTCGCGGAGCGGCGGACATGTCACTCATTGTTCACTCATTCTACGGCAGGACATTAACTATGCCTATCAATGCATTGCAGTGTGTCTATGTAGTCTATTTTCAGAATATTTTGCACTATAACTCGATGATAAGGTGATATTTGCAGAACAACAAAATCAGTATTAGAATGCTTGATTAAATATAACCTATACAGTATATAAAATTATATTAAAAACTAATTTATTGTAATCTATCCTAATTTCATATTCACTAAACAAATTTTCTTTATGGTGTATTTCAACAGTAAATTATATTAATTGTTTATCAATCCATATAATTATATTGATTGATCAATAACACAGGCCAATGATGAAAAAATGTTTTAAATAATTTTAGCTAATTCCTGTGTTATTTAGTGTGCTGATACTGAAAATAATAACAAAAAAGTCGTATAACCTAACCATTTTTCACATTTTAATATATTAAGCAAACATAAATTATTTTTAAAAATAGATATAAAAATATTTGTAATCATATAAATAACAAGTTGACAATATATTTAAGTGTCATAAGGCTACCAATACAATCAAATGTTATAAAGGTGGTAGTTCGGATAAACTACACAGCAATTCGTTTTATTCTAGTTAATACAATCTCGAATTGCAGTTCTTAACATATGTTCTTTTTATTCACTTTTTAATATGGCTAATCGTGGTAGCAAAAATTTTCCTAACGCATTTTGTTATATATGTGGTGACTTTGTAATTAAAAATCATCAAAGGAACATTACAAACTTTGTAAAAAAAAGTATACATTGCATATTTTGGTGTAGAAATCGGTAATCAATACAAATGCTAGGCTCCTCACAAAGTATGTTATCTTTGTGTCGAGGATCTTAGGAAGTGGTATAAGAAAGAAAAGAAAGCTTTTAAATTTGAAATACCCATGGTATGAAGAGAACAAAAAAAAAATCATTCAAACGATTGTTATTTTTGCAGCATAGATATTTCTGGATAAAACTCTAAAAATAAGAAAGTAATTGACTATCATAACCCTAATTCAGTTAATCGGCCCATAGAACATGGACCGGGGCTTCCTGTTCCTGTACCATCTGATTCTAGTGATGAGGTTTTTCAGTCCAGTCCTGAATTAAATGTTATACAACCGAGCAATGATGATATAAAATGTTCTCGAGAAAATTTGAAACCGCAATTGTTTACACAAGCTGAGCTAAATGATTTAGTGAGAGTTTTGGGTTTGACTAAGAAAAAAACAGAACTACTGGGTTCTAGACCAAAAAAAAAAAAACATTTATTGGAATCTGGAACATATATTTACCATTATAGAACCAGAGATGAACAGTTTTCAAACATTTTCACGCAAGAAGAGAATTCGGTTTACTGCCATGATATTGACAGTCTAATGAATGAATTTGGTATCGAGTATAAGACGGAATATTGTACAGTTTTCATAGACTCATCAAAAACAAGTTTAAAAGGTGTATTATTACATAATGGAAATATTTGTGCTTCATTGCCTGTTGCTAATTCAGTCCACATGAAGGAAACTTACGAAAATCTTGATATGATTTTACAGAAAATTAAATATACAGTTCATGATTGGATGCTGTGTGGAAATTTAAAACTTGTCTCCACGCTCCTTGGTCAAGTAAGGCATTTACAAATTTTCCATGTTTTATATGTGAATGGGACAACAGAACAAGAAATCAACATTGGTCCAAAAAACAATGGCCCGTAAGAAAAACTTTGACACCGTACAGAAAAATATTTTGGATAAAACTTTAGTAAACCCCAAAAAGATTATTTTGCCACCACTCCATATAAAACTGGGCTTAATGAACCAATTTGTTAAAACTTTGCCTAAATATGGTGACTGTTTTAAATATTTGTGTAGTTAATTTCCTCATTTATCAGAAGCTACACTGAAAGAAGGGATTTTAGTTTGGGTCTGATATTCGCAAACTGATGTTTGTTTCCAACTTCGAAGCAACGATGAATAAAAAAGAAAACAGATGATTGGATATCATTTAAAGAAGTCGTGACTAAGTTTTTGGGCAATTTGAATGCCCCTAACTATAAATTCACTAATATGATAAACATGTTCAAAACTCTTGGTGTCTGATAAGCCTTAAAGTACACTTGTTGCATAATCATCTTGATTTTTCCCCTCAAGACTTAGGTGATGTGAGTGAAGAGCAAGGGGAACGGTTTCATCAGGAAATAAAAGAGACGGTGAAACGATACCAGGGACGTTGAAATAAAAAGATGATGGGTAATTACTGTTGATCACTTCACAGAGAACAACAAAATGTATCATATCGAAGAAAAAGCTATGCAAGAAATTGTACCGATAAGAGGGAGAGAAAATACAAAAAAATAAGCACCGAATATTTGCATTCAGTTATTTTATATTATTGTAAGTGGTAATTTTAACTTAATAAAAAAACTCAGATTTTTGAAATTTCATTTTAAATTTTCCCTATTTTTCGAAATATATAATTGATGTCTTATTGGGAGTGAACCTTTGGTTATAAAAAAAAACGAATACCAAATATGGTTTCAGCACTCAAAAAGACATGAAATTTAGGTAAAATTGGTTCAAAAAGGTTTTTACAAATTTTTTTCTCTACGTTGACCTGTGAAATTAGTGATATCCTGTTTTGTAATTTTGAAGTGAGTAATAATTTTGCTAATTCATGTTTAATTATAAAATTGTCTTCTTTATCTCTTTCTATCTCTCTTTGCCGTTTTACCCCTTTCGATGTATTTACGTGTCGAGTTTAGAATTGCTAAAGAAGTTTCACTTTTGTCATATTTACTGAGTTACACGCACTGTTTTTTTTTTTATATTTTTGTAATGCAGATAGCCTAACCTAACCTATCCAACCGGTCATACGATTTCACAGTATTTTCATTATAGATAGCCCAACATTATTAACCTCCCAAACTATTTAAAAAATATTTTTTATGTAGCTAGATATGTCTCGAATTTATCCGTCAATTAAGTCTATGAGAGTCGATTTTGACATAATTTATGTGCATTTTTATCCTCTAATATGTGCTACCGAATTTGCACGACCGAACGGTGAACTTCATTGAACTTCGGAACTGTTAGGGCCTCGGAATGGACTGGTGTGAATATTAGGCATCTCCGCATCCAATCAAGGTGATGTGGGTTCAAATCCCGACGGAGGTCGAACCAGGATATTTCGTCATTGGGAAAACCAGTTCGACTTTTCCTTAGCCACTGTTTGTCTATTATTTAATTAAAATTTTAAACAGTGTAGCCAAAATTTTTTATGTATAAATAACTAGAATTACCGGTACACACGATACCCAGAAAAAGTCACAAATTATGGTAATTGCTAGTAATCTATATCACTGCCTTTACCATCCAAACGTCTACATTTATCTTACAAAGTGTTCAAAAGATTTAATTATAAATAATTACACGCTTGCAACCATTAAAAACTTTAAAACTGTATAACATAAAATAAAAATAAAGAGTGCAGAAAATAACCTTCAAATCTTACTTCATTATCAATTCAAATGTATGAAACCTACTTTATGACAAAACTCATCTTTAAACCCTGAATATTATTTTGTCGCAATTTTAGGCAAAAACCAAACAGTTTTGATACTATGCATACGGACCAAGTGGCCCTCATTTCTTGTATTATATATCTAAAAAAAATTTACATTTAATTATGCGTAATATTAATGGGTATATAGATTCTCCAAAATAATTATTTATTCAAGAGTCAAATTATTAAAGTGACTAGGGAAAGTAAGCTGCTAATAAACTGCCAAGTAAAACATCGGTCTAGTAGTAATATCTGATTTATTTATACCAGACAGAACCATGTATATATAAAAATATATACATACACATATATACACAAATGTGTAGGTACATCCCAGTAGAAAGAGTATAAATACTTAGAAAAGTTTAATGTCGCTTACAAACTTACCTGTTAAAAAGTTTTGATCAGAAACAAACCCAGAGAAAGAATGATGGCAAAGCAGGAAAAGCATGATCTCGAGCTTCTCGTAAACAAGCGTACAACTTCGCCAATTTACAGTTTCTAAGCTCATAACTTTCTTTGAAAATTAACTCCCTGGAATCATATTAGTGTTTTAACAAATGCTTAGGGAAAATTCAAAATCTTTACAGAAAAAAACACTACTCTTCCTTCCGCTAGTTTGAAACGGGACGGCAAAAATCAGAATTCTGAATGAGTAGAAGTCTATTCCCAGTAACGATTCTCTGGAACTACATAGCATTCTTCGTTTATTTGAGGCGAATTCTGCGTTGGAAAGTTCGTGAAAGTACTGTAAATTCTGACATTGGAAAGATTTTTTTTTCAATTCAGGTGCGTCCCACGTTGCACACGTCACGGCCAATTCGCGAAGTCCCCTCCGTTTTCCGGCGCGGTATTCCTCCGCGGGCAAAAGTCGCGAGCCATGCCTCACAACGAGGCGTGGCGCATGCCCTTTGTTTTCCGCAGATCGAGGTGGGGTGGGGCGGATGTGTAACTCATCGCCGATTTATGACGCTGGGTAGCTCGCGCTGGGAAATAATGGGAGAAACAGGAACAAAAGTACTTACTATCGTTAAAAATCACGTGAAAATAATTTATCCAGATGGTTTGTTGAACTGAACGCACGTAATGAAAACCTTCCTCTGGGCTTTAGAACTGCAGGAATTTCGAACAATCTTTGTCTTATATCGCAAATATATAATATACATATTCACTTGTGTTTTCTAATCATATTTTTTCGAAGGTAAAAGGTTTCAAAATAATTAAGATGAAAAATGAAATTTTATGATAAATTAAAACCAAACGACACAATGATATACCTAGATATTGTTTGCGTCGTCATTTATTTGCTTGCTTGATGAATGCTAGGTTTTCTTTCACAAGTCGAAAAATGTCCCCCCCTCCCCCCCGGGGATTTCATTATTTTGAAAAATTGGTGAAGTTGCTATCTTGACTCGTGATCAGCAATGAAAAAAGAAAAATTAAAAGGCCAAGTTCTCACATGTGTCAAGATTGAAGTATCAGACAAAAGGTAAATTCGTGGAATAACGCCGATCGGAAAATTACGCTATTTTAAATCATACACGAAGTTTCCAGGAAAACCAATAATGGTGTGGTATGTGTTTTTTTGTCAAGTTATTTTATTTGTTCCCTCACCATGACGCGTAAGAATCTCCCACCCTCGGACAGCGGTTTCATTTCAAGGATCGTGTTTGTGAACTTCTGAGTGCACATGGAACAAAATGTAAGAAAGAGAGTTCATTTAACAAAATTATTTTTGAAGATTTGAATGTAATATGTAAATGCATAAGCACCTAATAACGTATATTTCTGTATTATATATCCAATTCTTTGTTCCCGTATACAATTTTTGCCTTCGTTTAGAATGGGACACCTCGTTTCAGGAAATATCGCCATGCTAATGGGGGCAATAACGTCATTGCTTATTTCTCTTATAGAGTTACTAAAACAATCCACTTTTTGTTTATATTATTTAATGTAAAAACTAATGGGTACAGTATTTGATAATAATCATTGATAGCTTCTAAGATAATCTTTAAATAATAATTAGTAAAGTAACAACTAATGACTTAATAGGTGAATGAAAACCGTAACGGGATATTTCGTTAGGCGTATAAAATGCTTTTTTTTTTGTGGGTATGACTCTGTGTGTATTAATTTTAATTTCCTACAGAACAAGGAGGAATTTAGTAATTATTAATATGAACCTAGCTCTTAAGGTTTAGTCGTAGTGGTAACTTAAATTTGATTTGTTGTGAGTTAATATAATTTAAATATTAGTCACTAAGTTTTGGTTTTAAATTTTACTAATGCAAAATGCCAGGAATGGGGAAATATTTGCTTAAATATAATGAAAAAAAAATGGAAAACGAAGGATCTGCACAAACTTTACCTATTGAAAGAAGTTAAATCTTGGCTGTCTGTGACAGCAGCTTCAAGACTTTTAAGATTACTAGGTAGGCACTAAGGGACTGGATAAAAAGAGGAGATGAAACACTAAAACGTAAACTTGACCCTTATCCAATTTTAAGTCCTAATTTAGAGGCGGAAATAAAAGTAGGGTCTCTCGTTTCCAGCAGGTAGGTTTCATATTAACTGAGAACCAGATTATTTCTTTGATTTACATACATACGCTGAGAAATTTCTACTCACCCTTTCGCTAAGAATAAAAATGGAAAAGACTAATATTATGGATTTTTAACAAGAATTAATGATATTGAGCTTAGAAAGCCTGAAAATCGTATTTATAGGGGACGCCCGAGATTCAATAAATTAAACTATTTATTGCACATTTTGAATTTTCAGGCAGATTGGATTGTAATTTACCTACACTTTTGTTCGCAGCAAGTTTTAGCTGGAAAAGGATGCAAACGTGTACATGAAGCAATTCACCGAGAAAAAGGTGAAACTGTAACTGTTTTGGCTTGCACTAACATAAGTTACACAAACTTTATTCTACATATAATACTGTACAAAGGGAACTCGGCCACTTTTTGGGTCCCGTTAATTCACACAGAATACCCAAAAAGGAGCTGGTTATTACATAGTAGTTATTTAGATAAGTGTGCTAGATGTTGCGGAAAGCTTAGGAATACAATTATTAAGTTTTCCTGCAATGTAGCCATGAACTACAACCCCTAGTCAAGAGTTTTTATGTCTATGAATGTTCATTGCAAATCTCCTATACACGATTTTAGAAAAACCATATAGAAAGACCATTAGAAAAACTTCAGTTAGGAAAACTTTCCCCTGAAGTCTGGACACGAGCAGCTACCCCAAAAATTCAGTGTCATGAGTTAGAGCTACATGAATATTTCCATGTTAATCAAGTAATACAAGAGATAGCATTTGCTCCTAGTAATTTGTGCAATCGCACATCATTATCAAGTTGCGTTTACATATTAATTTACAACTCCGTGTACTTCGGAGATGTTCATAAACCTAGCCACGCCATTTGCATCACCTTCTGACAAAACACCCCTACTACATCACTATAATCAGCAACAGTACGCAATATGATTCTCTCACCTAAAACAATTCGAAAGCTACAGAGAACTCACTGCTTATTAAATGTGAAAGCTATTCTTATGACTCGTCCATTGTTTAAAAAAGGTGTACAGGGAAATACCGGCCAGCCCTCCTATATAAGAAACAACGACTGAAAATTCATAAGAAGAACGATGACGTACTTTGGGTAATGTGGCTTAACTTACTATGACTAGTCTATGAACTTACCGTGGACTCAATATGTGGAATCTAGTATGTTCTACCACGAAATGTTTTGTAAGGGAAACGTTAAAAAAATGTGGTTTTATACCTTGTGTGATACTGGATGCTCTCTGAAAGCAACAATAAAAAGGATTTTGTAACATATAACAAAGCCTGTTCTGTATAACAACAAAGTTCTGTATAACCTTATACTGTTGTATTGTTGTAAAAGGTTTCGTTATTTTTAAAATGTTAATATTTTATTGCAGTACAGCGTGTAAGTGATGCTAAAGCGTTAAAACGTTAATACCGTATTTATTTTATTAGTTTAATGAAGGTCTTCGTGTAAATGAAATAATTATAAATGTTTAAAACAAAACATTTATAAGTCATAGGCAAAAATATTCGGCAGATCAACTATGTATATAGTTCGGTGAATATTTAAATGATTTTTTGTACTATAATGAAATGTTTCTATTTTTCTCGGGTTTTCTAGCTAAATCTATTTTTATTAGGCCTAATTATAGTTTTAATTATTTTTTATATAATTAAAAGTTTTAAGTTTTGCATTAAAATATCTAAAAAAACAATTTATTATTATTTTTTACTTTTATAAGTATTGTTTAAAATATATGAAACATTCATTCAAGTTTTATATGCGTTTTCTAAAGCATTTTAAAATATGTTGTATTTATTTTTACATATATTTTAATTTTTTGATTTTTTGAAACGGAAAAATGTGTTTATACTCTAAACATATGATTCATCACCAAATTATTTATCAAGGTGACATTCCCATCAATATATAGTATTAACGCCATATTGTACTAAAAAATTAATTTGAAAAATTCAAGAAATAATTGATTCTAAATGTTAAGTTCGAGTTATTTTCCTAAATATGTTAAAACAAATTAAACCTTGTCATTTCAATTAATTGAAATATAGCAAAAATTTCAAATTGGTAGTTTTATTCTACGATCATACGCTTTATAATTGCGTCGATAGCAGACAATAAATGTATTTTGCTTGGTCATAAAGAGCTGGAATATAAACCTAAATATCAAATATTTTGAATAGGCCTACTTATAAACCAAAATATCGGCTCTTGTTTTAAATCAAAGTAATTTCAGATTTTTAAAAATTAATTTACAACAAATTATCAAAATATACTTTATGTTCTAAAAAGAATATGAATCACTTTATTATCTTTGAAAGGTTTGTGCAATGGGAGTGCATGTCTTGATGTAAGCTTTTGTACATACGCCATTGCTAATGGCGTATGTCCAAAAGCTTACATCAAGTCATGAATCACTTTAATGTAATTTTAAGAACACTTAAAATACTTTCTATTTTTTTAATAAAGTTAAACAATATTTTTTCAGTTTTTTAAAGGAAATTTTAAAGTTTAGTGAATTGCACATTTATTAGTTCGAACCTTTCGGCCTGAAAGTTGAATTCTTCACTGGTGCACCTGTTGCTACGATCTTTCCCCGCGCTTGCCGGAAGCCTGCAGTTTTCTCTGTTTTCACATAGGCTGTATCAGCAATTATTTTTTACCTTTATTTACTGTCTTACGCTAATTTTCAGTCCAAAAACTTCCTCTGTGAAGCTGTGCGCGACTTGGCAGTGCCTCCCTGGCATGCTCGCGCGCTGTTGCGGCCGCTGTTCCTTCCTCCGCCGCAGCCAGTCACCTCTCTCTGTGCTCATTGGTGTCTAGTGTTCTCGCCGGTTCGCTCGTATATTTGTTTGAATACGATGTAGTCACCTAGATTGGGGAATCTAACTGAAATAATTGTTTCAGGGGCACTACGCAACCCGCGTTAACCTAATAAGATTCAATGCTATTTTCATTTTGCTTATAACTAATTAACTAATATAGATTTCAAAATGATGCTTGCTTGATATGTAAGACAACGATGCTCTTATCAAAGCCCCTTTCTTCAAAAACGTGCATAAATTATGGTTCAAACCTATACAATAGACTTATGCATATTAGTAAAGATTAGTATAAAACCATAATTTATGCACGTTTTTGAAGAAAGGGGCTTTGATAAGAGCATCGTTGTCTTACATATCAAGCAAGCATCATTTTGAAATCTATATTAGTTAATTAGTTATAAGCAAAATGAAAATATCATTGAATCTTATGAGGTTAACGCGGGTTGCGTAGTGCCCCTGAAACACTGGAGTGGCCTCTTAAGTCGTTTTGCTGGTCGGCTAGCGAATTCTCGTCGTCTCGCGCGCGCTTGTTTGGGTTGAGCTCGCACCAACATGGCAAATTGTGTTTTTGTGTGCTTCATCTACCAGTGCTTGCTATGTCTTGAGGACGCAATCCGAGCGCACATAATTGTGGGTCCTCCGTCCACTGTACTCCGTACTCGGTACTCCAGTTCTCCGGGTTACAACTGCTCTTCCGAATAGCTTCTCATATACTAGTTCCTACCGAGTCCCCTAAATAAGCCGCCATGCCGTCTGCGTCGTGTTCCAAGCCACCATGGTGTTTCACAGTTAAGGAAAAATATTATTTTATTTTATTCATTATAATAACGAAAACTGGAAGTATTGTGATCGAATTTAATATTTATAATTAACTAAAGAGAATTTAATTTGTAATTAAACTTTAAATAGTTTTTTATGGGTCACCTTTTTCAATTTAAATTGTTCTTTATATTTTTTCTATGATCATGTCGTGAATACTCAAATGCTTTGCCAGTAAAATAAAATATACTCAAAATTAGATTTAGTATTCCTTAAAACATGATAATATAAATTAATTCATTTCACAAGTAGTTTCAAGAGGCACTAATTTATTTTAATGTGAGATCGCAAAGGACCTTTCAACCTCTGAATTTTTAAAAATAGTTTTTTTTTCCAGTGTGCATCCAAGCAGTTGTAAACAATAATTAATAATTGAACCAACCAAAGAGGGACGGCTACATATATTACCTCTGAATGGTGGATACAGACCCAGTTAAAATCCTGACCAGACGCAAAAACCAGCAATACAATACGTTAAACATGAAAACCCTTATAATGCATAATGTTAAATTTTATGTGGATTATGTTATCCATACGTCATGGCAAGATTATATAACAAACCTTAAATGATTTTAGTTAGTTGAGTAAATTGATAAATTAAAACGGTATGGAAAGAACTGTCATGTACATTTTTCTTACGGTTATTAATGAGTGTGATGTAAAAATTACCTTAATATCCTTTATATCACAGAATATTATTATATATTTTTTTAAATGATATATATTATGCATATTTATGTATATGTAAGTTAAGAATAAAAAAACTGATTAACCAAAACATTTGCATACGCCTGATTAAAATCTAAATGTTTATAGTAAACTGAATTTACAAAGCGTTTCTTAAGGATAGGATACAAACATCATTTTTGTTATGTAATTTTGTTTAGTTACCATTTAAATAGTTATTTCAGTAAATTCATCACAATACTCTTTTATGATTTTTGGTTTGGTTACAAACGTATTTACCAGATAAATATGAAACATTTATTTGTGAGCTTTTAAATGTCACGCAAATGATGTTAACTAATAAGGCTTGCGTCATTTTGTACCATTATTAGACAATAGGCTATTAGGTGGCCGAATATATGACAAAATATTAAATTCAAGAGAGCTATGTAAATAAATAAACATAGCTATTTCTCACATACTAGTATAGAACATAATATTAAATTAACAACATGGCGTGTACTACTGAGCCATAACAAAATCATTGTAAGGTCCATCCTACCATGACCCCCCAAAAAATTAAATAATTAAATTAGGTGTAATCTATGAAATAAATCGACACTGTCGAAGTAAAGTAGTGTGGGAAAAAAAACGTAGTACATCCAAGACAACGAAAGCATGTGAATTACGTGCTTCAGATAATAACATGTATCGAATTAAATTTCAGAATGTTTTGCCTGTAATACAATCTCAACAGTAAAAACGCTCCAAATACAGTTAAGTGACTTGTTCCACCTCCCGCCAACTTAAGCTTGTTAATCAATCTTTCAAACATAAATGACCGAATCGATCTTTTAAACATAAATTGAATCTATAAAACTTCACCAAATCAGCGGAGTCATCTAGGTATTTGTGGCTCCTCGTTATGATTAGCGTATACCGTGATCTTCGAGTGTTTTGCACCTCCATCCATTCCTTGTAAAAAAGTGATATAATATGTAAAAAATTTGGCTTATTACAGACTTAGTATTACAATTTTTCTAAAAAAAAAAATAATAAAAAAATTGGATTATACTTTTATTTGATGCCAAAATTATCAAAGAAGCTGTGAGATTAGGAGAATTTGTTACTTTAAAATACAGGTGAATATCATTACTAACCACTAATGAACATGTCTGTATCTCGTATATTACCACTGCATACTAATCAATCCCAAATAGCTAATGGTCGACCTATTTTCAAGATTATATTTGAAGGGTTTGAAATCAAGGAGTGCACTATTCTCAGATATTACTACCGTATTTTCCAGTTAATTACTTTTTTTATGTCGATGATACGAGAGCAAATAATGGCAGGGTATTCAGTCTCATACACACGCACAGGAAGGCTTAAGACTAAAACGTTGAGATTTCATTAGGATCCCAACCACATGTACCGCAAAAGTTTGCTTATTAAATAATAATGCGTGCGCTGACAGCTAAAAGTTTTTTTTTTTTTT